>NC_067114.1:13399285-14004002 GCF_021347895.1 Acanthochromis polyacanthus
AGTGGGATACTCGGCTTGTGTTTAGCCTGTGGGATTATATTTCAACCTGCTGGCCCAATGACTAAATCCACTAAATGCAGGAGAAAAAAAATCCTTGGAAATCTCATGAACCACAAACCTCTTCTTGCAGCTTCACTCACTGTAAACCGTCTTATAGGTTCATAAAGGAAACTCAACTCCACTGGGAAATACAACTAATATAGAACTATTGAGAGCTTTACGTGTGTGTTGTCTGTCTGTCATCATTTCAGACTTTGTTGCCTCAGAAAATGAAAGCGTTAACAACAGGAATTGTACAGTTTTAGGCTCAGTCTCTCAGTCTTGATGCTGACATAACACACTTAAAATGAACTATTTTGCCAATTTAGTGTGCTAACATGCTAACATTTGCAAATTATCACTTAACAGTTGAGAATGATGTAATGTCTTTATTTTTTTAGTTATCTGGTCAAAAATTAAAATAATAGAGATATTGATTAATTTTCACTTCATGGCTCTTAAAAAAATGCCAAAATTTCATGGGAAATCAAAAACTCAAGCACTGAAAACTGTGAGTGTGTGAGAGTTTGGTGCTAGTGGATGAGACATTGTCCTAAATAAAGAAAATGTTGGCCTGCTGGTGCCGTTAATTTAAACATCAGGATCTTGCTATGGGGATTTCTTGTCTAGTAGGAATTAAATGAATCCCCAAATGAACACTGACAATCATGTATATGAGGCCAGTTTTGTTTGAAATTGTTACCTAACAGTTTACCTACAGTTAAAATTAAGGCACAACTGATATGGATTTTTTGAGGCTGATGTCGATTTCAATATTTGGCAGAAAAAAATACTGATAACGGATTAATTAGTATTAGTAAAGTGTACATTGAATAAAATAGCTTCTTTTTGGTCCCTTGATGCTTATAACAACAAAGATATGAAATACAGGCAGATCATTTTACTGTGTAGCAATACCTTGTCCTTTAGTTTTTGTTTAACTTTACATCAGAGAGGAATTTTCAAGTACAAAAACATGCAACGAAGCATTCAATTTCAGTGAAATTATAAAACCTTTAAAAAGAGCCAATCTATAAATGAGTTATGAAATAAATGTTGTCCTTCTTGTTGCTTAATTAAAATTAGAGGTAGGTTTTATACATATATATATGTATATGCTGTATATAAGCAGCATAATGAGTGATGTTACTTGCAAAACATTATTTATGCAGTTTTCGGATGCCCTTTGTATCACATTTTCTCTACTCCATTATTTCCTTCAGTAATACAGTTCTTCAAGTCAAGACTCATATGAACCAAAACCAGAGATGCTTTTCTCAGATGTAAAACATGTCATCTTTGACAGAGCTGCATCTTAAAAATATCATGGTCACAAATAGTCCGACACTAATGTTATTCCATAACAACTCATACTGAGTTGCTATTACAGCCTGTATAATGTTCTAGTATTTTCTGACAAAGTAAAACTAAGAGTAGCATCATGTGATGGTTGCTGAAGACAGACAGTAATGTTGGTCATTTGAACTGAATAAGTCAACTTAAATGCAACTTAAATGAAAAGCATGACCAACGCAAAGAAGCAAGTGTCACAAGTCATGACACACGGCAAAGAGAGTCAAACTGAAACGGGAGACATGTTGAGTCATTGTTAACTTCACAAAATCGTTATAAACTTACCTGTCCACTCAGCCCACTCCTGTAATGTTGCCTGGCTGTAGCTTACTCTGTTCGTTACTGAGAAGACAGCGGTGAGGATTGAAGATTGAATGGAGTCAGAGCTCCATGTTTTGGACAAACGGCACAAGGACATTATTCTGCATGACTCCAACACTAAACAGCATTTACTGTTTTATGAGAAATTAATAGTATATAGGTGTTTAATTAGCAAAACTCCAGCCGATGATGATTATTTTGAAAAGGGCTATTACTGACTGATTTAATCTGCCGGCCGAAATATCGGTCTTTCCCAAGTTAAAATGTTACCTAACAATAAATATTTTATGTGTTACGTGTAAGCTGAGGTAGTTTTCCTATTTTCCCGAATGAATGTATGCATTTGAAAGCGTTGTTTTTCATATTTCCATTTTCTAGTGGACTTTCATGGTAAGAGTAGACATGCTAATATGCCAATTCCACTACAGGAGACACTTGATCTTCTCTGCCTAAAGTGTTATAAAAAAATATGAATATATCAGTATCTGCATCTGAACATCAGTCAAGATGAGTTGGAAAATGTCAGGTATCTGCAAAGAATCCAGTACTTTGCATCCCTGTTGTCTGAATGCATGAATGTCTGAATGTCTGTGCAAAAAATTCATGAGACTCATCTAATTGTTGTTGATCCTCAGCAGTCTGCTACAAAGTGGTGGACCGACCGTCACGCTGACATTGTCATCTTCAGTGTGACGCCGCAAGCATCTCTTAAAAATCATCTAATACTCTCTGCATTAGATTATCTCTTCATTTGCCTTGGCTTCTGAAAAATAATTTCCAGCCCTCATTATTATGTTGTCCCCCGTAGCGACTTTCTTACTGACAGAATACTTGTAATGTGGGCTTCTTGCCATGCTAATTAATTAAATGGCAATTTGCGGCATCCCTTTTAAACGTTTAATTGTTCCTGATAAGAGCGTCAGCAGGACGCATGAATGAAAGCGGATGGCTGGATGGTATTTCTGTCACACTGATTGAAATCTTCTTGTCTTTTGTGTTCACGTTGAATAAAAAACACTATTTTGTTCTTGCTTAATTTGCAGATAAGCTGCAGTTTTCTGTGCTTTCTTGTGCCAAAGGGAGGGATGTGTCTGTCAGTGTTATGTGCATTTCTAGCATTGTACTGCATGCATGGTCATGGACATGGCTGTATACATGTATGTGTGTGACCTTGTTTTATATGCAGTAAGGTTATGACCAGCAGGCTGGGATCATCATGATGGAGATAACATGCGTCCCTCATTCTGCTCCCCGGCCTTTATTGAAGTGGTGACAGCAGGTCTTTGACCCACAGGCCGAACTCTGTGGGATAATCGCTGCAGTGGCAATGAGCTCAGGTGAAGGAGAGGCCTCCGTCACCTTGTGTATGAGCAGCATTGCAGTAAAGGTGAGCTATTTTCTTTCCATTAAAGTCTTAGAATCTTTTAACCGTGTACCTACTCTACTTTTTTCTTTAGTTTTGAGATGACATGTTGAAACACACCTCCATTGATCTCATTAAACATGTTATTTATGAGTTAAAATCTGGTAGTATTTGACACTGAAGCAGAATTTTATCCCTAAGTACAACAGAGGCTTATATATTTTTGTAAAGTGATTGTGTGTTTCTTTAATTAGGGATCATTTCTCAGTCAAACAAACTCAGGGACTACGCTGACATGTGATGAAACCTAGCATGAGTTTGATGTGGTGTGCATGTGGTGTGCATACAGATAAGAAACATTATTATAAATGAACCCTATCAATGGATTCACATAGTACATGACAGTATGCATAACAATGAGGATAACAGCCGTAGGACTGCATCATAAATGTATTCTCCTTGTCGTGTGCAATTGAGCTTCGTTCTCCCATTTTCTTTTATCTTAACATCCAAGCGCCACAGGGATAATTGCAGCGTTCACATCCACTGGGTAACATATATGTATGAATATTGAACAGTGAGGCTCTCGGTAAGTAAGTGCATGTGTCACATAAAGAAAAGAAAATAGGTAAATCAAATGTGTTGGGTTCACTATAATGCTCAGTGCAACCAATAGACAGAAGATACCGCTCAGATGGTCTTCTCAGTCTGTGTTTAGCTAGTTTCTTGACATAAAGAATCTAAAGCCATGCTGACAACACTCTGCTGTACTTAACACAATAAAGATCTGAGCAACCCTGTTGTGCCTGAGTACTGGGTCTTTGTCCTTTGTGAGAACCAGAAACTGACTTTTTATGCCTATTTAGCTTGTTCTTTTGTTTCTTTTCCCCTCTAGTTTTGGCTTTAACAGCTTTGAACATCTTTTCACCTTTGTCCTTGTCCTTGTGGGTTAAACCTTGCGGCTTGACAGTGACTACAAGCAAATTGAGAGGTCGCTTATTTGTTGGTTTACTTGGATAAGGTCATTAAGGTAGAAGATGTTTCTAGAGAGTGTTTTAATTGAGGCCAATATGTCTTAGAAAGTTGAACATACACTATCGAAACTACAGACTTCATTTTTGTAGACTGCTATGAAGTTATTTAACCTTCCAACAAGCACTTTTAATCGACTAAATACAATTTTTTTGGACTCTGATAAATCAGCTGAATGTTACCTGGCAGACAAAGTAGCCAGTGAAGAAACTAACTGGCATTTGATCAACTCTGTATGTGTCCTTTATTCTGGAGTCACTGTGCCCCATAATGACATAGATAGAGAAATGTCACACAGCTGGTTATTGATTTGTTCAGAGAAATTACCTTTGGTGGTTGCACATACAAGAAATAAAGTTCTTTCTGTCTATAGTAAAGTTGAAAACAAAATGATGACAACCTGGTAGTGATGACCAAGCAACAACCTCCGGGCTGAAAAATGAAGTTTCAAAATCTGCAGTTCCTCCAGTTGCCATTTGAGGCTGCTGCAAAAGTGAATCAATCGTCATAGACACCCATAATAAAAAATTACCCAGCTTTACAACTGAAAAAAACATGTTGACAGTCTGGTACAAAAAACATTTTGGTCTCTACAGTTAATATCTCCTTTTATGATAACTGGAGTGATTTTAACTAGACTCACCGATTTAAATTGTATGAAATGCTTAAAGTTATACATAATGAAGGTTGTGGCTGCTCTGAGTGACAGGCGGATGCAGTCCTGAGAGAGTTTGTGGCCCAGAGTTGTACAGTCTCTTTCCAAATCTGCGCACAGTGTCAGTTTACTCCATCTACGTTAAAATCACTGAGGGTGGACAAAATGAACAACAAACAAAATACAATCTGAGAAAAGGACAGTCTGAAAGACGCATGTCGCAGTTTTTAAGTCAACAACTCCTGTTAGAATTTAAATTCAGAGTCACAGCTCTGGTTTGTTAGTGGAGACCTGAGTGAACTGAATGTTGGAGGGACCTGGATGCCCTTTAAGAATAAAAACCAAACAGAGCAAGCTATGCCTGGTGCATCTGTCTCTCTTCCTATTTGCAGAGCATGTTTCATTTTTTTCAGTCACACATGACCTTTAAAACCCCAAACCCTTCTATATCAATTGTGATATATATGTTGCTGCACTTGATTTGAATACTTTAAACCCAGTGCTTTCCCTGTCCCCCCAAGGTCCTGTTGTTATTTATGTATTTTTACACATTTCCATGCACCTCAAAATAAATTTCCCTGAAAAATCAGCCATTTACTGTATAAACCAATTGACCACAACAATCTTAAATGCTTGTAGACCCAGAGATACACTAAAGAGATCATTTTAATCTTGCAATCTATTATTTAATGTGATTTTTAAAAGTTATAATCTCACTTAAAGGATTAACTGTGTTTTCAGGTGTTTCCTTTCTCTATTGTTTAATTCTCTTCCTTTGAAGTGACCTTTAGGTGCTGCAAATAAGTAACACAACAATAAAGATGTGACCCACACTTTAACTGAGTTTTAATGAGTATTTGCTTGATGCTCTGAATCTATTTGCATATACTTGTGCAGGAAAGTCAAAATAGAAACAAAATAAAATAAGAAAAACCCTGCAACGCATTAATAAAACATAAAGAGCTAACTTTGAGAACAAACAAGGATTTGGAGGTAAATTATGTATACATATGCAAATCTTTGTTCACATGGAGGCCATAGTATGAAAAAACACCAACATGTGCAGTATGCTGACTACTGATTAGCAGATCATAAGGCACCATTTGATGAAATTACATGGTGAGAATAAAGCAAACAAATAAACAAACAAAAACAGGAAGGATCTTTGAAATCTAAGCCATTCGTTCTCCTCTTGGACTGTCTTCCTCCACCTGAAACAGTAAGAAAGGTTGCATTTGGACAGTAGAGACATTAGGTCATAAATAGAAAGATAACTCCTGATGCACACATTAATATTACAAGACAGCCACTGTTATAGAGCTACATTGGATGACAAAATGTTTACAGTCACCATTTTTGGAAATCCCACATGCGCTAGAATATCCCAAAGGCCCATTATTTATGAATGAGTCTTCCTCTGTGAGTGTCCTGTTTTTTAGTTGCGCATGTTTTTTTTGCTAAAGCCAAAATTACCTTTGCATGAGTAGCATATGTAATCTGTGTGAAGCAGTTGCAAGTACAGCAAACACAGCGGTACAAACAGCTTGTAAAGCTCACTCAGACATGGCATTAAAGCACAATATTTCCCAACAGTTTTCATCAGCTCACATAGCAGAGAGCTCTAATAATTATATAACGTGAAGCACAGATCAGGTCAATGTGGATAATCTGGTTGCAAAGACGCAAATACCAGCAAGTCTAGCAGAACAGGGGATTGTGGAGTTTATTTCAAAGTCAGGAACTGAATTTAGCTGCAGTGAGACAGAAAACACTTCAGCATAGATCGGTATATTTTTGTCACTTTCTATTCTCTTGTATAGATCTTAAAAATATTTCAATATTACCATAGCTATCAGCAATCAACACACTGTCAGAACACCAAGGAGAAAATCTGATGAGGACAAATTAGATTTCAGCTTTAGATGTGGCAAGAAAACAATGTGCCATATTTTTTCACCGTACAGTATGAGATATTATTGATGAAGTTCTATACAATGCAAAGACATAATTCACAGATTCCCCTGCTACTTAACCAGTCTTAAATCTTTATCCCAGATGTCACAGAAAAGCTGCAGATGATGTGATGGTTGACGTCCACCATCCTTCTAGAACACGTCTGACTAGCAGAGCTCAGCTGTTACCTAATCATCATATAGGGATATGTTGTCAGATTTATTTTTAGCATTTGGCTAAAGTTACATATTAGTGGTTCAGCATGTAGCGCTGATGATGCAAAGCTGTTTCACATATGATTTGTAGTTTCTCAGATGTCGAGGATGTGCGGATGTTGAAGAAAACGTCCGCTGACACTGATTTGCTTAATAAGAAGAATTTTATTACAAAGAACACAGCATCTGATGAGGCACTATGGTCTGCCCAATGGAGGATTCAAAGCCAATCTAAACCTCCCAGAATAACAATATGCGCTCACTTATCTAGGTTTGGTTGTGTATGAAATCTTAACATATGGTTTCTGTTATAATGGAAGCCAAAGGTCAAAACAAAGAGCTCTGTCCATCAACCTCCTGGACATAGCGACCCATTTCTAAACAACAGCATAGAGTTGCTCTAAATAGCCAAGAGCAGACAACACATTCAATTGTATTAATGTATAAATAACACGTGTCAGGTCAAATACTACAAAATGAAAAAAGAATGACACTTAATCATAATAATGGAAATTAAAATGTGAAACAGGCAGTTAGAATTAGAATTAATTTTATTGACAGATATTTCTCATAGTAGGAATTTGACTTGGTGTTCTGGTGCATAACTGTGCATAAACATTAGGAAATAGAACATGAAAAGGATCCTTAAAAAAAAAAAAGCAAGCATTGTAAGTCAAAATGAAAAGCAAGTGTAGCAAATCTAAGCTTTTATAAAGCACTAAAAATGCTTATACAACATACAGTTTTTGTAAAAAAAAATGTAAGGTGAACCTTCAAGCTCAATTGCTACATTATTTAGATGAAGGTGATTTCGCATTTCAGTTCAGCAGAGTTTGAGTTTAATCTGTAAGGGCAAAATAAATCCATTAACTCTTCAAAATGTGCTTCTTTAAGGAGGCTCTACGGCTCTACCAACTCAGCTAAACGCATGCGCAGTGCTGCTGTGAGTCATGTGACTGGTGATTCCGCTTCCTGGTAGCAGCAGCGTCAGTCCGGTGAGTTTAAGTTCTGTGTTTTCAGCTGGTTCTGTGTTTTATCGGTAGACAACTCCGGGACTGAGACATGGGGCACGAAGGCTTGAACCCGGCGTGTTAGTAGATTCACACTTTGCGGGTTTTGGGAGACCAAACTCGGTCTGGAGGTCTGTGGGGAAACATTCTGCTCCAGCTGAGGGAAAACTTTTTATTTCAACTGTTTGCTTTCCACAGAGGAATATTTTTAACACGGAAGCAGTTACCCTGTCCTCAGACCCAAACTAGCATCTACATTAAGGCCTGAACTCACTGTGTGAAGTTTTATCTCTACACTCTTTCATTAGTCCTTATTTAGCTCACATCTCACAAATATAACATCCGGTTAATTAAGTTCAGACAGCAATATTGCAAGAATTTCTCATTTGAAACGTCCCATTATCGCTGCTTCATAATCAAGCAAGGCAAAAAAAAAATTCAACAAGGGATACTGTAATCTTATTTCTTGTACTTCCACAGACAGAATTGTTAGACCGTAATACTAAAAAACGACTGATAATTAGCTTTTTTCAAGGCTGATGCCCATTGTCAGTAATTAAGGCCACCAATAATTGATATTTGGAACTGACAGACATTTGCAGTGAAAATTAAATTCTTGGTCTTCAAATCCACAATACCTTAATTCACATTTACTTCCAGCATCTCATTTATATCATAGAATTCTTGCTTTAATCCACAATAAAGACTAATTGCAGTTAATCAGGTAACCAGTAAGATCATTAATGCAGAAATAGGATTACATCAGTGTGTTAAACCGTTGATCTGTTGTGTGAGAACAGAGATGCGTAAACATCCATTTACTGTAACTGGAAGCTTCCGGTCATGACTGAAGCAGCAGAGAGGAACTACAGTGTCATCACGTTTCCTCTGCTGATGATATTATCTGGTAAATAATAATCTCAGAGCCATTAACCAGATTAAAAAGCTGGGTTTGAATTAAATTTCCGTGTCACTTTTAATTCATATTTCTGGGAAACCAAAAAGAATATTAAAGCTCTTCATTGTTGAGCACAAAGTACTGGTCACAGAAAATTAGTAACAAACAACACTGTTGGTTTGTGTTTTTTCTGCACTGCCTTAATTTATAAAATATTTTATTGAAGATGTTACACCAACTGTGTATACAGTGAACCTCCAGCATACAGAGATAAGTTGGTCTTTAATAGACAAAAAGTAAAGAAAAAAAATCTAACAAACAGTTATTACCACTGACTTAGATTTCCAGAGTTCACCCAGTGATTACAAAAATATACATTATGTGCATTTAACATGCAGTTAGTAGTTGAATAGCAAAGGGTAAATACAAGCCAGCTACCAAACAAAAACACAAAAAGAAAGGAGGAGAGGGTAACATTTTTTACACTTTTACTCATGACATGTAACCAAGCATGTGGTGCTGAAGGAAAGGCATTGCTGAAGTCCACAGAGAAGTGACGACAGATAGTGAGAGCTGGCTGCTTCTGAGTCAAGGTAACACATTTTGAAATTTAATTCTGTAATATTACTTTTTTTAAAAATGACGAAAGTGATAATCAATCAATCTATTATATCAAGGCTGACCCTTTTTTGCCAGTATTGGTTGTCAAAATTGCTATTATTTTTCATTACGTGCTAAATACTTACAAGTCATTGCCCTGAAAACTATAAACAACATGTTTTGATTTTTTTTTTTAATGCACCACTTAGGCAATTATTTTTTTGAGAAAAATGCTAAATCCCTGCAAGGACCTACAGCCTAAATTCTCATCTTTTAATTGCTTATTTTGGGATAACAGCAGGAAATGTTTCAGTTTATTGGTGGGAGTTTAGGAAAATCATAGATATCTCTAAAAAAATCTCTGCTTTTGTGTGTTATTGTCATATTCCATGTTGTAATTGAAGTTTTTGTGCAACCAAGAGCTGCACAATTAACAGACCTGCGTATTTGACAAATTACAAATGTAAATCATTCATTATTAAATAGCATGAAGAATAATTTTTCATAGTTGTCACTCAATTTAACTCTGTAATTTTATCTATTTATCTACTGCTAAGCTACAGTTTCTCGGCTTTTACGGTTTTTATTTTGACTTTGTAGCAGCTGAGATCTCAAATATATCAATGTTGATCAATTCAAAATGAATTAATATCACGTAACGTCTGACCCAGCCAAAGTATCTAAATCTCTTCATGGATCTCTGACGTGGACGACAAAAGTAACATCAGTCAGGCTGTTTGTCTTTCTTGTTTATGTTAACAGCGTTTCTGTTTCCAAATAGTGCTCAGAGCTGCTGACTTTCATAACCAGCAGTGGTGCTGATCCGTGTGATTTATGACATGTAGCTGATGGATGTGCTGTCATTAGTTGTATACCACATACTGCCATTCATCACTGCAGACTAATCAAGAAATGACCCAGAAATTCCTTCTCCTGCTCAATGTTGTCATCTAAATCATATGCACACGGGCATGAGAATTAACTCTGATAATTTGATTTTGACTGTAAATGATTTTTGTCATGAATCAGAAATTGTTCAATGATTACATGGATTGCTAAAGATTATTATAGCACAGGGTGACTGAGTTTCATATGGCCTAGTGTTGTGCTATTTTCTAGGAATCTATCCATCCATTCATCCACCTAAATAAATAAGGTAAAACCTCCATTTAAAAAAGGGAAAATAACTGGCCTGTTTTCTTTTTCCCTATTATGTTAGCAAGGAAAAGTTATTTTACATCCTTATATAGTTACTATATAAACATATTGATAAAGTACACCAGTGTTGAGTGAATCTGGTTACTTCCAAGCCTTATTATAGGATGCTGTGTGCTGTAGTTGTGATGTTGTCGGATGAAGCAGCCGCCTGTTGAGGTAATCGCTAGTATTTACAGTCTGCTCTGTGGCCCGAGGGCACCATATTACAACCAGCCGACATTTCAACACCACTCATGCACGGAGATTAGAATTAAGGGTTGCGGAGCTGAACCGCAGTATAAGTCACTGTGAAATGTACTCTCAGCTGATGCTTTTTTTTTTCTCTGAAGATTGAATCTACCTGCAGTGTGTAAGCAGGTCACATAAACACTAAAACACTCCGGTGGATTAGATCGAAGCAGAAAGTGGATGATGCAGGTTTGCTTTTTAATCAGTGCATGTCCCAACTTCTCTTGTTGTTGTCCCACAACAGGTGTGGAGGATGAACTCGGGCAATGGCACCAAGAGGAAAGTCAGCAAGCAGCAGCAGCAGCAGCAGCAGCCTTTCAACACGATGGTGGCATCTGACCCCGAAACACTGGCTGAGATACGAAGTCTTTTTAGTAAAGTTCGAACCTATGTGAAGCCATCCAGCGAGGAGTGGAGCATCCCCGACCCAAATGTTGCACTCAGACGCTCAGCAGAGGAGCACTGCCGTCTGCAGGCGCTGAAAGTGTCGCTGAACGGCGTGAAGAACCAGCTCAGTGACAAGAATGTACAGGTGTGGCATCAGCACACCAACTCCACCAATCGGGCCGGGAAGGTGATCGCTGCCGTACGTTCTGCTGCCAACGCAGAACTCTGCACTCAAGCCTGGTGTAAGTTCTACGAGATCCTTGGATCCTTTAATCTTCTCCCAGAGGAGGCTCTTCAGAATGGAGAGCTGAACACGGTCCACCTGTGTGAAGCTCCAGGAGCCTTTATAACCGCTCTGAACCACTACATGAAAACCAGTGAGTTCACGCGGTACTGTGACTGGAGCTGGGCCGCCAACACTCTCAACCCGTACCATGAGGCTAACGGGGGAGGCACGACCATCGCAGATGATCGGCTGATCGCCAACACGCTGCCCTGGTGGTTCTTTGGCTCAGACAACACCGGCAACATCATGATGCAGAAACATTTGCTGGATCTGCAGGCGTTTGTGTCAAACATGCGTAGAGTTGATTTGGTGACGGCAGATGGAAGTTTTGACTGTCAGGAGAACCCTGATGAGCAGGAGGCGCTGGTGGCTTCGCTGCATTACTGCGAGGTCACAGCTGCACTGCTGCTCCTGAGCCCAGGAGGCTCCTTTGTACTGAAAATGTTCACACTGTATGAACACACCTCCGTCTGCTTACTCTACCTGCTGAACTGCTGTTTCCAATCCGTCAACGTCTTCAAGCCCGCCACCAGCAAGGCAGGGAACTCTGAGGTTTATGTTGTGTGTCTGAACTATGATGCCAAAGAGGCTGTGAGGCCCCTGCTGTCAAAACTGATTCGTAATTATGGACCACATCTGGCTGACCGAGAGGCACTTTTCCCGAGTTCTGTCCTCCCGGAGACGTTTCTGAAACAGCATGAAGAAGTGTGCCTCTACTTCCACAAAGTGCAGGTGGAGACAATCACAGAAAACCTGCAAATGTTTGAGGAAATGAGCACAGAGGAGCGGCAGCAGCTCGACCACATCAGGGACTGTGTGGCTCACGAATACCTGCAGCGCTTCCAGGTAGGATGTTTTCAGAACGTGATGAGTAGATAACTGAGATGACAATAACCTAAAGATCCATTTAGAAGCTCTTCTAGAGTTTCCAGTCATATCACATGTTTCTCAGGAACAGATTGAGGTTGCAGTGAAGTTGGAGAATTATTTTTTCTCCTGAGCACTTTAAGGACAGTTTGTCAGTGAGCCTAAAGATTGAACTGAACATAGTGACAAGGCGCGTGCTTTGATTTTAGTGTGTTAGCATAGTCATTGTGAACTTCTTAGCAAATGAATGCCAGCAGTCAGCTCTAATCATGGCTGCAGACCTTTTATCAGATGTCAAAGTTCATTGTGTTCAAACTTAGTTGAGCTAGCCAGAGCATTTCAAGTCTTAATTTCTTTACTAACCTAAACATGTGTATATGCAAATGTTCAAAAACGGCGACTTAGTGAAATGGTTTTCTCTATGTCTAAGTTGCTCTTACATCTCAAAGCATAGCATCTCATGGGGTGAATTTGTCGGTACTTTCTTGTGCCTGCATCACCTGCACTTCAGCAGCAACTTTATTCTCATAAAGGTAAATTTTGCAGCAAGTACATATTTGCCAAATGGTATAAAAAAGTGTGTTGACAGACATTCGTTGAGACATTTAGGCCTTCTTTGTTTTTTGTAATTAAATCTGCAATCGCACTTTCAGACACTTGACTAAATTAGTTGTTTTTTTCATGGTATGAAGAACTTTAAAAAAATGTCCATTTGGTCCAGCTCTGGAACAGAAATGTGTGTTGGAGCTGATGTATTATTACCTTGTTTAAAAAAACCTAAATGTCCTCATTTTTTAATTATATGTAAGACAAATGCAGCATTAAATAGGTTGTAACTACTCTTGCCAGCCAGGTACTTAACTGTGAAGTTATTGATCTGTTTGAATTTCACCATCATTTATCAACAGATTCACCAATTTCATGAATCTGCACAAAATACCTACTTTAAAATTCATACATGGTGGTATACGTTAGAGTCAGACTGTGAAATATGCTGCAAAAATCCCAAAACAAATTCAATTTAAAATCAAACTCAAAGGGATAATGCTCCCTTTACCATCACTGGACATTCTGATCGGTGTTTTGTGCTTATTTAAATTCCAACATTATTCTCAAGCTTTGTAATGGCTGAAACGACAAACGTTAAATTGACTAAATTTGAACTTGAATAAGTGTTTCTGTGTGTAGGTGAGTTTTCTCCCGAGGAGCTGCTGGATCTCTCGTAACACGGTCAGTCCCGCCTGCTGCAGCGTCTCGGCTGGTCGACCTCTGGGACAGAAGAGGCAAACAGGCTCTTTCAATGAGCGCATGGAATTGCAGACCCTGAGCTGGAGGGAGCGCATTGAGAAAGGTTGTCATGCCAGCTGGATCCAGAGACACTGCACTGAGGACAGTGGGACGGGCTGCGTTTTAGAGGGACCCCTGTCCAGCTGCCACGTGGATTCATGGTATGTGATTGTTGGGGCAGCGCTGCCTGCTGTCAGAAACTCTCCGTTCTGTGAAGGAGGACTCTTAAACCACTTGAACGAAGCCCTGATGGACACCGCTGTAGACTGGACCCGTGTTGCTCCCTGTGACTCCTGCCATGTGGCTTGTGCGGCCTCCATCTTGTCTGAGGTTGCAGGTCTTTGTGCCTTCAGCGTGGGGAACAAAAAAAAGAAACAATGTCTGGTGGTTGGTGGCCGCTCAGTTTGGGGCGACTGTGAGAGCCAAATTGGGGATTTACTGTTAACATTTTCTGCAGAGCCTTCATTTCCTCCTGGAGGCTGCATGTCGCTGCACGACGGCGAGCCGCTTTACCAGCAGCAGCTCGTCACTTGTGTCCTGTTTTCCCTGCAGACTCTGAGCTCTGGAGATGCCCTGCTGCTGCCGGTGTTCTCCGCCCTCACTCGTGTCACTGCAGCTGTTGTGCTCTGCCTGCACACATGTTTTCAGTCCGTCTCCTTCAGGTGCCCGCCCCCCCCTGCTGTGGTTGGGATGCTGCTTGTGTGCATAGACTTCTGCCCTGAAGCTGCTGCCCGAATGCTGCCGGTTCTTAGCGACGTGCAGAGCTGCATGAATCAGTTAAAAGAAGAGGACACGGGTAAAAAGCAGCCTTGTGGAGGTGACAGACAGGTGCTGCAGTTTGTTCCCATGGAGGAGCTGCTCACTGGAGGACTCACTGAGTTCCTGTGGACCATGAACTCGGAAATCATCCAGCGGAAGCTGCATCTGCTCATGCAGTCATAGAGCAGTTTAGTGAACTGTCACTCTGGGATACATGCTGTCATTTCAGAAGCTGTCAGTCTGTTGTGTTGTTGTTGAAGCAGCAGACTGCACAGCTGTATGAGCTTCCAGCAGTTAGTCACTGAATCATTTTGCATGCTGATACCTACGGAGCACTCGTGTGATTGAACATTACACTCCTATAACGTCTGACTCTCAATGGACAGATTAAACAAGGATTAACAGTGAACTAGCAAAAACAGAGATTTCCTTTCTTCTTGCTCGTTAAAACCTGGTGCCTTCAGTACCCACAGCTCAGCATGACCTTGGATTTAAGCTCATTTCTTTCAACTCCACACTTCGGATATTTTTCATTCTCAGCCTTGTTGTTTTCAAGAATAATGCTGACTGTTGGAGGACATTTATCAGACTTTATTTACTTGCTGTGAAGCCACACAGAGCTTCATACAACCGATGGCACATTTTCATTTACGACACATATCTTGGTATAAGTGCATTAGCTGATAAACTACAAAAAGGCAGTATAGAAAAATGAAAGATCTTGACATGATACATTCTGTTTGAATTCATTTAGAAACTCTGTCACTGGGGAGTTTATTTTTCATCTGTAGAATGTCTTGTTCATTTAATTTCTTAGACACAGTTATTTACTGACCAAACTGAATAGATCTAACTTTAAGGAGAATATATTTAATTTGGATATACATACTTTTCTCATTGAGCTTTGATAAACAAAATAAACATTTAGTTCATCACGTGTTGCCCAAGTCCTACGCTGGAATTCCGAAGTCAATACAGATATTCATTTATTTCATTATTTTAACGGAAAATCCAGTAATGATTTGTTGTTATAGATTCATATTTGGTTATTAAATAACAGAACTTATTTGATAATGGACTGAACAGAGTGTTTCAGAGTTCATAAATACAGATGTCCAACCCATGACGTTTGTTTGTTTTATTTCATTCATTTGTACAATAAAAAAATGTTTTATGTAAATAAAAATAGTCACCAAACAAGAATGAAAGGGAGCAGAAAGAAGACAAGTCTTATTATGTCTACCCCTTTATCCCCAGAAATTCCAAAAAAGTGAACTTAAAAACAAAAAAAAAAACATGAAAAAAATATATGCATGTGTATACATACATGTATACACACACACACACACACCTATAATACAATAAAATAAAATAGCTGCTGGCCAACACAGACAGTGACATACCATTTTGGTTCTCCAGTTACAATTAAAGGGGAACTTCGTTTTTTTTCCAACCTGGGGTCTGTTTTCATATGTCATTTGATACATGTGAGTGATGGAGAAATGAATTTTCGACATAGCTCCAGTATTTAGTCAGGCAGGCAGCTTAGCAGGCAGCTTAGCAGCTCAGCTTAGCAGCTCAGCTAGCGAAAAGTATGGGGCAGCTGGCCCCCCTGCATCAAAGTCCGCCCTAACGTGCTTTTTTTGCCCCACACTGACCGGCTCAGATAGTCTCAATGAGTGTCCCACAACATACTAGAGATGAGAAGTGAACGAAAACCTCCACATTACCTGACGATCGCTCTTTGTTGTGGTCTGTATCCAAATCTCAGGACGCTAGAAAGCAAATCTCGTTCTGACAAATCGCGAGATTTCGGGGCCAGCTGCCCCATACTTTTCGCTAGCCAAGCTGCTAGCTGAGCTGCTAGCTGAGCTGCTAAGCTGCCTGCCTGGCTAAATACTGGAGCTATGTCGAAAATTCATTTCTCCATCACTCACATGTATAAAATGACATATGAAAACAGACCCCAGGTTGAAAAAAACCGAAGGTCCCCTTTAAGTTAGTACTTTTCAAAACAACAATGAAATGACAATCAAATGTAACTAATATTTCTTTAACAAACTAGCTTTAATTAATCTTTTAAATGCGGTGAATAAATTCAGCCTCACTTCTTCAATCTGAACATGACTTCAGTTCAAATTGTTGTAGTTTTTGTTTCACCTCCAGCATAATGTCAGTCTGTCGTATACACAGCTACTAAAGACCTGCAGGCGAGAACAAAACTGTGATGGTATGAACTTGCAAAGCATGAAAAAGCAAATTACTCTCAGTAGTTGATCAAAAGAGCTCAGCCGTGACTAAATCCACTGAGGATTTTAAGGAGGTTGAACAAACAGACGTCCACCCTCAGCCTCACACATCACAGTCTGGACTTTGCCCTGAAGTGCCTGCTGTCCTGCAACAACATGATTTCATCCCAGGATATTTGGGATCTTTCTATCCTCTATCTGAAGGCATGAAAATGTTTCGTAGGTCATGTTCTGCACAGCTCATGAAGTGTTGGAGGACAAAATTACATATTTGTAGTTGCTTCATTTGTTGATTGTTTTTTTGATGTTGGTCAAATTTAATGAAGGAGTTTATTTTCATACAAAAATATTAAAAATGTGCAGTGATAAATGACAAAGTTGAATCTTTCTGTCCGTTGAGACTGCTGAAGTGTGACAAAATCCCCTAGCGATGTGAAGGCAAGAATATCTGCCCTCTGTGTCCCTCAGAAAGTTTTTGTTTCTTTAAAATGAAAGAAGAAAAGTTTTCTCTGAATCTCTCTAAAACATGCACGATATGCTGCAGTGAAAATGCTTGTCACTTTGCATGAACTTCTGTACATAATCCCAAATACTGTTTCAGAAACAAAATATATGTATGCAGGCCTGATAGCAGCACTGTGAGGGTGAGATGTTCAATACAGTCTGGAAAACAAACTGAGACGTGGAAGAAAGCTGGAATGATTATTGAACAGGAAAATCATACAAACCGCATCAACAATAAAAGCTGATAAAAAATCCACAATCTTCCTCTTGAACTGAGGACAGAAAAGGTTTTACAGTGTATAGCTCTACATCCAACCTGAAATTAATGCGAATATTACTTCTCCGTCAAAACACTAAAAGAGAATCAGAGTAGAACACAGATCAAACCTTCACCTTTGTAGGTGAAAAAAGAGATTTATCTTTAATCTGGTCCAGCCTGATAAACTATAGGTCAGTATTATGGATCAAACCATTAAAAAACACGGTTGTCACTCAAAACTCAGCAAATTTCATCAACAGGGATTTTCATTAGGCAATTTAATACCTTTAAAGTTTGACATTGTGGATTACAGTCGAAAGCTGGATCAGAAAGCGAATCAGCAAGTCATATTCCACTAATCTTTCTCGCTGTTTGCGACACCACCGCCCACACAAACAATACAAATCAGACAGATTCATACAAATTTATGATTTAGGAGACTTTTTTCATTCATTCTTTATCTGAGAGGCAGAAAGAAGCAGCAGTTAATTCATGTTTACAGCGCATGGCTTTGAAAGGGATGTTTAGTTAAGTCTGTGTGTGCACATGGATTTGCTGCGCTTAATGTTGAGCCAAAACCCTTGTTGTTGGGACATTTCATGAATTGTTTCTTACAACTTTAAGAGCCATTTGAGCGTGAAGTTTTGGTTTAACGTAAGTCAGGTTGAGATTTGACACTTAGTTGTGGTAGTTAAGGTTGGAGCTAGTTGCTAAGGAATGTATTGTCAATGCGAGTCCTGACAAAGATAGAAAAAACACTGTGTGTGAGAGAGAGAGATTGGGTTGTATTTCACTGTGCGGTTTTAATCCTCCCTTAGTGTAATATTCTTCTGTCCTTTCCAAATATTACACACACAAACCAGTGTGTGTGTGTGTGTGTGTGTGTGTGTGTGTGTACTTGTTTCTGCTATTCCGGTGGGGACTTTGACCTGACTATTTGCTATAAAGGTGGGGACTTGTCTTACGGTGGGGACCTAAAATGAGGTCCCCACGGGTGGCAACACCGTTTTCTTGGCCATATTGTTGTTAATAAAAATGTAAAAGTGCAAAAGCGTTTGTTTAGGGTGAGGCATTGATTTGGTGATGGTTAAGGTTAGGGTTAGGGTATGGGTTAGGAGTTAGATATGAATGGGAGTCAATGGTAAGTCCCCACCGGTATAGAAAAACAAACGTGTGTGTGTGTGTGTGTGTGTGTGTGTGTGTGTGTGTGTGTGTGTGTGTGTGTGTGTGTGTGTGTGTGTGTGTGTGTGTGTGTGTGTGTGTGAGACATACTGACCACAGTCCAGTTTGTGCAGATAACGTGATCAGATTGTGAACTTTGCTTTGAACTCAGTCTGACCTTTATCAAGTCCAGTTTTCTGAACTGACTTATCGGCACCATTGACATTTTTACTGTTTTTAGGCCTAAAATCAACACCAAATGGCATTTTTATGAAAGATTCTTCTAAATATTATTTATACACTTCAGTAAAATTGAAATTTCTTCATAAAGATATTGTAGTAACACTGTTGACATGCCATAAATCCAGTGTTGGGCAAGCTACTTGGAAACTGTAATGAGCTAAGCTACCAGCTACTCTGTGTTAAATCAAGCTTCACTACACTGAAGCTATGACCCACAGAAATGTAGCAAGCTAAGCTACAGCAATACGGCCAAAGTAGCTTAATACATTCAAGTTACTTTTTTTTCTTACCAAAAAATTTCAGGGACTAATGAAGTCAGTCAAACGGAGACAAGAAAATGCTGACTTGTTTATTATTAAACCATCATTTTTGTTCTCAGTGCTCCAAACTTAGTAAATTGATACACTGAGGAATATGTGGAGCTATATTTAAAATGAATCAACCTTTTTACATTAGAAATCATTGTTTTGATTTTCTTTTTAGTTTGTATTGCAGACATAATGTATCTGATAATTAAGTTGCAGTAGCTTATATTAACACACCACTTACATTGGAGGGTATAATAGGTTACATTTGATATCATTTCCATATAAAGTAAGCAATATTATAGTAAGACAATTTTATACATAATTTGGGTATTCACGTTGGGTATTAAATCAAGTTTTATTTCTTAAGTCTAATATCTATGTAAAATCATTCAATGCTTTCCCAAAGTGCTGTATCCACTACTACTTAACTCAATTTTGGTCTTGAGTGTAAGATTAAGATATTTAATCATTTATGCCATCACTTTTGTTTCCCTTTCTGTTATTTTTTTCAGCCATTTGCTCATTAGTGTTAACAGTAATACTGAAGAAGACAGATTTTGGTTTTACTGTTACCTCGTTTTCTCCCATACCTCTTCCCTCCTATATGTATCAGTTTATTTAATCCCCCAATTTATACATATTCACACACTGCCACCACAACCTTACGCTTAATTTAATTAATTTACTGCCACGCGAATTTTAGATGTTGAAAAGTAGCTCGTTTGTGTGTGCATCTTATACTGCGGTTGACATGTGGTGGTTAGCTAACTGCTGCTGGTTGTGCATATTCGGTAGTCACCTGTATATGGGTTCTCTGATTTGTATTTGACGTCTTTGAAGTTGACAGAAACTTCGCCTTGGGCTGGCACAGTAGGCATCTGAAAACAACTTTTCTCCGTTTTTTCACAAAAACTGATAACTATTTAGGTAGGGCCACGGTGACTCTGACTCCTTCTCTGCCATCTCTCAGTTAACTGAAGCGAGCGTCTGTGTGTGTGGATCCAGTGAAGAGATTGTTGAATGACGACATCAACAGTTCCTCCGCTTCTATTGGTCGACACAGACATGTCGGCGTTTGGAGAGGATGTCACTATCTGATCCTTAAAAGTGTGAGATGAGACTGCAGCAGAGCAGAAAGCTCCGCTTCAAGCAGTTCAACATTCATCATTTTAAAATGTAGCTTTTTGCGTTCGCTACCGCGCTACATGACCAAAAGATTAGCTAAGCTGTTGAAACGTTTTTTGATTTTGTAAACAACGACGCTACCACGTCGTTACAGAAAAATGTAGTTAAACTACTAACGACGCTATTTGTAGTGACGTTACTGCCCAACACTGCATAAATCCACACTTGACTCACACACTACTTTATATTAAATAACACAGAAAGCCTTGGAGTCGTTTCTTCAGGAGGAAATGACATCATGTGGAGCAGGTCATGTGATCTGGAATTAACACACCTCCTTGAGAGGTGTTTTGTAATGAGTAACTAGTAATTTCTCAGGCACAGATACAATTTTTTTATTTTCTGTATAAAATTTGATATATGGCCAAAACAATATCTGTAATGTTTATTTCAACTTAATAAAAAGAACAAACGTTTTTGAAGAAACTCATTTTATTATTGTTTAGCTAATTAGAAGGTGGTTGTTACTAAATTTGGATGGTTATTTAGTTGATATTTTGGTGATATCCAGTCATTTTTTAAATTAATAAATGATTCTTTCCATAATAAATAATTATGGAATTTGTAAAGACAGGATAACAATGAACATAAAAAAACTTTAGTGTTTTTGCTTTTAATAAAAATGGATGCAAGATAAATCCCATGGACTTCAGAAGTCCCTCAATTATATATTGACCCACATATACACTACTCAGTCAATTTTTAAATTGAACCCAAACTAAAGGAGAATGGCACTAGTGTGAATGCAGCAAAATGCTGCATAACTCAATGTCAGCAGAGTCTCTGACTGATATGAGTGTTGTGTTGATGCCTTGATTCTATTTTTGTTTTTAAATCGCTGCTGAATGAAGACGTGCTCCTCTGTCTGCACAGTAAGGATGCTAACAGATCAGGTGAAGTGAAACACTCATTATGCAACAAAGAAAAGACAGCAGGAATAAACTGGTGAGGAGGAGGAAGTCTGTGTTCCTCCTCTGAGCAGGACGCGTTCATCAGAGCAAATCAGCTCAGTCAGTCAGTTGTCTGTTTCCCATTTCACTTAAAGACAAGCGTTTCCTGCTTATTAGTCTCACTTTGTGACTGATTGCTAATATGTGAGAGAAATTAAACTAGTTGCAGTAAAGAGATAATTAACATGCCTCAAAACATCCTTAGCAAAATAAATGACTTATTAACTTGTTTCTTCGATCCTGCCAGCCTAATAATTACATTTTTGGGTGCCTTTATAACCTGCACTGTATGTTGATTTATCTTTTGTTGCAGGTTTCACATGGCACATGCGATCAGGATTTTACTTTTAGATTGTTTCTCAAGTCACAGTTATAGAGATCAGAGCCAACTATTGAAGAAAAAGTTGGCCAGCCTCGGGGGAATATGCTGATTTACTCTTTTGCGGACTGAAGACGAGATGAAAACCACTGTAATGGTCATACAGTGAATGTAAAGTTGCAACAAAGACAAACCAATTATTTCAGCACCTCAGAAACTCAACTTTTTATCTTTTTATTTTAACACGTATAAACTGAACTGTAAAAATGATGATTTGGGTGTTGAGTGCCAGACTGTTTCTCGGCTGTTAAATTCAGCTCTCATCAGCTGCATTTAAAGACTTCAGGAGGTTACAGTGCAGTGCTGGACTCACATCAAACACTCAGAAAGAAAGCAGTGCTGTATATCCCAGCATGACTGAAGCTAGAAAAGTTCTGATTAAAAACTAAAAACACTCAATTTACTAAAGACTCTCTCCATACCTGGTTTGTCAGGTCACACCTGTCTGTTTGAAAAGCAGCTCCATCCAGCGGCATCACTTCAGTGAACACATTCGCCTTCATGTTATCTGGTCAGTTGATGAGACTGTCAGTGTTGAAGCAGCTGCTTTGCCAGATGCTGCGTCATCTCTGCAGTGCGATACAGAGAAGAGGAGAAACTCAGAGTGACTCTTGTTTCTGCCTGTCTGCAGCTCCACAATGAGATATCTTAACACCTACTCAGAGAACAGATCCGAATTACTTCAGTGACCTCTGACTTCTGACATTTTTAGTTTGGAGTGAAATGTTTTCATCCTTGAAAAGAACCAAATCTTGCACCATCATCAGAAATAATTTGTTCTCTGGTTTGCATTAAAGACCTAAATAAACAACGTTTAGTCCTGATCACATCACCAATGTAGTCGATGATTCCTGCATACTTCATGTGGTTCTTTGGTTCTCTCTCTGAAGGTTATTCATCTTTATTTGGTGGCATGAAATTAGAGCTTTAACTAACGGTTTGTACCGCAATCAATAAATCATCAGAAAATAGTGACAAATTCCCATCACAAACATCCCAAATCCTAAACTGGCATCTTGTAATGTGTTGTAATGTGTAGAACCCGAAACATGAAATGTATTCTAAGTCCTGCAAATTTTTACATTAACAGTTCACACATAAAAGTTCCTAAAATCAATGTGTTTGTTGCTATCAAATGCATTTCGTGTTTGTGGATTTTCATTATGGAGTCACGCGTTACTTTCATGTTTTTGGGGTCTCTGCTACTCCTCACAGTGATTGATTTTGTGTTTGACCAATACTTCCATTGGTGCCCACATTTTTAATACCTTGCTTGTCTAAATGGCTCCATTTATTCATGTTCCTTACTGATGTTCATGTGCTTGTTTTTCAATCGACACAGATTATTTTTATTTAAAATACTCACATAACCATTTGTTTTTGTAAAATTACTTTAGAACTATTTGACAGAAGTTTTTTTTCAGCGAACCTGGTGGAGCACACAGAACTATATTGTAAAGAGCCTTTTTTTAAAAATGTATTTTATTTACCAGAGTTGTTTGGAGAACCATTTATGAGGCTTCGAGGGACTATTTTGATGATTCCTGGAGGCATCTTGGGGGTATCTTTAAAGACCTGCTTGCAGAGATGGCTCTTCTGTGGAACTAAAAATAGCTCATCTATAGCTTCCCTCCAAAGAACCATTTTTATTTCCAGTTTGAAACTTTATGTTTCTGGATGTAACAGAAACAGCAACAACAGAAAGTAACGATGAAAGAAGAAAAGTAAATATGTGTTGAGTTTTTAAAGGTGGGATGATTTTGTTATAGAGGCGTCTGAGCATTTATGCAGAATGGATGCCGTGGATGACAGTTATGTTTCATCTCCAACTAGATGAGGAACGGAGCAGAAATAAACGCAGCACTAAGCCATCACAGGGAACATCTGCTCTCTGTCACAGAGACACTGCAGCGATGCAAACCAGTCGCTCTCTCTCTCTCCCCCTGCAGCTGTTGTTTGACAACAAACTCTCTCTGTCGCTCTCATCCAGGAAAGATGGATCATCTAAAAACAGATAGCTGCGAGATCAATCTCTGAATTAGACAGAGACATGAGGCGTATCACATCTGGCGTGGTCCACACAGACAATGCTTTTACAGTATAAACAGGGACATGAGCAAATATGAAGAAGAAGAAAAAAAACACATTTTTAATTTGTGTTAACAGCCCTGGTGAGCGGCTTGTGAAGTTACTGTCATAGTTGAGGGCTTAACTACCCAAAGCAAAGCCTTCTGAGCTCTGCTGAGCAGTCACTGATAGTGACGGCACTCAGCTATTTTCTGCAGTATTAGTGGAAATGTTAAAATGAGAAAAAAACCAGCACAACACAGATAAGAAAAAATAGAACGGTGGAGATGTAATCCGAAAAACTGTGATGGGTCGACTCCACAGAAGTCACCCTGTGAGATAAAACCATCCCTTCTTCTAAACTGACTGCTGCAGATAAAGTCTGAAGTGATTCACACATACTGTATTCTTCCAATAATCCTCGCTGGAACAGAACATACAATTTGCCAGTCTGTAAAAAGAATGAATTCATTTATGTCGAAAGGTTTTAGTTCTATGTGGGAGTGTAGATACAGCTAAGGAGTCTTTGGGGAAAAATTACAAACTTACCAGAGGAGAAAAGAGGGATTTGGGAGGTCACAAATCTTCCTGTGTGGCAGGTGCTTTCTATTCATAAACAACAACAACCAATTAACCTTTAACACCAGGCCAGAATTGAGGTGTCGATCTTTGTCGATTCTTGGAAATTTTGCATTTTAGTTCCTGTTCTAATGGCTGCTTTTATGGACTGAGTATGTAAATCACGTCGGATGGTTTCAGATTTATTGCCGAAGCCTGATGGTCTGTAGGTTTGTCTTCTTAAAATGCTAATCAGTTTAAGTCTACTGTCTTTTTTTCCGACAGTCTTCTGTGGAGCGAGAAAAATCAGGTAAAGAACTGAGATTCACAGCCTCTGTCATACGTGAGCTGGAAGTCTGATGGTAGTGAAAAGAAATGGCTTTAGTGTCATGTAGAGTCAGCTGTTTAACCCTCATGTTGTCCTGTGGGTCAAAATTGACTCGTTTTAAAGTTTGAAAATGTGGGGGACAAAAACTATTTTCACAGTGAAACTTCTAATGTTCACATTTTCAACATTTTTGGAAAGTCTTTGAACATTTTTTGTGAGGAAAAAAGAAATGTTAAAAATGTTTCTTAAGAACATTCACAAAAAATCAACCAAAATCCAGCGAATTTTGCTTTAGATATTTAGAAATCAGATATTTTTTGGATTTTTTTGGGAAGATTTTGGCTCATTTTTTGAAAATATTTACTGGAATTTTCTTATTTTTTTAAATAAAACTTTAAGGGAAACCTTTAAGGAATTATTGAAGTTTTCTTCCTGAAGGTTTTGCAAATTTTCAGAAATTTTGGATTTTTTCAGAAAAGGAAACAATATTTTTTGGTGCCCATAAATGAGGACAACAGGAGGGTTAAATGTGCGATTCTTGAGGTGAAGAGTCATTTATCTTTTGTTTTAGTTTGGGCTCCTCATTCTTATTTGTTGTCAGTTTTATGAGTGTACTATATTCACACGGGCTGCAAAAGTAATTACAGACTTTAAGAACAGAACAGTTGATATGATTCAGTAGCTGCTGGGTAAAATATTTGTTTTTTACTTTTCATTCTTTCTGTAACTTTAAAGTTGTTTTCATTTTGTATTATGCTGATTGATTCCAAAAGCAATAACAAAACATTCCCCGTCCACACGGCGCCCCGAACATCTCATCTCACACATTCAATCAGAACCTCCTCTGCAGTCGCTGGTGGCCGTGAAAACAGATCGTTCGTCCCTGCAGCCAATAACTGAAGCTCCTGGTGTTTTAACTGTTGTAGGTAAAAACAAAAGCTCATATAGTGGTTTATTTTACAATTTGGAAGACTGAATCGCAGAGCTCTGGTAAAATCTCTTGAAAACTTCTTGTCTGATCTGATGGGATTTCAGCTTTATCGTTATTATCATATTTTACCACAGAACGTAGGCCGACAAATGTTGATCTGTTGTGCCATAATCCTTGACCTGTTAGATTCTGAGAGGATCGAATACATGAAAAACATCAAAATGTCAACCAAATATTGTCAGACAAGGTGTTGGTGCTCTACAGACGAAAAATACTTGAATGTAATCTATAAATATAAAGCATTTGACAGCAAACTGTGAGTAAATACTTTAGTCTATTACGGCACAGTAAATGAAAAAATGTGAAATAAGTCAAAACATGTTTTATATTTTAGATTCTTCAAAATAAGCACCCTTTGCTTTGATTACTGCTTTGCATTCTCTCTGTGAGTTTCATAAAGTAGTCACCTGAAATGGTTTTCCAACAGTCTTGAAAGAGTTCCCAGAGATACTGAGCACTTATTGGCCCTTTTGCCTTCACTCTGTGGTCCATCTCATCCCAAACTTTCCAAGAAGGATAGTGATGGAGTGCTGCGTTTACTACAAAAGCCTCTCAAACAACAAAGGGTAAAGGATCAGCAGGAAAGCTACATTTTAATGGATTGGGAGCATTTATTCAAAGGCGTACAGTAATTTGTAGCCAGTTAATATATTTTTTATTCATTATTATTTGAAATTATTTTAAAAATCAAAATATTTCCTTTCAAAGCTCCTGAAAGCAAGTCACTACAAATATGCCTTGTGAATTGTTGTGTGAAAACTTCATGTTCAAATGCCACCATTAATTGTTGTCATTTCTTTGTCTTTCTGCAAAAGAAGCATCACATTTTACAGTATTTAACCATATTTTGAAAAAAATGTACACTAAAGTCAGAATTTGCTAGTATTTTTAAATAATTTGTTGCAGTGTGGGTGAACATTTGCAGTTATCCATAATAAAAAAAATATCATTGGATTGGATACTGTAAAGATGCTTAAAAAAATGAAGCCATAGATGCATTTAATCACATAAATGGAAGGTAATGGATGACTGTCAGAACCTCTGAGGTCTCTGATCTAAACGCAATTTTTAAAAACTCAATAAACAAGCATTGTGCTGACAGTGCATGTGAATCTGCATTTTTCTCTGTGAGGGAGGGGACGCTTAAAAAAATCAAAAAGTGTTGTCTAAAATGTTAATCTGATACGGCTAAAACCCGCCTGGCCTCTATTCGGAGCCAACAGATTGCACTTTGAGCTCATTGTGTCATTTTCTCTCCAAAATACAAACATGATGGAGGCAAAGCCTTCAAATGCTCAGCTGCCAGAACTCTGAGTGTGTGAAGCTGCTGCGTGTTTGTTGGATCATGCGTGTTTTCCAACAGTTTGGCAGCGAGATTATGTCCCATATGGGCCACATTGGTTTGAGTTAATTTGATTAATTTGCTTCAACACTCATAATCACAGACACGGATTCTCTCATTTCCAGTAGTTTGTACAATTACAGTTGATGGCAGATGGATGGTCGATTACTGTACACTGGTGTGTCTCTCCGTCTGTCTCACCGTCTCATGATGTTGCTAGAAGGCTAGACCTCTGCTCACCCGCCGAATTGAACTGGCTCAATAAAGAGGATTGCCTGGACAGAAGGGGAGGGGGAGGGCACAAATCAGACCACAGTGACACTTGTTGTGGACGTTCATTATGCGCGCACACACACACACACACACACACACACACACACACACACACACACACACACACACACACACACACACACACACACACACACACACACACACACACACACACACACACACTGTCCACATCCATCTGAGCTGTGTTTGCTCAGGTTTGTATGCTGCACTTTTATATGTGCATGTGGGACTGCTTGTTGTGCTTCAGTGCATTTGTTTATGGAAGTCTGTCAGCAGACTGATTCATCTCAGCGCTGAGCTCCTGGTCTCAGACGTTTCCCAGCATGTGTGTGATTCATGTTTGCTCAGATTCATATTTCTCCACCTAAAAAACGTTGATGATGAAGCGTGATGTGTGCAGCATCACCTCAGTTTTATTGGGTTTGTGTGGAAAAAAGCAGCACCCAAATGATTAGATGCTCAGATCAACACTTCAGTTTGGTTCTCTTGCATTGAAAGGCAATCACGTATGAGTGGTTTAATTGCCACTGCTCAGAGACACATTAGCAAGATGTGTAATTATGTACAAACATTACCCGTATGACCTGTTCTGCACCATAACGTCTCCCAGTTTTATTCTTAGAGGCTCTAGCTGTGTTTTTAACAGGCATATGGATGATCTGATGAAGAGATTTACCAGGAAGTGTCTTTCTGCAAATATCACTAAGGTAAGACATGAATCTCAACGAATTACACTGATATTTGACACTTTTGTTCACAAATTGGTGGTTGGAGGGTTGTGTGCTGCTGTGCTAAGCTAAGCTAACTGGTATTGGAGCAAACAGCAGGCCCATTAGTGCTCAAAATGATGGACAGTGTTGTTTCTGAGCAGATTCAACATTACTTCTGCATGAATCACTTAAACCTGCCTACAAACCTGGAACGCTCCACTAGCAGCTCACATGACAGACAGCTGGTGTAAAGGTCTTGACAGCTGCAAATAAGTAGAAGGTTGCAATCTTGGACTTTGGTGCAGCCTTTGATTTAATAAATGATTTTTTTTTTTGACTCCTGTAGGTTATGGGTTCTCAACCACATTCCTACTTACACTCAACAAAATATAAACGCAACACTTTTGTTTTTGCTCCCATTTTTTATGAGATGAACTCACAGATCTCAAACTTTTTCCACATACACAATATCACCATTTCTCTCAAATATTGTTCACAAATCTGTCTAAATCTGTGATAGTGAGCACTTCTCCTTTGCTGAGATAATCCATCCCACCTCACAGGTGTGCCGTATCAAGATGCTGATTAGACACCATGATTAGTGCACAGGTGTGCTTTAGACTGCCCACAATAAAGTATGACTGTATGACTAGTCTGGTAATGTCAGACCATTCTGCAGCTAGGATAGTCTGACTGCACCTCATTATCTTCCACGTTTGTTTGCATTTCTTTATTACAGTCACAATTGTATTGGATGGAGTGAAGCCTAGGTTGCAGCAACGGTATCCTTTCTATGACTGCCTAACTTCAGAATCCAGTTTCTCTGAGAAAACCTTTAAATTTTCAGTGCAAAGGTTGTAGCTGTTGTTGTTTTCTATAGTGGAGGAGACTTCAATAAAGACAGCACATAAATGGTGAAAGGAGAGGAAAAAGCTGCGTGAAATACACAGAAATGGCATGTGATGAGTCAGACTACATATGACTGATCACTGAAGGAGTCTGGGTTACTGCTCTTCTTTGTTTGTGTCTAGAGTGACTCTGCTTCTTCTCTTACATGAAAGATTTTGGAAGACAGGAAGACACCACTGTGGCAGAAGCTACTGGGAATACAAAAACAGCTCCATGTTTAGCAGAAAGAAGAGTTTATCTGTTCTTTCATCTGCCTCTTCTGTGTGTGTGTGAAGAACTTGCTCTCAGCTGGACTTAAACTCGCCAAATCATGTGACTTTTCTCGCTGACTTCTTGTTTGCCAGCTCTTTTCTCTTTTTGTAGACCCATAAAGTTATTGCCTCACATTGCTGCAGGTCTCACTGTTGCATCATGAGGACAAATAATCACTTCTAGTCCCAGGTGACCCTATTCCTCATGGTCGGCTTGTTTTTGAAGTTGAGAAATGTGCTCTCAGGAGGTCCAGGGTCTTAATTGTTCCCCATGGAAGAGGGAAGAAGTCGTCCTGCTCTGCCAGCAGGGATTTGCTTTTCTACTGTTCAACCACCCATCAGAAACATCATTTCGAATGTCTAGTTTAGTGCTACGGTGATATGTGGATCACATTGTGTTGAGTTCAGCTCCTATCTCGGCAGGAAGCCACAGTGTGATGGTAAAGAGCTGCTGCTACTGTATGTGGTTCTCTACATATTTGTTGTCTGTCCATTGGCACGCAGGAAACGATGATGCAGTTTTTTTGTCATTGCACGGTGTTTATCTCTAGCAGCTCGGCAGAAGAAAATCACAACTCAATCTATCAAATAGACTGAAAATTGGATTCTGCTTTATCTGTTTTTAGCATAGGTTTTCCAGCCTTTGGCAGCTCCGACAGTTGCTATCTCTGATGACTGCACTATAGTTACTCGGTCCACATTGTGCAGCAGATAAAAATGGCTGATTACTGCGATGAGGCACCCTGTCACTCTAATTTACACAAATGGCACACTCCCACTCTGACTGCTGCTCAGCCACATTAACACCGGAGCAAATGTCTGGCAGTCAAACCCAGAAAGCCTAATTTAATCTACATGCACACTTCCACACAAATAATCCCGCTGTGACATTCATTCCTCCCAACAATATGCATATTTGGCATTTGTTGTTCTTCAGAGCATGTAATTATGCAGTTTTAGATGCGGTTGTCTCAGTGGCATCCCATCAGCGAGTGCGACTTTAGTGTAAGTGATTTCCAGTTGGGCCAGTTCAGCTGATATTCCTGATTAGCTGCACGATGAGAAGCTGCAGGAGGTTGAGGAGCTCATGAACATGGCTGCCCTGAACAGCTAATGATGACAGGTGAGACAAACAGCTACATGGATCTGCCAGACACCACAGGACGCCACCAGAGGCCCCGTGTTCATGCTGTGATGGGTCAGAGCTGTTCTGGCAGCACCTATACAATATTTAGATTTAATGTTGTGGTTGATCAGTGGTACATGTCCTAATGATATATGTGGTGACTCTGCCTACTGTTTTCTGCAGTGTGTGGAGGTGCAGGACTGAACTACCAAGTGATTGAAAATCTAAAATTCTAAGCTTAGGAAGTTCACTTTAGTTCTGCTTCACATTTCCCTGTAATGAAATGAACCACCACAGAGCTGCGTTTGATCCGTCTGCAGCAGCTCAGCCTGATCACACTGGCTGCTTCATATACTCAACAAAAATATAAATGCAACACTTTAGTTTTTGCTCCCATTTTTTATGAATTGAACTCAAAGATCTAAAACTTTTTCCACATACACAATATCACCATTTCTCTCAAATATTGTTCACAAATCTGTCTAAATCTGTGATAGTGAGCACTTCTCCTTTGCTGAGATAATCCATCCCACCTCACAGGTGTGCCATATCAAGATGCTGATTAGACACCATGATTAGTGCACAGGTGTGCCTTAGACTGCCCACAGTAAAAGGCCACTCTGAAAGGTGCAGTTTTATCACACAGCACAATGCCACAGATGTGGCAAGATTTGAGGGAGCATGCTGACAGCAGGAATGCCAACCAGAGCTGTTGCTCGTGTATTGAATGTTCATTTCTCTACCATAAGCCGTCTCCAAAGGCGTTTCAGAGAATTTGGCAGTACATCCAACCAGCCTCACAACCACAGACCACGTGTAACCACACCAGCCCAGGACCTCCACATCCAGCATGTTCACCTCCAAGATCGTCTGAGACCAGCCACTTGGACAGCTGCTGAAACAATGGGTTTTCATAACCAAAGAATTTCTGCCCAAACTGTCAGAAACCGTCCCAGGGAAGCTCATCTGCATGCTCGTTGTCCTCATCGGCGTCTCGACCGGATTCCAGTTCATCGGCGTAACCGATCTGAGTGGGCAAATGCTCACATTCCATGGCGTCTGGCATGTTGGACCGCCATGACTGATGAACTGTTTCTGCTTTTGGAATCTCTGGACAGCATGAAACATCACTTATAATAACAGACATGAAGGAATAATCACAGCTTACTGAGTTATTCAAAATTTGTGAGGATACTTGTCAAATTTTCTCTCACTGATAAGATGAGATACGATTAGATAAGGTAAGACAAGAAAAGATAGGATAAGACACAATAAGATGAATCTACATATGGATATGTACATATCTAACATGGTGAATTTACACATAGATTAGCTCAGCTATGACATGGTGAGTTTACATATGGATATCTACACATTTGACTTGATGAATTTGCTTATGTGCAGGTATGGCATGGAAGAAACGTGCTCACAATTCTGCTATTGCAGTAAGAAGTGTTATTTGGAAAAGACCAGAGCTAAACATAAAGTTATGTCATATTTCTTGATGATCAATCTGGAAGAGCTGTGAAAAGAGAGAAGAAGTGTGAGAATAAATTACAGTTTTACATATTGTTGTGGGGTTGTATGGGAGCAAACTTTGATTGTTCACGAAGAGTAGTAGAGAGAAAATTGGTGTTAAGGGATGATGTGGCATCAGAAGAGCTACAAGGAGAAGAAAGCAGTGACTAAGCAATGCTGTTGATTCAGAAGAGCTGCAGAATAGAAGAACTGTGTTAGCAAAGAAGCTGGTAGAGCTATAGGATAAAAAACAGTGTTACCTGATGTAGATTGTTGCACCTGAAAGCTCGTCAATAGAGAAAAACAATACTAAAACATATTATTGCAATGACATGGTCGTGTTGAACAGTCGGACTGCAGAGGGAACAAAGGACCTGTGGTAATGCTTCTTCTTGCATCGTGGCTGTAGCAGCTTTTGCTGAAGGAGATGCTTAAGGTTTCCACGGTCTCATGCAGAAGGTGAAAGGTGATGTCCATGATAGATGTCAGCTTGGTTAACATCCTCGTCTCACCCACCTCTTTGATGGAGTCCAGAGGACAGACCAGGACAGACCTGGCCCTCCTGACCGGTTTGTCTCCTGTTCGTGCTTCCTCATCCCCAGCAGATCATCATAGAAGATTGCAGAAGCAACTACAGTGTTATAAAAGGTCTCTACCAGTGTTGTACACACTCCAAAAGACCTCAGTCTCCTCAGCAGGTGGAGACGACTTTGGCCCTTCATATATGGGACGTCTGTGTTGTTTGACCAGTCCAGTGGACCCTTTATCGGGCAAGTGATCACATTTGGAACTTCTACACACATTAAATATGGTGTTGCCTCTCAGAGAGGTGGAGAAAATGTGGTTTTTAACAGCCAATCAGCAAAGATCACTCTATGTTACAGCACACTACATCGTGACATTAGTCACTTCTACTTCTACTTCTTCTACTTCATTTGTGATAATCATGTGCATCACAGTCAATAGCATGACTTTCTGATGACACTACATTGTTTGACTTATTCACTCCAAAGTAGATGATGGAAACAAGCCCAATTTGCATCTTTGTTGTCATATTTGCAACATTTTTAAAGTTTATTTGAATTTTGCTCATCTCATATGGAAACACAGCTGTAGTGAGAGTGGAAACAAAACAGATTTATAGCTTCATAACCTGTGTAATATAAATGCACGTACACTCTGGTTTTATGGTGGTGAATGTTTGAGAGGTTCATTTTGAATGCATAATTCCTTACTGAACTTTCATCATCAGTGTTTCCTGCTGCTTGTAGTCACTCCTGTTGTTCAGCAGCTGACTTTTTCTCACTGTGGATAAGCAGCAATGAGCCAGGGGCTACATTTAGGCAAAGAAAGCAGCTATGCAGCTGTGTTTGATATTTTTGTTTTATTTAGAAGACACTAACGTTTAATATAATACTTCTCAGCCTCCACATTTCCCTCAGATGCAACTGTCTTTTCATATAAACATCATAGAAAATTACACTCCCCAAACCTCAAAAATTACTCTAAACTGTGTTACATTTTGCTGTTGTTTTTACTCTTGACTCTGCTTTCTTTGAATTGATGTCAGTGTCTGTAACAAATTTAATATGACATTCATCCCAGACAGCAGAAGACTTTATTCAGTCATTACACAGTGAGAAGGTAACTGTGGGTGTAAAATTCACAAAGGACAAGATAATGTAAATACTGCTATTGAAGTTTTGGCTGTGTTTTATGTTTGCTCGTGGAAGGAGAAGAGGGAGCGAATGGCCAAGAAAGACAAGTTGGAGCAAAGACTTCCATTGATTGGAGCAGGACAGATGTGATGAAACAGCAGCAGACACTGGAGGTAATAATCATCCATAACAAAAGCCATTAACCCAACCTGCAGCCGCCAACATATCTGACTTTATTTAAATACGAATATATTTCAGTTGGTGTTCATTCAGAGCTACTGCGGCAGCACTCTTACCACAGGTTATCATTTGATTATTTTTGAAATAATCAGTTCTTCTTGTGTCTAAACTCCACCAGGGTTTCTGCTTTCAGTTGTGCATAACTTTGCATAAAACCAAAGTTCTCACACTGTTGTTGCCTTTCAGAAAAATTAAATCAAAGTGCACTGAAAAGCCTCTTAGGCACCTGGCCGATCTGCATCGCTTTCACGGTCCGATTTCACTTTCCGCGTTAAATATCAACGGTAAGCCACTTTAACTAATCTAAATTTCATACGATGTGTTTAATACACCATTAACAGGATTGCATAATTATCTATAATCTGCAATCTGCAATGACTGGCATGCAAAGCTAACACCACGGCCTTCCTGATTTCAATTCATCATTTATGTGTGTCTGTGCTCTTGCCTTTGCATTTGTCTGTTCATTCACTGCTACCTAAGTACACGAGGGTGCATATGTGAGTTCATATCCACATGACACTTTTCCATTTGAAAGGTGATCAATGAGGATTAGGATCTTTGTCCCATATCCATTTCTGTCGCTCTCATTTGCCACATCTCTCCATTATTCATGCCATCACTTTACTTCCAGCAGAAAGTGCTGGAAGCCCTTCAAACAAACCCTACAATTCTCTAATTATTATTCATACAGTTTAGGCTTCACGAGGGGAGTTCCTATAAATATCTCCCCCGACTCTGTCTATTTTTCCCTCCCTCCCTTTCTGTCTTTCACACACACAAGCAGTTGTAAATATTTACTTATTCTACATGCAAAAACACACGCTTAATATCTGCCCTCCTCAACTCCCTCTCTGTTTTAGTTTCTCTTCCGTTTCTCTGATCAGCTCTGCAAGGACAAGATAAAGTGTCTTCTCCTTCTCCTGCGTCGTCCCCCTCCTCTCCCAGCACAGCACCCATCCTTCACACCACCTTGTGGAGTCCAAACCAGGGAGGGAGATGCAGCACAGTGAGGAGAGCTCATCCTGCAGCATGAACAAAGGCGCGTTAGTGATTTAGTGGCCACGCAACAACTACTGCTGCTGCTGCTGCTGCTTGGATTTACGCCAAACGAAGGTTCGATTGGCCCAAGAAGACTGAGTGCCCCTCTGACCTGCATAGGCAGAAAGAATGATGGCAGGTGGAGGGTGAAAGGGGATAAAAAGTGAAAGCACAAGAATGGAGGAAGAGTGGGAGGGTGTGGTCTCCCCTGATAGGTGCACTCAAAACTCAGCGGGGCAGTGAAGTGATGATTTGGAGGGAAGCTCGGCCTTGACTGGAGCATGACGTGTACATCACTGCTCTGCTTTATTGTGGAGGTCCTCCTCCTGAGGTGCTGTGGCCCTGGTGATTGGAGATTTAAATTATTCAGGCTTTATCTGACAATTCACAATGCAAGATATAAGATTAGAGGAGACAGGGATGAAATGGATCCTCGTGGATCTACGCAGGCCAGCGGGGTGCCTCGCAGTAGAATAAATTGTTTGATGTAATTTTCTCGTCTGGGGAGCAGCAGGATTGAGTGAAGTCTAATGATCCTGCTATCAAACCAGCAGCCTGGCCAGCAGTTAATGGCAGCTCATATGTAAAGCCCAGGAGAGCCTTCCTCTCCTCCTCCTCCTCCTCCTCTTCCTCCTGTAATTGGTCTCCTGCTGCAGCTGGAGGCTCTGTTCACAGAGGAGGCGCCCCCTTGTGGTGGGCAGGGGAAGCGCGGACGCCGCGGGTGGTTTAAAAGCTCCGGCTGAGGAGGCGCTGCCCACAGAACCGAGGAGCTCTACAGCGGGAAAAGTTTACCTCCAACTACTCCAGACCACTTTCAGGAGGGACAACCTGCAGAGATGGCAACTCAAACGCAGCAGCCGCCCCACCTGCGCCTGGCCGAGCTCACCGCAGCGCAGTTTGTGGACATCTGGAAGCATTTTGACGCAGACGGTCAGTGCGCAAAGTGTCCGATGTGATGGGTGTAGAATTAACTGAGACATCAATTAGTGTTTTTTAAAAGCTCCGAATTCAATTGAGAGCAATTTGCATTATTTAAAATGAAGATTTTTATTTAAAATACTACAGCAGTTTTGTTTTCCAGCGAGAGTTTAATCATTCTGCAGCGTTTTCAGAATAATCCAGTGAAATCAGAAACATCATATATATATATGTATATATATATATATATATATATATATATATATATATATATATATATATATTCACTCTGACTAATTTGAAATGAATGCCAGCTTATAAGGAATATTTGTGATGTCACTGTTTTAGAAATGCACTCAGAAATTTAGTGCATCTGAGATTTTTGTTGGGTGCTATCACTAAAACATTTATCAGTATCACTAATGTTGTGACTTACTCTGCTGTAAAAAAAAAAAAAAGTGTCACTGTGGCTTTTGGGCTATTTGAGTGAAGTTACAGAGAAGAGTCTGGAAAAAGAGGGAGAAGAGAGTGAAAAAGGGATAAGAAAGAGAGGAGGAGAGGAGGAGTGGGGAGGGAGGCTGAAAGATTAAAAAAGAGTGAAAAGAAGATGGGGGAGAGGGAGATGAGGATGCAGAGGAGGGAGGATGAGGGAGGGAAAAGGTAAGAGATGGGAGGATGCCACAGTGGAGGGGTGTTTTCTCCTGGATCTTGCTGGGTGGAGCTAATGGATCTTACTGGGAATGAACTTGTGTGTGTGTGTGTGTGTGTGTGTGTGTGTGTGTGTGTGTGTGTGTGTGTGTGTGTGTGTGTGTGTGTGTGTTGTGTTTGTGTTTGCGCTGGTATCACACAACTACTGCTAGAAGATCCTTCATTAATGCATGAACTCACATTCCAAATTACACTCAAGTAAAAGTAAATAACAGTAAATAGAACATGATGTGTGTTAAAGTAAAAGTTCTCATTCTGCAGGCAGAGCACACCACTGATTACAAAATTACAATTACAGTAATGGACCATTATGACTGATACATTAACATATAAGCAGCTGCTTAACATCTAATGCTGAGCTGAGATGTTATGCTGTTTTGTTGTTAAATCCGTCACTCAATGTTTGATTAGTGTTTTAATGTTAACATGCTCAAACCTTGTTTTTTTCTCAGATTTTCTGTACCTGAGTATTTACATTATTTTCTACTGCTGACTCAACCAAACAACCAGTCTGATTACTGACTCAGAATTATAAATGCAATTGTAACGGTGCATTTTTAAATAAAATGCTGTTTCTTACAATTTAGAAGACCAAACAAATGAAATAATCAATAGATAATTAAAGATGAACATAATGACTGAAGCCATGTTAACTGGTCTGAAGTGACACAAAAACCTAAAGTATCTCAGAGTAAATGCATAACATCAGGTATTTACATGTGTGACAGACAAACTACATATGAGTGCTGTCACTGTCTCACTTTGAGCCACTCCAGCTTCACTGATTTTCATGTTTCAACTTCAATTGAAGGATTATTTTTGAGCCATTCAAAAAAAAAAGCCATGACCTACAGTTAAACCCCTTTAGAAACCTCATCCAAAAGACACGGTTTGATTTCATATTGACTAACGCTGCTGCAATATCCCACAAAGCCTCTACCGTCCAGCCTCACTGCAGGCTGCTTTCTTCTGATGCTCGATGACCAACAAGGCTGTTTTTGTGCGTATGCATGTAAAACTCAACTATGACCAACGTAGAGGTGACAGAGCAGAGGATGACCACAGCTAATGAGCAGCCACTGATGTTAAACACTGTTAAAAATCTAGTCTTCTGTGTCCATTCAGAAGACACATCATGAGCAAAACAAGCAATTAGTGTCACGACTGAGCATCTTCATCCTGACTCTGCAGTGACTGATGACATTCTAAAAAAAAAAAAGATTCAGACTTCAAAGGTTTCATACGTAATGAAATAATCCTGTCAAGATGGACGGTGGAGCTCTCTGAGTCATAGGTGGGTGAGCTGGTGTGCTCCAGCTACAGTAAGTGGCTTAGAGGTGAGTGGAGAGAGAGACAGGGACTTCATAGATCTGCATATTCTAGTGGATATCTAAACCATTTTAAGGCAGCATGGGGTTATTTCAATCTAAAAAAAACCCTTTTAAATAATTAACTTTGATACACAGAGATGATTTTTAGGGTCTACTGATGAGAGATTTTCAATCAGGTCACAGGGATTCTACGTAATGAGAGACAATGCTCATTATGAGTTTCACAGCTGTGTTTGTGTTTGGTGAGAAGAATCAGCAGATGGAGAGACTACAGATGGTGAATGATCAATAGCTAATTGATCCAGAACCTTTCAAAGCTGAACAACAGTAGGGATTTTTAATTGGTTGCATCATCAACTGCAGAGAGGTTAAAGATGGTGATTACTTCCCCACCGATGCATGCCGAATCGTGGCCTTAACTACTTTGACTACATTGAAGTTCCCTTCGGGGATGAATAAAGTGATTCTATTCTATTCTATTCTATTCTATTCTATTCTATTCTTGAGACAATGTTTTATAGCTTTGTCCGTCAATGTAACACAGTAATTTATATACAAACTAAATCATACTTAAAATCTGATCCACCAAGGTAGAACATTAACAAATGAGCCTCGTCAGACCCGGAGACTAACCAGATTTAACTGTTTTTTACTACTAGAATGAATCAGTCAAATGGTATAAAAGATTGAGCCTCTTTATAGAAACCCTAAACATACCAGTAAACACAGAATCCTTTGTCCACTCTTTGTAAAACAGTTCATTTCCTGGACGTGTTGCTTGATGGACTTCAGTTGACTAAAATGGCTCCATTGCATCTGCAGATTGTTTGTCTTTACCACAGCTGCAAGATAGAAAACTGAGCTTCACGGTCGACCAGACACAAAGAATGGAGCATATTTCCCTCTTAATCACACAAACAAAAACAACTCATCCACTTGAAGCGCGACACTGCAGCGTTCAGGACCTCATGTGGCCTCATCTTTGCACCTTTCGGGTTGAGAAGCTCAGTCACCCTCTTGTGATCTGTCCCTGGCGTGGCCCTGTTTCAGTCATTATGTGTTAGGCAGCTGAATTGTTTTTTGGAGGTGCCATTGAGCAATCAGCAATTGAGCTGTGTTTGGAAATGTTTTGTGAGAGACGGGACTGCATCTGCTCAGTGTGCAGTGGTGCGCTCCATGTGACAGCTCAGATTTGGATTGCAACTAAACTCTGGCAGTGAGCCCCAGTGAGCTGAGAACACAGTTACTTATGCGGGATTTATTACAAGTCACCGGATGTGAACGCAAACATACTTCAGATAATATCTTCTTTCCAATGTGACAGTCTCTGTTCTGTATTTAATCACCTTCATTTAATCTCTACATAATAGGAACATTAAAAGAGTGAACTGAACACGACATTTGTCAGGTGAAAAGGGCAGCTATGAGTAAAATATAAGGAGTGCTGTAACAGCACAAGATGATTAAAAGTATTTGGTACACTTTAATTGGGATCAGTCAGAGCAGGATTAGTTGTTTGGCCAGCAGTTACCTCCACTGTAGCAATTTGTAGAAAACAGTTTCAGTACCTTTGACATTGCCATGTTCTTGAATGTCAACAAGAACACACTTACACACACAAGTCTTGACCTACAGTGCAGAAACCACTGTGCACAATAAACTGTGCTTCTGGTCTTGCACATTTTTTGACATATGATGAAACATGGTCTGCCCAATACCTGCAAACACGTTTTAGTTAACTAAACAGACGTAATTTAACTAAAGCGTGTTTGCGAGTGTAACTGAGCCACTGGTCACAGAGTAAAACAATTCCAGTATGGAAGTTTTGTGATCTTGTATTTGATAGTCGTTCTCTTTAAATACAGGTACAGACACATAACTATCTGAGTAACTTCATAAGTGTCTGAATTCCACCAATTTAAAACAGTCTTTTCCAGTCATGCTATCAGAGTGGCTAAAAAAAGAACAACTAAATCTCAGTAAAAGCTCTCTAAAAAAAGAGCAAGTAAATCTCTGAGGAGGATTTCTCAAAATGTCAAACTACTGCTTTAAAAGGCTCTTATGTGGACCAGTAAGAACATATTGCATAGAAATGATCTTTGTCTATCTGCTGAGTTTAAATGATCTTGTGAACCTGCGGTTAGATAAAAGTATATGTGTAGTTATAACACTGCCTACACTGTTCTTAATTAAGCCCTGTTAGATACATCTGAAGTTTGAACTGAACATTCTCTAAGTTGAAACTAAGCATTGAATATAATAAAAATGCTGAAAGTGAGTTGAATATACTGTATATCGCTTTCTGCTTCTCTGTTTGTCAGTCAGTCCACTAACTATTGGACAGATTGCTATAAAGTATGCTCCAGACATTAATGTCATCCTAAACATGAAATACAACCACTTCAGTTTTTATACAACACTATCAGTACACCAAAGATTTTCACATTTTCTTCAGTTGCATGCAAACCTGATGACTTTCCCATCAGCATCAGCTGTATGCTGTTTAATACTGAGTAGCAAAAGCTAAGCTAAGATGGTTAAGATGATAGTGTACCTACAAAACATTGGTACGTTAACCTGTTGCTGTTACAGCCTCATGGAGCTCTTAGTAGAGCTGTTTCGTAAAGCTGGAACATGCAGCATTGCAGAAAAACTAAGGAAATTTTTTAAAGCTTACAACTGACCAAAAAAAAGCCCATCCACCTTTCAGGGTTCTCTCCAAAGTAATTTCTCTACAACACATAAACACTCAGTGTGTATGTACAGCTGGAGGATTAATCCACGACAGTGAGCGCTGATGGGGAGCAGAGAGCAGCGCATTAAAGCTACCTCATGTCTAAAAACACAAAAATAGGCTCCATCCAAAGGCTGATAGTCTAACATAACATGAATACCATCAAACGACACTTGTTCACAACGAGGCTGCAACACACACAGGCAGAGATACAGAAATGTGTAAACATGCGCTAATGAAATTGGAGGATGATAGAGATTACAGACACTTAAAAAAAGATTATCTGACATGTTGTAGGTTTAGGTGAAACAACAAAACGCAGCTGTGCTTTACCTGCCATTTGCACAAAATGCCTGCAGGTAGGCAGGTATGTAGTTTGATAGGCAGGTGGGCCGTCCAATCATCTCATGCAGAGCAAATGCAAGGATTGGACATACTTTTACAGGCCTGTTGCTGCCACAAATAAGAGATTTTTGTCAGGATGTACAGAGACTTTCAACAAATAAAACCAAAAAATGCCTCTGGAATGAATTGCATACACTAGCTTTAAACATAAAGCTCACATAAACAGTATTAGATCAGTTAATCAGTCTAAAAGTATGATTCAAAAGTCTTGTTTTTGTCCAGACTGTGGTTCCTGATAGCTGCATCAATTTTACACCACAATTAGTGATTTGAAATCTATCCTTCCTATATTTTCAGAGACACAAACTGGCACAGGTTGTTGTGTTGCTGTGATGTGTTTCAGCCAAAAATAAATTATCAAGAGCAAAAGTAAAGTAAAATTGAAGCGAAGGTGAATTTCAGGCTTTAGTATTTCATTTTAGCTTCTTTTGTTTCTGCATCCGTAGCTTTGTGCCGCTGTGTCGAGTTGTTTGTATCTAAAACACCCGCTCATCCAAAGCACAGATGGTGACATGGAGCACCTATGAAATACAGTGTGGGAGATGGGGGGGAATCATCAAAAAGGAAAGGAGATGAGAGGATAAGAGATTAAGAGATGAAGAAAGGAGCAGGGTGAATGTCTGCATTTTATTCTGTACATCTGTGTTTTGCTCTGAATCGAAATAATTTTTTGTGCGATAAAAGGCAAAAATCCCAAATCCTCCGGTCGGATTGTAGACAGATGGGGCTCATTCTTCTGATTAAAAAGAGAACGCTGAATGTTCTATATGTTAGGCTGTGACTTGCAGGCAAACCAGTGGAGTAAATTATTGTGTTAAATCATCCCCGGTCTTGTGACTGTCAAAAGAAGTACAAACTCAGACAGAGGGACAGAATGCCCCAATAAGCATCAAGCCGACTGCCCACTTTCACCCTCTTAGGCAAGAAAACGCTCATTATAGTGCTTACACTCCAACGGCACTTGACTCTTGTGGTCTGTTTCCTTCCTGCTGCAGCACGTCACTAAATCTCCACAGTTCTCTCCACAGCTAAATGCCAATTTGGCATGAATTCACGGCGTTCTGTGGGCTTGACCTTGTTTTTGTGTGTTCAGTTACCAAAGAGAGTTTTCAATTAAAAGTTTTCTGTTGTGTGGCGATGATATAACGAGATAATCTCCTCTCCTCAGAGTTACAGAGCATCATAAACATGAATAATAGCGAGCCAGAGTTGTGTTTTGACTAGTTTGCTGAATTCAGGGCTAAGCCAAGCAAATGCTGTTAGAAATGCTCAAACTGAATTAAGCCCAGATGTATGCATAGAAACTCTCTGTATGCAATCCTGTAAACTGCTTACTCTGGTTCAGTCCTGGAGAAGCTGAAACTGTACTGGCACTTGAAATTTGGCAACTGTTCCAAAATTTAAAGACCTCCAGTGACCTCTAATCTTTGATCTGATTCTTTAATCAATCATCTGAACGGTCAACAAAGCTCGAAGCCACTCAAACGCTTCACAACATCAATTCGTGCCAAACTAATTTTGCTCCTCTGGTGCGCCGCAGGAAACGGCTACATCGAAGGGAAGGAGCTGGAGAACTTCTTCAAAGAGCTGGAGACTGCGAGACGAGGAGCCGCCGGAGTGGTGAGTGGGAGCTCATCACCGAACACCAAAGTGACACGAGTGAATTTAGCGTCACATTGTGTCCGACGACTTTCACCTTCAAGCTGTTGTTTGAGAAGATCAAAAGGGACACGCTAATCACAACGAAGCATCCCTGTGTCATAGAAGTTTTGTTTAACAGCTACTAATGAGGAAGCAGCTGCACATAGTGATGATAAAAAAATAAAAAGAAATATTCAATCATGTTAATCGGAAACATGATAATACATGAGCACAAGTATTTTTCCTGTTGGTACTCCAACACAGAAACAACATGCAGCAGAGATTCACCCATTGTTGAACTGACTAGCTTTTGTTGATATTTAGCTGATATTTACTGTAGCATTTTTTTTCCAATCATATTGTTGTTGGTGTTATTGTTATTTATCTCATTGCTAATCTAATGAATTTAAAATTGGGCTGCTGTGGCTCTAATGCAGCTGCCTCTCTTTGTTTGTGGTCTCAAGCAATCTCCTGCCTACAGCACTATTTGACTGATCGCATGTCACAAAAAATATCCAATTAATGCTGAAGAAAAAAAGGCTGAATGTTCTCTTTTTTTCCAACAACTCAGCTCAACTCAACTTTATTACTTGTCCCTTGAGGTACATAGATAAACAAAGGAAATTTAAAGTTCTGTATTGGAGTTTGAGTTATTATAAATTTTGTTTTAAGTTTTTTCTTTTTTGCTACAAATATATGGATCAATATATAATATCGAAGGACTTTTGAAGACCATGGGATATATCTTGCATGCATTTTTATCAAAAAAAAAAAAAAAAGGTAATTATGTTTATTATGATCATGTATTTACAAATTCCATAATTGTTTATTATGGAAACAATCACTTATTGATAAAAAAAAATGACTGGATATCACTAAAATGTCATCTAAATAACTGTCTGAATTTCATAACAACCACCTTCTAATTAGCTAAACAGTAATAAAATGAGCTTATTCAAAAATAGTTTTGATTGTGTTCTTTTTATTAAGTTCAGATAATCATGACAGGCCTTTCTTTTTTGGAAATATATCAAATTTTATATGGAAAATAACAGATTGTATCTGTGTCCGAGAAATCACTTTGAACTAAGTTCCCTGTTACAAAAACAGCTCTGAAGGAAATGTGTTAATTCCAGATCACATGACCTGCTCCACATGATGTCATTTCCTTCTGAAGAAAAGACTCCAAGGCTTTCTCAGTTATTTAATATAAAGTAGTGTGTGAGTCAAGTGTGGATTTATCGCATGTCAACAGGTTTACTACAATATTTTTATAAATAACTTTCAATTTCAATTTTGCTCAGTTGTATATATGTGATATTTAGAAGAATCTTTCTGTGTAAATGCCATGTGGTGTTTGGTTATAGGCAGCCATGTTGATTTTAGTCCTGAAAACAGCAAAAATGTCAACTATGATACAAAAAGTCTCACAATTATTCACTGATTTGTATTTCAGTTCCACATATTGGTTATCTGTCAACACCTAAAGCACAATTATAGTTACAAACTCTCGCTCCACCTTTCTAAACCTGAACTGTAATTAATTAAACTGTAAACTCTTTTAGGCACAATAATTTTGTAGTGAAAATCAGCCCTATAGCCTTGAATATGAATCGGTCTACAAAGTGACCACAGGTCAATTGACTGCTATGAATTCCTAAACATGAGAGCAAAAAATAAATTAAATACAATGTCTTGCTAATACATTCAAGATTTTCAAGCTTGCCACATACGATGTGTTAAATGACACGGATTATTCATTATGTTGACAGGAAAGTTTAACACAAAGCTGAGTTGCTTTTAAAGCTGCTGTTGACATATTTTAATACGTGTAATTTGCTGTGCTTGCAGGATCCCACACATACTGCGTTCAAAGAAAAGATGAAGGAGTTCATGGCCAACTTTGACAAGAATGCTGATGGGAGGATTGAGATGTCTGAGGTGAGAATAAATTAAACCGGCCTCCTTTGGTAAAGACACATCAAACACAGCAGATCAACTCTCCATCTGTCTGCCTGTGTGTGACCTCTGGGTCTTCACAGAGAATCTATCTCACAAATATAGCGACTGTTAAAACAAATCCTAAATGTTTCTTGTCTTTATCAGCAGTGAGTCATTAAAGTAAAGCCTCTCTGTTAATAATCCTTCCGTCTCTTTATGTAGTTGGCTCAGATTCTGCCCACAGAAGAAAACTTCCTGCTCTGTTTCAGAGAGTTTGTTGGATCCAGTGCTGAATTCATGGCAGTAAGTTTATTTGTGTTCACATCTGTGTCACCTTGTTTGTTGACATGCAGCGTACACTTACATAACTCTATACATTAGATTTGCTCAGTCCGATTCTCATCCAAAGTCATACTTCGCCTTTTTCCCTCTCTGTTTCTGCTGGAGTCAAATATTTTGGACTTAAACTTGCTCGCCGCTCACTGATTAACCGTACTGAGCTGTGAAATTTCCTCCAAAATGCCTCAAGTCAGCGTGCTGTCGCAGTCCTTCCTGTGGGATCCATGTTCAGCTGCCCCACAATTCCTTCTGTTTCTCTGCCAAGTCAGGACGCCTTTTTCAAACAGTTCGGGTGTAAATTGTTAATTTAAAGCCTGCGTGCCGTCTGGAACTTAAACACTCTTAAAATGTTATTCTACTGGAAACTGCACAATGTTTGAGATTTAGATCGCAGTCACTCCTGAGAGCAAACTATAATTATAATTCAGAATATCTATGGATTAGTATTGTCAGTGACTAATATTTAAAGAGTATTTTGGCTAAACAGTTATCAGAATACTGTAAATCAGAGAAAATATCACATGTACCCTAAACTGGATATTTTACAGTCATAAAAAACATTATATTTGACTCACACTTCTGGATCCCACAAGAAAACCCTCATTTCTTCGGTGCTACATGCTGAAACAGAGAAAATGTTGACGCACCAAACGCCTGATCCACAGAGTTTTAAAATACTCTGCACACACACACACTTGGTTAACTGTGTTTTCGGAGGCTTTTCAGTGGTGTGATGTTCCAGCTGCTGTCTGTGTTAAAGCTATTCTCAGACAGCCATACATTATGAATGGAGCCCAGCTTTCTGCAGGGAAAGTCAGCGAGTGCTAGAGGGGTTTAGGTATCCATCTTTGATAAAGGCTTTGACTAATTCTATATTTACACTGTGTCTTATGACACTGCCGTTTCTCGCTGCCGCGGCCTTTGTGAATGTGTAAGTATTTTGTCTCTGTAGTTTTCTGAAAACGTCCCTCCTCTCGTGCAGGCCTGGCGGAGGTATGACACCGACCGTAGTGGGTACATCGAATCCAATGAGCTGGAGGTAAAAATCTGCAATGCACAGCTTTTAATGTGCAGTTTGAATTTAGATGTCTGCTTCTGCAAAAACATGCACAACTCATTCTCTTGCATTGAACCCATGACAGTTTGTGCAGTATGGAATGTTAACAATGTCCCTACACATGATAATTATATGTTTAGGAGTTTGTATAAAGACAGCATCATCTGGTACAAATAGTAAATATATGAATGAGTGAATGAATCTGCAGTAATTATTAGGAACACATCCAACCCTGGTTAAGATGATTAGTCTCTGTGTTGTGCTGTGGTACAATTGGTGCCAGTGTTTCTACAGACTGAACCCATCTGAATCTGCACATGCACTGAAAATTCTTGCTGTTAAATGTAAAACAAAACCATTGCTCAACTTGCTTTAACCCACCGGACTCTTAATTTTCACCATAGCTGCTCACCATCACTCATAATTGCTTTAAATAATCTCATTCATTACTGACTGTGGCATTTTCTCTCCTCAGGGTTTCCTGTCAGACCTGCTGAAGAAGGCGAACAGAAACTACGATGCCAAGAAGCTCAATGACTACACACAGACTATTGTGAGTGTTATGAGCAATGTTGGGCTTGTTATTCAAAAAAGTAATGCACTACTTTACAAATTGACTCCCTGTAGAGAGTAATCCGTTACTCTACTTGCTGCTATGCTTCTTCATGACTCCACAACGTCCTCTAAGATGCTTTGCCTCATTATTCCCAGTTATCAATAAATCATTAAATGTTCTATATGTGCTCATATCAGCACAAATCCTTTCACTATTATGCTGGGACTTACAAAAGATCTTTCTTTTGATGCACTTTAATGGAGTTTTACCTCAAAACCAACAGTAAGCTAGGTGAAAATCTGCCTAAAGAACACTTCACAGCAACATCTAATGGCAAAAACAAAACTCGATTGCATTTCTAAGAGAATCAATTTAACACCAGCAGCAGGCTGTACTGGGGATGTTGGATTGTTATCAATGTCCAATATGCTGATATTTTCCAACTTACTTTGGCTGATTGCTAATGTGGTTGCTGATATATGTGCATATTTTTACTTCACTAGACTGCAGAGAACATCGGGGCTTTCTTGTGGTGGAATTAACATCATTTTATCTTATTGTGACGGGTCAATGCACACATTAAATGCAATACTTTACAAATTTTCACTGGGGAATATAAGAAAACTAGTTGAACTTGAGTGTAAAACAGGCCTTGTTTATTTTTGTGCACAGAAAACTGTGAACCTAATCCTTCCCTAACAGGCTCGGATGATGCTCTGGCTGACGCCGTCCTGGCAACAACCACAACCAGAGCACATTTGACCTATTTTACAAGTTGCAAAACAAATAAATAAATGTAATCTCCGTCCACATGTGCACCCTCATGTCGGAGCTGCAGCGCTCAGCGTTAGTCAGCATCATCTAATCTGCCTTTTCATGTTTATTGTGGCCAATATTTCATTTAAAACTCTCTCCTAGAAACAGTAATGCATTAAAGTGTCACAGAGAAATGCAATGTGTTTACAGTTATTCATAGATTTACAGATGGATCTGTTTAACGTGTGTGTTTCTTCTTGCTGTGTAGCTGAGGATGTTTGATCTGAATGGTGATGGAAAGCTGGGCCTCTCCGAGATGGCGAGGTGAGCGTCGCTTTGGTTTCATCTGTTTAGATTGTAAGATTTTGCTGCTGAGATCAAACCTGACCAGCCTCTGTGTTTGTCACAGGCTGTTGCCTATCGAGGAAAATTTCCTGCTGAAGTTCCAGGTAAGATTGAGCTCTCAAACAGCAAAATGTCCCATCCGTCCCTCTGATGTAGAGAAGTCAGACAACACTGGAGACTCAGAGTAGTACAATTCACCATTATTGGATTCACTACAAGAGGATTATTTGTCATTAAGGTACTGAATGGACATATGGGGCATTGGAATTAGATATTACACTTTCTTTATAAACATAATAATCTCCTCTTATGTGTTTGGGAGCAGCTTTAATGTTGCATTAGATTGATGTGATCATTAAAAGTCACATAGTCCCTATTAAAGTTGTCTCTTTATACAAATCTTGGACGTTATATGCATCTCAAAATAAAAATTTCAAAGCATATACTTGACAGTTCATGGGGGATAAAGCCATCGGACAAGTCGCCAGTCTATCACAGGGTTAAAATGAAAATAGCTTATCATTTTGCACAGCTTCATATATATTACCCCCTACGACATGTCAGCAAAGAACAACTTAAGATCTTTATATACTATTAATCTTCAATTTGTACCACAGCGTCCGTGCGCCTCTGCATTGATCTCTTGCTTGTATTATGTCACGTATGTTCCCATATGTACATGCTGGCTTGTGAGAGCAGATCAACAGTTCCTTTTCGACAGAGGATTAGTCTGTCTCATGTGGATTAACTGAACTCTAGTCCCACTTATCGTAATCTGCGTGGATTAATATCAGTTCTAGATCTGGTGGGGCTTTTACCGCTCTCTAGAAATAACCACCAGTTTCTAACAGTTCTCCCTCCTCTCTCTCTTTTTCTTGCACACAGGGCATCCGACTCACCGTTAAAGAATTTGACTCCCTCTTCACCTTCTATGATAAGGTGAAACAAGCAGGTTTCTTTCTTATATGTACTGTGTGTGGCACCTAAACAAGAGTCTGCAGCCATCTGTGAAGCTGTACTTATGATTGACCGTGAATATCTGCTCTGAATGTCACGGTGATCCATTCCTTAGTCGCTGATATATGTCAATCTCATCTACAAATGTCAACCTCGCTGTGGTGGTCATGGAGAACTCAGAGGATCAAGTGATTTGGATTCATCCTCAGGGGGAAATGTCATGGAAATCCGTGCAGTAGATGGTGAGCTCAGTTGGGAGCAAAGTGACGGTTCACTGACTGACATCACTGACATCATGGCTGTAGGCATGGCAACGCCGGTCACATTTACACATTTCTAAATTTGATTGTCATGACTGAATACACACTGGCATTTAGTTATGCACTTATGGCTTCAAATTGATTTGTAGTTAAAGCCACTTTTCCTCACAAGTATTTGATAAATGCTCAGTTTGTAGACATGCTGGTGGCATCATGGCATTAAAGATGTGAATGTTAGTTTTTGATCTGGACTGAAGCACAAACAGCTCACGGACGTATTTATGGTTATTTATGTTGATGATTCCTAGAAGATGAATCCCAGTGTCTTTGTTGCTCCCCTGATGTTTCCTCAAGCACTACTGTGAGGTTTTAAATGAAATGGCTCAAGAACTATTGTGTGAATTAGATCTAGTACAAACGTTCATGTTGCCAAAAATGCTCAAATCATCAGAAATATGTTGCTCGACCATCTCTAAGTTGCTTTAAACTTTTTTTTGTCATAAATGACGGATATTTAAAACAGCAATTTTAAAATTTTAGATTGATTTGTCAAGTACTTTTTGAAATATATATATAGGTATATTTATTAGATATTTATATTTTTCTACATGAACATTGAAATTGGAGGTTATGTTTGAATGACAATATCTCAGGAACAATTGAAGATAAACCATAACATTTTCACTGTTATTTGTCATCATCTGAGTGATTGAGAATATTGGACAAGTAGATCAGATTATCTTTGATTATGGGCAAGTTGAAATTCGAAAAAAAAAATGAAGTCATCACAAAAAGCCGCATCTTTGAGTGCATATGAACAAAAAAATAGATGAACAACAAATGAGATTTTCTGAACCGTATGTGCATGCATGTAGCAATAATTCATACCAAAACATATCTAAAACTTTTAAATATGGAATAATTGGTTACAAGAATGATGAGGAAGTTATTTTTTGTTGAACTGATTGAGCAGATATGACGAGTTGTGCCAAAAAAAGAAAAGGGAAAAATTTGGGTGTCAAAATGGACAATAAAAAAAGATTATATTCAACTTCACAGAAGTAACTTTGTGCCAAAATCTATGTAAAAATGCATCTTAAAAGAGCAATTTCTATTTCACTGACAGTTTAGACAACAGCTGCTCTATTCAGATGGGACACAGAAGTATTCCACAGATATTGATCAAAATGAAAATACTGTTTAAGGACATATCTCTCACATTATGATTTAGTTTTCAACCCAGATCCTTCCTCATCTGCACCACAGAAAACCTACCCAGGATTTAGCCTGACTCTTTAACCCTGTGAGCATTTATTGTGCTATCCTCATTTCAGATGTGGATCATATATGGTGGCACCTAAACTTTGTTCTAAACCTGCAGTGATAAAAACCTATGGATTAACGCACTTTGCACAATGCAAGGACACACGCAGAGAAAGAGAGAGCGAGATAAAACAGAGAAAGAAAAAAACTGAAAAAAAAAATTCTTGGCTTTTAATTTGAAGCCAAAGCATTTGGTGTGAGGTGTAGGTCCTGGGATGAGGTGAGCCAAGCAGGGCTCTGAGGTTTCACAACGGTTTTCCAGAAAACTTATTTTTGAATTGAGGCAAATACAGTAACATCATTCTTCATCACTTCAGACATCACATATTCTACTCAATGCATCATTGAAGCATAGTGTCACATTTCGATGCATGAAAAAATGTGTTGAAAGTGGGTTGAATATCCATAATTGATGCTATAAAAATTTAATTCAAATTAGAGACGGTTGAGCAGAAATTGTACTAAAATGAACCTTTAGTGATTATCTGACTTTTCCTGTTGCATCATCATCAGTTCAGGCATATCCAGTACTGCAGTTAATGATTAAAACTTCAGACATCCACATCAGCTTCAACTATACTTTGTGTTTGGAGCTGCTTCACTAAACCTCCCATAACTACTCTGATAGCTGAATCCCTTTATAGAATCCTTGCAGTCTGTCTAATTCCAACCTCTCGTCGTCTCCTTCACCAGGATGGTAATGAGTATATTGATGAGCAGGAGCTGGATGCTTTGCTGAAGGACCTCTGTGACAAGAACAAAATGGTAATGAATAGTTTGCCCATTGATTGATCAGTTCAGGTTACCTTTCTGCTTTCCAAATATAGACCTGAGATGGTGTAGCTGCCTCAGATGCCTCTGCAATGTATGGTTTGATGTACCATCCATGGAGTGCTCTGTGTCCACTGACTGTATGTGTCTGTGGCAGGACGTGGACTCGACAGGGCTGGTGGATTACAAGAAGAGCATCATGGCTCTGTCTGATGGAGGGAAACTGTACCGCACTGAGCTGGAGATCGTCCTCTGCCGGGACTCCACGCTGTGACCTCCCTGCCTGGGACCTGCCACTCTCCCTGCTGCCTCCTCCTTCCTACCTCCTCATATAACCTGGTGCATGTGTGACCCTTAACCTTGACACCACTTAGAATGAAGACTAACGTGCTCCTAAAGCACAGTGTACTGCTGGCCCTGCTGTTTTAACTTCGAACCTCCTCTTAAGTTATTCTGCTTTTTTCTTTTCTTTTTTTTTTAAAACCCATGCAGTTCCATAGTGAGATAGCCATAGCAATGATTAAAGGAAAATATTGTGCATTTATTTGTTTGACTTCTCGTTTTTAATATGAATTTGTATTTTTAACTTGATCTCATATCTGTATGTACATGTTTTGCTCCCATTGGATTTGAAATGAACACTTCTGTTATGCAGCATTTTATTTATTTATTTATGTTTCGTTTACTATGAGCTTGTACGGTTCTATTGAATATATTACTGAGAGAATGAATAAATATGACATGACAACTCCTGCTGCATGTTCATTTGCATAGAAAAGCATCTAAACATTGTTTTGTCACATCTCAGCTATCGGGGGATCATATCAGCTGTGCCGCTGAAAAGGTTTGTTCGGTGTTTTCTCTTAGTGGCAGGTGAGACAAAGTAATCCCCCGGCAACCCCTCTGACTCTGACTGTCGCGTGGAGATTAAATCTTCAGTACAGATGCACAGACCGAGAGTGTTTTCTCCGGAGTGCTCCACCTTCACTTTCTAATCTCCTGGTAGCAGTAAGTGTGATGTCAAAAGAGCTTGTGCTGCTCTATTTTTATAGAGGACAGTCTCAGAGGCACTCGTAGAACTCGGTGCCACTTTGAGAAGAAGGGGGCGAAGGAAGACCTGCTGAGAGATGAGCAGTAAAAATACAGGAAGAAGGGATGATCTGCTCACTTCTATAGCACAGCATGAGTAAACACAGGCAAAAACTGCACTAGTAAATCATTTAGATATCTTTCTGTCATTCAGATGTGTGTATCTGAACCTCCACATCAGTTTTCTTCAATACAGAACTGATCAAATTAGCAAATTATGCTTCCTGTCACTCATTTTTCACCATAATGTCTCTCTTAAGATGGTGTCCTAGTTTTCTCAAAAAAATGCAGCTTTTCCCCCCACTTTTCTGTTTTTCTACAGTAGAAAAGTCAACACCACCCCACACACACACACATTTCAGCTTGATGGAACAGTCTACCTTCCATCAATTAATCATCAGCCCTTTCATCTTTAATTAAACTCACTATCTTTAAAGCACACCCCTTCATGCACGCCATCACTACAGCTGCACACACGCTCGCTCGTATGCAGAAAGAATGCAACGCCCAGTGCTTCCTTATGGCAAATGTTCAGTGGGCACATGAACACACACACATATATACACCCACAGAAGTAGAGAGGGGCACATGTGAAACAGTGAGCCACAGATCAAGCTGTTAACTGCTGACAACAAAGAAAAAGAGAGTTATATCCACCCTGATTCCTTCACACACATCAGTCCCACTCAGTGAGAGGAATGAGACAAGCAGATGAGATTCCCTGTTATTTACCCTCTGCACAGCTGCACACACACACACACACACACACACACACACACACACACACACACACACGTCAATAATTTTTTAACAGCTCTACCAAGAGGTGATTTTCCCGTCTGAATTTCTCGCATGGTTTCATGTTAATGAATGTTCAAATGATTCAATATCACACCAAAGATTAGATCGAAGATTAGAGAAATGCGATAAACAGATTTAAGCATCAGTACTTTTATCTGCTTTTCTTTCCCATTAATCATCTGACAGCCTCTCAGATTTATCTGGTGTCCCTATATATAAAACTGGAAATATAATAGTTCAGAATGGCTCCACCTGCAGCAGCTACAACACTAACATGCTGCTGACACACTGAGGATTCACTATCTATAATCTAATGATGACTTATATAATAATATATATGTCAGATTAACCACAAGAGTACTCCTACTTCAGTGCTTTAATTGTATTTTGTCATGAATACTCATGAATTTTACTTCAGTGGAATTTTTAATGCAGGACTTTTACTTGCAATGGAGTATTTTGTATTTTTTTACATTTTAAAATTGAATTACTACATAAATAAAAGCTTTAAGTACTTCCTTCAAAACAACTGACAGACATTTGTGACTGTATTCACTGTACAAAGAAAACACAATAAAATAAGCTTAAACTTTGCCTCATTTTCTCAGTGACTTTACTGTGTGTTGATAAATCCTGTTACTTCAGTAATAAATTTGTGCGTGTATGTGTGTTTATTTTTGGACAGTTATATGCTCTTATTCATTTAAAAATGATTTTAGTTCCTTTGCTTGTTGAAGTCACAGAAAACAAGTAATGTGCATTGTATTTCATTAGTTTTTAAATACGCCTTTCATATTTCCTGTTGTCGCTTCAGTTTTTAAATTAATTTTCTAAAACACAAAACCCAGTAAATAAACACAAATCATGTTCAGAAATCAAATCCTTTAAATAAAAATGAGCCCTGAATCCAGAACATCCTGAATCCCAGACTGAGTCAAACAGGACACAGAATGGAACCCATTTGCCACATGGTGTCAAGTATCATTAGTATCATTTTTTCAAATGTAAAGTCTAATGGTTTTCTTCACTGTTTCACATCTTTTCATCATCACAGCAGTCTGATGTCAAACCACCTACAAACCATTAACCTCACAGGGAGCACAGAGGAGGGATAATACTGTCTGTTTGAACATTATTTATGTGAAAAATGAAACAGTTTATAAGTTAAACCAACAATAACAACAGTGTGCTCAAATACACAGAATTTTTGAAAGAAGCCTGTTAAAATTTAAGCTAAGCTGCAAACATCACTCAGCATTACGGTCAGTAGCACGTCTCTCTTATCAGTTTTCCTTTATTGTTTTTCTGGTGCTCTTTCATTTTAATGCCTCTTTCGGCTCTGCCCTGTTTGCTCCACTGTTCCTCAGCTTCCTCCTCCTCATCTCTAAATATTAAACTGTCACCATTTTCTTTCAGCCAAGTGGTTTTAGGACAAATGTAGAATTATTTTAGTTTTGCTCTGCTGTTAGGATTAACTCATGCTTGAGAAATACTTAAAGATTTGGATCATATTTATATTAACTCAAGCTTATGCTCGGACACGCATAGAGTGTAATCACTGAGATGGCAAAAATTCAGCTACGATTCATTCTATTAAGGAAAGCAAAGTTCAGACCCCCGTATGTTACTTCTGCACAAAAAATGGAAATTTTAAAAGCTGCTTTGTGTTCTCCCTCATATTTGTTCCTCTCTGACTTCATGGGTATGTTGGAAATACCCATATCTCCTCTGCACACTGGCAGTCCCACATGTGAGCCAAGAACATGTAGTGTTCTGTCACTCTGTTGGTGTGCCAGTGGAAGCTGCTGTTGTCTGTCAAGTTGCAGGAAAATGTTTCATGGACTTCCAGGCTCTGCAGTATGATGTTCTTCCAGATCACTGCTCTTTCCACACAGACTGACAGTGAGGTGGCTTTCCTCGCAAACCTATGCAACTCCAAAACCAAAACCTGCCAGGCGCCTTCACTTAATGCTGGACTCTACAGAAGCTCCTTAACGTCAGGCCAAGGCTCATTTATACACACTGTGGAAGAAAACACCCTGAAAGTTTAAAAAAAAAAGTGATCAATAGTTTGAGAGGCTAATATGTTTTTTAAAGGTTGTGATTGTACTCCAAATACAAATCTTCATTCTACATTTAAGTTCCCCTATACATCTCTTCAGCTACAGCACAAGAAACAATGAGCGCCAGTGAGAAGTGAAAATGTGGAAAAGGTCTCCATCTGGTGGGCAGTTGAACACGCTGTACTGCACCTGCTGCAAATGAGTAAATCAGTAATTGTAGTTCTTAGCTGTGGTTAAAAAAAAAATGCAGTGAGCCAGACACAGTTGAGCATTTGATCGTCAGTGTCAGATCACAGCTCCTCAGATATTAACATATGATCTTTATGCAGGTGAAAATCCATCTTAATGTAATTAGTCACGCTTCTGTGGTAGGTTAACATGCAGAGACCAACTATAAATGCAACTGGAATTCAGACGATAGTGTCTATTGCGTGATACTACCCTCCAGCAGAACATCAAGTAACTGCAGAATTGTCCTACTGAGGGATGCTCTCATTTATGCAATAAAGCATCCTGATACTATCATGTTCATTCATCTGTTAAACCTTTAGCTAAACTTGGAGTACATTGATGTGTGCAGGCCTCATTTACAGTGTAGCTGACTCAGCACACAAGTAAGAAACCTGGACAACAACAAAAATATAATGCTTAAAGGTAAGTCAGTTATTTTAATTTTTTTTTTAAATTTATCAACCAAAACAAGAGCAGGCAGAAGTAAAAGAAGATAAAATTAAAGCTTGAGTTTATCCTAGGGTATAAATGAGTTTAGCTTTAGATTGTTCAGCAATTTTATTTAAAAATGGAGTTTCCAAGATGCAGTGTAATCAAATCATTTGAGTGTGTATGGCAAGATTCTGCATAAAAGACAGTAATGAGGTAATGTAAGAAGGCAAAAGACCCATAAAGGTCTTATAGATAAATAAAACACACCTCACCTCAGCATACAGCTCACAGAGATGAGTATTATGATTATCCCCAGTGATAAATCTAAATGCAGAATGATAAATAGGGTCTTGCGGTTTAAGAGTCCCTACTGATGCATAAATGTATTAAATTCAACAGTGATAGAAAAATTGCTTCAATTAGCATTTTTCTACAATGCAGAGTAAAACATGACACTACTGCAAAAGAAAGACAGCTTCTCAGCGATTGATCTGTTACTCTTTGAACATTTGTACCATTCAGAGTAGAGATGACAAGATTGTCATAAGCAATATTTATGTCTCCGGTATAGATGATCTATTTAGTTTTATCTGCACTGACAACTAGTTTAGGTTCATCAAGTACAACTTGTGACTAAGCAAAGCAGTGCTGAAATAGCCTAGCCATGCTAGATCCCATGTTTCTGACGGCACAAGGGTCTTGGGAAGCTCGAAGGAGGCGGGCTAAAAGGTTGTCTATCAAATCCCTCTGCAGCAATTGGGTAGGTATACAACCAATCAACGCAACGAATAGGCTGACGTGGTTCCGAGAGCACCGGCGGATTGTGTGGCTAAGTCCCATTAGCTTCCCAACCAGCGGAGCCAACTGGTATATTAAGGATTTGCTATATCCCGTCGGTATAAGTCCAAATACGTCTTTCTTCTCAATGAAACACTTAAGTGCCGTCCTTTGTTTATCTTTCAAGTTGAATTTTAGCTTCAAATCTTTAAGGGCTGTGGCCAAAGCCGAGTCGAAAGATAACTGTTTATTGTGCGCCGGTTGTTTCTGTCAGAATCGTCACGCCTCTGTCGTCACTTCGTTACGCCCGCCTTCTGACTCTACACTTCATGGTGATTGGTCCGGCCAGTTTTAGGAGAATCCAGCCTCGAGCCTTATGGAGGGTAACTAGACCCACCCTGGCAGAGAATTAAATTCGTTGCCGTGGGTTGTCTAGCGCGGCTAGGCTAGTGCTGAAAGCCTTTGAGAGTAGAATACACTTTAGCTGTACTTCAATGTAAAATATAAATTGAGTTGGTCACTTCCTCCATCTCTGCTGCCTACACACAGAAATCTTTCATTATTTTTTAATAAATCTTATTTTTCCATGTTATATGGTTGTGCATATTTACTGTATGTTTTACCACAATATGTTTGAAATCGCTTGTAGTTACATTGTCTCAGCTGTGATTTTTAATATTAATTCTCATATTTTTTGTTGCTTTGTTCACATATGATGGTGTTTGAGGGCATTTCTCAGCTATGAAGGCCTCTATCTGTGTCACATTAATGTGGACTGATGCCTGAACCCAGTGAAACATGACACTTGAAACATAAACATCCACTGTCAGTTTTAATCCTGAAAAAGTGTGTGTGTAGCTTTCCCCTCCCTCCTCAGATGTGCTCTCCATGCAGCACTAGTTTTAGGGATTACCATTCAGATTATGTTTCCTTCCTGCGTGCGCGCGTTACTCTGATGTCAGCGCGTACAGCAGAGCGTGGCGCCGTGGTCGCTTCTGCCCTTCACATCCGTCCACATCCTTCCAGGCTCGACTCCCAAGCGCAGCAACGATGGCCCTGCTCAAATCCAACAAGGTGATCTACTGTCTGGGCAACATCTCCCCGTCCCTGGGAGTTCTGTCCACCCGCAACAGGTAAACGGGCATAACTCGGTACCAAAATAAACGCGGACAGAGACACTTAAACAGTTAAAGCTCCGGTTGTATTAACGGCGTGTTTTCACCGCTAGTTAGACCAGCAGATAACCTGTTATTTGAAGGTTACCGTCAGGCGCCGGTTATACGTTGAGGCTTCGTTACTTGATGATTAGTGTAGCTCGACAAGCTAGTTAGCTAGCAGGGGTCAAATGGTTTCCACAGGCCCCACGGAGCTGTCGGTTGAGGTTAGCTTCAGTGACAAGAGCATAGCTAGTTATTGCTCATAATGTAGCTCTGCTGTTTTATGACTCGGTAACCTAACCGGTTTGACCCAGAAGTTCAAGAACTCTCCTCTGATAGCCAATAAACTGACCTTTACAGTATAACTTTGTGTTGCCATCAGTAAAGCTGCTACTAATGAAAGTCACGTTAGTGTGTCAGTAGCACAGCTTCCCGTGTGGCAGGCACCTGCTGTGGACGGAAATAAGAGCCCAGCTATATATATATTTTACTTGTTGCAAATAACTTATTTATTATAATGAAGTTAAATGAAATTGTTGAATTTAACCAAATTCCATGACATTTTTAAAACAACTTTATTGACTATTTTAAACGATCGCGATAGCGTCAGTTGTTAAACCCGACGCGTAGTTTGAGCCAAGCGGCTTGTCGTAGTCGGTGAAGTCGTGTGAGCTGATTGGCTGTCGTGTTCCGGCTTTGATGGCTGATTGGCTGATTTCTAGCGGTGGAACTGAGATCGAAAGCGGCGTGTCCTTTCATGGCGTGCTTGGAGGGCAAGCTTGTTTAGGTCTTTTATTGCGCTTTTATGTAGTTAAGGGTTTAATATGAAGCTTTTATAATGTTAGTTTCAGCATTAGTGCTTTTATTTGTCGAACCCCTCGACCTATCTCCTACGGTGTAACTCTAGGTTTCATTTTGCTTGCTGCTCGTCTCCTATTTCTGTCTGCGTGGGTGTGTTTCAGTGTGAATGCTTTGTGTGTCACACACCGGTAGCAACACCTGTATTCAGACGTTATTATTTAATGCTAGACGTCAGGACGGGAAGTTGAGACGGTTCGATCGTGCTATTTAACTTTCCCAAAAGGTCCTTGGTCTATCGATCCCTGATAACCCACCAGTCACTCATATTTATTTGAACCCTGAAGTTCAGCTGTTCAAGGTTCTGTGTGCATGTACATTGCAGACTGAGTGAGACCACTTGAGGCCAAATGCCTCTTCAGGGAGCAGTTTGCTGTTGCTCTTTTCAATTGTAAGATACTACATTGTGTTAAAATTCCACACTAAAATAACTGCAAGCATAGAAATGATTGCATACACTGTCTTACAGCTAAAACATGCCATAGTGATAGTCTCATGTGTTGAGAACGTTTACTAGATTTCTCTGTAGTCCCCCTATGATTATATGGTAACCTTATCTAATCTTAAACAACACAGATGTAGAACATTTTCACCTGTATGTGACAACTTCACACAGGGATCGACAATGTCAGCATGTACAACTACAATACAACACCACCACAAAATACAACCTCAGGAATACCTTAGAAATAATCTCTTACGCACTCTCAACAAAGTAGACCTCACTAAGGTGTTTTTTGTATTACTTTGTAAAGAGTTTTATTAAAATTACAATTGCAAGGCGAAACCTAGAACTGCCTTTGTCCTAATCAGTCCAGACTAGATTTTCATGCAAGAAGTTATGTTTGTCATTGAATGAAGTCACAGTGTAACTAATCACATCTGTGTTTTAATATTAGGGGATTGGAGACTCTTGCCCTTTGCAAAGCGCTATGTCCTAAATTTAGCTGCAAAGTTTAGAGCGTTTAGATAGTACAAGAAACCTGAGACAATGACATGTACGTGAGGATAGGAGTGCAGTCACAACGTATAACACACTTCATTTATCAAGCAGAATGTGTCCAGCAAGTTCATCTATTGTACACAAGGTTCCAGCAGCAGGAGGACTATTATGCACCACTGCAATTTGGCATGGTAGCTAAATATACTGTTGCAGCGCAGACCATAATAGTTTGACTTTATTTCTTCTTGGCATTTTACAATTACATTAAGATTCAGCTCATATATAGTGATTAAGCAGCTGTGATTATGTTTACTTTGTAAGATGGAAGTGCAACAAACACCAGTGTGGGATATTCAGTTAGAAATGAGTTTTGAAACCATTCATCTAGTTGAAAACAGAGTAGTTTGTGTTACTGCCTATGAAGTCGAATGTGCTTAGGTAAGCTTAAATCTTATTATGGTTTAAGTCTAAAGAAAATGACTGTCATGTGCATGATAAATTATAGACTGTCAGACTGAGGTCAAGAAGGCAGACTACATGACCTTTTTACATTTGTGTGGAACTTTTATTGCTGCCTTTAATTGTGGCCTACTTTCTTACTCAGATGGCAGTGTGTGAAAGACAAGACTAAAACAGTGTTAAAAGTAAGCAGATGAGTCGGATATTTTCTAGTGAAATACAGGATTAATAAACTAAACATAAAACATTAGGAATCCACAGGCCAGTGAATGATATATATTTTTTTAAAATATGAGTTTACAAATACTGCTACAACCACGCGAAAAGGAAACAACAGTAGTAAATTGGCATGCTTGATCATTGCATTGTCTAGAACATTTAAATCTCTCACATTCTGCGGTGTCCTACTGAGTGTTTACTGTTGTACTGACTGAGTAAATGTGGGAGCGATTTTAGAGACGGCCCACATTTTAGACCCACATTTATCGTCGCTCTTGTTTTTGGACTTTGGACCTCCTAAATGGATTATAATGTTTGCCCCATGAAACTTGTGCTCACAGTGCATGGTTAACGTGTCTGCAGGTCAGTGTGGTGTCCTCAGATCACATGAGGAGTTAAGCTCCTGAACATGTCACAGGAACATCGCTAATGCAGGCTTCAGAGTAGTGACCGGTGTTATTTATGACCACAAAGAAGCAGCTCTTTATAGAACCTTGTTAAGACACATTAGTGTTTCTGTTCATCAACAAAGTTTTCCAGTTCAGTGCCCACAAACATGTCGACAGTCTTCAGTGTTCATCGTTACTGTTGTTCTGTCTTTGCAGCTCATGGTGGGGTGGAGTGCAGATGGGTCCCCCCGATCCCATCCTGGGGGTGACCGAGGCTTTCAAGAGGGACACCAATCCCAAGAAGATGAACCTGGGAGTAGGAGCCTACAGGGATGATCAGGGAAAGCCCTTTGTCCTCAGCTGTGTTCGCAAGGTAAAAATGTCACCAAATCCTCCAGTGAATCCACTGATTTTATTGTTTCTTTGTGTCAGACCTTTGGTGAACTCAAATAGATGTGCAGTACTCCAGTAACCTTTTAAAGCAAGTCTTAATGAAATTGAGGTTGGGGCAGTTTGGATGGTTAATATTTTGACTGGTTGTTAGAGGAGTTTAAAGGTTGTTACTGGTGTCTTCCTCATTGGTTCATTCCTGCTTTGTCATCCGGAGTTCCTGCTTCAGCAGCAGGAACTCTGAACTCTGAATTTCTGAATCATCACCATGAACTAATGTCTGGGCAGTTGTTTTGTTTCTAAGAGAATGTTCACTGTATCACAGATATTTGATGTATAAAGTAAGGGAATACCAGTCCAGGAAACTACAGTTATGTTTTATACCCCCATTTCATGCTGTAGGCAGAGGCTTTGATTGCATCCAAACAGCTGGATAAGGAGTACCTTCCCATTGGTGGTCTGGGGGAATTTACCAAGGCCTGTGCCCAGCTGGCTCTTGGTAATGATAGTGAGGTCCTGAAGAGCAGCAGGGTATGTTGGAGTGTTTTTCAATCCAACCTAAATTAAGTTCAAATAATTTCTGGCAGTTTTAAATTCAAACCAATGCAGCAGTTTTCTTTTATCAACAGAGCATCACCGTCCAGACCATCTCAGGAACTGGATCTCTGCGCATTGGAGCCAACTTTTTGGTGAGTTATTTTATTTTTTGTATTAGACACTTTGCAGAAAACAATAAAAAAATGCAGTATTTAGACTATTCTGGCTGTCTCACCTGGTCTGGTCTTTCTCGGTCACAGTCTCGATTCCATGGAGGTCCTCATGATGTGTACCTGCCCAAACCCTCCTGGGGAAACCACACACCCATCTTCAGAGATGCTGGCATGCAGCTCAAAGCTTACAGATACTATGAGCCCTCCACCTGTGGATTTGACTTCAAAGGAGCTCTTGAGGACATTTCTGTAAGACATCGATGAAAGCTAGACATCAGAGGGTCAATTAAATGAATTCAGCACCGGTTTGAGGTTGGAAGAAATGCTAAAATCCAATCCTTGTCAGTCAGAAGGCTGCTCAGTCTGTATGTAAGGATTTAATCCACATACAAACATTTCTCTGACAATGAATCAAGCTCTGTGTTACCTCATTTTTAGTTTGTTAATGTTCATTAGAATGTTGAATTTTAGTTTGTAGGATTTTAGTAACTTTCAAAAGTTCAGCAGTTAACTGTCACTGAGCAGTTTGGATCAATTCAGTGAACTCGCTGCTGAAATCCTAAAATCCCAGCCCTACTCTGTGCTATTTCTGGAGAGATTCATTAGTCTAGCTCAATGCATTCCTGTCCTTTTCGGCTCTTAGCAAGCAAATCTTAGGTTTCAAAATTCTTCAGTAATCGCCTAGATACGTCAGCTTCCTCCTGTTTTTACTTGCACTATACTGTATGTGCAACATTAAATGTTTACAGTTAAAAAGATATCCATGATTGTGTTTACTCTTTATCAGTTATTTAAACATCTTCTAAATAAATCTACACATAGAGGCCCAGCCTTTGTTAACATTTAGTGATGAGGAAGCATCAAGTTAATGATATGAGCGGAATGCAGGCACAGTGGATGTTACTGTGTGGGTCGTCAGTTAAACTGTGATGGAGCAGTGCTGTAGTAAAAATACTGTCAACAAGGAGAGTCTGCAGTCGATGTAGTGTTGTAGTTTGACAAACCGAAACTCTTCTTTATGTGACAGAAAATCCCAGAGCAGAGTGTGATCGTGCTTCATGCGTGCGCCCACAACCCGACCGGCGTGGACCCGAAGCCCGAGCAGTGGAAGGAGATTGCTAGCATTGTGAAGGTCAGTGAGCATCATTATCAGCAAGGTTCTGCACAACTTTAGCAACATCGTTGATAAAATGTGTTCTTTGTTTTTATCTCAGATGGTCTTTGACAGTTCAAAAGCCATACCTGATAAGTGCTGCATGTTGAGTGTTATCACAATAACTTCTTTATCTTCTTTGTCTGCGTCTTTCTTGTCTCCTCCTCCTTTTTTTCTTTTTTCTTTCTCACCTTATAGAAAAGGAACTTGCTTGTTTTCTTCGATATGGCCTACCAGGGCTTTGCCAGTGGAGACATTGATCGCGATGCCTGGGCCGTGCGCTACTTTATTGAACAGGGCCACAACATTGTGCTGTCCCAGTCCTTCGCCAAGAACATGGGACTCTATGGTCAGTTGGATTTCAGTGCAGACTCTTCTTAAATATATCTTCATAAAGACAACAATCAGTTTCCAGAGCCACAATTAACTAAAACATTTTATTGAAAATTTACCGGTAGGGGAAATTCATGTTCAATCAGTGACTGTCAGAGAATGAAAAATAAACAAAGTGTATCACTTCTTGAACCTCAGCTTGTGTTTTACCACCACCCAGTGGTGGAAATTTGTTAGTCAAATATGGTTTATTCAAATAAGCTTTCAGGCTTTCAGAGTTCTAAAAAAAATTTGAATAATTCATTTATTTCTACTTTGCTGTTCACTCACAGCTGCTTCTGTGTAAAATCTGAATATCATGAAATAATCATATAGTGATATCTGGCATTGCACTGAGAGATTTAAGTCAGGCATAAGAGATTTGTAAAAAAAATAGAGCAGTGGAAGCAACACATTTTACTTTCTTTGCGTTTTACACATGATACGCAATGATTCTGTGACTGTCATATACAAACTCACCCAATTCTGTTCTAGAAGATTCTTAACAGATTGCGATGATGATTTTACTATTTGAATGTACAAATGTAGAGAATTCAGTGTCTGTTTTAAGCTTTACCCTTCTAAGCCCCAAACAGTTTAGGTGTTTTTTGCTCCTGTCACATTTTTACTGTTTCTCATGTTTCGCTGCTACATAAAATTCTGCAACACCATAAAAGAGAACTCGAGTCTATTTTTCTGCCGATTTTTTGTTTTTTACATAATCTGGTTGCTTCGTTTTTTCCCCACAAAATTTTTAAATGAGATGTATAGAATTACAGTGATTATTAATTCAGTGTTCCAGAATTCTGCTTAGATTTGGTCGTTTTTCTCTGCGAAATGATTAGCTCTGGGGCCTTGTCAAAGTTGATAGAAGGGATTAAATCAATCAATATTTGCAGATGAACAGTTTTCCATGAGCGGGTCAGACTCACTGTTAATCTCATTGTTTTCCCTGAATGTGTGTATTAATGCTGACAGGTGAGCGTGTTGGAGGCTTCACTGTCGTGTGCAAAGATGCAGAGGAGGCAAAGAGAGTGGAGTCTCAACTGAAGATCCTCATCAGACCCATTTACTCCAACCCTCCAATGAACGGCGCCAGAATCGCTGCAACCATTCTCAACACACCAGATCTGCGCTCGCTGTGGTACGAGCTTTCAGATGCATGTTTATGGATACTACATCCACATAAAAAATTTTATCTGAATTACCTGTTCGAGACGCATTCTTACACCTTTTTCTTGATCCATGTGTTTGTTTATTCAGGCTGGAGGAGGTCCATGGTATGGCTAACCGCATCATCAAGATGAGAGAACAGCTGGCGGCCGGTCTGAAAAAGAACGGCTCCTCCCACAACTGGCAGCACGTCATCGACCAGATCGGGATGTTCTGCTTTACAGGCCTCAAACCTGAACAGGTACTCGGATACACAACAGAAGAATATGTTCCTCATTTAAATAACTCCATACAAAGTTCAGTTGTAAACCTACTTTTGCTTTGATAAGTTGTATCACACAACAGATGATGCAGCAAAAATACAGTAAAGGAATAGTGCAGCATTTTGGGAAACACTTTGGTGTCTTTGAGCTGAGGATTAATGCAGAAGGTTGATACCACTCTCATCTTTGTTCATTGAATTTAAACCTGAATCCAGAAACCAGAAAAGCAGCTTTGTGGAATCTTAGCTGGTTGCCTGGCAACTGCTCAGCACCAAGAAATAGACAGGAGCGTGAAACGGCAAGTTATGGCCATTTTTCTCCTGCAGGTTTTTTACGGATTTAAACCTAAATGACATTAGGTCTTATTTTGTGAGCTTCAGAGGTGCTGCTGGGTCGATTTAGTTCCCTTTGTCCAGAGACGGGTGACTTCAGCTGTTTCCTCTCCCGTGTTCTGTCTCTTTCTTCAGCTGAACAGGTGCTGGCTCTGGCTTCATATTTACTGCATTGGTGGGAGGGTGGTATTGATTTTCTCATCTAACTCTCCCCAGAAAGCCAATATATGTATTTCCCAAAATGTCAAGTCATTCTTTTAAGGTCATACAAAAAGCACCAAGAAAAAAATGTCAATTTACAAGAAAGATGAAAAAAAAAGAACCAGCAGCCTTTTCTTTGCTCTCTGCATTAAGATGTTTGTAGATTGAAACTTTGTTCTTTTGATAAATATGAAGTCTAGCTTAAATTCAGGGAATTCACACATTTCTTTTGCACAATTTCAATGATTTTGGAGGGTTTTTTTTGGCCTTTTGTTTGCTTTATTGGACCGGTTAGTGGAGAGGCAGACAGGCAAGTAGTGAGAAGAATAGGGGGACGACCTGCAGCAAAGTTCTGTGAACTGAAATCAAACCCAGGCTGCTGCATCAGGGGCTTTACCACCCGTTCATAGGTAGACTGCTCAACCAGTTGAGCTACCTGGGTGCTGACATTTTGGAATTTTTACACTCTTTTTTTAATATTCAATTAAGATCAGAGTTTATGTTCTTGCTTCGATCAGCTCTTCAATAAACATTTGCAGTTAAAAACTTTCAAACAAAAAAAATAATAAAGAAATCCCTCAAATTGGTACCAATATTGAGTAAAATTACATCTATTTCTGAGGGTTTTTTTTTTCCTGCATGGTAGAATCATATTAGCTTCTTTAGTGTTTATTGTTGAACTATCAAACTCCCCTGAGACACTGTGAGAGCAAATCTCTGCTTCTGGTCTTAGTAGAGTTGTTAAATTTGTGTTTGTTACCTTTCTTTTCCTGCAGGTTGAGCGCATCATAAAGGAGTATTCAGTGTACATGACCAAGGATGGCAGAATTTCCATGGCAGGAGTGTCGTCTGGGAACGTGGGCTACCTGGCAGAAGCCATCCACGCGGTCACCAAGTAGACTGTCCTGCTGGGAAAGCGACAAAATCAAAGCAGCAGTGTTGAAAAGGAGCTTTATGCGTCACTTGTTATTGGTCTCCTCCATTCCACCTTTAGAACAGCTCAATATTTAGATTATCTCGATTGGATTTTGTCACAAATTCAACTTGGAACGGCTGCTGTTAATAGTTTGTTCTCTGGTTACGTTTCTTTTTCGGTTTGAATTTCACTGAACAAGCTCCCCAGCCAAACTGCAAAGTATACATTTCTTCCCCCTATTGACCGAGCTGATTGTCTCATCTTTACTTGTTTATTTTGTGGAACCAACTGTTGGCTGTGCATGAACGTCCTCCTGAATTTGTGCTCTTAATCTGCTCTGGGCCCTCTCACTTTGGAACATCAAGGAAAAAACATAGGGCAGTGTTACACTGTGCGTTTGTTTTACGTACAAGATGAGATCTGTTGCTTTGTGAAATCCTGTAGAAATATGTTTTGTTTTATTTTATTGGTGAGTTGTAGCACTTTTTAAGCTGTACAGCACTGTTTAACTTTCAAGACAAGACCGTCAGTGGGCTTTACTGTATTAGCGGGAATTTTAATCAGTTTATCAGTTCTCTGGGTTAATCTGAATGAATCAATCATCCAGTAATTTAGTCTCTTGATTATCTCCTTTTGGAATTTGCACATCAGTCTTTCAATGTATTCAGTACTTTTCCAGTAGGATTTGTAAGTCTTATATTGATTTCAGTTTAGGTGGTCACAGGGCAGCAGTTTCTCAGTCGTTCCTCCTTTATGGCCCTAAAAAAACAAGCACACAAGCCTAAAGAGTTAAACTACAGTACTCTATGGATTCCACCATAAAGAATTATTTTTCAAACTTCACCCAAACCCCAGTTGCAACACCTAGTTTTTTATTTTCATAGTGAGGCTTCGTACTTGATACCCATGCTACTGTCTCTCTGTGTGGCTAATAAACATGAGTGGGGTGTCCGCTGGGAATGAACCCAACAGTTTATTAGGAAAACATGCACATGCTGCTCATTCACTCAGACGCCGTGTTTCAGTGTATGAATCTGGTCATTGTGAAGTCTGTGAGACACAGATGGCATCGAGAATGTGGGCTTTACCCCAGTCTGCTCAGAAAGGTCTCACACTGCGCCTCCATGTTTTCCATTCTGTCAGAAAATATGGATCATTGATCATGTACTTCATTGAACAAACAATAAATCAACATAGAGTAATGAGCTGTTCTGCTGTGTTTTATGTCTGTTCTCGAGCAATTCCTCATGTTTCCCTTCGTGTTTGACTTCTTGTGCACGCTTACATGCTTACATGTTTTTTATTGCAAGGGATAGTTAACCAGCCCGACGGGTACGTCGGCGGGGTTATTGCATTCGGTGCGGTATCTGGCTGGGTAAGTATGTATGTATGTATGTGGCTATGTCCGGTCCGATATCTCTGCAACCGCTGAAGTCAGGATAATCAAACTTGGCACTGAAGATCAGTCTAAGGTCCCCTGCTCAGTTGTGGAGTTACAGGTCAGCAGATCAAGTAGGGAGGGAGAGATGTACAATGATCAAGATTGATACATATTGCATCAGTTGTATAGGGAGGACAGGGTTTTCGCCAGCAGAGGGCGTGGTTCTGCCCTTTACTGAGGGCTCATCTAGTTTGTTTTGTAATGCAACTTGAAGTTATCATAGGGAGATTAATTTAAATGCCATGTTTCAGTTTATTAATTTATCATGCAAATAAATCAGAAGAAGTCTTTAGACAATAATTACGCATAAAGGAATAGGTGTTCAGTTCAGAGAGGATCTTTATTTTCTTCACAAAAACAATGTTTAAAAGCCTGATATCTGATCTTAAACTGAGAGATGTGATTTAGGTTTTTTTTAAAGGTTAAAAAAACAAAGAAATGCAGATATGAAATCTTAAACGCTTCACATTTTACAAACAGACAAATGCCTGTCTATTCCGGCTAACGATTCTGCGTCGGTCTTGTATAAACACTTTAATATTGTACGTTCCTGAAGGAAGATGCAATTAAATCACCTTGAAAATAAAGTGCCACTTGTTTTGCAGTTTGGGGTTGAGTTTGGGTTTAGCAAACGTTTAACTAATAATAATGTAATCTAGTAATAATAATATAATGTACATAATAACATTAAAATAATGTAATAGTAATAAAATGAGAGGATTTAGGATAGGATTGAATTCGGGTTAGCAGACATTTCACGAATAATACAATAAAATAACAATAATATATATCTATATATAATATTTATAATACTATAATGAAATAATAATAATAGTAATATAATAATAGTATAATATTAAAAACAAGACTTTTTATTGGCATGCTTTAAAATGATAAAATCAAAGAAATATTTGGTCCCTTTAATTTGAGGAGTTTGCTCCGTTCATCAGTTAAAGTCCCAAAAACTACAACTCCCACAATCCCAAGGGACACTCAACATCCAGTCACGTGATGACGTGTCACATGCTCCTCCGTTTCCTACCATCGACTATACACAGTCCGTCAGTCATTCTCTGCGGCGGAGGCTCCAGGTAATGTTACGACTCAACAGCACTTTGTCCTTTTTTTTTATAACTGAACATTACAATGAATATAAATATTAAAGAGGTATTTTTATTTTTGTTCGCTCTGTTTGGTGGAAACGAGCTTCGGTGTATTCCGCTGTCATTTTGGTGTTCGTCTGATAGCTAGCTATTGTAGGACACAACAACAAAGGGCAGAGCTGTGTTGACAAATGTTATTGTTGCGTTAATGAAAAGGAAAGCTCTAATCTAATCAAGGCGGAGTAGTTTCTTGTAGGTTGTTTGTCCGTGATGAGGAGCTTTAAATGAAATCATCACCTCTTACATTTCTTCCTGGTAGCTTTATTTATTGTGCTGAACTTTCTGTTGAGACTGTGAGTACTTGTTAGTGATTTACGTGATGGCAAACATTAGCAAAATGAAAAAAATGTCAGCTAATTATCTCAAACTGGGCGTTTTTAGTAAGATTAACCTCCTGTACACCAAAAAACATTCATCATTCAGGACAAGGACATGTTGGATTTGGGGACTTTTGAAACTGTAAGATTGTTTTACAGGTTATAGTCAGGCTGTGTACTTACAGCTTTGGAAATTATTCTTAGACTCTTGTTGTCTTTGAAAAATAATCACAGCAGGCTTTCAACATCGATAATTCCCCTTTAATTCTGTCTTCTTGTAAAAGACTTGGAAAAAATGTCTATAATGCATGCATAACATGTAATTGAATGAATACAACAAATTAGGTTTAAAATATATATATTCAAAATTCACACCACAAGCCACCATTATTTTGTGCAAAAGTAAAATCAACAGACAATCTAAATGAAGTTATCACTCGACAATGGCTAAAGGAAGAGAATTGCAAAATAGGAGGATGCCAGCAGTCTTGTTGCTTAACAAAGAGGCACAGCAAATCAGCTTTGCATTACAACCTTAACAAGAAAACACAGAATCACTCTACCAAACACACAGAGGTCTGGTCATCCTGGAGTAAAGGTATATACAGTTTACAGTCATGTTAGTCTAGCTTTCAGTTCACGTTTCTGTCTTCTGTACTCGACTGTGGAGCACTTATCCTTCCTTTTATGAAATAGAAGCAATTCAGGAGCTGGCTCATTAAAACTTCACTGTAATGAACCACTGATGGTCGGAAACGATTTAAAATTAGCCAGTACTGCAGGTTTCATGTGAGTCATAAACCTTCTATACTGACTAATGTGAAACTACACAACAAGTCATGTTCTTGCACGAATTAAAACTCTAAGCTGTTACCTCTTTTTGTTGCTACTTCTTGTTTGTACTTCTTCTTTGGACTCGGTATGTTATTATAGTACAATGCTGATCAGTTGTAGTTCGCTAATGCAAGTATGTCTAAACGCAACCAATGTTTCTTTACAGATCGATCATCAAATGGCTCCAGCATCACGCTGTTGCTGCTGACAACTTTGAGAAACATCCAGACTGCAGTGAAACTTCAGGACTTTCAGCTGCAGTTATTTCTTGTCCCTTCACTCAGACGTTCTCATCTAATTGAATTTATCTTAGAAGCTAATTTTCTGGGCTGCGTGAGGCTCTGGAGGCCCAGCTCCAGCCTGTCCACTCATGGCGATCAACACTGATGTCGAGGACTGGGGCGGCGTTGGCAGCAACGACTCTGGGGAGAGGGCGTGGCTCCTGCAGAGTCCCAGCGTCGACTCCGTCCGGCATCCTGAGGCCGACGGCAGCAGGAGAGGAGGAGTGTCATCTTTGGGAGCTGTGTTCATTGTAGTGAATGCGGCGCTGGGAGCAGGTCTGCTCAATTTCCCTGCAGCCTTCAATATGGCGGGAGGAGTGACTGCAGGAGTGATGCTTCAGATGGTGAGGAGATCCGAGTTATACGATGCACCTCTTCTACAGGTTGTTTCTTGCTGTGTGGAGCAAGTGTTCAAGACTATAAACATGTAGTGTAACGTAATAATAGGGCTGCACATTTATAATTTGGTGTGGAACATGTTTAATAATTGCAGCTGCTAATCAGACATTAGTAGAGACATTTGTTTCATACTGAACATATATACACAACAGAGAGAAGCAAACATTTTGGCATCAGTTCAGTTAAGTTCGGCTTTCTTTAAACAGCACTAATTCACAGCTTCTGTCTTGTCAAAGCACTAAACATGGTAAAGTGAAGAGCCTAAAGAAAATCATACACAGAAACCCAACAAAATTCCCTTTGGATTCCCTTTGATCAAGCACTTGGCAACAGTGGGAAGAAAAAAACTCCGCTTTGCCAAAAAGAGCAGCAGAACCAGGCTCAGGTAGGGTGGGATTCTGCCTCGACTGGTTGGGATGAGGTTGAAGGGTAAAGAGAAGATTATAGATAGAGAACAGACACATAAGGCACAATACAGCTGACAGGAAATAATGTTTAGTTTTTTGTTATTATTGCTTAAAGTTAATATATGATTATTTGTGTTAAAATGTAAGACTGAACGTTTCTTCATTAAGTGCATTTTCCTCTGATTGTTTGAGCTGGCAGCAGTCTGCAGCATTTACTCTTCTGACCAACACTGAACCTATAACAGACGATGTACAATAATTAGCTGCCTCTTGTTCCTTTGTGTTTCAGTTTATGCTGATCTTCATCATCAGTGGGCTGGTGATTTTAGGCTACTGCTCCCAGGTTTGTGTTGCTTCAGAACATCACACTCTGACTGTCTGAATGTCTTTACCTCCATTTCCTGCTGCTCCACATCTTCACCATGTAACTCTAACTCTTCGGTATTTTCTTTCACTGGTGGTTGAAGTACTGGAGCAGCATTGTTGTGTAATACCGTCTTTGCTCTGTGGTTGTATTCCTGATCAGAAGCAAAGACTTTCACTTCCTGAATAGCTCAGACATGCTTACATGCTAAAACACAGCGAAGAAAGAAAAGCAAAGATGACTCAACAGGAGTCAAGAATGCTTCTGATGCAGCTAATTATATATAGAGAACTCTGTCTTAAAGTATACAAGTTTGATGAAACAGCCTGAACTTAGAGGCTACTGCTGCAGATTTGTCAACATAAACGTCTGTTTTGATGCTACAAACTACAGAAGTGAACAGTGTGTTTATCTGATAAGCAAAAAAAAGTCCATTTTAACTTGATGGAAATATCAGATGAAGGAACTTTCCACTTGCATACCTTTGGAAACTGATCTGATACCTGATTGTGTGATTGTTGTACTTTAAACTTCACTCATGGAATGTTACAACTCAAACAAGTGGGGGGAATGATATAATTTCCAGAAAGTCCAAAATTTTTAAACAGAAATTGAATATTTTAGCCATATTTGTTACAATACATAAGCATAATACTTGCATTAAAATTGAACCGTAAAAAAAAAAAAGTACTTTAATGGTTAGAATTTAACTTTTAGTTCTGTTAAAATTAAAGTAAAATTCCCAAAATGTAAATTTGATCATAAGAATGTGGGAATTTGATGAATGTGATTCACACAGAAACATCACCTGTGAGCTGCAGCACTACAAATTACAAATGGAGAGTTTGACCTATGTTTTCTGCGACTAGCCTGTATTAAACTACTGCTAAATAATGTGATTCTTAGACTTGCACTCCATTGCTATGTGTGCTTTTATGTCCGTAAAGACAGACTGGACTCAGCAGCTGTACATATTGAAGTGAATGTATGTGTGTATGAATAATGAAATTATTATTGATGATCTTTTTTTGTGTAAGCAGGAAAAAATACTTTTTACTGCTGAAACTCTGTCCATGTTTTTGACTTGCTTGTCTGGTTTCTTCAGGTCAGTAATGAAGGCACCTATCAGGAGGTTGTTCGAGCCACTTGTGGGAAAGTCACCGGCGTCTTATGTGAAGTAGCCATCGCTGTCTACACCTTTGGCACCTGCATCGCTTTCTTTATTGTCATTGGAGACCAGCTGGATCGCTGTAAGTGTATTTATACTGTTTCTGTCTCATTTTATCACACGATAAGGCTTTTTTTTTTTAATCTTAGGTGATGTTTTCCTTCACTTTTAAAAGTTAAAAAAGCCATTTTTGCTGTCAGCACTTATTTTTCTGTCACCTACATTTATATTGACTTTTTGTCCTTCATCTGACTGTAGCCTGTGTTTGAACTGATAAAGATATTTCGTGTGTCTTAAGACTGTGGCATCTTTAATGAGGGCAAAGAGCAGCAGGGAAGACACCACTCAGCTGTTTTGCTCAGTAAACGCGCCTCTCATGTGACCCACTCGTACATTTCCCTCCACAGAGATGCTGACAGTTAAAAATCCTGCCTGGGTCAGTTGGTGACCTGCTGCCTCCTTTCAGTCCTTTGAAATGAATGAGGTGGTTGTGACTTGAATTATGTACTTTGGTAAATCTCTGCCGTGTGTAAAGCAGTATACAGCTAATGCCCTGTGTGGCACGCAGGGCGTTGCACTGACTCCCTCTGTTTGTGTCCTCAGAGATTTTTGTATGTCCTGCTTTTTGTTGCAGTGATCGCTGCGATGGATCATAATACCGATGGTACAGCCAGCGGCTACTGGTACACTAACCGCAAGTTTACCATCGTTGTTACTGGACTCCTGGTTATTCTCCCTCTGTCCATCCCCAAAGAAATTGGCTTCCAGAAATATGCCAGGTACAGAAACCTTTCATAATCCATCTACAGCAGGGGTGTCAACCATGCGGCCCGCGGACCAAAACTGGAACCTCCAGAGGGTCCAGTGAAGTGCAGAAATTACAGAGAAGACTTCAACTGCAAATTGTAAATTTGCAAAATTCTAAATTTAAAATAATTTTGAGACCATGACAAGTTGTTTTGATCATAAAGTGGAATACTAGATTGTTCACTGTTCTTTTGTCGTTTTGTGTCTCGCTTTTGTGATATTTTGTCTTAATTTTGTTGCCTTTTTTGTCTTATTCTTGTATCATGTTTTTGTCATTTTGTGTTTCCTTTTTGTTCCGCTTGTGTTTTTTGTCATATTTTGTCATTTTATGTTTTACTTTATTCACTGTTTTGGGTATCGTTTTTTGTTTTGTGTTTTTTTTTGTCTTGCTTATGTTGTTTGTCTATTTTGTCATTTTGTTTCTCATTTTTGTAGTATTTTGTTGTTTTTGTCCTTTTTTGTCTGACTTTTGTCGTTTTGTGTCTCATTTTTGTAATATTTTGTCTTGTATTTGTTGTTTTTTGTCTTTTTTGTCTGGCTTTTGTTGCTTTTTGTCTTGTTTTTGTTATTTTTTGTCTGACTTGTCATCTGAATCATACAGTAAAATATTATGTCGTTCAGTTCCAGATACCTGTGGTTAAATGCTTTGTTCCTTTAAAGTCACTCTGTGATCTGTAAGTTGTAATGTGTAAATGATAAACTGAGGAATAACATTGTTGAAATTGAGTTTATTATTCTTAAGAAATTTCCGCTTGTTCATGATGTTTTGTTAAAAGATAATTCCTTAAATGTGAACATTTTCAGAACATGTTTTTTTGTACTTAAACAACGGAAACATTTGAAGTTGTGTTATTTGTAGGTTATTATGCTCTGATTTTACTGGTCTGTCCCACTTCAGATAAAATTGGGCTGAATGTGGCCCCTGAACTAGAAAGAGTTTGGTTTTCCCTGATCTACAGCTTATTTTCACTCTAGAAATGTTAATTTTTCACTTTTACCTTCCACAGTAATAATTTGAGCTGCTGTTTTTTCCCTGCAGTGCCCTGAGTGTGATGGGAACCTGGTATGTTACCATCGTGGTGATTGTAAAGTACATTTGGCCAGATAAGGAGGTGACTCCAGGCTATGTTCCCACCAGGTAGGACCTCTTCACACTTCATGACACCGACCTTACATATTACACTTAGCAACTTATTTTATAATTATTCTGGCGCTGCCCACCAACTCATTCAAGCCGAAGCATCTGCAGCCTCGTCACCTGGCTTTGCTTGCGTCGCTAAATCGTTGTGTTTGTTACAGTTCTGCTTCCTGGACTGCAGTTTTCAATGCAATGCCCACCATATGCTTTGGTTTCCAGGTACTTCCTCATTTACTATCATTTGCAATTTTAAAATGATTTGAGTTTAATGCTGGGGAATTATTTCTGTCTCATCTCCGGCTCCCTGGTCTCTGTCTCTCTCTCTCTGCAGTGCCATGTCAGCTGTGTGCCGGTGTTCAACAGCATGAGCAGGAAAGAAATCAAACCTTGGGGACTTGTTGTCACGCTCAGCATGATCATCTGCCTTTTTGTTTACACAGGAACAGGTACTAGTGTTACAGTCTGACAATAACTGAGAATCAATTTATAGAGTTGTATGTTAAAGTTTCTATACAATTAAACCACCATGATCAATTTTATGACACTATAAATTTATTTCAAGCTTCAAAAAATGTGCATGATCAGATCTACAAAGTTGTTCTAAACCTATAAAACCTTGCAGACCGATAACAAAAGACCAGTATTGTGTAGCTTTGTTTCCTGTCAGGTGGCTTGTGACTGACTGTCCATGTTTGGTGTGATTTGTTTGTGATCAGGTGTCTGCGGCTTCCTGACGTTCGGCTCCAGCGTCAGTCAGGATGTGTTGATGTCGTATCCTCCCGATGACGTCGCCGTGGCCCTGGCGAGAGCTTTCATCGTCGTCTGTGTGGTCACCTCCTATCCCATTTTACACTTCTGTGGCAGGTAAGATACAGTGAAAAGATAACAGCCAGGCTTGCATACATTCACTTGTGACTAAGATGTGCACTAAGCATGAAAGAATGAAATCGTCAGTGCTTTCTGGAGGACAAACTACTGCATCGTCTTGTTGCTAAGATAAGATCGTCTAATGTAACAGCCTACCTCTTTTTTGGTCTCTTTGCTTACTTTGCTTTGACTAATTGATGAACTAAGATACACAAATACTGGATACTAAATCAATTCCAGCAGATATACTGACCTTATTAAAATGATCAGGTGTTTGCTAAAGGTGATCTACTTACATTCAGTGCTGTTTGCAAATGACAGTAGTATTGTTTTTGCCCAGATTTTGTAAATGGTCTTCATCTCTAAACGTCTATGCTCTTCAGAAATAGATTGTTTTTGTAGCTACCTCAGACATAAAGGAATGATTCTAGTCAGTTAGAGCAGGGGTGTCAAACATGAGGGACGTGGGTCAAAATCGGTTCTCCAGAGGGTCCAATCCAGCCCACAGGACGACTTTGTAAAATGTAAAAATTACAGAGAAGACATTTACTGCAAATTGTTAATTTGTGAAACTGTAACTTTAAAATAATTTCTAGACCAATCATACAGTAAAATACTAGATTGTTCATTGTTGTTTTGTCATTTTGTGTCTCATTTTTGTAATATTTTGTCTTGTTTTTGTTGTTTTTTGTCTGACTTTTGTTGTTTCTCTCATGTTTTTGTCGTCTTGTTTCTCGTTTTTGTCGTTTTGTGTTTCCTTTTTAGCTCGCTTGTGTTGTTTGTCTACTTTTTTGTCATTGTGTTTTTCACTTTTGTCTTTCTTTGTCTCGTTTGTGTCATTTGTGTGATTTTTTTTTTTTAAAATAATTTTTCCGCCCTACCCTGAGTATAGCTTTCAGAGTGTGTATCTGAAGATAAGCAGGAGATAAATGCTTCCTAAGTGTGTGGTTTGGTCACTTTCATTGTTTTACAGCGCAGTATATATAGCAGTTTCTTTTCTACAGTCCCATGCGATCATGTGTCTTTCCAGGGCTGTAATTGAAGGACTTTGGCTGCGTTTCCAAGGCGAGCAGGTGGAGGTGTGCGTGCGCCGTGAGCAGAGGAGAAGGATCCTGCAGACGCTGGTGTGGTTCGTCGTCACCCTCGTCCTCGCCCTCTTCATCCCAGACATCGGCCGTGTGATCTCACTGATCGGAGGATTGGCAGCCTGCTTCATCTTTGTCTTCCCTGGTAACAGTGGCTTCATTATGTGTGCTTGATTTGGATTTCTGTGCAATTTAATGTCACGCAAGCACAATAAAATAATTCTTTAACTTTTCAGGTTTGTGTTTGATGCAAGCCAAGCTATCAGAGACTGACAACCGATCTGCAAGGTGAGATGCTGCGTGTTTTTGAATGCTTTTGTGAAAATTCGGCAAACTAGATTGTTTTCCTTGCAGCAGCAGGTACACATGTATTTGATCTCAAGAGGGCCTCGATGTGTGTGAAGTTAGCATGTTGTACTTGTGTGAGTGCTTGAATGCTTCTGTCAGTGGAGCTGGGGGTTGGTTGCTACGTCATAATTGGCCTTCACCATTTAATAGATTAGAAAAAATGTTACTTAAATGTATATTACCATGGAAATGAAGTGCAACTTTCTGTTTGTTGCCAAACAGGTAGTAATAAACAGTGTTTATTGGAGATTTTCTGCTGGAATCCAAAACAATGACCTCAGCGAGATCTGAGTCCCACTGATGAGTTTTATACTTTTAACTGTTGAAGTCATTCATCAAAAATGGCAATCAGCCTGATTCCAGCACTTCTAATGTATCATCGTAGCTAAAAGGTTTGACTGCAGAACTCATGACTCAGACGTCCATGACAACATTTTTAGATTTCACCTTTGGGTCCAGAAAACAGTGATTTTTATAGACTATCATTGATAGATGAATAATCAGCAGCTTAAGCAGGAATTCAGAAGTTAGTTGATCAGTTGTTGCCCTAAAATAATTCTGGGTTTTAGCACTATAAACAGTCATTTTCACAGTAAAGATATGTGGCTCATTTTTAGTCTATAAATGTTAAATGCAGATTCCAGCAAACATATTTTTTGACCAGAAGGTTCTTTAATGTTGTTTTTCTCTCTTACAGCTGGCATGGATTGGTCGTCTTCGGTGTTGCCATGGTTACACTCGGAGCTTTCATCTTTGGCCTCACAACAACAAACTCCATCTATCAAGACGTTGTCAACTAAAAGGAACATTTTTTTCCCCCTGAGACAGCGCTGTCCTTGTTAACAGAGACGGAGGGAATCGCTCAGACCTGTGCTGCTGTTCTGGACTGCTGGGTGACGTGCAGCATCTCATGACACTCATTAAAAAAAACCAACAAAAAACAAGACCGCTACAGCTTGTCACATCATCTCCTCCATACCAAGTGAAGACTTGAGTGTTTCACTCAGTCAGGGAGTCACCACACGGCAACCAACTTCAGACACTTTCATTTTTATCTCCTGTCCTGTTTAAATAGCATGTTTTCGACACTGTCGTCATTCCACAGGGGCTCAGACTGTCCTCTCCTGTCTCCGGGCGACACATTCCTGCCCTGTTTACAAGAGCTGAAGGACTATGTATAGAAAGGATTTAGAATCAAATTGATTTTAAATAATGAAATTGTACCAATTTGTTTATTTTAACTTGCATGTCAAAGTAATTGTTTCTTATCAGTGAAAATTAACCTGCTGTGGTTCCCATCTACAGGTCCATAATCTAATCCAGGTTCAGACTTTATGTTTGTGCTGCTAACAGTTTATCTTTTGTCCAATGAAAGACTGAATAGAGATATGAGTTGACACTCTCAGTCACAGCATAGTTACTGGATTTGAGTGACAGAATTACTAGTCAGTTCAAGCTGATTTGGTAATTTACAGAAATGTCTTCTACATCAGTCAACTGTGAAGTTTTCAAATAGAAGGACAAAACAAAGTAATGTATTGCATTTGAAACAGACTTAAGAATTCATTAGTTATTTATTTTTAAGTTTTGTTAGTTTCTTTTATATTTTATAGGATTACAGTAAAAGTAGTGTGAAGGCGGTTCCGATTGGCTTTAAGGTTTGATCAAACAGAACTACTTAGCTCATTTAAAGCCAACATGAACAACAGTAACCACCAGTCAGGCTGAGAAGCACAGCTACGTGTCTGTGTGTGAATCTGTGGAGCGTCCACACTGAGCATCACTTCCACATTCAGGATTTGAAAACCCAACTTCATTCAACAGAGCTGGTTCCTCATAGAATGAGTTGGAATCTTTGTGCAGGTGTATAAAAGTGGATGTAACCACAGAATTCAGTTTTGCACAATATTAACAGGTGGACTCACTGGCATGAACAAATCAAACTCCAGACCTCAAGTTTCAACCTCAAGAATGAAAAGTTGATAATTATTGTTCTTTTTGTGCCTAAAACCAAAGTGTGAGCGTTTTTTTTTTTTTATGCAGCAATGTCCAAAACTGTATCTACTGAACACTAAAGAGAACAGATGTTGAGATCAGTCGGTTTACAAGTTTGTTTAGTTTCATGACATGAAATTACTTTTTGAACCAAGCTGCAAAACAAGGAAAATGGTCAAAGGAAGACACGGTACTTCAGACTAAACTGAGATTTTTTTCCCTATTTCATGTTTGTTTAATGAGACTGTGGCAGAGCCAATAAGTTAACGGAGGATGTTGTACATGTTTTGATCCATAATTCAAATGAGATTTAAAACTTCACAGTCCTGTGTTCTTCCTGTTTTAGCCCACTGAAATAAGGTGTTTTTACTTTGTGAATATGAAGGACAGAAAAGGTAAAAGGGAGTTTTGTTTGTCAGAAAAACAGTTATGTTGTATTAGTCACACGACTAAATACAGCGACACATTCATCATGACTTAGAGGAAGGGAAAGAAGCTACAGCTAAATCAGTAATCATGGTTTTGATCAATACAATGCGACTATGTATTTTTTGCAATCAGTGTCTTACAAATTGTTTCTATGGTTTGGTGCTTAACTGTTTGTGTTGAAATTTTTAGAATTCTTTTCTTTTATGTTGGTGCTGCAGATCAAACATTTTCTGGCTCGAAATATGGACATTAACTCTTTCCAAGAAAGCTTTTCATCAGAATCACGTTTCCACGTTGTCTTGCAAAGCAGGCGACTTGAAAACATGATGTTCATGGAAGGTTTTAATGGAAATATTTTACAGATCTACCAATGATATAATGAACTGTAATTAAGGCATGTGAATAAATCTGACAATCCAAGATTTCAAAGCATTTAATAAAAAAGACCAACTCAGGTTGAGTCACAGTTTTGATCCTGGCAGTTTTAGCAGAAGCAAGTTTTGTTAAAAGTGATCACTTCATTAACTTATGCAACAAAACAATCAAAAAAACATCCAGCTTTACATCAGTGCAGACAACAGCTTCATAGATTGTTCAGTTTAGTCAAACATGTGGGCGCATGGATAATTTCTCTGGTTTTGAATTCACTGCACTTGAGTTTCACTGAAACAATGAGAAACACATGAGTTTTTCACATCTGTATTGGTGAACACTGTAGGATGTGTTGTTCTTTTACACATATGCAGTTTCCCAACATATAGTTTGAGGGCCAGTCTGGTGGCATCAACCCAAATGCTAAAGACAAGATTGATGGCTAAATAGTGCTTTACACAAGGCATTAATGTGATTGTTTTACTCCAGTTTGTTCATTTGTCTAAAGCATAGAGTTGGGCTCATGCAGTAACAGTAGTCCTACTTTACATCTTGTTCTGTTTTTGCTTACATTCATTTCCCTTTTAGGTCAAACCTCATGTGGTCTGTCCTCCTTAGTCCAGCCCTGACAGCCTTTATTAAACTACAGACAATATATGATACAGGCTGGAATTCCTCCAGTGTTCACCCAATGGAGATGCAGCGCCACCAAATATATCAGCATCTAAAAATTCAACACACTGAACTGTAAGAGTTGGATGAATTCTGAGAAATACAATTAAATGCCCAAACAATCATTTTTTTTCCCCTCTATACCGACTTCCCTGAGTGAAATGTACCATCTAACAAGTGATGAGTGCAGGCGTATTATAGAATACTGTCATTTGTACTCAGTAGGTGCTATTTGTTATGAAGGACTGGAACATGTGGAGAGCTGGACTGGGAGCCCACTGAGGAACCATGTGACCCGCACCCTAAAACACAGAGGAAAGCAGTATTTTACAGTAACAGTCCCCAACTTGAACCAGTACCACCTTGTAAACACATTAATGCTCACCTTCACCGTCAGAAAAGTGATGTTTCCAAACCGTTGATAGAAACCAGCAACCTGGTCGTCATTAATCCAGGTTTGGTACTCAGTGGTTGGCTATGAAGAATAATTTAGTACAATTAAGCAGAGTTTCTCATTGTGGTGGGAAAAAAAAAACAAAACATAACTTCACTCGAGTTAAAGCTACCTTTATGCCGAGGTCTTCCACAAACCACCGGTCTCCCAGGAAGTTGCAGGCCATGTCGGTGTCTCCGTTGTAGACGAGCGCTCGCAGGCCCAGAGAGAGCAGCTTCAGATACACATCCTTCACTGTGGCGTACAGGGTTGTGTACGCCGCTCCAACAACATCACTGCAACAAACACACTTCATCATCATGTATCTTAATACAGTTTATTAAGCTCAGTTATATTTAAAAAAAATAAAATAAAAATCACTCCTTTCTAGTCGTCATGAACAGGAAAATTAGCGACTCGGACCAAAACTATGTTCTATACCAGGTTGTAACCGTGTTTATTTCTGCTGTAAAGTTGAACAGATCTACAAGGGTTGACTAATTTTTTGTGTTGGGCTCAAGTGGCCATCTGAGGAACTTGGCACTTCCATGGCAGCATAAAGTTTTAACTTTGGAGGTTGCCGCTTGTGGTAAACATGTCGCTGACCTCCAGCTAAACTGTACTCAGGCAAAAGGGGAAAACGCTTCAAGTTCATATTAACAGGTTTTAACAAGCTGACTGTAAAACTATTTGAATGAACGCCAGATTCGACATTCGACGGTTTGAATCTGCACACAATTGAAAATATAAACTACTGAAAGAGGAAAACACTTTCTAATTTGTTCTGCCTTGAAAATACAATACCTGTTTGGACAAAGGTACATTTCTCCTTTAGTAAACATTGAAAATTGCAGCAGTAACACTATGTGAATGCTTTTTTTTTTTTACTATAATCTCCACATTTACACGCTTACTTTATTGGTTATTAAATACATATATCAATGACAATATAATGTAAAAATATTGTGGTAATTGAATAACTAGCGAGAAGCTACTTTATTTTGTAAACAGACTGATAAATACAAATGTAGTTATGAACTGTTACGTCTTCATTTTCTTCATATATCTCTACAACATTTTTTGTTCAGAGTGGTTTTATGTTATTACCAAACAAGTTGGCCTAAAATTGCCTTCAAACTTAGATTTAGTACTTTCAACGAGCTATTTAAGGGCTGCTGACAGTTCCAAATTCAAAAAAATGTGACACGTTTGTCCTCAGCTGGCATGAGGAGGTCTGCTGTAATGTTTTAACTCCAGGAGCGCCCTCACACTGAAATCATAGCTGCCTTTGAGTAATTACAAGTCAAAAACAGCCACAGGGAGGACCTAAAGGATGTCTCTTAATGATTCGTGGCACCATAATCATCCAGCTGCTTCATTATTTGCTGTAATGTACCTGCAGATGTCCCAAGGTGGCAGTATATCAGGAATGTGTAGAGCTTTCCTCACGTCGCCTCTGTTCAGCCAGTTCATCTGAGCCGTGCTGTTGATGCAGGGAGGAACTTCGTTCAGAGACAGTCGACCTAAAAGCTACATTAAAGATGTAAATTATTAATGCCAACAAGAAAAAGGAAGAAGAATTTGAAGCACGGGTGCTTCACTTCAAGCAGCCCTTGTTCATAATCACCTTGAGTTTCTCCGAGTTTCTCCTGGAGTTCTTAAACAGATGACTCATGGTCCTCTCGTAGCTTTTTCCAGAGCCTTCACAGTCCAAGTAAAGCGCATATTCATTTAGTCCACTGTTATACACAATACTAAAGGCCCTGTTTACCTGAAAGGAGACAAGGAAGGCAAATATGAGGAAGTCACCTAAGAGCACCAGAAATCCCCTGCTGATTCTTGTAACACATACCATTATCCTGCAGGTCTCTGAACTGGAGTTGTAAAAGTCACAGGTTCCGTTGTTGCAGCAATTTATGTTCAGATCGCGCCACAAACTGCACATAAAACACAGAAAGAACCTCTGCATCAGCTATGTGCATCTTAAACCTGGGCTTGGTGACCAGATGACTACTTCTGTCGTATCGCTATATAATGCAAGACATTAAACTGCTGTCTGTTACACTGAATGTAGTAGGAAAATAATTATAAAAGATAGCTCAATTGGGCATTCAGAAAGGAAACTGTGTGTAACAATTCCATGGTACAAGATAAATGTATATAATAAATTTACTGTCAGTGTATTATTTCATTAATGTATCCTCAATTCCTATTTTTTCTCTGGCTGTGAGCTTTCTCTCTGCATGTTGCACTGTGGGACAAAAGTCTTTAACAGGACATGTAAGAGTTGTGTTTCTTTAGGATGCATATTTAGATTTTTGAATATAACATCTTAAATCATAAATAGAGCAATGTGAAGGTCAAAAGCTGCTAAAAATTGGGACTACTAGAACAGATTGTGCTCTTGGTACTTCCAAGAACATTATTTAGCAGGAAGGATGGTGTGACTATACATCTATGTAAAGCATTGGGCCACAATTTAACAGTGACCTATTTTTCTTTAATTTAAAACAACCTTTGTTCACAAAAGAGCTCATGACTGTCAAAGGAATATTCAAATACAGGTTCTCGTATAAACTGACTAATAAAAGCACAAACCACGATTGTAGAACTTGTATTTCCAGTCTTTCACTTTCAAGACTGAAATACCTGACATTCAAAGTCACATAAGATCTGACTGTTGATCTGTCCTCCCTCTGAACGCTCATATTTATCCTCCTGCCATGATCACATGGCCATCTTTAATGAGCTAGAAGTTACACATGCTGCATGTAAAGTACCACAATGCCACTACATGGTGTTGCTTTTTTTGTACATATTCCCTCACAGGAAAGCAAACAAGCTGAACAAAGAGCTGCTTACTCTTCTCCAAAGAGGCCGTGATAGTAACCAAAGTGGATCAAAGACTGGTCATTGAGAGCAAAGCTGCTGATGCCATTTCCTACTGCAAAGCCCTGAAAAGAAGTCCAAAATAAATGTTAAGTTGTTTTAAACCGAGTCAGGAAGCATGCATGACTAAGAATAAGAGTGACATCGTGAAGCTGCATTCTGGAAGTGAGGCTGAAGACAAATTTGCATGAAGCACGTCACCTGGAAGTTGATTTTGGTTTTTCCTGTGGCCACACGCAGGCTGAGCGTCGGTGCATAAATCCCACCGTAACTCTCCCCAAAGATGAAGAACTCATTCTGAGTGAAGTTTGGGAATTTGGCAAAAAAACTCTGCAGGGCTTTGTAATTATCATCAGCGACCTAAGAGAAAACAATTTGATACAGTTTCTTAATCAGTACGGACTCTTGTAGTTTCTAGGCTTTTCTTTGCAAAATGCATTGTTTATTCAACAGACTGAGCTACCTGGTTATCATTGGTGGCATATTCGTGGTCATCGGAGTAGGAATATCCAACTCCTGCAGGAGATTCAAGATAGAGCATGTTGGCAATCTTGTTCCAGCTGAAAGCGTTCTCGTACAGCGTGGCTCCGTCATCGTTCACCTGAAAGACAAAGACAACTCTGCCCGTCTCAGAGCCACTGTGATTCAGTGTACAGGTGTAGTTATGCACACAGTTTGCCTGCTCACATGAAACGGTCCATTCTCTGACAGGAATCCATCCAGAGAGCTGCAGCCTGGGCCTCCATTCAGCCACAGCACCAGAGGGTCTTTGACTGGGTCCCTCTGAGACGTCACAAACCTGCACATCAGGATTCATGTTAAACACCGCATCATACTGAATGACAATGGAGGTAGCTGTGTAGCTTCATTCAGAACTAAAAATAGCACAACCTGGAGTAACAATATATTTTTCAAATAACCAAATATTTTTTGTTTAAAAATCCAATAAATGGATAAATCAGGTTCAAGCACTCTGATACAGTTTGGGTCCTGAGCTTCACAGACACAAAACAAAACCGAGAGCACAGATCAACAGGGATTAACTGGCTCAATATGTGTTTGTTGGGTTGAAATAACCCTTGACCTCAAGCTTGGATCATGAGGACAATTTCACTGGATCTGCAGTAAAGTGCATTTTCTTCTAAATCCTGAGTGATAAACGGTCAAAGGTTAACAAACGTCTCCAATTGGTTTGTCAGTGTGGTTAATGTAAACACGAAGCGACACTGTGAATGTGAATCACCAGAGTCAGTATCAGAATCTGTTCTTACAAAGTTTTCACATATCATCATCTTCCTAAAAATAATGGCCTCAGTCATTTTTTGACAAAAGTTTTTTTTTGCCTAAATCATCTCCTCATGATGCTGGCCACCTCTGGTAAAATCACCTAAATCCTCAGTTGAACAGATCATGTGATTCTACCCCTGTGGTATGATGGCCTAGGTCAAGGTTCAGTTTTTTGTGTTGCTTTGAAAACCTGAAAAAATTACTTCAGCCATTATTTTAAGAGGGTGTCGATATGTGGCAAACATCTGCAAACAGGAAATAAGGAAAACCAGAAGAATGTGTCAAAGTTATTATGAAGCAAAGTAAAATATTTACAATGTTTTTTAAGTGAGACAGCTGTGCAGAGCGTGCAGGATTGTGCGCATTATTTGCCTGGGAAGGTACATAATCTTCCGGTGTGTGCGGTCATACAATTGCATTATTTTATTATGTCAAAAAGTATTTTTATTGTGTCTATTCTATATATACTGTCGCTGTGTCATTGGGCTACAGAAACCTTTATCAAATGATTCTTTCTCAGGTGTGACTAACTTTGCTTTGGTTGGATGGGTATCGAGGAATGTTTTTGTCATAAAGTCTTGTATTAATCTAAGAGGGATGCAATTGTTTTGATAAAACTGCTGTGTGTTGGATGAACACCATAATCTCACACAGGTGTGCTCAACCATTTTGACCTTCATACATTTTATAATTCTGTGTCTCCATTAACGATATGTCATCTACTGAGCTATATTTGACATTTGCTACAAACAACAAACCCTATGTGAGCTTTTCCTTCAGTTAGACCCAGTTTGACTGAATGGACACAACATGTTCTCTCTTTTACTTCACGCTGAGATGCAGCGTAGAGAGACAGGAAGCACAATTATTCCCCACATCCCGCGTCTTACCAGTAATGTAGAAACTTCCCTTGTCCTGCCTGCAGGTATCCGGACCACTGTGTGTAGTTGGGTTTAAACTTCATCCCGGGCAGGTAAGTCACCTCATCGGGAGCGTACTGAGCCCGGCAGCAGAGCTGAAACCCGGCCAGCAGACACAGCAGCAGACTGGAGAGCATCACGGAGCCTCGCTGAAACTGAATCAGCTGGAATAAAAGATCGTCTTGTCGGATTCAGAAGGCGACTGGGCTTGTTTGTGGAACCAACTTCCTTTATCGTCCTTAAGTACACATGACTGTTACGGCGAGTCACGTGACCAGCGCCTGACTTGAAGCGGAAGTCCTGAACAGCAAAGTTTAGAAGAGGGTGTGAGCATAGATATATACAAACACGGGTGTGAGCATAGACAGGGTGTGAGTAGTCAGTTAGAGAATAGGATACAGTTGTTTGTTTATCCGTTAGATTGTATCATTACTCCTTGAAACCAGCAGAACTTGATTTTCAAACGCATGTACAATACATCACAGTCCCACTGTCAGTAAATCAATGAGGGAATATTTAATGTTAAATTCATAACATAATCACACATAATCAGTACATAATCAGTTTCAGTATCATAAAACGAAGATTTGACACCAAAATAATGTCGATTTCATGTGCAATATTTATTCAGAATGGACAATATTTTTTAAATCTAATATGTGATATTTTATGCAGTGTGCAATATTTCATTATCATGAGCAATAATTCAATGTCATGTGCAGTAGTCCAAATACATGTGCAACATTTCAATTACATCTGCAACATTTCAAATGCATGTACAATATTTTAATTTCATGAGAAAAAAAATAATTTTCATGTGTAGTATTCCAACTTCATGTGTATCATTTCAACTACATGTGCAATATTTCAATTTCAATCATATGACACACCATGTCTGTCATATTTATATATGATGCAAAACTTTCAACTGTCTGTTGCACTGATTGCATAAGTAATACGACAAAAAATAGCTATAGACATTTTTAATTTAGCATTTACAGAAGAAGGTGATGTACCACAATCTCATTCTACAAAAAATGTACACAATACGCTCATTGTCATAGTGTACTATTTGACTGATGATATTCTTTCTTTCTTTCTTTCTTTCTTTCTTTCTTTCTTTCTTTCTTTCTTTCATGGCTGTGAGCTTCTTTTTTTTCACCTGTTACACTTTGAAATAACCTTAACACTCTCTATTCAATGGGCATTCAGGCTTTTAATATAATCTAATATTACTTTCAGTTAAACTTGTCTTTGTTGATTCATTTTTTGCTAATTAAAAAAAACTATTTTACTGACTTTGCCTTTTGATATTTTTTGTTGTTGTTATACAACTTTCTAATTTGTATGTTAGTGTCTTGCATTGTACTGAATCCTCCATACCTCAGTGTACTAAAACTTTTTTCAAGGCTGCTTTTATATTTTTTTGACTAATTTTGCCTTCTGACTTTTTAAAATTCAGTTTGATTATTTCTAATTTTATTTATATGTCTGCATCTTTAATTTTTATTGGGCTACAGTATAAACAAGGTCTTCATGTCTTAATCTACTCCAAATTAAAATAAAGACTGACTGAAGGGAATATAAATATGATTCTTTGCTTTATTTTTTTAAATTTAAACCATATTATATGATACATGCATCTTTTTACAAATACTGTTCCCCCAAAATGTGACACGTGGACTGACATAAAAAGATCATTCCAACTTCTCTGAATGAAAAACTGGAAGTACCACCCCTGTGACAAATCATATGAATAATATTTATTATTTTACCACTACATGGTAAAATACCTGTATCTCTCTTACTCATGAGGTTCATGTTTTTAAATCAAACATTAGCAAATATAGTATTTTTGCATGCTGGCGGACCTAATGTACAATAATTAACAAATACAAAATTAGTCTGATATATTTTAAAGGATACCATTAAAGGAATATTCCATGGTATTATTTTAATGTGAGGATTTTATTTTGGTTGAAGGGCTTTTATTGCGAAGGCCTGTACAAACGCGCCTAACTCCCATAACTCCATGGGGGAGGGACACCAGAGGAGTCGGTACGGGTGTTTGAACATTTGTTTTTAAAAAAAGAATTAAACCGTGAACCAACTAAGATACCTGTTAAAACTTGTTTTCATCTCGGGTTAAGTCGCTAACTCGGTTGTCGTCGTCAGCCGTGCTAACGTTAGCTCAGTGCTAACTTTGCTAACAGCTTCACTGAAACACCGAGTGAAAACAACTCACCGCTAAGCTCAGGACACACTGGTTATCAGCGTGTATCGAACTAGTGAGTTACACCACGGAGTTAGTTCAGCAAATCACGTCTCTTTCCTGAAAAATATTCGTTGTTCACGAATGAAAAGTTGCACGAAAACTTGTTTCCAGAAGAAGCTTTTCACTGTAAACGTGAGCAGCTGCAGACCAGAGGTGAGCAAGAGATGGAAAGTTTAAACCGTTGTTGTCTTGCTAAATGCTCACAGTTTAAAGCTTTCATAGAGGTACATGATAGAATGGAGGGTTTATTTGTTTTTTTTTTCTTCCAGAGGCAGCAGCATGGATCCTCCGGTCAGTCCTCAGAGTGCAGATGAGGAGACTCCTGTCCTCCCAGACCAGATCCCCAAATACCAGAGGAGTCTGAGGAGCCTCCATGTGCTCACCACCAAGTTTGTCGGGATACTGCAAGAGGCTGAAGATGGCGTGATGGACCTTAGAGAGGTAAGAGAGCTGAGACCAGTCAGACTTTTATATTTTCATTAAATATGAGTTGATTTGCGCTATATTCTCTGATCTAGTCTGCCATACAGCGATCAGGCATAACATTGTGACCACTGGCCTGTTGGTCCAAAAATGCTCTGAACCATTGGGCATGGACAAGACAACCTTTCAGGGTATCCTATGGCAGGAGTGTCAAACTCATTTTAGTTCAGGGCCCACATTCACCCCAATTTGATCTGAAGTGGGCCGGACCAGTAAAATGAGAGCATAACAGTCTATAAATAACGACAACTCCATTTTTTTCCTTTAAGTGCCAAAAGTACATTCTGAAAATCATTTAAGGAGCTGTCTTTTTCCAAAACATCATGAGCAACCTGAAATTTAAGAAAAAACAATTTAATTTCAACAACATTATGCCTGTTTATCATTTACATATTACAACTTACAGATCAGGGTCTTTTTACTAAGACACAAAACATTTAGTCATCTGGAACTGAATGATATAATATTTTACTTCATGATCAAAACAACGAAAGTCAGACAAAAAAAAGGACAAAATATTACAAAAACGTGACACAAAATGACAAAAGCAAGAAACAAAATAACCTTGACCTGGACATTAAGTCAAGGTTATTTTATTATCTATATTAGCTAGTAGGAGTGAAACGGAGAAAGAACTGGATAAGAGAGGCAAACTGACAACAAACAAGTGATCATAAGCAGTGGGCAAGTAAACCACTAGTCGGTCAGCTTCAGAGCCAGAAATATCTGTGACTGCTACAGGGAGAGAAGACAGAGAAAAAGGTAAACTATGAGAGAAGACAGAACGGTAATGACCTGAATGAATGAACTGCAATGGCAAAATAATGAAAGAGAAAACTCAATGAAATCAAGCAACTTACGAGTGCAAAACAGCAGAGCGATAAGAGAAACTGGGCGAGAACACGACTAGAGCAGCTCCAGACAAAGGAAATAAAGGTGAGCTTTTAATTGTGATTTAAATGGAATGAGAGTTCCACAACCAATTAAAATACACGTAGAAAAGTCAGGCAAAAACTGTGACATAGAAGTTTTCTACTAAACATATGTACATTCTCTGGTCCTCCAGCAGGTTGCTCCACAGACTAGAGCCATAGTAGCTGTTATTTGTGACTTACTTTAAGCTATGTGAAGCCATTTAAGGAAGACTTTTTTCATATTTCAGCTCCAATATTGGCTTGATTGCTTTCCAAAATGACCAAACGCTTTCACTTTGCCCTAAAATTTCAACTCTTTTCTAAACTGAAATAGATAAAAATGTGCTGTGATGAAACCAGAGATTAACAGCCTGGATTAATCATATCTAAAATCACAACAGGAGCTGAGGTTTAGATTGCTGTTGCCAGTTGTTTGTAGGAGTTTATACCGGCGCCATCGCACAGCAGCTGGATCCATATCAGCGTCGTCAAACTGTCACAGCTGTCTGGATATTTTTATTTTACTTTTATGAAATAGTTGTTTGATTGTCATGACAGTGGATAGAATTTTCATTTGTTGCCTGTAAGTTACTTTGACAGTTTAAGAAGTTTCACATTAGTTTAGGTTTAGTTTTGAGTTTATTAGTGCGTTATTATGTATCAGTTTGTGTACCATCTACCCTCCTGTGAATGGGACAAATCCCATGTATGAAAAAGGCTAGAGAGACCGCAACTGGAGGACACGAGGGATTTAATGAAGATTTATTTGTTTTAGAAAATCGTGTTACATTTCAGTAAAACTCACCGTCACTTGGCTAAATCTTTTTAAAGGACTGTTTCTAAATATCCAGCATTAATGATGTGTATGTTTCACTACAACTGGTAGCTTATACTTACAGATACCCAGAACATAAACTTTTCCAGGATGTGGCAAAGGTGGTAGAGGAATGACTGTTTGTGTTCTTTCAGGCTGTCAGGATCCTGAACGTTTCACAGAAAAGGCGAATCTACGACATCACAAATGTGCTGGAGGGCGTTGGTCTGGTTAGGAAGATGTCCAAGAGCATGATAAAGTGGATGTGAGTTGTCGTTGTTTTTTTTACTCTCCCTTGTGTGCATGTGTGTAATAAGCGTAGAGCAAACTATGTTTTTGGATACTATACATATGCTTTTTCCAAACAAGGGGTGCACTGCAAGGTGAAGATGAATATGAGCTTGAGAAGAGGAAGATGGAGCTGAAGTCTGAGCTGGAGGACTTGGAGCAGAAAGAATTTATACTGGACCAGCACAAACTCTGGGGAGAACAGAGCATCAGGAACACAAAAGAAGACTGCAGCCAATATCCTTTTACAGCAATGTTTCAACTTATACATGTTGGTTTTCAACGTCTCACTTATTCTGTGTACAGTGGTCCCTCGTATATTGCCTTCGTTACGTTACAGACATCCCCGCGATAGACGAAGTAGCGACCATATTCATTTTATTATTTATATATATTTTAAGGCTTTATAAACCCTCCCCACACACCGCAGAGCAACTCTATGCACAGCGATCACACGTCGATGTGAAATGGACAAAGTGAGCTACGCGTTTTATTCCGATTTAATACTCTTTTAATACGTTTTAATTATTTTTTATGTATTTTTACATTGTTTTCAATTTTGAGGCTAGTAAGTGCATATTTTACTGCAAAAGTAATGAAAATGATGTAGTGATCATAGAGCCTGTCGCTGTGACTGAGCTGTTGTGCTGCAATGCACCATGGGAGTTCGGGGTGTTGGGAGTTTACATGTCATTATTGTGGTTACTGTTAGTGTTACAGTGTTATTAGTGTTTATGTTTTGTAGTTTAGTCAGCCTAGTTTGTTTGGTTAAATGCTATGTTGTCAGGACTGTGAGTGTGAAGTGTGCTTGATGACTTCCTGCTACATTTTCAAAAATGCTGCTTCTGTGTGTGTCAAAATAAAAGCATCTGCCAGTTGCAGGCTACATAATAGGCAGCTCTTCCTTCTCCAGTGTTGTTTACAACACAGCTCGCCATAAAATAAAAAAAAATTCTCTATATATATTAGGGCTGGACCCGAATATTCAGTCATTACGGTGGTATCCGAATATTTATTTTGAGTTCCAAATGTTCAGATATTTGTCACTAATTGGGGCCGAATATCCGGAGCCCAGAAATTACTATTCGGTCCAGCCCTAATATATACGCACGTACTGCAAAATCCCATGTATAGCGAAAAGTCTGCAGTACAAAATGCAGTTTAAAAATCCGCGATACACTGACACTGCGAAAAATTAACTGCAGTATGGCGAGAGTCCACTGTATTTTGCAAAAAGTACAGAAATCTGTGTGTTTCTCTGCAATGTTTCACGTTTCCCACTTTGAAAGTGAGGAATTGGGCAGGTTTAATGTGGTTTTATGACTCACATACTGCATCCGTGTAGGTAATTACTGTGAACTACATTCAGCAATCCTTAATGTTCCTCGTCTAACTAGCGCAGTATTTCAAGTTGTACCTTAACTCAAAGCAACTCTGACCTATGTGAATCATGAGGACATCTGCAGCTGCTTCACTGGTGATGTATAATCACTCTCCTGCCTTTTAACGATGACTCTTTTGTACATTTTGCTGTCAGCATATTTTTGATGCGACTGAAAGTCCAAATAGAGAGGCAGCCAAGCCAAAGCCGGTGCCATCTGCTTTATGTGCAGATGCATTTTTATTCCTCGGAGAAAACCTTTGAGTCAGTACAGACACATTTGCTTTTTGATGAACATTAAAGCAAAAGTTTCTTTTCACTCATCTGTGCTGTGACTGAGTTGCAGTGACTTGTATCTGTGAGAAAAATCAGATTTGGGATTAAAAACCAGCAGTGTATAACTTGTTAAAATGTAGATTTACACCGAAACAGGTGAAACTGTCGGGTTTGAATCAAATTTTTAAACCACTGAGAACCGTGTTTGATGGGGAAGCTGTAAAGTTGCAGCTCAGAATTGGCTGATGTTTTGATTCATTATATTTTCCCAGTTTATCTGTGAGCAAAGCAGGTGTACAAATTTGTTCAGCATGGAGGCAAAGAGAAAATGTATTTTCCCTGGAAATTCTCAAAGAGAATTCTCAAATGATTACTTTCTACTTTCGACTGTGTGGAACTCATCAGGTCACACACTTCTGGTGGTCCGAGCTCCGCCTGGCACACAGATGGACGTCCCCATTCCTAAAGCTGTGAGTTTTGTATCATTACAACCTACTGTCTTTCTTTGTCGCTTCTAATTCAGATGGGATGATTGATTGTGTGCATATATTCCCTTTCAGGTCCAGGACAGCCCAGCTAAATACCAGATCCATCTGAAAAGCGTCAAAGGACCCATAGATGTCGTACTTCTTAACAAACACTCTGTCAGCTCCGCTCCTGTCGTACTTCCAGTCCCACCGCCTGAGGAGATTTTACAGAGGGCCCAGTTAGCCATGTCTGCTTCAAATGAGAAAGAAAGCAGAACTGAACCTCGTCTGGCTCCAGCGAACACCAAACCTAAACGTACGGACATGGAGGACGTGAAGCCTCGTCAATCATCATCGTGTATAAACGCCGAAGCCAACAGAACTGATGGATCTGGATGTGAGTATTTTATTTTTTTGCCGATACATCACTGAAATAGAAAGCTTGCACTTCATTTTTGTGGAGTCGACCTCTAGCCACATTGATCCAAAGTCTAGATTGGAAAGAGTAAAACTTAAACGACCTTCAACTTGGAAAAGTGGCGTCAGAGATTTTTCTCAGCTAAACTATTTTCACTGGAAAAAGGCAGACTTGCTACCACGCTCTGCGATTAGAGTGTTAATACAAAAAGTGGATTTAATGTTTCATGACTCATATTACTGCTAAATCACTAGTGCTTGCTGCTCGCAGTGTCTTTGTGTTTTATTACTTCCTGCATGTTCACACAATAAAGTCTTCACCTCTCATTCTTTTAGCGCTCTCAGCTTTTACATTGGTTTTAAAAAACGATATCCCCCCCACCCCCACCCCACCCCCACCCCCACCGACAGATTTATCAAAGGAACTGCAGGAACTAATGGACCCGATCAAAGGTAGCGCCGTTCTTTTTGAATCTATGAATGATTTATAATGATTTCATTTTTTTGATTCAGTTGATTTGTCCCAATACTAATGTATGATTTAATATGTCTTACCTAATTTTTATAGAAAAATTGAAAACAGATCTACTCACACAGCTACTGGCCTCTGAAGGTAAGTTCACCTTTTTAACGATCATAGGGGGTCTTCAGTTTACGACGTCCTCAACCTAGAGGGTTTCGTCGTTGCGTCAGAACTGGTTAAGTGGAACGAGTTGTCTAGTGGAACGAACAAATACGTCATCACTCGGTGCTATAAGACACCTTTTTTTTTTTTTACATTTGCTGGTTATATGTCACCTTGGATTGTGCTACATTAGCTAACTTTTTGCCCTTCATTATGGCTCTCAAGCGTAAGTCAGACTCTTCTGATGGCATCTCCATGGACGTGAAATTAGATATAATAAATCGCTTGGACCAGGGCGAAACCCTGACGAACATCAGCATTATTAAACAGGGTTTCTGCAGGGCATTAAAAAGCATTAATAGTCATTAAATTGATTTTGCGAAAGTTAAGGCCTTAAATGGCATTAAAAAAAAAATCATTAAATTTGATTCTCAGTGGCATTAAAAATTCTTTCTGCCATTTTCAAAAAAATATTTAATAATAATAATATATAATTATAAACTGCGATTCGTCAGATATGTGCATCTGCATAAACATGCCGAAGCATTGCAATAATTGCCCCGGCCGGTCGGGTACATTGCCAAAAACTGCATGTTTGGAAAGTGGAAGCGAACTGGGAAATGAGGAAATGCAAATTCCAGCAAAAATTGCTAGAAAACATGGAATTCAGAGAATGACTGCAGCCTGTGGGTGGTCAGGGGTGGTTTCCAGATTCAGAAACAGTGAAATGTAGGGACAGTTTTCTTTTTGTTTACAACAAAACAAACCCATGTAATTTGTTGAGTTACGGTATTAAATTTTTTTACAGTATAGCATTAAAATGGCATTAAACAGCATTGAATTTCACTGGCTGGTTTCTGGGCTGCTCAGTGGAATAGTGGTTAGCACTTTCACCTTGCAGCAAGAAGATCCCCGGTTCAATCCCGGGGTGGGCCTGGGATCTTTCTGCATGGAGTTTGCATGTTCTCCCTGTGCATGCGTGAGTTTTCTCCGGGTACTCGGCTTCCTCCCACAGTCCAAAAATATGCTGAGGTTAATTGGTTACTCTAAATTGCCCGTAGGTGTGAATGTGAGTGTGATTGTTTGTCTGTATATGTAGCCTTGTGACAGACTGGTGACCTGTCCAGGGTGTCCCCTGCCTTCGCCCGAGTCAGCTGGGATAGACTCCAGCACCCCCCGCGACCCTAGTGAGGATAAAGTGGTGTATAGAGAATGGATGGATGGATGGATGGATGGCTGATTTCTGCCGAAACCCTGTTAAATGAAGTTCTGAAAACAGTGCAACATACTGTAGTGACCCTCTGTGATGATGAGTGAGACTTCATCTCGTTCTCTGGTCTTTTTTAAGCCTTCACACAAGATACTGTGGACCGTAGCCAACGGCAAAATAACTACAGAAACACTAAAACTTTAAATTCGCAGCCATTCCCAGCTCTTTCTCGCTCAACATACCGGCACAGAGCAGCACAAACACACACTACTGCTGACTCTCAGCCAGTCAGAGGTGAGCTAGCTCAACATGGTACGTTCACTGACATCAGGTAAATCTCGAACTGAAAAATAAACTTTGAAACCTCAACATCAACAACAATATCAGCCCGTTACAATATTCTGTTATCTTCTTGTGAAATGATTCATACATGCATGAAAGTCTTTGGTATTCATGACTTTTCCAAAGAACTGATCATATTGTGATGTACGTAACGTCTTTGTTTACATTTTCGCCGGAAATCGAAAATCGACTTAGATCACACCGTAGAAACGGAACTCCGATGTAAGTCGAGCACCCCCTGTGTTAGTATATTTTTTCATCACGTTTGTCTCTGCTCCTCAGTTTTTTCCCCACTCCTCCATCTCTCTGCACCACCATCTGACCACGATTATTCCTGTAATCTGGACGACAGCGAAGGCGTCTGTGACCTCTTTGACGTCCCAATGCTCAACGTTTGACCAGGAGCTCCTGCGTTTCATCAAAAGTGAATTTTTTCACATCTGTTTGTAAATAGTTACTTGGTTTTAACAAATAATAAAATTAAGATCTTTTAAAACTGCATCATCATTTCATGATAAAACAAACATGTTTGGAGAAACCTGACATCATAACACGGCCTAATATGCCACCACAAACTAGCCTCAGGGATGCATCGAACCTCTATAACTGTGTTTTTAACTCAATTTATGATACAATAGATTGGATTGCCTTATGTGCGAGTTTAAATTCTGTTGACTGATATTTAATACACTGGTGCAACATAAGCATTTGTAACAGGCCTGGGAGTCTGTGCAACTCTTTAAGACTGCTCATTCTCTTAACCCTCCTGTTGTCTTCATTTACGGGCACTGAAAATATTGTTTAGTTGTCTGAATAAAAAGCAAAAAATTCTGCAAAAAATTCCCCAAATTTATGAAAGTTTGCAAAATCTTCAGGAAGAAAATTCCAATAATTCCTTAAACATTTCCCTTAAAGTTTTATTTTTTTAAAACTCCACCAGATTTGGCAAGACAATTCCTGTAAATATTTTCCAAAAAATGAGTAAAAATCCTTAAAAATAATCCTGAAATGATCTAAAGTGATTACATATATATCAGTAAAACTTCTCATATTTTCCTTAAGAATATTTTAAATATTTTTTTCCACCAACAAATGTTCAAAAGTTTCCCAAAGAAGTTGAAAATGTGAACATCAAAAGTTTCACTGTGGATATATATGTATTTTCCCCCACATTTTCAAACTTTAAAACGGCTCAATTTGACCCATAGGACGACACGAGGGCTAATGCATTCATGGTTTGCATGTTAGCGTGCAAATATTGGCCTGTTAGCACAAAAGTACAACTAAAACTGATACAGATACCATGAATTTGAAGTATATCTGGTCCACTTATTGAAGTGCAGAAGCTAAAAGAAAAGTCAGAGATCACCCAAGTCCATCCACTAGGTAGAATATCTCATTTTTATTATAATCTAAGAGGTATTTGCTGAGACATTTCATTCAGACCAAAGAGGTGGACTGACAGACACCAGCAAGGCTAAAAATACAGCTGAGTGAGCACCTCACCATTTTTACTGCTTCTTGTCAAGGCTTTGTCAGGCGCATAAAAACAATCAATCATCATGAAATCTCTGGGTAGAGACTATTATATGAATATACCATACCTTCAAGCTTTGCATATGTATTTCTGTGCAAACAGCAATCCAGGTTTATTCAGTCTTATATAGTGTTGTCCATAAACAGGCTGTCTTGGTAGCTGAGCCCATCAGACCCACGTTTGTTGATATTAGCAGCAACTATGAGGGAAATTATCAGGGAAGTTTAAAGGGAAAATTGCTTTTTCATGGAAATAACCAATGGACATTTGAAACGTAGCAAGAAATAATTAGTGATGTTCTTATTTCTTTAGCATTCCAAAGCATTATATAGACATGAACATTTAATAACTAAATTATAACACACTTTAATGTAGTTATGCATGTTCACTTAGGAAAGAATTTGGGTTTCTGTGTCTGACAGCAAGTTGAACTTTTCAGATGAACACATTTTATACTATGACTGTTTGGTTCATTCAGACTCTAATGGCTGCTAACATGAGGAATTACCCACAACTACATCCACACATCAAATGTCTTTACACTGTAAATATTACTTTACATTGGCGACTGCTGCAATCCTGGATTCAAAAATATATAAATTAAATAAACATGCAGTGGAGGGATGCATATAACAGCATAGCCCAGAAATACTCATGTATGGAATGAATGAGATATTATAAGGTAACACGAACAAGCAACCTCCTGTAAATCTATTTTTACACAGGCTGTGTGGTGTTTTCTGTTACAGTAAATCCACTCACTTGTTCCTCCTTAGGGCAAAACGTGGCAATAAGCTACAGCACTCGGTTTTCACAGTAAATAAAGACTGTTGGACATGAACGTTGTCTGGCCCTGCAGTACGTTTCTGTATTTCAGCACACTGAGCGGCACATAGTGAGAGGGAGGAGAGGAACTACTTTCAGCTGGACAGATATCAGATCCACGGCTTTCAAGAAATCACAGAGAAACCTCGCGGAGGTCAAGGCTGAACTGAAGAACTTGGAAAAGGAGATAGAAGAAGATGAAGGGCGTCACCGAGTAGAGAGCAAAGTAAGGCTAACACACAGATAAACTGAAAGTCGGTATTTCTATTCATTTCTGTTTTGTTTGTTTTTTTTTAAAAGTACATGGTTGATTTTATTGTGTTCTGTTTGTGTATTTGTGAAATGTTTGATTCCAATTACAGGCAACAGGTGTCACTGTCCCCTTACTTTATCTTTGCTCCTGTTTGTTTCCCAAATATAACCATATATGTTATGTGTAACTGTAATAATGTGGAACAAAAGTAACCAAGAGATGACCAACATTGGAGACAGCTGTGACCTGATGTGGACAGAGACACAGAGAAACTGTCAGATCGTTATGTTTTCAGAGAAGTTGTGTGTAAGTTGCTTGTCATGGCGTTGGTGATACGTTCTTTGAGATGATTTATGTACGTATCTTCACATGATACACTACCACCTTCAACTGCTCCCAAGCATAGCATCAAACACGTCTTCTAGGGTATCTGAAGCATTAAAAAAAAATACATTATATATTTTCCTATATGTGTAAACTTATGGCCCACCCTGTTCAATGGAAACCATCAAGGTGAAGCCCACCAACAAATATATAAAACATTCAACTCGCTTAATTTAATGCAGCCTTGCTGAGGCTGCATTAAAATATGTGTCATGCAGCTGATTTCTGTCTTAAAACATTAAAAATTATCAAAAATTTGTGAGCAGTATTGACTGAGCTTCAGACTTCCCAACAAGGAATATGAAACAGAACTTAGCTGCAGTAGTTTAAATTCTTAACACACAAAGGGAATCCAAGGCGTTTGTGTCCTGTTACACAATCTGTAAGTAAATTATGACATTTTTAAAAACATTTTTTGTAGTAATTATTTTAATTTATTTGTATTGTAGGACTGCAGCCCTCACACAAATGTTTGATCACATTCAGTCTTCAGAGGAGAGGATTGCGGGCATTTTCTATAAAGCACATGATGGTTTGGTAAAAGGCTCAGTGTTCTTTGTTGTAGTCAGAAACAAAAACTGTTTAATGTTTGAGTCTTTCTCACACAGAGCCCTCATGAAATCATAGCCTGCAGAATATGAAAACTACAAAAACAGCTTCTGAATAGATAATCTTTTAAGAAGCCTCGTGTTTGAGTTCTTTGATGAATCCTCCAGTCACACAGTGTTCCTGCAGCAAGGGGCAACTACAGGGGGCAACAGAGGGGTGCGCTTGATTTTAATAATTAGGCTTTCTTAGTTTCTTGTTGCTGTTCTGTATCTGTAAAGCCCTGTGGAACATTTAATTTGAGCATGTATTTGCCTTAGACTAAAGAAATAAGTGATGAAGTGTTATTGCTGTTTTTATTAACTATAAGCCATCAGTTGCAAGCGTTGCAGTTTTTTTTTTTTTGTAGCTAACTGGGCCACATGGTGCTTTTAAAATGAGGCAGCAGCCTCAGCATCCACAGAACTCCTCTCTGTCCAAGCTTGGGCTGGTTACAGTTGGTGAGAACTTTTTTAATGTTGGAAAAGCCACGTACGATCTCCTAACTCTCAACTAATAACGTAACATTAATAACGTGTCTCAGTATTTCAAAGATATGTTTAGCTAAAGAGTTTACTAATGCAGTGATTCTGTTCTATGTGGACTGTTTGTACAGCAAAATAATGCATTGTTAGTTATAAAGACACGACAACTTTGAGAACTTTAGTTCCAGTTATTATTTGGAAACTATGACTGTTAAAATGGTGTCAGTAATATTATAGATTGTTATAAGTGCTTACAAAACTGTTGAAAATTACCCACTGACCCACTTTCAACACTTTTTTTTCCACATTGAAATTAGAGGCTATGTTTGGATGACAGTATCGCAGGAACTGGAAATATAAAAGCCTGAAATTTTCACAGTTATTTCTCATTATGTCAGTGATTACGCATCTGTAACATTGGACAAGAAGATCAAATAGTCTCTGATTATGGTTGAGTAGTATTATACAAAAAGAATTGAAGTTGTGGTAACAAGTCTCATTTGTGAGCAGACATTAACAAAAACTCAACTAGTGATATTTTCTGATCCATATGTAGTTGTGTGTCACAATTATATGAAACAAAATACATATAATACAAATCAGAAAAATGACAAAAAGGCTTATTTTTGTTAAATGTTCCGCAATAATTGAGGAAGAATGACAGACAAAATATTGGTAGACAGCCTGATCCAAGTAGGACAGAGTTCTAGAGAAATTTACCAAAGTTTTTATTTCATTTTATGGACATATTTTTTATTTTCAGACAACAATATTGCAGATTCTTAATCAATGGCAAGGTTAAGAAATATAGGTTATGAAAATGTCAGACTTTTGTTCTTACCATAGTTGAAACAAGGCCTCAAATATCAATTTTTGAAATTGGGTAAAATTTTTATTTTTTCAAAATCTCGAATTGTTGACATGCCAAGTTATAATTAATTCTCTCTCTCTCTCTCTCTCTCTCTCTCTCTCATCATATATATATATATATATATATATATATATGATGACTTGGGATATGTAATGACCCCATTAGTTCTGTGAATGGCATAAAATCTGTACATAAAGACCTCTTTAACCTTTACCTGGAAGCCAAATGTCACTCTCAGTGTCATAAAATAACAAAACACACTAAACTAAATCACTCACTAATATTTAAATGAACCCAGCAGGGTTAATTTCTCAGCAACTCATCTCTGGGTCAGTTTGAGGTCGTCATGCGTTTATCTCTGTAAGGATCCGTGGCTAAAAGTTGGCCTCAAACCAAGTATTCCAATCTCAACAGCTAGTTTCACCAGCTGATTTCCCCACTGTCATGACTGAGTTTCCAGCAGAGAGAGGGGGGACATATGGGGCAGATCTGGTTTCTCATTGACTATTCCCGTGGTGAATCGAGCCCTGCTCCACTGAGTGATCGCTGTTCCCTGCGGCATCAATAATACAGGAGGAAGTTATTGTCCCTGTGCAGGCCACAGTATCATACAGCTAAAGCAAGTGGAGGGAGGGGGTGGTCCTTTCACTGGGCCCTCTAGGGTTTCAGGGCCTGCAGACAGTGGTCTGACTCTGGGGAGCCTCTCCTCTGCCCTCACACAGGCACCGATTGTAAGTCAGCCTGACCAAGGGATAAATGTGTCTAAACAGTGACAGCCTGCACAGTCCTGCCGGCCTGGGCTGGTCGGTAAGACTACACCCCCCAGCAAACCCAGTGTGACCAGATGAGATGACTCCCAGCTCAACAGAGAATTAGTCAGTGGGAGACATTGGACAGTTAGAGATCGGGATAGATATCCTGGGTGTGATTAACATGATCCAGATTTTCATCTTGTTGAAGTATCTCGCTGAGTGTTGTGACCTTCCTGTAGCCTCAGGATGGTCCAAAATACCAAACTGGGAAAAACAATACATTGCACAACCACATTTAAGCAGTGACCTATGAGATTTAGACATATGCTTGTTATATCCGCCTGCTGTGTTGCATTATCTGTACATTATCAGTAGAAAACAACCAACTAACGTGAAATATGAAGCCATAAATCAACCTTATCCCCAGAGACAAAAAAAAAGCAAGTGGCCCAAACAGCTAAAACAACAGAGCGACAGAGGACAGAGGTGGGAGGGGTGCAGAAGGAGAGTGAAAGGTAGAGAAAGTCAAAGCGATGGTGAAATAGAGAGTGCCACTCAGAAGGAGGTCAGCACACTGTGTGTTGACACCGCTAAGTTTAAGGAGATGCTGGCAAACGCTCAGGAGGATAGTTAAGGACATGAATGGATCGTAACCGCTGGTGAGTTCTGAAAATGTTTTCTTCTTCTACTTTCTTCCACCGTTTGGATTGATCTTTGACTTTTTCAAACTGAAACCTGTGTATTCTGCTATTCTAGTTAACACTGTGTATTTAACTGTGTACTTAACTTTCCAACTTCACATTCATAATTTTTCTTTGCACACTTTTTGCATCACATGTGGACCTTTATTTGCTGAGTATTATAGCTTGTAAAACTTAATTACATTAGTGATGGCTGTTTTAGTAGCGATGCGGGGAAAGTGGTAAGGTGATGTGGTAGCCAGTCATTAAGGTTTAATATGCCCTCAGATACTTTACTCCTTGAGTCCATTCCATCACTTAAGATGAAAAAACCCCACTGCATGCATTTAGACAGAAGTTTATGTGAAATCAACAGGAAAAACATCCCAAAGAAAAAGATGTGACACCATTGTGTCACTGTGCACGCTGGCATGAGATGAAGATGGCAGAGAAAGGGTCAGGGATGGCCACTCTTAGCTTTACAAGCATCATAGTTTGTGCAGTTTTACTTGGACAAGGAGCCCCTGAGAAGACCGGTGAGTTCTCCACCAGAACATGACACCAAATCCAATATTTGCAAGTTTATCAGTACGTGTTTGTCATAAAATGCTCTCTCTAATGGTGCTGTTTCAGGAGGTAGTAAAGAGGACCAGAGAGAAGCCATTCTGAGGGAGATCATTTCAAAATGGAGTAAAGGAAGTGGTCAGAATCCACAGAAACCTCCTCCAGAAACAAACAAGGAGCAGTCTGTACACACTTGGGTGAGGAATATCGTTGGGAGCTTAAAAACACTCGGTCTGCTTCCTACCAAGAGCCTGCCTTCACTCAACAAGCCGATTGACAAACACCGCCTCTCCGGCTTCCTCTACAACATCTCCCTGTACCTCCAAGAGATGGGTGCTGAGCTGGAGGAGCTGCCAGCAGAGCCCGACGAGGAGCAGCTGTGGGAGAAGGTGCTGCACTACTTTCTCCAGTCTGAAGGGACGCTGAACCAGTGGAATGGCCGGGTGCCGCCCAGGCCCAGTGTCAGGGTACAGGACTGGTTTCTGTCCCTGAGAGGCAGCCCTCACTGGGACTGGCTGCTGGGGCTGCTGCAGAGTCTCATCAGTCTGTCAGAGCGTCAGCCTCACAGGCCCCTCTTGAGTTTCTTATCTCAGAACTGGAGGACAGTGAGCGCTGTGCTGGAGGCTGCCCTTCAGGCTCTGGTCAGTGGGACGTATGGCCAGGCCAGCGCAGGCCTGCAGGGCTTCATCTGTGCTCTGAAGGGTCGCAGTGACTGTGCCTTCAGTGTTAGCTGGCTTCAGCAGCTGCTGCAGTTTCTAGAAACACGCAACTGGAAGCCCGTGGTCAGTTTACACCCAGCAGGAGAAGCTGCTGAACACATTAAAGGCACGGGCGCATATGGACGTCTGAAGCCCTTCAGTTTGCCTCCTGAGGCCATGAGGCAGGATGGGTTGTCTGGGAATGCATCTGTGGAAGACATGATGGCCACAGAGGATGAACCAGACTCCATGCAAAGCTTACTGCTGCAGGCGTTGTCACGTTCAGGTGGAGGAGAGCGAGGAGGCCATTTAGCTCAGAAAAATGTAGCTCTCGTGCAGAGTTTGGACGGGCTGAGGACGGGCCTTCTGCACAGAGTGGGGAGTTCTGTCTACGGTAACCTGAGGAAGAAAGTGTCCCGAGTTACCATGGCGCTGCTTGATGATGTCAGCAGCCTCGTGGAGGTGCCACATCTCAACCTTCAGGGCCGGTGCTCAGTAGGTGAGTAGGAGCAGAAGTGGGGATAAAATTATTAGAGATAAGAACTTGTAAACTTTAAACAGAAAGCTCAGTTAGTTTAAAGTAAAACAGGCATCACTGGGTGTTGTCAGAATAGTTTACGTTACATGCATTTATACACACAATACAATAATATCATCCTGAGATAATTAGAAAAGACCCGCCTTCAATTATAGATGATTTGACAGATGTTGCTGTATGTGTGACTGACATTCAGCTACTTTGCTTTCCAGAGACTGATTAATATACTTTCAAGGTAAAAAGCAAGTCATACATTGCTTCGATTTATCATTAAAAAAAAACAAACTAAACATTAACAGCCTCATAAATTTGGCCCTGACTTCACCTGAGAGATCCAAGAGAGAAAGTGACAGTGACTGACACTGCTTTAAAATCTTTATAATCATCCCAGCTAGTGAAAGCATCTGTTGTTAGCCCAGCTAATCTCTTTATCCTCTCATTGATGTCAGTAACATTATATCTTGGGCATTGTTAGCTGCACTGCGCTGTTACATCAGCCATAGTTGTGTTCTGCAGGAGCTTCCAGCTGCTTTTTCCACCACTCATTCACTCTGATTTTCAAATAACGTGTTTTTCATTGATCTGTTTGAAGGTGACCTGAGACAGCTGATCTTATGGTAAGGTATTTTAGGAAAGTGACTGCATTTTACAAGTTTGGCAGTAAACTGCTGTTAAAACTGATTTCTTGCCTTCGGTCCGTCCTTGCATATGTAGGGGGATACGCAATAATGTGATGTGGAACACTCAGGCTTTGGGCATCAGCTCCCAGGGCCTCCCAAGTTCACTCCCATTCCTTTCCTGTCCACCCAATGAAAGAGATGAGTTGAGATCACGACAAACAACAGCTCAGGCCTCTTCTAAAACAGCTTCTTCTTCAGAAACAATCTCCAAACAAAAACGCCTTCATGAACCCTCCACCACATCTCACAGCCAGCTCAGACACTCACAAGCAGAGAAGAGAGAAAGTAACAACTATCTGAAAGAGATGGAGTTCTCCACCTCCACAGAAATCCTGGAGGCAGCGTGTAATGAATCCATCCCAGGCCTGACAGGCGTCTCTAACTTCACCGTATTCCTCTACTGTAAACTGTTTGAAGGGGAGAATGGTTCAGTTAATCCAGCAATCGCTCAGATGGGGCTCGACCTGCATGCTACATGCTCCGATGCAGCTTGGTACCTGTCTGCTGCTGAGGAGGACTTCCTTTGGGTTCACGTCTGCAGTGAGTTCTTTGCTCATGAATTTAACAACACGGTGTGTGCCAACTCCTCTTTTTGGCTGCAGAGAGCACATCAGGTAGTGGATTGTTTTTGTCCATTATTTGTTTTAATAAAAATCCCTTAAATACATATTAACTCATTCCTATTTTATTATTTGCAGGCTGCACTGACAAGGGATTATAGTTTTTTTAACCAAACAAGTATAGATGACCTGTGTGTGCAGGTCTCAGGTGATGCAATAGGGAGTCCAGGGCTCAATGACAACTGTCTGGCTCAGCTGAACAGCAGGTCACTCAGTGCCCAGGCTTTCAGACACTGTTTCCTGCCCAACAACTCAGTCCTGACCTCAGCTCTGTGTGGCAGAAACTCCTCTGACTCACACCAGACTTTGCCAGAAGGCAGCTGGGCCGCAGCATACTGCTCCAAGATGCACAACTTCTCCCATGAGGACGCCCCTGTGGAGACGTGTCGGTACACGGAGTGGACCGTGCATCATTTCACCAACTCCACTGTCCTGGAGCTCTGCGGACAGACACATGGACTGAGAGAGTACATCTGTTTGAACGCCACACTCTACCATCAGCTGTTAAGATTAAAGCCTCAGCTCTCTGATGTCTGTGCTGATCTGCAGGCAGAACAGGAAGCCAGGAAGTGTTTCCTTCAGAGGTTTTTTGACATGCTCCCAGCTCCGTATGAGTTTGACACATCACAGCTGTGTGTGGACCCGGCCCCGCTGCTGGCAGACGTTGTGCACAAGCTGAGTGTGTGTGAGGTCGAGGGAGGAGAGCGTGAGGGGTTTTTAGTAGCTCTGGGATATGTGCTGCGAGTATTGGACTTCATGGTAGGCCTCTCTTCAGGGCTGGATGAAGGGGAAAAAGAGGCGAGACAAGGTCTGGGTCAGGCCATCCTCCTCTCCAGCCTCCTTGACAACACGTCCTGGTCCACGCTGCAGCCAGAGGCGTCCATGAGCGTCCTCCACACAGTGGGAGTCTTCCTGCGCAGAGAGCAGAACGCCACTCTGAAAGAGGACCTGCTGAGCTGCTTCAGTGTAAGATACGGTAGCTGACTGACACACAAACACTGTCACACACACACTCACAACGAGTGAATAACCTGTTTCTGCTGTTGCATCAGCCTGTCCTTTGGGACCTCATCCAGCGGGATGACAACTCATCTGCACTCAGGGTTCTGCTGCAGGTACTGGCCTGTGCAGCTATATTCATGTTTTACATTTCACAACACATCAGTTCGCTGAACACTAGATTTAGGTGAATAACTTTATCTCACCAGGAGTACCTCCAGATGCCCAGAGACAGCATTCGTACTCTGGTGATGTCTGCTGAAAAAGATGCAGTCAAGAGATTTCTCTCCCATATGCATCAAAGTTGGGACCAGCTTCAAGTTGAAACCAGTCAGGTGTGTAATTCAACTTCAAAGACCGCACTCAGTCGACTATAAATTGAAGATGTTTTCTCTTTTCAGTGCTGCAAATTGACAAATATTGATAAATGACCTCTTGTTGATTTTCTCATTAAAACTATCCATCACAATATAAGAAATACAAACGATTTGCCATGTGTTTCTATGATGAATATTTCTTTCAGTTTGTGGTTGTTGCTATGTGTAGTGTTGTATCTACTTTATTTGAATGCATGTCATGGCCCATGCATAGTTAAAGAGGGCCAGACTGAATACACTGATGGGTTCCCCATCCTGTTGTTTTGTTTTCTCTGTCAGGCCTCTCAAAAGGAGTTGCAGGCCATGGAAACAATGACCGCTGCTTTCATCCATAAGTTCCCCCGAGTGACCCCAGAGCTGTTTGTGGATCTTTCTCAGTTCATCCCCTTCATGTCCGTCTCCGACATCATGAGCTTTCCTGCCTCACTGATTGTTAACGACAGCGTGTGAGTTACAGATGATCTTATTTAAAGTAAAATGTGTCACTTCTCCTATACTAACCGCCTCTGTGTTGCCCTTTAGGCTGACAGCCATTCGTGACCACAGCTCAGGGATGAAGTCACAGCAGAAGAAAGCTTTTGTAAAAAGACTCCTGCAGTCGAGTGTGGTGGGGGATGTCCCAACGTGGCCACCGTACTTTCTCAGCTCCATCCTCCCACTTCTGCCTTACCTTCCAATCAGTCACTTTCAGCAACTGACATCACAGCAGGTTAGAGGGCATTTCCCTCATTTAAAGCTCTTTACATGACTGCTGTGTCCTTTCACAGATCTCAGATGTGGTGAGATGATGAATAAAGAAAGCGATTTAACCTTCAGCCTGCAAAGTTGTTTTGCAAAGAATAAGTACTGACTGGGTCCTTAGGGAGGTCAAGTTCAAATTACAATAAGAAGCAGCCATCAAGGGAAAATATGAACTTGTTTCTTCTCAAAGCATTAGTAGTTGTGTATATATTTTAAACTGAGAAAATATCTTTGTGATTTTGGAACGTTATGGTTCATTTGTATGTTGATATAATACAAATGAGAGCTTTTACACCAAGTACAATCCACACTAGTTCTTAAAAGCTTATTTACCATCCTTTAATTCTGATGTAATTTTGAAGTAAACATTATTTGTATAACACCAAATCTGGCTATCCTTAATCAGTTCGCTATGGTTGACTAGAAAAACAACACTGATGTTGTCCAAAGTATACTATCGAGATACTTTCTAAATTTATCACAACCAGACACATCTTGGGGGTTCTGATCTTGGACTGATTAGCATGTCAGTCATATTTTAGTCTTATCTTATGTAATAGAACATAAACGTGTTTTTATACGTGATTTTCTGACTTTGAGCATCATTTTAGGAAGAGCAGTTTTTAGGTTCATTGACAGAGAAAATAAGGAACTCTGTGTCTGTCTCCTTCAAAATGACTGACACAGTGGTTCTATTTCCCACTGTGTATGATATTTCAAATTAGGACCCATGGAGACATGAACTCAATAAATAGCTCTATAGCTCTATTAATAGCTCTCTCTATTAAAACTGCAAAGGTGGAATTGGATGCTTTTGACTGGAGTCCACAAGGAACCCGATGATGAATAATGATATGAAGTACAGCGAACAAAATGATTAACAAAGTCATGAAAAATTGAAACGATTGAGTAAAGCACCTGTAAAATATGAGAAGAAATACAGCTTTAGGGTCTGTAGGCAAAGCAGCTGGTAGGATGAGAGTTAAGATGAACCCTGAAAAATGGATGAGAGAGGATCTTTTCAGAAATTGCACAAGGACTCTGCAGTGACCTTCACATTTACCAAATTTTTACTCATATGAGAGATTTCTGTTCATATGAGACACTTACTGTTGTTCGTCTTGTAATTTGTCACCTTTTATAGAGTATGTAGTGATTTTTGTTTTGGCTTGTTGCACCATTTAATTGATTGTCTCCTTTAGCTTGCTCCTCTGGTGGAGTTGCTAGGCAACGGCAGTCTGGATGGTGTAAGGGGGCGCCATGTGCTTCGGACCCTCTTCAGTAAAAAGAAGAATCTAACCGGGGATAACATAATGAGGTGGGACTTGGTTATCTGACTTTCTAATTATAGAGAAGTCACTTTACAACACTCTGCAAACATTTCTGACATTAACCAAAGAGCTTTGTGTGGGTTACATCCATCTTGTCTACTGAACGGATTTTCTTACTTACAAAACATTTGCACAACAGATTTTTTTTTATACTAAAGCTAAATATTATTTAACAAATGAAGTTGGGCTGCAGAACTTTATTGTATATATTCAAGGAGGCGGAGGGTTAGAATGAGCCTGCAGCAGAATCTTCAGGCTGGTTATATTAATGACTCGGGGTCAAAGGTTTGTTCAGATATTGACGGATGTTGTTCTACCAGATATGTAAAGCACATCAAATCTCTGCTTGTGCTGCAGATGTTATCTTTGTCTTTGTGTTGTGGTTTATTATTTCTGCTGTTATCTTAATTGTTAGCAGTCGTTAATTTGCTACATTTTTGATTCAAATCTTGTGCAAAATGAAACGCATTTTTCATCAGAAAGGTGAAGAATAATGTCTTTTGCAGATTAGGAGTCCTTGCATGCTACCTGGATCCATCAGATTTGGGTTCGTATCTGGAGGACTCGGCCGTGTCCTCTGATCTGTGGCTGCAGCTGTCTCAGTGCATGTCCAAGGGGTTCGTCAGTGCCACTGGCAGGGTGAGAGGCTCCGAGGAAAAGCTTTAAATCGCTGAAATCCTGAATTCTTTCTTTTTTTTTTTTTTCGCCAAATGTCCAACTAACTCTGACTGTGCTTTGTGGACAGTTGTCCTCCTGGTTGATTCCTGCAGTTCAGAGCCTGAATGTCAGCAGCATGAATTCTCCAGAGCTGTCTGCTCTCAGCGGGTTAATGCCACAGTTAGGAGCTTCCTTCCTCATGTCTCTCCCTTCACAACAACTCCTGGAAGTCCTGTCACAACCAGGATTACGCAGATATTCCCCGGCACAGGTCAGCAGGGAAGGAATTTTCTCATGTGGCTTCTTACTGTTTTTCTTCTTCTGATTTCTCCCTTTCAAGTGCAAATGTATAAAAAATGTTTTTTTTCCCATGAAAGCTTCAAAGCTGTCACATCAATCATTAGTTGTTCCTCTACAAATGCTGCACGGAGCTGTGCTGGATCACCCCTTTTCACTAAAAAAGAAAAGCAAACCTTGACTGAAAGTAGTGCAGGCCTTTTTGTCATAAGTGTCTACAGTTTATTGGCAAATTTCTAAAGAGAAAAAAGAAGATAAACAGTGATGAATTATGCGACCCACGTGAACAGTCTTAAAATGTGAACTTTTCTGTACTTTGTATGCAAACTTACTCATTTATATCCTCCTCCTCAGGCATTTCAAATGTTATCCAAGATTTCAAAAGACACCAACGTAAGTAGACAAATTAAAAATATTTGTGTTGAATTCCAGCCAGCTGCCCTCTGACCGCTGTGTTTCTCTCCTCTGCCAGCTCACCCTGGAAAAACTGTGCCGACTGAAGCCGTTACACTTTGGTCTCTCCCCTGCTGTGCTCAGAGACCTCCAGTGGCCTGAGATCAGTGAAGCTGCCCACTGTCGGTGCTGGAGAATGCTGCTAACTGAGCTTAAGCCTGGCCATAGAGCCATGCTATACAATGCAGTGCAGGAGGTGATGGCGCTTTGTTTCTGCCTCACATCACTTCTCACTTTGCTAATCTTATTTCCTAAATTTTGCTGTGCTCGAAGACACATCGGAGGTGAAGAGGATTTAACAGCTGATAAGATTCAGCAGCACCGTCTTTTAGATTGTGTCTAAACACACTGGGAAATATCTCATTAAGAACAAACAAACAAACAAACAAAAATCCAAAAAGGAGTAACATTAAACTAATCTGGTGATGTAGAATCCCCAGAAGGTGTTCATTTGATCCATGTGTGAAGCCTGCTTTGTGTTTCTTAATGGGACTTTAAAGGCTTCTCGGTTTAAATTTACAATGTTTTTTTTCTGGTTGTGTGTCAACAGGCTCTTCACAGAGAAATGAAGAACATCACTCAGCAGGTAAACTGTCTTTTACCATTTGTCCCTCTGAGGAAGCTGATACAGGTGATGAATGGAGAAACCGTTTTGAGAGGCATCAGCATGTACAGAGACATAAACTGGTCACCGCAGCAGGTACACATTTTACTTGAATCTGCCAGTGTGTGCTGCCTAGAAGTGCATTGACATAACAACAATGGACTGCCAGTTCTTGCACTAAAGAAGAAAATGTTACCAGCTTCGGTTTTCGCTCCCATTAATCTGCGACTCATTGGATATGCTTCAGATGAGCTTTTCAGGATATTAATACTCCATTCACATCAGCTGCCATCAAGCTAATTACTTTGGATGTAGTACAATGGTGTGGAGGAGTGTAGCATAAATTAATAATGGCTACCTTAAAGGGATTTTGTCACAGCCAAGAGTGCATTAGGCTGCTTTCACCACCTGTTCTCAGTCTAACAAGACCTGTGTCAAATCAATAAAGATCGTCCTTTTCACTTGGTAACTTCACTGAATATGTGCTGTCCTGTGACATTCACTATCATACCATAAACACTGTAAAGATTTTAGTTTTCATCAAAAATTAGTCAATCAATTAGTCAAAAAAATTGCTAAAAGCAGAAACGTCATATCAGTCTGCCTGTTAAATTCTGCAACATTCTCTGTACAAGACTCTAGTTTTTGCACGCTGTGAAAATCTAAGAAGCCAAATATGACAAATATCAAAATATGAAAAAAGTCTCACAGCTAGTTATAAAAAAATGTCTTGCTCGACTAAAGTGTTCCACTTGACATCCAAAACATGACTTTTAATCAAAAATCTTTTGGGCTTTAAAGGCTCCACAGGCCTGAAAGGTGGCATTTTTGCCTTCACAAAGTAAAGCAGCAGATTAGGGAATTCTTAAGATTAAGATTCTAAGAGTGAGCATGCTTTTCTTAAAAGTAATGAATCAGGCGAATGAGAACATCCGTAGAACCATCTGTCTGTTTGTGCATGATAAATGCTTATGTGGGGTGTTATAGATCCTACCATTTGCTGCACAAAAAGCCCTGTTAGTTTGATGAAAAATGAAAATGCTAAAAATCATTTTATGCCAAAATGAAAACCAACTCACAGAGACTTAATGTGTATAAGAATGTGAAGTAATTTACATTAATTCATTAATGGAGGGTCCGATATATTTAGTCTCCTATAGCCAGACCTGTATCCTCACTGCTAGCACTGGAGAGTCGAATAAAAATCTATGGTCAATATATAATAATAATGTGAATTTAGCAACTTCATCTAATAACTTAATGCCAGTCAGTCACATTTGGTGTAATTCACATCATGCCACTGATAGTCTCGATTATAGCACATAATGGTCTGACTGCACCTCACTATCATTCTGCTGTAGAGGGAAAAAATGCTCTGGTTTAATAGTAATTCTTTAAACCAGACACAGGCGTACTGGATCGAGCTAAACAAAGGATGTGGCCACAGTGTTCCTGCAAAATAATGACAGGGGAATTGTGTTGGTGGAACATTTGCCTCCAAGGACATGAGCGCTGTCATTAAAATATCCAATAATTCACTGAAAAAGAATAGCAGTGCTGCCTCCCTGCATGATCCAAATCCTGTGAAAAACTTCCCATTTTCAGTGTTGTTTGCTGCTGCATGAAGGTTGTTGTTGCTGTTTTCTGTTGTGAAGGGGATTTTGAAAATGGAAATATGCGGATAGCAACAGGAGAGGAGAAACCCTTGTGAAATGTGCAGCCGATGGCTGGCTTATGCACCAGCAGAGTCAGACTATATCACTGTTTTAGCCAAGCATGTTTTTAAATTTAACACCGAGAACATTTAAAATTGATTTGCAGTAAAAGGGAACATGCAAATTCTTTCATGATTGGTCCTTTATAATAACTGCAAACTGGTTTAACTTTTGTGCTTAAAATGTTTTTTCAGTTTAGAGTAAATCACAGTCAGAATACTGTCTGACATTTACTGTTTTCTCTATAGGCTCAGCTGCTGTTCAGCAAGATCCAGGGATTTCAAAATATTACCAGCAAGTCAGTGAAGTAGGTTTGACTATAAAAATGTTCTGTTTTTAATTAGCAGACTGAAGTAAAACCTCAAAACACAGCGATACAGTTGCAGTCATGAGGTCATATACTTTCTCGATAAATATTGCAAATAACCTCTCGTTAACTTGTAGATCTTTGGGTCAGATTGCTGGTGGAATGAGCTGTGACTTTTTGAGGCTTTGGATCAATGAGACAGATTTTGCAGAACTGCTTCAGTTTGTCAGTGAGCTGCCTGGAGGTACAAGACCTGCTCTGGTGAGAAACAAACTTCGACAGCGCTCAAGCTCTTCATCACAGCCTCCGAAATGGAGACACGAAAACGAACGTCTCCATAAAAACTAAACATATAGTTTTAATACTTACAAGTTCAGACATATTTTGTGTGTTTTGTCAGCGAAAATGTATTGTGGAGGAACTGAGGAAGCAGCCTGACCTCGACCTCAACACCTTGAGTTCTGGATTTGCTGCAGCACTACCGTAAATATCGCCCTATTAAACATCTGTTTTACTCTTTGCTGTACATAAATGTTTCACAATTTATGCAAAGATTAATACATTTTCACCTCTCCTCTGTTCTTTTTCAGAGTGACAATGTTAGAGAACCTCTCTAATGCATCCATCAGAGCCATTCTGGACCACATTCAAACGCACTTTGCTGATTTCCTCAAACTGCCGCATTATAAACAGACAAATTTAGCTGAGAAGGCTGTAACTGAGCTGGTAAAACACCATCATCAGCTATACAAACATTCCATTAATTTAATATTCTACAAGATGAACAGGATTTGACACACTGCAATATGTTTCAGGTAGAAAAGTGCGTTAAAAAGCAGCTTCTAATTTATAAACATCATTAAGTTGAAATAGAAATCCTACATTAACCTTGGTGTTATTAAAATGATAAATGACCACCATGAGATTTCAGAGCAAACTCTAACTCAGAGATTTTATTTCTGGTTAACTTAAATCATGGCTTGCATCGGTCATGGTGAGTCGTGTGTTTGATTTGTTTTAACACATTAATGGGGCAGAAAGAATAAAATACATTTGTTGGTTCATCCAAGCAGCTACAGAGGGAGAAACAGATGGAGAGAGGGATTCACAACAAAACCCGCCTCATCCTTTCAACAGTTTTTCCAACAAGTGAGGTCATATCAGTGTGAAATCCTGGTAATCCAGGCCCACTCTCTCTATGCGGTGCTCCACAGGGCTCTTCTTCGGCTGAGGGGGTGATTGATGGCACCACTCTGGACATCCTGGGGCCTTTGCTGCCTTTCTTGGACCGGGACAGTTTGGCTCTAGTGGACAGAAGAGCTCTGACTCTGCGGCTGGAGGAGATAAGAAGTTTCTGTGTCCCTAAAGAGGCTCTGAGGGATATTAGTGCTCTGCTCACTCAGAGAGACCTGCTCGGGTAAAGCAACACATCTGTAGGAGACCCTGGTTTTGACAGTTGGGTCAATAATACGTCATAGGGAGATTTATTCAATTGGCTCCATGCATTCAAGACACACTGAAGCACTGAAAAAGTGATATATTCTGGAAAAAAACACACTGTTAATAACAAATGTGTGACATGCATGCATTTGTCTTATTTAAGTCAGTAAAACAGAAACAGAAATCTGCAGGTCATGATAGCCAGCATGCACCAGTTTAAAATATGACAAAATATTAGCTTCAGAGTGTCCAGTAATTTTGAAAATATGACATATATTCACTTAACAATTACAACAGCAAAAAACAACCACAGACAAAATTATTCACAACATTAGTTACTTTGTCCTGTGGTGTTTCAGTCTGTAATTACTTAATTTCTGATAACAAATGCTGAAAGCTGATAATGGCTTTTACATTCTAGGAAATGTTTCAGAGTGACTGTTGTTGACTCTGTTCTGAGTCAGTGGCCCAATCCCAATTTAGAAACGGACAGACTTTTGTTTTTAGAGACATTTTTTGGCCTTTTTGTTGGCTTTATTTGATAAGTCAATGTAGAGAGGCAGACAGGAAAGTAGGGAGAAGAATGGGGGAAGACAAGCAGCAAAGGGTTTGACCAGTTCAGCTACCTGGGAGCCCGAAACTGACTTTGAGACTTTGAGGTGCTTTCCTGCTAGGAGATTATTGCCCCACTGTCAAATGGAGGAGAGGCTGAAGACTTTTCTATGCTTTTATGCCTTTCTGTGAGTCTGCATATCTGCATATATTCTTGGAGGGGTTTTGTACTTAGCTTGTAATGAAATTGGTCATATATAAATGTGGTTAAATGTACACAAACCAAGCATAGATGGTGCAAGGAAGAAATCCACCAGGAAGTCTGTCTGTTAGTGACAGCATGTGGCCGCTTGCTGGTTTATTTGCAAAGCATTTGCAGATATTCATGACATCCTGGACTATAAAAATTGTGATGTGTTGTTTCCAAGCAATGTGTGCTGTCAGGAGAGTGTGTCCTATTCCTGCTTTTTATTTCAAGCCCTCACGAACCCACACTCAAGATCTACAGCTGTGACTTCAGTGAACTCTGTAAGGGTTTAGTGTTAAAGCTTCAGAGTGGATGTTGGGATTGGATACTATACTAGTAGCAGTTTCAGCTAATGTTGGCATTTGGAAGACATGAATGGCTCAGTTTTTATGGCAAGTTTTGGTGCAGGTGATCATCGAAGTAACTGAGAATTATCCTCTGAGGATCATGAATGACTGCATGTAAATTAATGACAATTCAAATGATAGTCGATTTCAGATGGATATCACCATAGCAACGCTTAAAAGTCACTCACAAGTGAATGCATGCTGACCTATGAAATGTACAGTTATTGAAAACAAAATGATTTCTATCTGAGTTTGTGTAAATTAGAATAGTTACAGTAATACATAAGAATATAAGAATAATTGGTTTTTTTTTGTGCCAGAGATCCATCGAAATGGCAAACTGGGAATGTTGAACATTTGGGTAGGCTGGTGTTTGCTCTTTCAACAAAGCAGATTAACTCCATTCCACTGGTAAGTAGCCAAAATCATCAGCCCATGCCAGTGATTAATTCAATTTTTACTTTCACCGGTTTTCCAAGACATGTCCTGAGCACGATGAATTTATAATATGTGTTTTCACTGCACAGACGGTGTTGAACAAGGACATAGTGGAGCAGGTCCTGGTGGGTCAAAAGCGGTGGGAGGACAGCGTGGTTGGTAGAGTCTGTGTTAGTCAGTGTGTGGACCAGCATCGCCTCAGACAGCAGACTCAGAGTCTCATTCGAGGGATTGTCAAAGCACGAAGCAGGAGAGCAAAAGGTGCAGTTTATATTTCCTAAAACTTAGTCTGTAAGTTTATACTGTCTAATGCATTTGACATGAAAAATAGCTCTGCTGTTTTATAGTCATGGTGCACCACTACACAGTAAATATAGAGCCTATAAAAAGTATTACTTTTTATTGGTTTTCCACGTCAAATCTTGTCTTATATAATTTTGCTTTTTTGACATGAATTTACAAAGCAAAGACTCATTTTGAAGTGAAAACAGAGTTCTACAAAGTAATGTCAGCTAGTTAAAAATATTTAAAGGTAGCATAAGTAATTGCATAAGAATTCACCCTCTTTACGTCACTATTTAATAGTTGCATTTTTGGCCACACCTACAGCCCTGAGTCTTTATGGATAGGTCTCAATCAGCCTTGCGCATGTGCATTTTTATCTCACTCTTGTTTTCAAAACTATCAGGTTGAAAAGGCAGAGCGAGTGAACAGCCCTTTACAAGTGCAGCCACAGATTCTCAATTGGATTGAGGTCTGGACTTTGACTCAGTCACTCCAGAGCAAAAACCACTTCTGTTTAGCTTTGGCTTTAGGCTTCCGGTAATTGTCTCGCTGGAAAACAACTCTTCTACCAAGTTCCAGTTCTCTTTCAGACTGCATTGGATTGCCATCCAGGAGTTTCTTGTACTTTGCTGCATTGGTGTTATCCTGTACCTTTACACACTTTCTAGGACTTGCTGCTGAGAAGCATCGCAATATTATGATGCTGCCACCACCATGCTTCACACTTGAGATGGTGTGTTTGTGATGATGTGCAGGGTTTGGTGTCCACCAAATGTAGCGTCTAGTCTGGTGGGCTCAATTTGGTTTCATCAGACCAAATAACTTTCTTGCAACTGACTGAGTCTCCTTCGTGCCTTCTGGTGAGCCGTATTCAACATTGAACGTAATTTTTTTTCAACAGTGGCTTTCTCTTTGTCATTTTCCCATAAAGCTTTAACTGGTGAACTCGGACAACAGTTGTATGCATAGTCTCACTCATCTCTGAAGCTGCTGAAGCTTCTAACTCCTTCAGAGGAGTCATACTGTAGGTGTCTTGGTGGTTTCCCTCACTAGTTATTTTCTTGCATTGTCACTCAGTTTTTGAGTAGACCTGCTCTAGGCAGAGTTATGCATTCACCATGTTGCTTCATCCTAATGATAGATTTTCACTGTACCTCTGGGGATATGAAGTGATTTGGAAATTTTCTTGTATCTGTCCCCTGACTTTTGCTTTTTATCACAGAGTTACTTGGTGTTCTTTTGCTTTCATGGTATAGTTATAGACATCAGATACAGGTGTCTTTGAACTAAAATCCAGTGAGACACATTTACTGTGATCAAATGTTCTCCATTTCATTAATTGTATGACCTCTAGCACCAACTGCCTGCTCCTATTTTAAATTAGGTAAGCTTCAAATGGGATGAATACTTCTACTATTAAGTTTAATACATTTAATATCTTCAATTACTTGGCATTACTTTGCAAAACATCTGTTTTTACTTTAACATGACAGAGAAGGATTTTATTTGTAAGTTCTTCCCAAAATGCCAAATTGAACTGACCGTGAATCAGTGATGAAAAGCAATGAAAGGAGAAAGCTTCTAACAGGGCTGAATACTTTTTATAGGCGCTGTAATGCCTCCAATGACCAGCAAAAATTCTTTGTGGAAGTTTCTGTTGGCATCATTTCACAGAATCCATTCATCTTTTTTTTTGAGCAGTGCCAGTTCCAAGCTGTGCAGACATTAGAGGGACGTTTCCTTCAGCTTGGACACCCACTCAGCTCAACCGTATGTCACAGGAGGAGCTGAAAATGTGTGTTGAAGTTTTTGGTGGGGATTCTTCACTGAGCTCCGAACAGCGCCGGTCGCTATGGGTGAAACTCAAGCAGGTCAGTCGAAACTCCTCCTACAAAAGATCACACAACATTTACAATGCCTCAGCTCATGATTTTTTTATTTTCACCCTCAAGGCATCTGCACACATTGTTCTTCTCCACACTAGTAGAAACACATCATGCTCTCTCCGATGGATTATGCAGGCACCATTTGGGTCAGTCAGGAACAATATGTATCACCCCTTGTCTCACTTGTTGTGCAGCTGGTCTGTCTCTCCTCCCCGCTAAGATCTTGTTCCCGTCAGGTGTAAATAAACCTTCAAACACAATTCTCAGTAGAAATCCATAATCTCTTAAGATAATCTAAATTTGACAAGTAGTGTCTGACAATTTCTCTTTTTTTAAAATTAGCTGCAGGGTGAAAGTGTTAAGATAAAGTAAGAGGAACAATAAACACACAGCCATGTTTGGGCTGAAGTTTTTTAACTGTTCAAGCCCCAGGCATTTCTTTTTGTGAGACGTCCACCTGAAAAAATATCGTCATTTTTAGTCAGTAACAGCTGCAACACTGTGAGGCCAAAATGAGCAGCCTTGGGCTCTCTGCAGAAGAGACACTTGGGAGAATTTTGAAATGCAATAAGTCATCTTATTCTAATCACCAAACCAGAGAGAGATTAGGAAAACTTCAGCAAAAATTTGACGTTTTTTTACTTCTGCCACATCGTAGCTGTAAATTGGAGAGTGAACAGCCTTATGAAAATGAGTCAGCGACACCATTATTGAACCTGTTCTAAAAATCCTCAACTGCAAAATCTGATATAACAGAAGGAAAGCACAAAAAAGCTGCATCCATTTCAGTCATACTACTACCAGGTGGCCTCTTAAGTAAATGTGCCGCACTTGGCAAACTTTGAAAAATGGTGCCAGTTGTGTTTTTATAGCAGACATGGCCTGATCCCAGCGCAGGCATCTCCAGGGTGGAAAAGTTAATATTTGCATAATCTGTGTTTGAACCATGCCGTGTTCTTTGATTCAATCCAGTCCTTCAGCCCGGTGAGGGAGCTGAGAGCTGATCAGGTGTTGATGCTGGGCTCAGTGGTGACTGAGATGGGAGAGAGAGAGCTGCAGGACGCCAACCTCACCGATCCAGGTGTGTTGGCTCATCTGGGCACGCTGACAGACTGGACCCCGAAAAAGGTGAAGTGTGATTTCTTATTTTGAGTCAAATTAATTCTTCAAATACATGACAGAGTCACAATATGAATACTTTAATATGTCTATCAATATGTTTCAAATGTTCCTGTTTGACTTTCCAGATGAGAGCAGTGATTTTAAGCGTGATGCGGAAACGCAAACTGAAAGTGGAGCAGTTAACGGTTGTTGATCTGGCGTATTTTGGCCATCTGATCTGTGGTCTGTATCCCTCTGAGATCAAAAGATTAAGCTCCTACAACCTGAGGTCAGTCAAGTCATTGATTCATGATTACCAACACTCAGACAGTGCTATAACACTTAATTCTTGCTATGACATATAATTTTTCAAAGCAAGAGAAAGAAGAAAATCCTAGAGCTCAAAATAATTTCTGCCAGCATTGCAAACAGATTGAAGAATAATCCAATATATCCCAGGAAGCAATGACACAACCAGGTATATGCCAAGTACAATCACAGGACATTAACTAAGAGGAAGATGAACAAAGTTGGACATGTACATATAAGTTGGAATAGCAATTAAAGTTCTTCCTGCACCATTGCAGAATTACTTGCTGGTGGTTTCAGAAAGAAATGAACTGACGTCAAGTAAACCTGCTTACAGCTGCCAACCAGCAGTAGGCTGGAGCACATTTCTTAGCAAAACATTTTGCATATCCTCAAAGGAGGATAAAGCCCTGAATCGTTTTTCTCCAACTGCAGTATGGCCGTCCTGTTCCTGCGGGACACGTCCCTGCCATGCACAGAACAGCAGATGGAGGCGTTGACAAGCTGTTTGTCCAGACCGGAGGCCTTTGGTCCAGTTAGTGCTTGGGGACCAGAAGTTTTCACTGAAATTGGGACATTGGCAGGTACAGTAGAGCACAATATCCGGGTGGGTGTAAACTTTTTTGTGATCAACTTTTTAAATTGTTTTTTCAAAGACTGAGGATGGAGGGAGAATGAGTTGACGCTTCCTGGATGGATAGGTACAATTAAAAGCATCCCTCAGGGTATAGCTTTGAAAGCAAGACTTTTTGTAAACTCTTCCTGTGATTTGAAATGGGAAACATTAATTATCTGACTACAGCATTTTGTCTTTCCCTTTCCAGCGGGCCTGCCCGACTTGGTGCTGTCAGCTCTGCTACAAGAACAAGTGGAGGGAATCACCCCTGAAGCTGTTGCTTTGATACAACCCAAGAAGATGGCAGTGAGTTTAGCCATCATTTTATTATTCCTTATTCAGACTAGTCTGCACTTCTACTGTTTTGCTTAGCTTCACAAGAAATAGACACCTCGTGGCACCAAGTCGAACATTTTGGCTCAAATTGTTTAGTTTGGAGTCACTTTATTTAGCAATTGTAGTCTTTTAAGCTGAAATATAAAGGTATCAAGAGCCTTTTTTATGTTCTGATATGGCACATCTGGAAAAGCACAGATATACATGATCACCTAGAGCAAAATTGTATGTAATTGCTTCAGTTTCAGGGTCCTGGTGTTATCTGCACCTTACTGTCACAAATGGACAGTTACTATTACAGCTGAAAATGTCTTCCGTGAAAAAGGCAACAACATCCTGATTTAATCATAAAATGAGATTTGTTAAAAGCTAAATGATGTGCCTTATTTACCAGGAGCCTTCTTTATGATATTCAGTACGAAAAAATGCACAGAGTAAAATACTTTCAAGCAATATTACACAAAATATAAGACAGCTTTTTAAAATTACTGCATACTTTGGAAACGACGGGGGAATGTAAAGCCAAGGGAAACACAGTTGCCATATTACGCCTGCATTCCTGGCAATAAAACAGACAGTTTTTGTGTTGGGTATGTGCCTGACAGGTGGTGTTTAGTGCAGTTCAGTTGTCGTGGTTGAGTGCGGAGCAGGTGTGGGCCGTCACTGACGAGCAGTGGGCAGAGCTGGACACCGAACAGAGACATGCTGTTGGACTGGCTCGCTATGAAGGAGACGTCCTGCTGGAGCTGAGAGGTGTGTCTGTAGAAAAAAGCATAAACTTCCTGTTGGTTAACCTCTTGAGTGTGTTCATTATGTATCATGATCCTTGTTTCTATGTGGCAGTGACTATAATTGTGGTGTGTTCATGCTGTGTTCCTCTGATTCCACAGGTAGAAACTCAGCTCCAGCAGCCCTGAACACAGGCAGCCTCACTTTATGTTCACTGGCTCTGTGCCTCTCGTTATGGCAACTAATTTAAAATGCTGGAACAGCATTTAATTGTCCCTTTGACCTCCCTTGGTATCAGATTTGTACTTCAAATAAATATTTTAAACTGTACTGTTCGTCTCTGTGTTGGACTTTTAATGTACATCACATTTGATTGTACTTTGCTGTGCATGTTTCACTTTTATGTGAATTACCAGCTTGGCAGAATGTAAATCAATGTATGTGGCTTTACTATGTGCATTATTCTTCTGTTAAAACAATCCCAGGAAGCAGCGAGGCAATGATTCATGTTTGATTGTTTGACAGAGGAAACGGGTTTGTTTACAGGTTGTACGATCAAGCAAACAAACTGGAGATGATATTTTCTTACATTAATACACCATATGCAGAAACACTGAAGTCTGTAATATGGAAAAATTCAGTTGGCATGAAGAATATATGATAGACCTCTGAAATCACCCATTTATTTATAACTAATGTAGCCTCAGTAATCTGCTTATCATGGCAACCTGGGACCTCCACAGGAATCTTACTCAGTTTAGTAGGATTTAATTAGCAAATCTTATTTCAGAAATGCTGAAGATTTGATGCAGTAATCATTTAACTTATTATTTGGTGACATAAAATATAAATTAGTTCATGTTAAAATGATCTTCAGAATGATTTATTATGTGGTTGCTGTCTGAGAACTGACTAGCTGATCCTAAAGCTCCTACTTGCAGGTATTTTTCACGTCATTACTGAACGGATTTTCTTCAGTAGTCAGGTCAGTTAGCAGATATCGATCAGTCTCAGTTAGCTGTTGGCACATCCTTTAGAGCTGTAATGATTTTGACTCTAAGAAGCAAGATGACAAACAATCTGTTACCAGGACTGTTTAGTTGTTGTAGTAGTAATAACTACAGTTTAGCAGAGAAACAAGGTTTATGAAGTTCAAATCCATTCCAACGATACCAAAAACAATTCAGTGTTTGATTAATGAAACAGAGTATAAATCTGGTCTCATTACAGGACACCAGCAGGTTCTGATCTACATGTTCAGGTTCGTAAATGGAGCATGAAGGCCACCTGAGGTCCTACAGACTGTTATTGATGCCCTTTGTAAATCTCACGAAGATGGAGAATGCTGCTGGTTCACCAACCAGGCATAGAAAGAAACTGCCCCGAGAGCCTCAAGTTCACTGCCTGTCAACAGCTTTGTAATTTAAGGAGTTTTATGTAATCTATGACATGGATTTTGGCTGGCTGTGGAGTACATTTCTGGTTCTGTCTTACAAAGGGGAGTTGTGTTTTCATTATATTGGGTATTGTATAGTGTTATTAGATACAGATGAGTGACAAAAGAAAAACCAACATAAGGTGTCTTAGTTAAATGTTGGCCCAGTACGTTCCACCATAAAGGCTTAAATGCACTTAAACATTGATTCTCCAAGTCTCTGTAACTGTACTGGAGCAACCAAACACTATTCTTCCAAAGGCCATATCAAATGATCTACATCATTTTTATTTTCATAAAACTATTCAGTGACCTCTTGTGCTCTATGGATAGGGATATTGTCATCCCCGAAGAGGCCACTCTGATCAGCATAAAAATACTTCATAATAGGATAAAGGAGATCACTCACAGCAACTTTATTGATCTGTAGTGACGCTTCCGTCTATGCCATGCCAACAAAATGCCCCCTACAGCATAGCTCAATGCCCTCAATGTAGGGTTGTACGGTTTAAGAGTTTATGTTTTTCCTTTAATTTCTCACCCATCTCACTTCAATTTATTATGCTTTCTTGGCATAAATATTTGATTAACAATATTGCCAAAGCAACATAAATGATGTAATCCTGCATCCCCTGAAAAATAAATTAAGAAAAACAGCATTTTATTTAATGAAACACAAAAATCGAGTTCATCTCTGTCTCACCTTATCTGTCATGCAGAGACCACGGATTCTTTCACCTGTCGATAGCCTTGATTTTTGTGTTGTCCTTTCACAATGGCTGGACTGTGGTCACCAACTGTTTGTTTGATCAAGATCTGTCTCTGCTTTGTATCTCTGACAGTAAGTAGACATTCTGCCAATTTATATCTATGAGTCAGGGCAGATAGCAACAAAGTTTATTCTGAGTTTTAGTTTGACTCCTCCAGTATTCCAGATAGACATCTTTTGTTCGTGTAATAATTAGGCTGAAGAGGACAGTGGTAGCCAAAGGTTGATTAGAGTTCAGTGTTATCTGATCAGTAAGTCTCAGGACCAGCTGATAGAAGAAACTTTTAGGTGATTTCAACTCTTGTTTTTGTAATGACTGACTCAGTGTATCTTAGCGGCTCAATTTAAGATGTGCATGTTATTTTTGTTTTGTTTTTAATATAGGCAATCAATGTTTAACAGCCGAATTCTATCTTGTGTGCACTGGTTCATGGGTAGGTGTTTTTCTTTGGGTATCATAATCAGAAATAGGCTACTTGATTAATCACAGATGGGTAATTGCTTGCATTACAGCTGCTCCCTTCAAAGCCTGAAAAATTTAAGCAGTAGAGAAAACAACGTATAAACATACATAGAAGACCATGTCCTAAAAACATAAACATAAGTAGAAAAATACCATCATAAAAGCCAAAAATGTACTGTACAAGGAAATAAAAATAGAAATATATGAAATATACAGTGTAAAAAAATTATATTTATATTTGCTGTTGCGCAGAGAAGCAGTTATTGCACATTTATTATGGATGTGCAGAATGGTGCATGCAGGGATGGGATGTTTGACCCATCTAATGTAGTTTTAGTGACTGAGGGAACCCAAACTTCACCATTATTAGTACATTAGGGTGATTGGTTGGATTACATTGCATGATATTATATCTTACAGCAAATTCTCCCTGTACTAACTACCGAACAGTAGGCTGTTGGTTAATCTAAGCAAACAATGTCAAATTAGTCTGCAATATGCTTACTAGACACGGAGTACCATGTATGGAGAACACTTAGTGCCCAGTTGCTGGATGTATATTTTGGCCTGACCCCCTCATAGAGGTTAAGGTTAACAAAACCGGTCATTTACTGCGTCTATACTCTCAACAACAACTTTCTCCATCAGACTGACGTGTATTGGCATGTGGTTAGCTCTCTGGACGATCTATTCAGTGTCTTTCGCCATAATAAATTCGCCGTGTGGGGATCAATACGTTGTTTGGCAGCTGCCGGCCACAGCCTCGGTGTCGCTTTAGAAGCTGCTCCGCCGCCTGTGGCCGGCAGGTGGGGGTGCAGCCGTGCCGCTGCTCGGTAAGTAGGTGTTGCTCTAACGTCTCGACTTTATCCACGGCCGTGACGCATTTCCTGGGGCTTGTACGGACCACTCAGCGGTTCACCGGAGGGGTATCATGACTATTTATAACCAGCAATTCTCTCTTATCAATTTTTCAGTCGTTTCGCGGGGCCGTCGTCGTTTGTAACGCCGCGGTGTGAGACAACAAGCAGCCAGGTCGAGCAGGATGTAAAAGGAAGCTGGTAAGTTGAGCCGTTGTTAAGTTTCCCGTCTCTTCTGGCTCGTATTTTTTTCTTTACTTGTTTGGGTCTGCCGAGTTCGGTACCACCGGGACCCCCGACACGGCATCGGGCAGGACGGCCGGTTGTCCTATTGATCCCGGTGGCTGTCAGTTGGGAGAGAGAGGGGGGAATCACACACACACTCATGCCGAGCTGACGTCGACTGCGCCGCGTCCGGTTTCCGTGGTTGTTCCTGCGGAGTGGAGGAGGAAAAAAAGCTGGTGGTGTCCGCGCTGCTCGCTCGGAGTGAAATGTGAGGCTCGGAAAAAATGTTTGCCTGTTGTGGTTGAGAGGTGAGGGAGAGAAAAAGGGAGGGAGGCAACCTGCTAGACGGAGCAGGTCAGCGTCAAGTTTGCGTTAATCACGGCGGTACAGTTTCAGACATATTTGTCAAGCGGAGGAGTCATCACCGGATCAGCTCCAGCCGCCGCTCGGAGCCACACTATGCCTACGAGTTGTCACGGACTGGACGTGTGAGGTGAGTCAATCGACCGCCAACTCACAGCAGCTCCGCTATCAGCTGAGACATTAAAAGCCTTTAACTTTAGCTCGTAAACAATAAAAGTGTTTGGCGTTAAAGGCCGGAGAAGTTTTCCTTCTTCCTGATCTGTGCCGCAGTTAATCTTTGCTCCCTACGGACTCTTCAGGAGGAGCAGGACTTGTTGTTACTTACAGGAAACCTTTTAGTTTTTCTGTCATAGTCAGATAAATGTGGACTCTGTGGCACTCAGATTGCTTTGGGTGAACTCTGACTTGTCAAGTAAGAATGCAGATCTGGTGTTGCTGGGCTGTTACTGTAAATGTGGCACTCCCTCTAGTCTATATTTACATCATATATCCTTTGATTTTGTGGAAACAATCTGCACAATTTTTCATGGAGAGTATTGAGGCTTACTTACAGTTAAAATCTAGCTGATCAAGGTTTCAGCAGATGCAATGCTGACGTCTCATGGGTGCTTGTGTTGTGGGTGCACCTAACGCTGTAATTTTACCTCCCTGCTGTGGCCAGATTGAGCTGCTGGTGATCATTACAAATAAACACCAAAACAAGGTTGTGGAGCCCTTTGCATGCAGCAACACGCACCAGATGATATCAACACATTTTAGACAACAGATTGCTCTGAATGTGTGTCCTTGTAGTGCCTTTACACTGAGCAAGAATTTCCTTGCCATACAAGGGAATTCATCTACATACTTTGTGTTATCTCAGGAAAATTAGGCTCAGAAAGTGTTGCCTGTGTGAGTTGCTTTGCTGCAGGAAGTCTGGAGAAGTACTTAGATGGAAACGTTGGAACAAAACAAATGTTCTAAGGGGAAAAAAAGAAGAAGAGCAGACAACAGAGTTTTTGTTTTTGTTGTTCGCAAGCGCTCTAATTAGGCAAGCAGAGACCAGCCCGGGCATTAAGCCTCAAATAGGTTTTACAATAAAAAAATTTATATGAAAAAATACAGCCCACTCACAAAGAAATGATAGCAAAGCACAGAGGACTTTGTGAACAATGGAGGTTGTCTTGAACACTGCAGTGATGATGACATGTTGAGTTATTGTCTTGTACTTTTAAATCGGAGAAGCAGTGACATGTTAAAAGGAAGACGGTGAAAACCTGCAGCCCTGGAGAGAAGTAAAAATTAACTCTTGTTGTTCAGGACGGCAAACAATGGCAACAGTGGTCTGATGTGAATGTTTTTGTAATTATTCTCTTGACATCTTGGCTGTCGGCTTTTCTGCTCGCAGTTCCGCCAAGCTTACGGTTTTAACAGTGCTCACTCTCCAAAGATATCTGTATATTATTCACACACTTTCACCATGCTACAGTGTTTTTTTTTTTCCGTATTTTAACAAATGTCCAGTTCAGAAGCAGAACTCTATCAAGGTCCTTCGGCCGACAAGTTGCAGCTCCACTTCTTTAAATTCATGCCTCCTGTTTTCTTGTGTATTATTCAGCAGTGGAATCTGTGTGTCATCTGGAGGCTTTCTTCAGCATAGAGCAAGATATGAACAACAATATTCTGCCCCTTTCTTTCACTGGAAATAATTCAGATCCAGATCCCTCATTGTCTGGGAACACTGCGGAACAATTTTAAGCTCCAAAACATTTGCTGATTGATATTTTTAGACGTCCCCTTGCCGTGATGCAGATTTACAAGATGTTATTTATTTAAATGTCAGAGGCAAGTCGAAAACAAATCCTACAAAGTGAAGGCTGGCGTTTCTGTGGTGATAATGGAATAATAGCGGCTGTGTAGTTTACTGGAATGTTACTTTGAACTGGAGGAATTAAGGCTTATGCAGATAGTCAGCAGTCTGCAGCGAATGGTGGGGAACCAGGCTGTTTCTGCTGCCAACCTGCCATGAAAATACCTCTCTGTGTCACATTGAATAATATTCTGGATGTGAGGATTTCAGGTAGTATTTCACCAGCCCTGTAATATCTTGCAATATTTAGCAGAGACCACCGGTGTAATTTTTGAGTGTTGCTCATGGCGTATTCATGAATGGATTTGCCCATGTAATTATTGTCATTTCATCACTCTGCTACACACACAGCTTATTTTCTCCTGCTGGAGGGCATTTGTGTGCGTGCTTTAACAGAAATATTGATTTCACGTGTGTTCCAATGTGAGATCCGGTAGTAATTATAAGATATTCAAGTGTGCGCAAAGGGTCATACTCGCTAAATGCATTAGAGTTCATTTTTATCTCATTAAAATGTAAACAACAAACTGATGAGGTGTAAACAGTTTCCCTTTTAAATTGTCCTGATGATTTTGGTAATGAGGCCGGTATTATATCCTTTGAGTTTAATGATACTTAGCTAATTGTAATATGCTGCAGTTTTTTAGTGTAATAACCTCCGTTATCGCAGTTAGACATATGGTGTCATTTACTGTATTAAAACTAAAGAACAGTTGCAGCACGACAGTCGGCTTCACCTTTGTCTCTCACAAACTGTGAAGTAGTTGGGCAGCTGTTGTGCCAAGGTGTGTGTGTTTTTTAAGCTGACGTTGAAGAAACTGAGTGGCTGAGCGGCCAGATGAGGTCACAAGCATCTGCACTTAAAATCAGCATGTGTCCAGAAATCAAACAGAGCCTCGGGAAGGTTCACGCTGTTTACTTGTTGCATCAAAGGACAGAGGACAAAGCTGAGTGAGTTATACCAGCAGATTTTTTTTTTTTTTGGTCCAGAGTCTCCTCGTCTTTCTTGTCAGCTCATTTTCCACTGATTACTGCTTTTTCAAATGTGAATTTATCTAAGCCTGGTAAATACTCTGGCAAATATTGTTTGAAGTAGCCAGCTGTCACTTGTGAGCCCTTCAGAATTTAGCTTGTTTGTTTCAGTATAAACGGAAAAGGTGATTTAGAACAAGTGAACATGCAATTAATGCTGGTGTTTGGATTCTTTCTCTTAATTTAGGCTGATTTTTATGTGTTTGTTAAATAGGCTTAAGCGAGCAGGACGGAAGCATTAAAAGGCAGCGGAGGGATTTCACTGTGACAGTTTTACTTTTGTGACACCTGATTTGTTCTGCCTGGTTTAATATATGAGGTGCTCGTTTTATTTATATTTCTCTCTGTGAAGGTATTTCTGAAATAAGGCTGTGCTGCTGAAACGACTGACTTGGATTAGCAGCTTGTCGTGCCGGCTCACCGCCAGGCTGACCTGTTTGCTAATGATAGTTACCTGTAGCTTCACAACACACTGAACCAAGCCTATCTGTAGAGTTTAAATATTTACTTGTTAAAAACAGGCAAAAGGTGAGTGCATCAGTGGATAAAAAGAAGTAGAACGGGTGCTCTTCAGGATCTAGTGGAAAAAAAAATCCATTCAAACAGCAAAATGAAGAGAGGTCCGAGACACTCCCGAGTAAAAACTCCTCGGACCTCTCTTCTATTGTTAATTTGCTTAGCTCGCTTAACATGATGTTGCCGCGTTGCGCTCTTGCGATCAGTTACTTCCTTGTCACTGAGTAAACAGGGCTTTCTTCTTTCATAGCAAAGTGACCAAACATTTACAGATTAATAAAACGTCATAACAGCATAATAAGTGAGATGAATGCCACGAACGCAAGTGAGCGGTGATACACAGTAGCTGTATTTGTTAACATTTGTTCGGTATGTAGCAGTGAAGGACTTACCCGAATCAGCTGTTGTAACAGTATATGTCAACACGTGACGACGATGTTTTCACAGTGTGCACAAAAGGAGGCGAGGACGGGTCAGATGGGAGCGGTGACAATTCTTCAACTTCATATTCATATTATGTAATTTACACAAGATTGATGGAGATCTACTAATGAAAAGGTTATTTTCAGTATGCCTACATTTTTGAACAAGGTCAGCTTAAGGTAATCCAAGTACAGTAAGGCAGAGAAACAAAGCAAAACATGCATCTGAACGTGTTCATTCTGGACAAACAGCTGTAATTAAATGAAACCAAATTAGTTTTGCATGTTATCTATGGATTTATGAGAGGTTTCCAGATAGTGGCCTTGGGTTGCACTTGAATATTGGCTCTTGATTAGAATTAAATGGCGAAGAGATGCTCATTTGAAGAGGTGAAAGTGATGCCATGTGGGTACATTGCCTGAAAAAATAATGAAGATAATTTCAGAAACTAGTCAAGTTTTGAACCTAAACTGTTTAATGACGTATAGAGTGATGACTGTGACAATTTACGGAACAAAAACGCTGTGTATGCAGTCACTTAAGGTACTAATTTGCCTTATTAATGCCGTCTATGTAAATAAAATGACTTCAATGGTGTTTTTGAAATAGAAATTCCATTTTATATTAAAAAAAATATACTTTTGGAGGGTTTCCCTGTCACTCACCCAGTTTAGAAAGTAGACCATCTAACCTGAGTCCTCACCACAGTGGTCTGGGTTTGATTTCAGCTCAAGCCCTCCCCTCTTCCTATCTCTGTTCACCTGTCCTTCAAATATTAGCCAAGAAAACCCCAAAAATAGTCTTAAAAAGTACAATAATTGTGTTGTATTTAAATAACATTAACAGACAGTAATGTCCATCTTTATGTGCGATTTTATCCAGTAGCTTGATTTGGTCTTTATATGGTAAGGTGCTTTTAATGTGATATGCTCTGGCAGCAGTATACCAACATATCACCTCTAAACACGTCATTCATGCCTGACAACAGAGTGTCCAGGGAAATCTTCAGGAGCATGTCTGTTCATGTCGATTGTGACACGATGCGTTACATTTAAGTCCGTCGTTCATTGAATGGCTATCTGAGAAGATGGGGTGATTATGGATACTGGAAACGCCTGCAAAAAGTTGAGAAACTCTGTCCCAGGGGGAAAACTGTGACTGCATACAATAGGCAACACAGAATCGAGGCGCTGTATTCAGTGCGGTCTAGCCATCTTGGGATTACAATAGAGTTAACAACTTGGGATAATGGTCTCAACAGCCTACAGCCACAGCTGACCTTCCTGGCTCCAAACAACAGCTTAGAGGCAAAATTCTATCAGCAAACAATTACACCCCAAGCTGAGATCTGTGTCTCCGTTCACCCTGACTCTGGCAGCTTGATATGATAAATCGGCCTGCCTGATTCATAAGATTGTGTGTTAGATGTTTTCTTGTGGCTGCCTGATTCCGTGGCTATCATTCAGCATATCATAAAAAAACGACACTGAAATCATTACACCGTTAAATATTTTTCTCCAACACTTTCTCTGCTCTGTCCTTGGCCGCAGCCTTTCAGTGGCTGCCACTGCTGCCTCAGGCATTCATACTCCTCCCTCGAGTGGCTACTTCACCTCGCTCCGACACTGACTCTGCTGTGATCCCTCAGCATCCAGGGCGTAGTCTATCTTTCCAACCACACTTCTCCACCTCTGCCACCAGCTCAGTATACCTAAGCATTTTTCTTTCGTAAGCTCCATCTACTTTATCCTCCCGTGGGAGTGGAAACGCCAAAATTTGCTGCTCTGTGTCTGACCACAACATCAGGTCGGGCCTTGACGTCCTGCTTGCTGCTTCCTGTGAGATTACCAAATGCCTGTACTTAGCCGGCCTGCAGTACGCCTGCTCAGACTGATTGTTGGGGTGGATGAGCCGTTCTCATTTTTATTTGCTCGTGGACAAAACAGATTAATAGATTAAATGTGTTTGTCTTCATTGCAACACTTCTACTTAATCTGTAAATTTCCACACTAAGGTTGTTCCTTATTCCACCAAACAAAGGAGGAAGAAGACCTTACAAGTGAGCTAATACTTCTTGTGTTTTTGTCTTACTTTGATTTCCTATGGATTTTAAACCCTCTGGTATGTTAAAGCCATTTGGTTGTAGTCATTCACAGGACGTTGTTCAGGAGTGAAGCTTTTTTTTGAAGCTTTCGTGTAACAGTATATATTTTCTTTTTTGTTTCCTCCCAGGTGAGCTGTGACTCTTCCCTTCTTTGTCTCTCCGTACACCTGCATGTACAGTGAGCAGCCCCGGCCCATCGGAGAGGCGCTGTGCTCAGTGACTGTGCTGCACTAGGAGAACCCATGGCTTCTGGCCTTCCATCTCCCTCCGTAGGCCGCTGGCTCAGGCTGCTGGAGTTGCTACTCGGGCCTCTGTTGGTGTTGCTGCTTGCTGGGCTGGGACCACCAGTGCTGGGTCAGAATGTCTACACCAACACATGGGCTGTCCACATACCTGGAGGTCAGGAGGAGGCTAATCGAATTGCCAGCAAACATGGTTTCATCAACCACGGCCATGTAAGTAATGAACTGCATTTTTGGCTCTTAATTAGTTTTTCTCCTTGTGTTTGTGGTTTTATTGTGTTCAGACAGGAAAGTCAAAATACTGAAACTCTAAATTAGAGGTGGTACAAGGGCCATGTTGCAGTGAAACTACATTTTGACTGTGCAAATATAGGACTCCTGTTTCCTGACACTGCAACAAAGAAGGCAAGCGTGCAGCTGTTATACACAATGTGCCCTTGCTATGTGTTCAGTATCTAACTTTGTCATTTTATATTCTACAAAAATGCAGATGTGCTGATTTAAAATGGTTTACTGATGTTTACTTGTCATTTTTCATTATTTTGTTCTTTTTATTTGACCTTCCTATTGGCTCAGTTGTCTGGGAGCACAGTGTAGTGAAAGCACATCTTTTCTTTTCCCTAAATCTCTAGTCATAGACAAATCTCTGTCATTTTTAAAGCAATGTTAATAGTTTCAAATTCTGTTCTTTCAATTAGTTAGACAACCTAAATTAAAAACCAGAGTTTCCATTCTATAGCCTGTTGTGTGACTACAGGAAGCACTGTAGCATGTTCTAGTGTTGGTGCTTTGTTGTCATGAAAAGGATTTTTTTTTTTTATTATTGCTGTGTCATTCACTGTGATCATTGTACTGTGGCAGTGGTTTTGCAAGGATGAGGGTTTACTTCTGCCAAAGCACTGATTATACATGCATGTCACAACAGCAGATTTTTCATGAGTGTTTGCTACCTTCCTCGTGAAACTTTTGTATTTTAAGATTGTTGTTCACGAGCTGCAACAGTGTACAATCACGTCAAAAGCTGGAAACAGATTTGAAGATCACTAAAGCCTACAAAGGCCAGACAAACGCCCATGATTATGATTGCAGCGCAGAGTGCTGTCAGTGTTGAGCGCATACCAAGCAATTAAGTAAATGGTGGACAAAACACTGAATAGTGAGTGGATAAATTAAAATCATAAAACTTTCATATAAGAATGTAACCAGTAATTTTGGTGTAACAGACAAAAAAAGAGAAAGAAATAAGCCTAAAATTCAGCACACATTTAGGTTCCACTCTTACAGCTTAGAATCTTTTTAAGTGTATTTCGCAATTGTATATTCACAAAACCAAAAATACTCTAAATTTGTAGGTGTTGAATTGATCTAAGTAAGTCAATACATTTTTTTTAGTGAAGTTCTTCTATTTCAACCTTAGACTTATTAAGATTTTACAATGCTCTTTGTTTTCCATACAAAGGCAGACGTGGCATATGAAAAACGGATAATCATTTCCTGTCTGACGAGTTTCTCCTTCATGAGTTCCCATTTCAACTCAAGGGAACCAGATTAGCAAGTTTCACATCATCAGGTCCTCCCTTGAAGAAAACTTAAGTTGCTTCAGTGTTTTGTGGGACTACGCGATACTTATTTTTGGTATTTTGTTTGTCACTCAGTGTCTTATTTGTCTTTGGTACTTGGCAAAAGCCAAATCCTTATTTTTCATAAATGTTCTGCAGTTATTTATGCTCTTCTAACAAGGGTAATTCATTGAAAAAAGAAACATTTTATGGCTGTAGGAAAGTGCTTTTTTTGGATTTCTATCACAGTTCTGGCAATGAATCAGGTTTGTCTTTCTTTGTAGTTAAACAGAAACATGAGACTCAAATCATACTGTTGACTGTTCTTCTAACCCCAAACTATAAATTAACAAGCAAAGTGTCTAAATGTATGTCCAATTGACTAAATCTTTTGTATTTCGATGGGAAAACACACTAGATGTTTTTGCAAATATGCCATTTTCCACAAGTCAAATTAAAAAACATTTTTAGATCTTTCTATTGCAAATGTTTTAGAAGAAATGCATTTAAACAGTAGTGCTGTAATTTACCGATTGCATAACACAGCTTAAGACATTTAGGCCCAGTACAATACGAGGGTGTGACACTGAGGTGGAGGCGGCTCATGTCAAAAGTATAACAAGAGATTATATGCTTAATATATTTTTTTTACGAAATTAAGCAAAAAAACATAATAAAGAACAAGCAGCTCTTCATGCAGATGTTTCAATTCATAGCCCAACTTCTTTTCCAGGGAACAAAGTTACCTCAGCACCATATGGCCTCACTGGTCGTGACCAGGAATGTTATTTGTGCTCCGAATCACAGCATGAAGACTAATGAGTAATCCTACGCACTTAAATCCTTTAACTATGTATTGGCCATTGACAGCGAGGAACCCAGACAAAGCAATTACACCCATGTACTTGCAAAACTGCGCCCTGAAGAGGAGGTGCTGTGTGGTTTGGCTTCTCCCAGCAACTTGCTTAAAAACATTTTATGATATTTTGTGGGAGTGAAAATTGACTATTGTCTGACCAGAGCTAGATTGATGTTCATGACACAGCATCTGAGATGGAAAAAAGGCATTATAATAAAGCAGTCTTAATAAAGTTAGCTGGATAAATGCTGAGCAAAGCGTTGAGCTCTCTCGAAGTCTGAAACACTAACTGAAGTAAAAACAGATGTTCTAGGTTCAAGCTCAGATCCGTTATCCTTCTTGCTGAAGCTGCTTTGCAAGTTAGATCCCTGACCTGGCATGCATTTTTGTGCTTGACAAAAGGTGGGTTCACATCACCTAGTTATGATCCACTGTACTGCTAAAAAAAAGGCAGCCCTGACCCAGTATGTGTTCTGTGAAATAACTTCGGCAGCCATCTTGTGTTGCTAAGGAATTCCACCATTACCTGTGTGCTGATGTGCACATGCTGGGCTCCTGGCACCAAATGAAGAAGTTTGAAGAATCAAAAAGAAATTCATGAGACAGCTAAACATTCATTATCTAGAAGAAGAAGAAGAACCACTTTGTGCATGTGCAAGTTGGTCTTCCACTTCAGGAGCGTCACGTCGTGTTGAAATGAAAAAGTCGAATGAAAAATGAATAAAAGACATCAGCTTAAATAAGCAATCATGAAGATTAACTTGATCTGCTGCTCTGGGCTTTTTTCCACAGCCTACGAGAGGTTGGAACCGCAACTATCATTCAACTCAGCCATTTGTCAGTTGTCAAACGATGTATTGATTTAAAAGATAGAATACCAAACCTCTGTGGTTCAAGGAATGTGGAGGGTTTGTAGTTCGCACAGCTTTGGACTCTTTGGACATTTACAGACGCTGCCTTGGGCTTGATAAAACTGACATGCAATTTTCAATATTTTCTATTACTAATGAAATATTCAACACATTTGCTGATAATGGTTATGAAACCTTAGTGACACTGACTGCTTTAGACACTGGTTTCAGGAGGTTTTCTGCTGGGGACTTAAAGCAGGAGAACTGACAACATGACACTGCTGTTTAAAAGCCTTAAGGGTGACGACATGAAACAGTCACATCTGTTTAGTCCTTGGAAGGTTATTGATGAATTCTCTCTGCTCATTAACTTTGAAAGGTGAACTATAAGGACAAGTGATTACTAAAGTGAAGAAGCTGTCATGCTCTGCGCTGCCCCAACGCCGCAGCATCACTGTCCATTGATTAAAATGAAGCCATTACTTTAGAGATGGGGACCAAACAAATCTGTTAAGCCTTTGTGCCTACAGCTGATGGGAGATGAGGGCGGCTGTGTGAGCTCTGTGTGGCCAGGCATGGCGTGTACGAGCCGTGTGCGACTCTGCTGGCGTGTGCAGGTGCTGGAATTAGACAGGAGAGCTGGAGGGGAGGATCAAAGACTGCAGCTGGGCAGGTTTTATAGCTCCGATGATGGTTGTTTTTATAACGCCTTCACTCGATCCGCTCACTCTATGGCATCCATACGACCTCTTCAACCCCAAAGACATCAAATTTTTATGTTCCTCCATCATGACACGTGGAACACGATCCCATGACCATGTCTGAATGGAAAGACAGTTTTATAGACGTGATGGTTAAGAAAAACATATCAAAACACGTGTTTCTGTTACACTATATGTTGCATCAATTGAGGGGATGTTTTTGGCGTGACAGATTTCGTGGAAAATAACTATTTGAAAGCTTTAAACTGCAAAATCCATTAACGATCATGGAATATGCATCTTTGTCTGCTTGTCAGAATTAGAACTGCAGCTAATGACTACATTCACTAATGATTAATCAAGTAGATTCTTATCTTAATTGAATGTTTGGTTTCTAAATTGCAGAAAATAGTTTATTTATATAACAGTACGGACAGGCAGGGAATGTGGGGAAAGTGAGCAGTGGAGTGACATGCAGCCGGCCACAAGTCAGACTGGAGTTTAGCTGATAAGTGCATGTTTGCTCTATGTGGTGTCACCTTAATTACACAGCCATCATTCAGTTGAGCCCTTTTTGACTCATTGAGCGTCGTCTGTTATCTGTCCAATGATCTAAAGACTCTGTCACATCAGTAGCTCTGCCAGCTGTCATCCACTGGGTGCTACCTGAAGGCCACTTGTTGTCTTTTGTTTTCTCTGTGTGGCTTTAGTCAGCCCTCATGGTGCTGAATAGCGGGCAACTCTGTGTTTATTCAACCATTTAATCTGACTTGTCCTATTTATTTTACCACTAGTAGTGAATATTAAAAGTTTCAATGAGACAAACTCTCACTTTGTATTCTGACCCTGTGATCTGTGATGACCAGGTGTGTTGGTAAATCAGATTCACTGACACGAAAATGGTTTTTGTGCATATTTTATGTGCGTGTGTGGGTTTTTTTTTCCCAACGTTTTCATCGTTGAAACGTGAAAACCATCCAGTCAAGTGGCTGATGTGAGACATCTGTCAGTCCTTGTTGGTGCTGCGTCTTTAAGGTCAATCTTTGAGTTGAGGCCAAAAGTCACCTCAAGTCCACATTGTTTTCCTGTCACTACTTGTTAATCAAGCTGAGCTAGCCAGTGTGGCAGTGAAGGTGGCTGTTTGACGGTACACAATCTTTAAGACGCTGTTGTTTGATGGCAACAAATCATGTAAAACCCTGACACACAGAGTGCACCAACTGTCAGGATTGAATTACGCTTCCTCTTTGCACTATCCCTTCCTAAGCTGCCATATGGCTTTGTGAGTAACCCCCCCTTTTTTTCCCCTTTCTTCCCTTCACTGGTAAAAGCATTGCATTGCTGATGTCAGTAAGGAATTAACAAGGTGTAAGAGTCAGGAGTTAATATGAACCTGAAATTAACCGGACTATATGTTTTAAGTGTAAAAAGGTTGCTGTGACCAAGTGGCCTGCAGATGGATTACACCTCTCACTCTGACAGCACTTTAAGATTATAGGGTCATTTTAGAAACAAGGGGAATAATTAAAACAAAGTTAAAGTAATAAAATTAAGAAACGGCTGACTCACACTGTGGTAAATGGGTATTAACTGCCAACTTGCATCTCTGCATGGTTATTTTACATTTTAAAGACCTTTTCTTGCCCACATCATCAGACTGGTGCTGCAGTTTTTCAAGGGGGAAATGGAATTTTTGTGCCGTCTGCTTCAATTGTGCTCCCATTAGGCCTGTGTTTAAATAAATAGTGAAATGGGATTAAAGGGACTGTGATCTGATAAGAAGGACTGACAGAAGTAAGTGAATAAATGTTAAGAATCATTATAGCGGGATCTTTCAAATACCACAAGATCAAAGACATCATTTAAAATGCATAAATTGTGGTCACTTTGACTAAAAAAGCACTAATTTTCATTGGATCGGCTGAACTACTGGGGAAAGTACTGTAGATATTTTTTTAGGTCATATGTGTTTTGAAACATTGTGCTTTTCTCTCCGAGGCCCAAGGCTTTAACCATCTATGTCATCTTGAATGCATCTCATGAAAATTGTCTTACTGATGGGAAAAAGAAATCTTTGTCTTTAACTTGCTCTTTACAGTGTCGCAGGACAATTTAACTGCTGTACATTGTCATGAGTAATTTACTGCCTTTAGATTAATGACATGATTCTAATTATTTATAATTATTTGTGATTAAATGTCATGATTGCCGTCATTAAGGAATAGGGGAGTGTAACAGTGCAATTAGTACTTCTGACTTGTGGTTCGCTGATTTTAAGTTTTCAATTTTAACGGCATTTTCGAGAAACTTTTTTTTTTGCTTCCTGCTTCCTCCTATGCCTGGAATGTAGATCACGTTTACAGGAAATTGTTTCGATTGAAGACATAAAAAAATAAAAATCTGTTATTTTACTTAGAAGCCGCCTTTGATTATTCATAAGCCAAGGTGGGAGATAAAAAAGGTGATGAATAAATAACTCCTCTATTCCTACTCTCACTTCAAAGAAGAAATGCAGCATTTCTCAGAAGCCTGTCACTTCCCTTCTTGTGAACAGTGGTTTCTGTTGCTGGTGGTGGATAAAAACGCCTGTGTTCGTATAGCTGATATATTTAGAGAACTACTGCCTTCATGGCGTGTTCTGCTGGTCTACCCCAGGGCTTTGCATGTAAGGGATGATTGTGTTTGTCTTACTATGGCCTCACTGTACTTCCATGGCACCCTCTTGGCCTGTTTCTCCTATCTAATGTGCTGATTTCTTCCTCCTTTCTGAAGTGGTTATGAAGATTATTAATATTCTGTTCAGCACAAGATTAAAAAGGGAGCAAAAGAGATGGATATTATCTGTAGATGAAGAACAGAAGATGATGCTCTCCTATCAGTAACTCATGGCACAGCAGCGCACTTAAAGGCAACCTCTAAGAACTTCCTTTTAATTTAACCCACAGTTTTCGTTCAGTAGATATGGCAGAACTTCTAATCTCTTTCTCCCACGTCTGTTTAGTTCTCCCTTATATTTTTACAGCCTCATTCAGATTCAAACTTCCTCCTGATCTGACTTAGGAATTAAAGCTACTGCAGTACTTTTCAGCAAATATCTTAACGCCGAAATAACTTGTACGTGCCTCTTTACCTGCAAGAAAAAATGAGAAGGAATTCTCGCAGTAATGTGAGCAAGTTAAGATTCACTGAGCATCTCACTGGGCCGCTACAGTCATTACGCCATTTTTTAGATTTCTTTACAAATTGAGCACATTTTGAACCAAATAAGAACTTTTTTTTTTTTTTTTTGGCATTTCATCTCAGGTAATTTAGATGGTAATGCACCGATGTGTTCCGACTGAAAAGCGCCTTCTCGAAGTCTAGGAAAAAAACAAATTGGCTATATTTCAATTTTTGAATATCCAAAATGCCAGACAATATCATGTCTCATAGGCAGCTCAACTTTTCCTTAATTGTAACTGCTCCCTCGTCTTTTAATTTTCCACCGTGTTTGATGGAAAGACATTTAAGGCAGCAGCATAGAGAGAGCTGTGTGGTTCACCTTAATTATGGTGGTTTGGTAGTTTTAAAGTTTACCCACAATGAAATGAAGTTTATGTAACTAATGTTTTGACACAGGAGGAGTAAAAATGTCCAAATGTATATTTACATTGACTTTGAAAGCAAACTAAAACCAAAGGTTGGGCTGTAGCTGTGCCAAGCCAAGTCACCCTACAGTAGCTGTAACTAAATCATTTATTTAGCTCCTTTACAGTCAAGATGCAGTTTTCTTTTCACATGGAAGGGTTTCTTTGAAGCAGGGATACTTTCACATATTTATTTGTGATCGGTGTCTATCTTTGTCTTCTTGTTGTTTTATTCTTTTATTTTTCTGGGTAACATGATTACATAAGTCACACCCCATGAAAACGAGCAGTTTGTCAGATTTAATCGTGTATTAATCTATGCTGTCACCACTGAGCAGTTCTGAGCAATTTGTGCAGTTCGATAATGTGGTGTGTATATGCTGTGTAGAACAGCTGGTGGAAACATGGTTTGTTTACTTAAAATGATAATTCATTCCTGAAATACGCAAAGGCTTTCTCACACAAGTTTTCCATAGCATGTTGTTCCAGGGGTGTTGGCAGCGTCGGTACTGGAGGTAAAGCACATCATGCAGTTTTACAACACAGGTTTTCTAATCTGCTTTTTCTGTACTTTGCTATTAAGTGGTTGCTTTTTATCTTTCCTTAAAAAACTGATAATTGTTGGGGGTCTCACGCTGCCTCCCTCCGAGTCAGAATAGTGTGGAGATAGAACTGTGTAAACTACAACACCTCGATTTCGATGCTCAAGTAAACCGTCGGTGCCGTGCTGCCTGATAAGGCATAAATTATTTCTGACCCATCTCTCAGTTGAAACTTCACTGGAAGGTACAGCTACCCTGATTAGAAAACACCAGAAATGAGAGACTGAAGGTACCGAGCCCATAATTGGACTCTTGAGACCGGAAGCGATTAACTGCGGGGAAGTAGGGGGGTCGGTGAAATTTGTTGAAAAGTCTTCTGACAGGATATGATTGGCCTGGAGATGATGGAAGAAGAAGCTGCCTGCTGAGTGCTGAGGAGAGCTACTCTGCATGATTTTCCCACACAGGTAATGATGTTTCTTTTTTTTTTTTTTTTTTTGCACCGTCATTATCAAACACAGTTGATCTGCCAGAAACGAGACTCATCAACACTTTCATGAAGCCCTATCAGAATTAAATCCACACCTGGTTGCTGTAGCTCCTGAACAGGATGTCAGCACAGCATTTATCTTCGTTTAACTGTAAAGTGAACTTTAGAAATGTCAGGGAAAAAAAACTGTGACGTTGTTTGTTTTTCCAGCTGCGTTAAGGTGAACAATGCGTTTTCTTTTTCAAATAAAAAATGCGGGCTTTTCAGTAAACACATCCACATGAAAAATGGAAGGAGCCTTTCAGGAATTAATTAATAGGGAAAAGGTTTCAGCTAATATTGGCGATGTTTTATGCCGTTACAGGAAAAGAAAAGATGTATTTTACAATATTCTAATGAAAACACAAAAGGAGCCCTAAAGTAGGGAAGCACAGCCCATTTACTGTATCTGGGAGATGTGGTAGACCGATAATTAAGTCGGGCTTTGGTGCAAAAATCACTAAATCATTGTGAAGATGACAGATGCTTTTTTACCACATACATAAAACACTTCCGTAGTTGACAGTCGAACACACCGAGAGAGCCTAAGAGTAGAATATTAATACGTTTTTTCCCTGGTCTTGCTCTCTCCATTCGCTGTTGTCTATCATATGATATAGTCTGCAGTTAACACAGGCTTGAATGGACGCCAGCTATGAATCAGCATCATTGTTTTTATTCATCCATGATTTGTTACTATACCCTGAGGGCCTTTCCAGGGTCCTTGAGTCAAGCATGTGGCTCAAACACACCAGCTATGTAGATTGCCACCTCTAAATATTTTATAATGCTTAAGCATGTTTTGTAAGCTTTACTTGGGCCGTTTCTTCATTAATCTTTAACACACCACTCTGTGTGCTGTGGCTCTGGCCTACTTTAGCCAATGAGAGCTGATGGCTCTAATGGAGTGTGCAGGCCTGTACAGTCAGCGTAGCATGTCCCTTAGAGACGGTGCTGCTTTGAAGTTCAGTAATGAATGCTGAAAAAACAGTTCACAGACAGAACAGTTGGATTTGGGCCCTTGTTTGGTGTGGACCCATTAAAAGGCCAGGCTTTTTATCCAGAGGAATGTATGGTTTCTCATCTTGGGATGGTTGATCAGCAGCGGAGTGGTGCATCTCTGCAGCATCTTTGGTGCATCTCTGCCTTTGGTTCTTGTGTTTTAATCAGTGAGAGAGCCTCCTTTTTATTCCACACTCCGACCTCTCACTTCATCTCAGTGTAGGCGCGCTTCTTTAAAGTTAATGAACTGCAGAGATTGACTTATCCTGTTTGCTCTGCTGGAGACTTCTGTGTTGAGCGTAAGGTAATTTTGGAGCCAATATTCCTGAAATTAAATCTTAATCCATTAACATTACAAAAAATATCTGGTACAGTGTATATGAATGTTTCTGCTCATAAAATCCAAGTATTAAATTACAACCAATTTAAAAACTTTTACAGCAGGTAACCTTTTTGTTATTTTGGGAACATCAGAAACATTGAAGTCGGGGAGAAAAAGGTTCGTGGCTTTCAAATTTGTCAGCCAGCCAACATGTTGTGTTCTCTTACCTTGAAGCATTGTAATGCGATTTACAATGGAAATCTTTGAGGACAATTTAAGTAAATAAAACGATGACATTGCGTTTTAGAAATCTAATAACCACACAAGGTGAACATGTTCACAAATTGCAGCAGTTACATCAGCTTTGGAAGCATAGGTCTTGGCATCTCACCAAACTCTTTATTTCAGAGGCAGTCCATAGATCGGCCACAATCTGCAGGTGCTCAATTTAAAATGAATCTATTCATTAAACGCCAACAACTTTCAATATAGCTTGAAGATAATTACGTAAGATATGGAACTGATCTGGAAAAACGTGCCACCATTTATAAGTAAATGAATGTGACTCAGTAGCCAAGTATTTAATTGTATAACCTAGCAAAAGAAAAGAAATCGAGATAAACAAGTTCAGAGTTGGTCCTCATCCATCATTAGCGGTTTCATGGAGTTGAAGCATAATACCATCACGCCTACACACTTCTTACAGCTGTGAAAAAGCTTGGGCAACCGGAGAATTGTCTTTCGATCATTTCTTCTACATTTGACCGTTATTTTTGTCCATTTAAGTTGCCGGAGTGTTCCTGGAAAACGCTACTGGTCTTATCATATCATATCTAAGTAGCATGCTTTCTTTTTTATCTCAGTTGTGTCCATGAGCCTCCAGGTTGTTATGACATAAAAGACTTCTGACAATCATTGTGGTATCTTTGTTAGCAGGTTGCGGGTTTTGTTTTCATTAAACTATTCATTATACTATTACAGGGCTGGTTTGGCAGCACGAACGGGACCTACACAATAATAAGCAGGTGACTTCAGTGTTGTGGCTGCATGGTGTGCCTTTATCTGTAAATAATACATTTTTACGACCCTAAATTAGAAAACAATCTCTGGTGTCTGGGGTGGAGTTGATATGAAAACCTCAGTAAGATTTATTGTCCCAGTTCAGTTTGTCAGTATTTTCATTATAGCTCAACCACTGATAACTTTCTGCAGCCTTGTATGTTTTTATCTTTTCAGATTAGGTTATTAATCAAAAGGACACAGCATCCGGTCAAACTAATAATTGCTATCTTGTCGGAAAACCCCAGTGTTGTGACCCGCAGTGATAGTAGAGGAGGCCAACATTATGAGAGGACAAAAACACCTCATGAATCAGTGTTTGTGGAGACATACCCTCAGGATGACATAAATGATTGCTTGAAGCAGCCACTGGCTTCACACACTCTCCTTTGTGAAAAAGTGATTCTAAAGACAGAGATGAGAAAAAAAAAACAGAACAAACTGGTCAGCAGGAGGCCATCTCCAGCCTAGAGCAAAGAAGCGAACCACCCATATTGTCAGGAGTCCTGGGAACTGCAGCAGCAAAGGCCCAGCAGCACTCAGTCATTACTTTGCTCTCCCACAGAGGAGCGATGGGGGCTGGGATGGAGCAGAACCACACACAGGTCACAGGGGCTGTAACAAGAGCCAGATGTGCTGAGGGGACATGAAAATACATGGACAGGCACCGCTCTAGCTTTTAAACACGAGCATGCTTACATGTGCGTGCACGCACACACACTGAGGGAAAAACTATGTGAGGAATGTCAGTCGTGAAATGGAAAGAAGTATTTTTTGTTATACTCACACATGATAATCGTAGGAATAATGGGAGCAGCCTGCTGTTTGTGTTCATGCACCTCGGCTCCAGTTTCCTTACAGAAAACACCTGGGTGAAGTAAAACGTATAATTATCGACTTACTTTCAGGTATTTTATATCATTGTTTAGCTCACATGCTTAAATCACAGGGCAGGTTTGCTCTGGTGATCAAGATGTCTTCATGAACTGATTACAATTTTTAGGTAAATATATATTTTTACATATTTTTAGGTTTTGGTACGGAGGGAGTTTTGTACAAATAGTTTGACATAGTTTTGACTTTTATTTTTACATTTCATAGGCTAGATGATTAATAGACCTATCAATTAAGAGCAGACAGATTACCTAATTATAAAAATAATTAGTGGTTGCAGCCCTAAAGCACTGAAAGTTTTCACAAAGGCATGAGCACTTTAGATTTACAGTACCAACTTTATTGCATGAACTATCAGCACGTTTTTCACAAGTTGCTGTTCTTGTTTGCTAATGATTATTTGTGAATGTGCTTAAGAAAATAATGAGCTCTAAATGCTTTTAACAAGTGTTGTTAAATGTTTAAACTTTATAAGGATTCACTGAAGTCTGTCAGCAGTATTTACAGGTTTTTGTGTGCTGGTGGTCCACAGATGAAAACCAGGTGACTGCAACATCCCCAGGTCTGTTCTGGCCGATGCAGCATGTTGCATTCCAGCTCCCAAACCCAGTTACTATCCAACAATTCAGAAAAGACAGAATTCAAAAGTACAACATAAGAGGCATGGAAAAATTCCTATTAAATAGTCTATGCTCAACACCTTCCCAATGTAAAGCATTGACGTTTTGATCAAAATAATGAAATAAAGACATACACTCGCTATTTTTTGTTTTAATTTCCTTGATTAGGCTTACATCAAGTATCAATATCACAAAGATGTGATACTATAAAACTCTTTCCGTGTAAGGTTATGAATTTGATCCTCAGACTATAAATCTGGGTGGAAGAATTAACACATCACTTTAAGGAAGGAAGACAATTCAAGGGGCTGCTGAACAATGCGTTTACCCGTGTGCTCCAGCGGCCAAGCTAGAGATAAGGCCGTGTTGGCACTGGGCAGCTTCCAGGTGTGAACATGTTGTTTGTCATGGAGAACCAGCATCCATTGCTAAATGAATTTCTACTGGATTTTTAGAAGTTAAAAGCAGCAAAATGCATTAGGTCCTCATGTCATTATGAAATAGAAGCCAAAAACTGTCACAGTTTAACCAGCCACTGAACTGTTATCCACAGTTCAGTGGCTTCACAGGGAAGGTTAAATTGTGACACTGTTTTTTTATCTTCTATCTCATGTCATGGAACACATAACAAGGACAGGACGCTCCTTTCTAACCAGGCCTGTACGACCCGGCCTCCCTCCTCGTGTTATCGACACGCACACGCAAGCTGACCCGGTAGGCGGGGCCGTCGTTTGTGGTGCGTTTTGAAAGGGGTAAAGGCTTGGATCTGATAAGCCTTTTACAACGAAAACAACGAGGTGAACGTTTAAAAGCTGCCCTAATGGAGGCAGCAGTGTGGGAGGAATGCAGCATTTGGGTGGAGCTTTATTATGACGGCTGCAAGTGATATTTTTTTCTTTTCTTTGCAACAGGAGCCCTGCTAAGTTGTAACAGTTTCGAGCCGTTTTGTTGTGCTGCAGTGTTTCAGAGATTTTGGGTTTAGATTTCAGATCAGGTGTCGTTTCCACTGATATACTTAGTGTCGCTTCACAGAGCTGCCAAGGGTGGAGAAACAGGTTTCTGTTTGAGAGCATTCTGGTTTTGTGTTGCATTTTATATGATGTTTGACAATTGCACGGTTTCTTTGTTGCAATGTACATGATGTACAATTTACAGACGCAGGCACAGTACGTTTTTTTGAGCCTGCCAGTACACTATGTCTTCGTATCGTCACTAAATTAGAATCCACGAAACATCTTGTTCCTCTACTCAGTTACAGTCTTTTCTTCTTTAGTTCTAACGACCTCTAAATGTCAAAACAGTAGCTTTCATTCACATGCTCTGTCTGTCTTCGAAGAAATATTGTCAAAATACTGCTTGGCACAAACAAACAAACACTTTTTCTTTTTGTTGCACCTTAAATTCATCTTTCAGAGCTTCCAATTGTGCACCAGGCTGTTCCCTCCTCGCAGCACTGCACTCTGAGTAGGCGCTTATTTGTTTTTGAGTGTTTCCAGTAATGTTTTGGTTTCTTGCCAACTTGGCAGAAATGAATCCTACATGTGCTGGGGGTAGTTTATTTTTCTGATATCCCTTGAAAAAGGAGTGTTTGTCCTTCCAGCGCGTTATAGCATCTGTTTTATTGACGTGACTGGCCCGTCATTTCTCTGCGCTCTCTGGTTTCCGTGGAAGTCCATGAAGTTGGCAAGTTTGAGTTCGACACTCGAGTGACACCGGCTAAAAAAGTACTGGACTTCTTTCTAGGTCATCTATCCTCGTTGCGAAGGAAGTGAAATTCATCGCATCTGTGTACAGTATCAGTTGTTGGTGTGTGTGTTAAAGTGTTCATGAATATTTTATAGCTGATGTAAGCTATGCATCAGTGAGTTACAGCCCCTCCTCATACACCCCCCCACCTCATCAGATGTTTGTGAAATTGAATCCCTGGATGCTTGCTATTGAAGACGGCGCTCATCTTCTTTATTGTGTATGATGGTTTTGCTGACTGAAGCCATGCCGACTAAATTGGATGCTTTATATGGTTGCTTTTTAGCTGTGGGAGTTTGCTGCCACTGGGTTGCTGGATTGGGAATAATACTTTAAAATATATATATATATGATTCTTAGCTGCTGAAAGGAATGCGCTGCAGTTTCTGTATCTTATTTGACACTTTAAAATGGTCCAAGGCATAACATTTTGTTGTTTCCATTAAGACAAAGTCAAGACACTTTCTGATATTAATTTAGCATAATGTGCCACTTGTCTGGGGCTGTAAACAATCCATTTTTCTTTGTTGGTGTGCTATTGTTTTGTGTTGACATTGCTTGTTTTGCCTGATCAACAGCACCAAATCCAGAGACATTCAATTTACAATGATTAAAACAGAAAAACAGCAAATATTAGAATTTCAGCTCAACAAATAAGTTAAACCGCAGAAGATGTTCCTATTGAAGGTGCACATTTGCTTAAAACAGAGCACCTTTTCCTTTACATTTCCATTATTTGGAAACCCTCAGACAGTCCAGCTGTATAACACTGCATGATAACTACAGCACAGCCCATCTGCCCAGATATAAATATAAATGTAATTATAAGAGCCGCAGTCCACTATTGCTGATGTTAGAATGGGCTCAGAAGAACCCCAAAATTTCCAGCTTGCTGCTGTATTTACCACAATATACAGGAAACCAACTGCACAGGAAAGAGTGAAGAGGCTGTTTTGTGAGAAGTGTCCATCTGTTTGGATCTGTTTCTCTGGAGGCTGCTTCTGCTCAGAGAATGTTACCAATGTTTTGGACAGGATACTGTGGTGGCTATAGTTGGTGAGCCTCAGCGGCTCGCTCTCATTCTCAGGGCAGTGGTCCAGACTACTTCAGCTCTCGTTCCCCTAAGTCTGCGTGGAGATACTCCAGTTCCCAGGTTTCCCTGAGAGTCTAACGCTGCCATTCCTTCGTCTTTCCGATACGCAAAGTAAACTAAGAGGACTGCAATTATGGTACATTGGAAATAGCCGAGTTCTGTGCTGAGCTTAGCTCTGAGGGAGCTTTCCCAACAAGTGGGTACAGTGTTTAGTCCACAGAAAACTGTCAGCCTCCCACTGCTTTCCAGACCTATAATACTAGCTGTATCATAACCCCCTGCCTCCTCCCATCACACACTCACGCACACAACACAGACTGAAACCTTTTATTATCCTTATTTGGCACCAGGTCGGCTTGTTCGTCTATTTTGGGAGTGTTCTCCATTTTCCTTGTTGTTCCAGCTTACGGTAACCTCAGACACTGGTGCAGCTTTTTTTCTTAAGGTTACAGGAAGCATGCTTTGTTTTTTTGCACAGTCACAATTACTCATTGAGGGAGAAATTATAGAGAACCATGAACTAATCTCTGCCTCACAGTGTGTTTCTGTATTCAGCCACAGTAATTTTATGACAACATGACATTTACCCCAGAAAAAAGATACATGAGAATATATTAATGCTATATTGCTGCAGGCTGCAGGAATGTGAACCTCATGTGAATAAAAAGCAAAGGGAGCAACATCACAAAAATAACATGTTGACGAGGGGATCATGCTGACAGTGTTGCTAGATTGAAGGAAATGGTTGTGGACTGTCTTCCTGCCTTTGTCCCCTCCACCATGCAGCAGCGCGGTTTGGCCGACCAGAAGGCAGTTGTGGTAGTGAGCTGGCCAGAGTGGAAGCTCCAGACCGGACTGGACTCTTCAGGGGAAAGGAATGCTCCCCTCTGTGCAGTGGTGTGACCTGAAATGCCACCGCAGACACACACTTATCGAGAAACAGGGCCCACAAGGAGAACATGTGTCAATGTCAAGTAGGTTCAAGTGATCGATGTGTCATATTCGGGGTAGTCAGCTGACTGTCTGGTTTAGCATTCATAATCAATTCTGCAGGTGTCATATGTTTCCATTCCCCGTCCCTGTTATGTTTTATTGTGGATGCATTCCTGTAGGTGTCACTTTCGCGATTATCTCGCACCTTTTGGCATTGTTGTTCTGTTTGATAAGGTTACATCTGTGTTGTGGCTGTGAAAATGGAGGACAAGCATGTGATAATTGGATTCACAACAGATGTGGGGCTTCATTTTATGTTCAAACAGGCTATCTGATAAACTCGATATTGCATTGCTCTCTGCCAGCTTTATCACAAACTGGAATACTGAAGACATTACTGAGACTTCTTTAACGGTATTCTAATTCAATACAGATTTTATTACAAACCCTATGATGGTGATGACAATTGTAATGTAAACTGATCAACTTTAACAGGTGTAGTAATGTGAACAGACAAGTAAAGTTGGTACACACCCGCCAAACCTTGAGATGCAGCCTTACTAGACAACAAATGTGAAAACAGCTGTGTGCTGGACCGTGGCTGCAGAGGGAGTCCACATACCTACTATGTGAGCCTGGTTTTATGGTGTTGGATTTCACCCGCTGAAATCACCACCACAATACCAAACACATGTATCATACACATTAGAGCCATGCTGTGCTTTAGTTAAATACCCCACTGTGACTGTGTTTGCGTTCTTACATTTCCTTTGTGATGTAGAGTGAATTTCAGCTACATCTGGACAACTTCTGTTTCACCTTGTCTGTTTACCGAATGAGAGACAGCTGTTGTGCGAGCAGTGTATTTATGTCCTTTCATTTACTGTAAGGTAATCGAGCCTTTTCTCAAGTTATTTTTTGTTCATTTCTTCCTCACTTTGCAACCTTCCTCCTGCCAGAATCGGAGGAAACACAGGTGGCTCAAGCTGACAGGTCTTGCAGGCTTCTTCTGGCATCTCTAGTCAGCGTAGCTTGTGTAATTACATGTTTGAGGAGCTAGTATGTCAACTGTGAAGTAACCTACAGCAGCTATGTGTGTGGATTTTGTTACGCTTAACAAACAGCCGTAAAGCTATAGCGGCATATTGTGAAAGTGATTGAATTGCACGAGAAGCAGGGCAGCAGGGATTTTGATCTTGATTTCAGTTTCATCTGTGCGTCTCTGTGTTGTATTGACGCTGTAACAATCAAAACTCCCTCTGGGAAAAGTAAAGTATCCACACTATGAATTGATGCCGCTCTAAGGTCACTGCCAGTATCCAGCCGTCGTGTTATGTGCAGCTCTGTTGTTTTCGCTCTCGCCTGCTGTGAGTGAGATTGAGGAGGAGGAGGAGGTTGGGGATAGACAGTGGCTCAGAGTCTGTGTGCTGAGACGACGTGGAGCATGTCCTGCTCCCATGATGACCCATCCAGCATACAGCAGCACCTGCCGCTTCACCCTGTTCAGTCACCATCTTCAACAGCCTCCAGTTCAAACCTGAGCAAAACACACGTGGGACCTTTTCTCATAGTGTTATCGTGAGTTTTGTGTCCTTCAAGGTTTGTTTGGCATAATCTCCAACAGCCAAGTTGTGATCGCACGAGAAAAGAACCTGAGCGCAGAGGAGGCATAAAGTTACGTCTAACTTCGCTTGCCAGCTGAGGATGTTGATGGCAGGGAAGACGCACTGTGACAACACTCTGCTTGGGAACCCCTAAACAAGATACAAAGCACAGCGAAACAGCGGAGAAAATGAACATCTGTGCCTTTTAATTGATCATGTTAGGTCAAGCCCACAGCCTCTCGCAAATTGTAAGAAATTCATTATCTTTGCTCGCTTTAATGAGAAATTCGTTCCTCAAACAACCGGCTCCAGAGATTGTTGGACGCGTACAAGCCACAAACGCTCTGAAAATGGCAAATTTAAGTACATGCATTTTGATAGAACATGTGGTTTGACATTGAAGTTAGTCAAGTGAACGAGCCAGATACGCTCATAATTGCTTCTGGTAATTCATCTTGCAAGCTCGGCTCTCTCCACTTGTGTTGTGTTGCGTAAACTGTATTGATGTTGGGCTTGATTGTGATGTTTTCTGTGCCAGGATCACATATAATATGCAGGACAATATACTGCTTAATGTCTACACTTTCCTCTCTCTGGAACAAGTGTCTGATGGATATTATTTTTATGCCAGACCAAGTGCAGCTTTATTTGACAAGGAGCTGAAATAAAGGCAGCCATGTCATATGAGTTTAATGTTCCTTGACAAGCCACTGACTGCTTTTCATTCTCATAATGTAGATGAGGCCTGAGTTGTTTTGCTCCGCGCTGCTGTCTACTATGAATAATTCTGTGTAGTAACTGCATTCAACATATCTTCCCCTGATAGCTGAATTATTTGGTTGGAAGAGCTTATTTGTTCACACTGCCTAGGGAATGGAAATTATGAATAATTTTGTTGATCGACATTCATAAATGAACACATAAATTTCATATTGGGAGGAACAAAGCATTACTGCGTGGCCGCTTCAGCTGGACACTGCCTTTGAGGTCTCTGATGATGTGCACATAAGATTAAAAAATGATGAGGCAAAATAAACCATGATGGCCCAATTTCTCTGACGATCCCTGCTTGCAACTAATTTCAATTAAACTTAATTGCTGTTGACAGTAGTTTCCCTCAGCCTCACTTCAACTAAAAAACTGCCATGCGGGTCCACATTTGCTCGTCATTCTCGGTGTGTTTCATGCTCTGCACACACCACTCTTCTTAGTTCAAACTGAAAAGAAAATGCGCTTTATGATTTATTTACTCATCTGTTTCAAAAGTTTGTCTTGCTGGTTGTAACTAGAAGACGTCCTGTGGAGTTTATGATCTACATTCCTTCATATTTCTGGTGATCTCCTAGCCTAGCCGCGCTAGACAACCCACGTGTAACCCAGGTCACTTGAACGCCCCATAATTTCTCCCCACACCTGAACTGTGTGGCACTAATCACAGCTCCGGGCCTCCTGCACTGTGATTGGCTCAGACCCTGACTAGCCAAAAAAACAAGATGGCTGCGCCCACTGCCAGTCCTGCACTCCGGCTGTGACTGTGTTCGCTTCTGTTACTCACTTTCAAATCATCATTGCTCTCTAAAATTTGGACATTTGTGCCAAACCCTCCATAACTCTACGGTAAGGTGCTTGAAAATTGTATAGTCGTGTCGCTAACACTTAAGCCGCGGCACTCATGTCTGGCACGTCTTGTTTTCATGCTAATAGAGAACCGGCAGCACCCCGGCTTCAAACTCCTCCATCCTCCGCTACACACCTCTCAGAATCAATGGTGAGTCAAACTAATATGTACTGACATAGGTCCTATGTTCAATATTACGTATTATTCATTAGATCCCGTGATTTTATGTGTTTTTGCCACTTCCGGGTTGTCGCCGGACTATTTTCGTCTGCTTTCTTGTCTGTGTTTGGGCTCCTGATTTCTCGTCAGATGCCCAAACATGGCTGAAATGACTCTTGTGTTTAGGGTACAACTAGTACTATGTCATATATTTGCTGTTTGCCGATACCTCTGTTTGTTTTGTAATTAATTGTTGATAAAGCCATGCTAATAGCAATGCTAAGCTAGCGGTCCATGAACAGTAATGGGGTTAGGCTATTAGTACTAATAATGACCTTTACACTGAACCTATTGTTTTATTTAAATGTTGCGCAACTGTAAATGTTTATTCGTTCATTTGATTGATTGGAAAAAATGTGAATGATGTGTTAATCTACTGATGAAATAAGAAATGGGATGGAATAAGAATTTAATCTGTTAACAGAAGACAATGTTAGTAACGGAGAAACTTATTGGTTTTCTCCTATGACCTCTTTCCAGGTCAGGTTTTTTTCCCCCGTCCCACATCACGTCCACTGAATGGGACCAGATTCCTCTACTGAGGTGGCGAGCTGAAGCCTGGTAGAATCAAATATTTTTTTTTTTTTTATTTACCCACTTCTCCGGATTGTGGATTATTATAAACTGAACCGTGAGGATCGTGATAAAGCAGATTGTGCGCTCAAACCAAACTTAAAAAAGAAGTGTCATCTTATACTTGATGCAAGGTTTTTTTTCTTTTTTTTTTCCTTTGTTTGTTGTCCTCTGTTGAATGATTTGTCTCTGAGATATTGTTCATTTTATTTTCAATTATTCTTACAATATAATTCACTTAAACTTAATTTCTGTCTCCTCTGGTCTTCATTCACCTCCAAGCTCCTACATGAACCCGGTTTCCTTTGTTGGCAGATCCATCCCATTGCATACTACTAGTCCTAACGTTTATTCATTTCTTGACCCTTTTACTGCCCCAGTGATAAGCGTTACACACGGCAACGAATTTAATTCTCTGCCAGCGTGGGTCTAGTTACCCTCCATAAGGCCCGAGGTTGGATGCTCCTAAAACTGGCCAGACGAATCACCATGGAGTGTAGAGTCAGAAGGCGGGCGTAACTAAGTGACGACAGAGGCACGACGATTCTGACAGAAACAACTAGCCTAGCCGTGCTAGACAACCCACGGCAACGAATTTAATTCTCTGCCAGCGTGGGTCTAGTTACCCTCCATAAGGCCCGAGGTTGGATGCTCCTAAAACTGGCCAGACGAATCACCATGGAGTGTAGAGTCAGAAGGCGGGCGTAACTAAGTGACGACAGAGGCACGACGATTCTGACAGAAACAACTAGCCTAGCCGTGCTAGACAACCCACGGCAACGAATTTAATTCTCTGCCAGGGTCGACAACAAAAACGACAACAGTCGTTGAGCTCCATTAGCACCGACTCTGAATAATCTTTCTATTAACATGTCTGTAATGTACTTGAGCTTCACCCATTGACTGTATAAATAAGGCTTCACTGAACTACCGCATCCTCTGATTTTCGGCGCTCTAGGAGCCTATTCGTGATTGGTTGTATACCTACCCAATTGCTGCAGAGTGATTTGATAGACAACCTTTTAGCCCGCTCCCTCCCTGTCGAGCGTGCCTAGACCCTTGCGTCTTCAGAGCATGGGTCTAGCGCGGCTAGGCTAGTGATCTCCTTCTCCCCCACATTTGCCTTTCTTAGTTTGTCAGCACATTATCGCCACCTGTTGATCAGCAGATTGGCAGGATTGTGTGCAGGAGAACAAACATAACAGGAACCCAGACATTCAAACAATGACGTAATAATGACGAACAACTCTGATTCTCCTCCTTTAAGAGACTCTTCAATTTCTTATGTTGTGAGTCTAAGCACAGCATGTCAAGGTATTGGAGTCGAGGGTTTAAGACCGGAAAATTTGAAATTTGGCCATATATATAAAATTGATGTTGCTTTTGTAAGGATTTTCTAACACTTTAATATTTTCCCATAAAGCAGGTGTTGGGAAAACAACCTGTTTCCATAGTCTCATCTGTGAAATTAACTGGTTATGCTGAGCGGGGTTCTAAAAACTCCTCATCAGATCCAACAAAGCCTTTATACGCTGCACTGGACCTGGGTGTAGTACATTTTCCCTTTTATATCTACTTAAACAGATGACTGAGATTTTCAGGGAAATGATCCTTTACTTACAGGATGTCCTTTGGTTTCTTTCAACAGATAAATATCGAAAGTGCTTTCAGAAATGGACCGTGGCTGTTTCCTGGTACTCGTCATAGTTGTAAATGCAGTTCATTTATGGGAAACTTTGATGTCAGTGCAGAGCATAAAAGATGTAATCTGTATCAGATAGCTGGAAAATGGGTGTGCCTATAATATACATTTATGCACTGCTGATGATGTGTCTCACTGTGCTGGTCGCATCTCTGTAGATTTACCTCAATTAGGGTGAGCCAGTTATTATCAAGGAGAATTATAGAGGAATATATTATTTCACAACCTTTTTATTTTCTTTTTTTTGATAGTAGCCTATTTTAGTGCTTTTATGCGTGAGCAGTCGCAGGATGAATTTTGGGCAACATCAATTTCTTGCCTATTGCTGTACATTTATCTGTGAAATTGATGTTGAAATAGATTCAGGCGAAACGAAAAGAATGTGTGTGTGTGTGTGTGTGTGTGTGTGTGTGTGTGTGTGTGTGTGTGTGTGTGTGTGTGTGTGTGTGTGTGTGTGTGTGTGTGTGTGTGTGTGTGTGTGTGTGTGTGTGTGTGTGTGTGTGTGTGTGTGTGTGTGTGTGTGTGTGTGTGTGTGTGTGTGTGTTTGCAGTGGCCTGGACGACGCCAGGTACCCATTACTGGATCAAATTCAGTCTGTGGAGGAAGCAGCAGGAGGATTTTGTCCAAATTAGCATCTTTGCGATAACATTATAGAAGCACAAAGCCTCAGCTTGTCGTCTTTCCCAGGCAAGACAATGGCAGTGCAGATAAATGATGACTGATGAGACAGTCAGTCACTCAGCCAGAATGATGCGCTCAACAATTTTTCCATAATTACAAAGGTGTGCAATGCTTGCCATTCCGAATTTACATCAGTTGTGTCTGCTTGGTGTCATGTTTTGAAAAGGCCTGTGGCACTGTAAAAGAATCTACAGCGTAATAAAATTAGTTTTGCATTCCTTTGTATAATCTCTTACACAAATCACCCAGTTTATTGTTGGCAGCTTAGAGAAATAGGCTGCAGGATTGTTGTCTTTTTAGACAACATCAAATTCTTTTTCACATTCTGCTGCCCTCCTGGCCCCCCGACAAGATACCACATTGTCAACACTGAACCTTAACCAGGCTCCATGGAAACAAGTGTAACAAACAGTCTTGGAGGGCTTCCCCTCTTCCATCTGTGTGGTGGATCTTGTTTTGTGATCTCCCTGTCTTTCACCCCACTTCACCAACGGTTCAGAGAGGAGGAGCACAATGAGTCGCAGGCTTTTTGTCGAGTGAGAGGGATCACACACAGCCTCAGGCGTTGGCAGCAGCAGATCGAGGATGTGGCTCAATTTCATGTCAGCAGCGTGCAGCAGGACACACTGAATAACCAAACTTGTAGTAATGACAAAAAAAATTCTGAAAAAATGTGTTTTCTAGGATGTGAAATCGACTTAAGCCCAGCACAAATATGTCAAATGAAATACTGTAAAAGTGCAACCACAACAAAAAATAGTCAAGAAATGTTTCTGCTGAAGGCAGGTTTCATTAAAAAAAGTACTTCACCTATCAATGTGGAAGAAAATGTCCTTTTCATGTTTTCTCAAAGTCACCCTCAAAATGCTGCTGCTGTGCACCAAAGGGAGATCTCATGACAGTCCATTAAATTGGAGTCCAGAGGGGTCAGCTACCTGTGGTGGGTGCAGAGACAAAAGGGGACAGTCCTCAGTGGAGGACCGTGATGGAAATGTTTCAAATGGAGAGCCATTCAGAAATTAAGAGTGTGCGGTTTCCTCAGATGGCCTCGGTGCTCCTTCAGTGTGGTGGGAAGAACCTGTTTGGTATTTTTATCAGCAGCAGGGCTCTGTCTTTGCTCTAAGAGCAAAAAGGGGAGACCGAAATAGATGGCAGACTTAAATCTTATTAGCTCTTGTCCCACTGGCAATCACCTTTTGCACCATCCTCATTGTCTCTCTGTGTGTGTGTGACACAGTGACAAAAAGAGGAAGGTGTAAAAAAAATGCAATAGATTATAAACGGTGTCATATTTGAAATGAAGACTCCCACATTTAATGGTGTCCTTGTACCTTTACAGTTTACAGTCCAGGTGCTCCTTTGCCAGTTCGGGTCCACTGTTAACTTTATAGAAAAATCTTTGTGATTCGGGTGTCAGGCTCTGCGTCAAAGACATTACCTCTGTATGTAGTTCCTTAACGGGCATTAAAAAGCTCCCTTGAAATCTCCTAAGGGATCAGTTCTTAAAATAAAAACAGAAATTATGTGATGAGACCAGAAATTCATGCCTAATTATTTAATTCAGCGTTGTAATCTGTGGCTCTGCTTGATATTAAGTGACTCATCACTGTATTAATATCAGCTCCTCATGGTTATTCATCAGTGCACAATAATTCTGTCCAACTCTGGATTTTTTTTTTCAGTGTGCTTTCATGTCTTCTTATATAATGGCATTTATTCTAGTGCTCTTAGCAGGAGACCTGTGGGGCTCAGAAGCAAACCACCTCTGAATTCATGGTAAATCTTCTGCTCTTCCCATCACTGTCACTTTTTTCTTTGTCCAACATTAAGTGAAGAAAAAAAATCCTTTTAGGTATGTGTCATAAATATCTAAGAGTTCAAGGAGTTACTTTTTTTGTTTAAGCATCGCCCTCAGCTACTTAAAATGCATTTTTTTCCTTAACGGTCCTTAAAGATGCACATATATAAACACAAGAACAGAGAACTGTGCATTTATAGTTTAAAGAAGGAAAATTGCTGTTATGTTGCATCAATCCTCCAGGCTTTTGGGAACTGACTACACATGATAATAAGCATGATCGGTCAGCATACAATAAACTGATTGAGTCTGTATTATCCTAATTGACAGAAAAAGTTGAATCAGTCCTTTAAAGAATCACAGGATTCTTATTGTAATATGTGGCCAGACTGTGATTTGGCTTTGGCAGAATATCGATTGTGTTAAGCAGGATCTTAAAGCCCCGGCTTGTTAAAAGTGCGGATTAGGGATATTCTGAAAGCAGAATAATGCCACTTGTGGGAAATGTAAATTAAATTAGTCCTCTGAATGGGAACACATTTGGCCAGTCGTTCATGAGAATATGCAGGAAAAAGATTTGGAAAGCAGAAACACCCAGAAGGAAAAATATCTCCCCAGTATCCTCAGTTTTAAAGCGCATATCTTTTTCCTTTGAAACTGTTTGGCCATCAGTTTTACTGTACTGTTAATACAGATTCAAAACTCAGATTAAATTTCGTATTCCCTCAGAGTGTCAGAGGCAATCATACAGTCTGCTTTCCCAGTGATAGAACTGCCTCCCTTGCGATAAAAACCTGCTTCCTCTCCGTCCCTCTCCAATTTCCTCCATCTCGGTTTAGCTGTCTTTCCTTTCCAGACTCCCCATCAGCACCCCACCTCAAACACACACGCACGCACGCACGCACGCACGCACGCACGCACGCACGCACGCACGCACGCACACACACACACACACACACACACACACACACACACACACACACCAGTAGCCAGCGATGGATGCAGTCCACTAATGAGGATGAGCTCATCAAGGCATCTGCATGGGAGTCGGCGACGTGTTGGGAGAGATTATCTCTCAACTGTTAATATGACTCTAATGGGGCGACCTTTGATTTCCAGCAGACTGATCATGAAAAGTTGTTTGTTTCCGGCTGTCAGACAGATTGCACAAGTGTGATTAGAGATTCATCATGTTGGAAAGTTCTGTGACACTGAGCACACAGCAGACTGTTAGACCAGCTCCTCTACATTTTACACTTTATTAATATTGGACTTTCTGGAAAGGTCCATATGACTGGAATTCAGCCCTGCTGTTTTGAATTTAATAAAAAACATCTTTAGAGCTCAGCGGATTTGCATGGAAAAAAATCTGCTGCTCTTTACTGCCTGTAAAGACTCTTGTAAAGTCGGCAACAGCGAGTGGAGTCATTACATAAGTAGGGTTAAGGCTCTTTGTAGTCTAAAGCATGAGATGTGTCATCTGTGCTTATACTGCATGGTGCAGTATGTCTAAGAATTGCAAAGCCAACACACCCTTTTACACATTTTAGAAATTATCATTGTATTCTATGAAAATGGTTGTAAATTAATTTGTGAGCACAAGGTTGCTAAAAAGTCTATAAACTTGCAGTAATAATATTGCATGACACTTGTGCAGATGCTATATTCTTTGTTTTCTTTATAGTACACATCGAGTTTGTCTTTTTTTATTTCTATATACCTTTATTCATTTTAATTGAATTCCAGTGTAAATGCAAGAAAAACGTCTGCTCAGGGTTGCAGAATTGGTTTATTTATAACACCAGGCACCTACATTTTGCATTTGTACTTTCGCAATTTTATGTTTCTAAATGAATCCTTTGTCCGGTCTGAGGTGAAAATTTGCTCCATTATTAACATTTGAAAGGTTCAATGCCTCAGTGCCCTCCTGAAGACCACTTGAGTTAGATTATCTGTCACTTTCTGAACAGGTTATGCTTGAAGAATTTGCTGCTGAAGGACATTGTATTGGATTAGTGCAGTGGTTTTCAAAGTGTGCAGAGGCACTGCGGCAGCCTGGGAGGTGTTTACTGAAAAATAAATTACAGAGTTTTAAATATTAATGAAAATAAAATGGAAGACCAATGAATAATACTGCGCTACCACCACTGCAATCAGGATTAAATAAATAAAATAACACACACAGAAAGGTGGGTTGTTGTACAAACACTGATGTACTTTCGAATGGTTCAAAGGAATAAAGTCCAATAAATTTTGCAATTGCCTTTAACTTTTCTGTTACGAGTGAAGGCTGTTGTCTGCTGCACATTAAAACCTTTAGCAGATTACTTCCCGGGTGCAAGAAGCTCTGTTGTGTGCACAGACAACTTGTTTATCTTCGTTTTCATAATTTATACCGTGAATATCACAACCAGCAGATTTTGAAAGCCTAATCCATGACAGCTAAAACCTAAATACCCTTTTACAAAGTCGCTTGTGTTAATGGGCCTCCAACAATTTACATATCACAGCAGAGGGGTTGATTCTTCTTCCTTCGATGGAAAGCAAGTGACTATAAATTTGAAGATGTTTGCTGAAAACATGTAAATTAGTTTAAGCTGATTTAGAGCCACTGTTCATTAAAACATCTGAAAACCATTCGTCTAAAAATGTATCACACTATGATCAAAATTGTAATTATCATTTAGGTGTTGTATTGAAAGAAAGTTGCTGAAAAAATAAAGATCCAAAAAAAGCAGTCTCAGTATATAAACAACCAAACCTTTACCTTGAAGAAACTGCAAGAGAATCTCCTGTTGTCTAAATGAGCACGTCTCTGCTCGCAGGGAAGTTTTTCCAAAATCCTGAGGTCAGAACGACTCAGTCAGAACCTTTTTCACTGCAGCTCCTGCTGATTGTAGCTCTGCTAAGGAAGAACTAATTCTTTGACATGACAGTTGACTCCATCCTGAGGCTAAAGTTTCCATTTCACACACTGAGTCTGTTCTTGTCTGGTGGGGCATTGAGAGTATTGAATCAAAGGCCAGGGGTTCAGCATATTCTTTCCCTTCACTACATCAAGATTTTTTTCTCCTGTTGTCAAACATAAATGTGGAGAGAAAACGCTTGAGAGCCCTTTGAGTGATTCAGACTTGGAGCTAAATAGCTAAAGAGGAAGTAGCCGTGACTTGGCGTCCATGGACACTGACAATCTTGTTTTCTGTATAACACAGCGCAGTTGAGCAGAGCGATTGCATGTCCTATTGTTACATTTATTGACTTTTCTGTGATAATCTGTGTGAACTCTGTACAGCTGGAGCTTTGGCGTTTGGCGTTAGACCTACGCAATTGCATATGTGTGTTGTCTTGTGCTCCTCTGACTTTTGTCTTGCAGCACCATAAAGATGCTGTGAAGAGTTAGTCATCTGAGGATAGCTCCCATCGACCCGTGAGCTAACAGCCCTGCAGCAGTTCTGCCATGACACTGTAAACTTTTCACATGCTTATCCTCTCCATAAAGTCGAGGTGTGCTGCAGTGGATGTGCTGCTGTGTTTCTCATTTACTAATGCGTAGAGCCAAGATGGAAGAATCATGTAAGAAGCCAATATTGGTTTGTTTTCAGTAATGACTTGAAAGTAAGATATTAATAGTTTCTGCACTGCTTGTAAGTTCCATTATTAGTGCGTTGTGATTTCTGAGGCTTGCCATAAATATAAGAACAATCAGTATTTTCTTCGATTGTGCCTTTAGTATTGTGTATTTAGTATTTGTTTCAGTCTGGGTATATTGACATTTGCTGTGAGCTTACAAATGACCAAATGGTAAAAATTTCATGAGGTTTTCCAGTATTGCATCATACTGCAGTGTGATGTCTGTCAACATTAAAGCATTGCTGGTGTTGCCAACAACCAACAACTTCTCCTGAAATGATTCCAGGCACCCTTTCTCTCACAAGAAACAAGAAGCATACATTTAATCAAATATGACAGCCGAAGCCTTCTCTCTCTCTCTCTCTCTCTCACACACACACACACACACACACACACACACACACACACACACACACACACACACACACACACACACACACACACACACACACTTCTCCGCTGCCAAACTTTAATGACCGTAACAGTGGAGCTTCATGACCTGAACTTGAACAACCTGGCACCTGACTTCTGCTTGTTTGTTTCTGTTCTACGAATCAAAATATTCAAATGCCAGCAGACGGATGAAACTAAATTGAATCAATATTTGGTGTGACCATATTTGGCCTTTTGAAGACCACCATTCTCCTTGGTACACTTGTTGGGCGTGTAGATGTTCGTCTATGGAGTTTGTCTGTCTCCATGATGTTGACATGGGGCTCTCTTGGTGCCATGTCACTTGTTGCAGGGCTCTTCATTCTTCTCGTTGCTGAACACAGCTCCTAACTGCCTCTATGTTTTGGGATCATTGTCACTCTGCAGAATGAATGTGGCTGATGGTACTGTGTGTGATGGATACGAGTCTGAACATTTCCATTATTTAGCTGGAATTTTCAGCACTCTAAGAGGCAAGAAACTGACAGTTCTGTAAAGTGGTGTCGTTGACTTGTGAACCACATGAATCCTCACCCACCATTTGGCATGTGAGCCGCGCATTAGTTGCAGAGTTTAACCATGATAGTTTAAAATATAGTTTTACTGCTGCTGTTATATTTTTAAAATGACTCGAAGGGTACTTGGAGGCCAAGGCTGTCTCACAGTTTTAAAGAAAGTTATACTCCAACTTTCCACTGAGTTTCATGAATTTGTCCTGGTAGTTTTTGACTAGCCCTTCTTACAGACTCCCAGACAAACCAATAGCACAGAAAGCATACATCTGAGGTGGACGTTTGCCCTATATATCCATGCAGAGTTGCAGCGACAACATATAAAGCAGCTGTTTGTTCAAATGGCCTGAGCCTGTTAAAAGCAGTTGTCCGTGACGGTCATGGCAGTATCTATCTTTTGTGGGTTTCTTTTTCTCATCTGATCTGTGACTCAAAAGTCCTCATCCAATCTAAACCATGTTTTGTGATCCCACACTAGTAACTGATAGATTTTTTTTTTTTGCTCAGCAAGGATATTGAATGTACATGCAGCTGTAATTCCACAATATGGTATTGAGTGTTTGACTTATTTTTTGAACAAAAGATTTACTTTCATTGAAGCAGTAGCCCACAGTCTCGGGTAATAAAAAGTATCGTGACTGGAGAGACTTCAACAGGTTAATAATCCCTAAAAAGGAGTAAGTCATGGCTTTTTGGCCCTGTAACCCACAGTCTGTTACAAAATAGTCTGTGTACTTCATGTTATCAGACCTTGAACTGAGGCTCTGTGGATAAACTCTAAACACAATGTCTTCGTTCAGAATCCCTTGGAGTTATTGAAGTTATTGGTTGTGCGTGCCTGTCCTTTCTGCTCAAATGTCCCATATTTCACCATCCTGTTTTATCCACTTGTTTTTGTCAACACCATTAAATGAACTAATCTAACTTCTTCAGAACAATCGAGGTACACGGTGGCCTGTGCCAAGAATGATAATCTGTATTTACTGTATAAACACTGTGGAGGCATGGGGCCGGTAGCTTGTTGAGAGCAAACAACATGTTGATAAATAAGCTGGAGTTTTCCTTATAAGGCTTCATATATCTAGTAGTATTTCCTGAGCTGTGCTAGATGTGTTTTCGGTGTACAAGCCACTACATCTCCTACATGTATGAAAGTCAAATTCAAGACTGAAATATAGGCCTTGAATGCTTCAGTAAAAAGTATTATAAACAAGCTGTAACAACTGTTGATTTACCTCTTGTTCTTATCAAGTACATGCATAACATTGATGCCAAACTAAACTGGAGGTTGATAAGTAAAGAGAGACGGAACGATTGCAGCAAGACAAAGGATTTAAGGAGAACACAATGAGGGGAGAACATGTAATGACAAAGTGCAGTCTGGAAAGAAAGGCAGACAGCTGTGCAAATCCATTTTCAGGTGTATGTGGGGGAAGCTCCGTCTGCTCTGCCATGTTTTAAGAGAAACTGCTTGTTACGTCCAGCTGCCACTGTGCCCCTGTCCTACCCATTCACCGCAGTGAGTAATTAGACTCCAGCCTCATTACATGAACAAGTTTCCCAACTATTTTAGGCGACTGTAACACTTGTGCCTGTGTAAGTCTCATTTTTTCAATTTATCTAAACTCCACTTATGCACAGGCAAAATATGGTAACGCTCTACATCGTGATGCCCTGAAGTTAAATGCCATCAAACTGTAAGGCAACGTGTCATAGCTGATGTCTGTAGTTCAACTGCAGCCGTGGTCTCCTCAAGTGGAATTTCCAAAATCCGCAGACGTTGTTGATGTTCGCGGCTCTGTGTGGAAAGCAGCTTCCTATCACTTGATTGCAGCCCCAAACCTCATTCCCAATTTGTCTCCAGACATTGTTTGGCTCTTTGTAAAACATAATTGTGTCAACAGTCACTAGAGATGAGACACCAGACCTTTTGATAAGTGCCTTCCCACAAGGTAAATTTGGCTGGCAGGAATGGAGCAAACACGCAAACAAACCAGCAGACAGTAATTTTCCACTGTCTGTTACCGTGCATTTTAATAAGGTTGATGGATTAATGCCTCACTTCAGTAACAGCTCACTCGGTGAGCACCGGTTAAGCCTGTCCGGCTTTAACAGTCCCCACCTCATTGCATCAGTAATGGTCACTTGGAAGATCTGCTTCCACATTATTTTTCTATCTAAATGTCTTTGTCATAAATGTTTTTTCCCACTGCGGAAAGCAGTTAAACCCCACAGAAACAATGTGGACTTAAGATTAAGTAGTCGAAAGCATAAGCTTTTAAGTGTTGTTGCTGATCACCAGACGAGGATTGAGCTGCAGGGCGAACATTTAGCAGGACCAGAATGGGCTTCATGTTGTTCAGTGAAGTGAGGATGTGTGTGTGTGTGCATATGTTTGGAACAGTTGAGCTGGTTTTAGAGCAGCTGACCTTTGTCCGTGTACGTGTACATGTGTACGTCCATGCATACGTGAAAAGGTTTTTGTCTTGGAACTGATCTCTGTCCAGTCCGCTGTTCCTCTGTCTTGACTTGTGTTTGCACATTGGTTGCCTTCGTTTTTGCCAGTTGTCACATGTGTGCCCTAAAGTTTATCTTTCAAATTCTAAAATGTAATGACAGGATAATTTTGAAGTTTTAGGCACAACAATTTCTCACACAAAAATCTGACTTTTTTTTTTTTTTGCATTTGGTTAAAATATGCTAACTGCTTTGTTGCTGCTTTTGTAATATCCACTTCATGTGTAATATCTACAAATGATTATGTAAAATAGAAAACAAATTGCAATTTTTGTTTTGACAGTGATAAGCTATCTCCAAAATCACAGGCTGAAAGGAATAATTGACCAACAATGCGCTCCTTTTTAGTATAATCTTTTCACTGGTGTTGGTGGTATTTAGGGTTGCTTAATGGACCCTGCCGCTCTCCTCCCATGTCTTTGATCAGTGTCCAGCCTCCCAGGCTCTTATCTGGACAAACACAATGGATCCGCTACCTGCTTTTATTCTTTTCTTATTCAGAAAAGGGAAAGTCGGCTCAGCTAATGACTTTGGATGTCAGTGTTTTATCCCCTTTTGTATCCTGACTTTTTTCTTTGGTCTTGTTCTTTAGCGCTTTTACACACACAGATGCACACACATGGTGCTGGTCCCACCTCTGAGCTGAATATCACTGTAAAGTGTGTCTTCCCTCTTGGTTATTGCCTCTCTATTGTCCAATGGCTTTGTGTGCGGGGGCTTTTTGTGTTAGCCTGGCTGGAATCGGCCTGTTTACTGTGAATAAATGGGAGCAGAGGAGGTTGGAGGACTGAACTGTGCCTCTTCTAGAGTGAAGGAATGCTATAGCGCACACTGCAGCACCTCAGCTCTACATCACTCTGTCTGATGGCAAAAAATGTGTATGATATTTTCTCCCTTTTTACACCACGTCCTCATTATTTTGCTGCTTGTGATTATGTTTCACTCTGCACTTCTTAAATCGGTGTACACTGGTAATTTCATTTTCTGGCTGTCTGACCACATTTCCCCATTCTCTCCTTAGAAAAACCATTAATTAACAATTCAGAGCATATGGAACTGTTAACAGCACCTCAGTACCTTCATTGAAATTTGGCTAGCTGGCTGCTTAACACAGTATTTAGTTAAAAATGAAAACATATTGGAGTCATGTCACATCTGCTCAGTTGATATATACACATTTCTTTTCAGTTGCATAATTAATTTACACCCCAACAACCAGAAGAGGGGACAATGACGTGAAATTAGATTTTCTGAGGTGTGTTGAGCGTAAAGCCAGAGTTTTCATGGTCACAAAGGTGGCTCTGTTTTTTAACCTGGCTGGATCACCATGGTAATGTATGCTGCATACTGTGGATAACCTGCTCCAGAAAGAGGTTCTGTTCAGAGTATGGCTTTTAAATTGGCCGTAAGAGACGCCACCCTCTCAACAATTCTTTTCCTGACCGTATTCACTCTGAGTGATATAGATTCTCAGCGGAGGGAATGAGTTATACATGCAGATCCATTGAGCTCTAAATTATGTCACAGAATGAAGCCATGCAGTTGCAGTAGTGCAAACCGTATGGATTGTGTTCCTTTGGGAACTTACAGTTTGAGATGTAAAAAATGCATGATTATATTTCTTGGCTTGGGTATCACAGATAATAGAACACAGATTAGAAAACAATTGGTCTGTTTGGAACTATCATCGAGAATATTCTGTTACTAAAAAAAATAATAATTTCACATTGTCAATGTCACACGCAACTTTTGATCATTTTATTCATAACTAATTTAAATTATTAATGAGCTGTGATAGTTTTAGCACCTGTAAAGATTCACACCATCAAGTTGTCTTCCCTGCACAACTGCTCTGCTATGTAAAATGTTCTTCATTCGCTCAGACAACATTTTCTCTCAAGTTAAGTGGTTTCATTGCTCAGTATTAATGACCTCAATTATACTGTATTAACTGACTGAGCACAGAGGATTATGGGTCATGTGTAGGATTTCTCAGAGGACAATATGTAAGTCAAGAATGTCGTAGCATGAGCTAGGTTTGGGTTTTTGTTAGCGGGTGAGCTAAGCTTACTATGTGCAAAATGGAAACAACTTTATAAAAACAAGCAACAGGAGCACGTCTGGGTTTACTGGTTAGTTGCCCTTTAGTCTCACTAGGCAACACAACATGCAGAGGTTGCACATGTAAGGTGGTTTAATGTAAATGCATATCACCAGAGTAGAAGTATGAGAAAACAAAAATCACAGAGTTTACAATAATCTACGTAAAGCAAATGAATTCTTCTGAATATACATAAATAATGGATTGATGCCATGTTTCAATAGCTGGTATAATGGTTAAATTGTCTATGTGTTCCTGTCAGGTAACTGCAGTCTTATTTTATGAATGAATGTCGACATGCATTATTTGAGGCTGCAGTTGCCTGATGCCCTCTCCTTCATACTGATTGCTCTTCTGTAAACACTCTGTTTATCATAGAAGCTGTGGGTTTGTGGCAGACAAAGTACAACAGGTGTGACCTGAGTAGCTTCACACTTCTGATACTGAAGTTATCATATTTAGAGATATTACCACCTGATAGGCAAAGCAATTTAAATGGCCTAGTGTGTTAACTGATCATATCTCTCTCTCACATGTCTTTCCAGGTATTTGGTGATTATTATCACTTCCGGCATCGCACAGTGGTGAAGAGATCGCTGTCAGATCACAGGGGGACACAAGTTCGTCTACAAAGAGATCCCAAGGTAAGAGGTTTATGTTAGGGGGTACAGTCATGAGTTGGCATGAGAGTCACTGATGTTTCAATGTGCTACTGGGAGAAGATGTGTGAGAAGTGGGGACTGTTGCTTTCTTTGTAGTCCTGTTCATGAGACGTGTTTGTGGTGTCACCATGAGGGTAGCTATGGATGTTGGGGTGTGGATGTTTTTGTTTGTTTTTTGCTAATCAGGCACTAATGGGTAGGAGCTTGTATTTATTCAGTATTTGGCCCAGTGAACTGAAAGTGTTCTTAACAAGTTCTAAAGCTTTTGCATGCTCTTTTTATCATCCTGTGCAAAGTTATAATGTGAGATTTCTGGATTTTCTGTACTTAAATCTGAGGCATTTTAACATACTTTGGTAAAAAAAAAATGAGTGTTTGGAACATGCTGAACATTTTGGTGAATATCAGAGCAGTGAATTCTGCTGAGTTCTGTTTGTAACATTTCCACAGAGATATACATTGCATTTGTTCCATTATGTCTATTATGTGCCGTAAATCTAAAAATGTGACAAACTGCAGGCAGTTTTCCAAGCAGATAAAGTTTTTGCAGATGCAATATTACATTACAATGTTTTCAATACTATAGCCGTTCCCTCATTTGCTTTTCTGTAGTAATCATTAAAATATCTCGTTTGATCTTATTAAGTCATCCCTTAAAGTATATTTAGTCAGTGCTGAAGAACTTTTCCTTTCATTTTCTAGTTTGATTGATGATTTGACATAGATTTTCACTCCGTGAGGCCACTAACTAACCCACACAGGAAGAGAGGCAAAGTGGAAACAAATGAGAGCACATAAGCTCACAGCAACAGGGCAGAGAGCCAAACCCTTAGACTTCATTTGTCACCTGTTTTTAATGGCTGTTTCAGATGAGCCACAACATCCACTGTCGCTACTTTTCCTTTCACCTGAGTGTTCGAAGGTGCTTCTCTGTGGATCTTCCCCAGATGCATGCTCTCCTCCGTGGACCTACTTCTTCCTCCTTGACTAATCTAATTTTAAAATTCACATTTCTGTATTTTCCGCAAGAGTGTTTGAGGTTAGTGTGAAAATGAGTCTGTGTCCTACCCCACTGGGAAGGACAAAGGGAATAGTGTGAAATTAACATTCAGAGCTGTGGGAATGCAAGGGAGTGTGCTGCTGAAAGAGAGGACGCACAATAGTATTTTGTTAAACAAGCTTCTATCAGAGAAACTGTGAAAATGTGAAACTGCTTATGTAAAAAAATGACCTGACAACATATAAACCCTAAAGGTTTGTTTTGATAGAACTTGTGTATTGTGAGTATATTTAACTACTGAAATAGCTAAATAACTTACAGCATTGAAGAAAATCACCTTAAACAGTACATAGAGAAAATAAACAATTTATAAATGTTAGATGAGTAAAATAAGAGTCAAAAATGCACAAAAAAAGTATAGCAGGTAAACCCTTTAATGCAAAGTAACACAGTAACTACAGGGACTCAGCAATTTTCCAGATTTTATCAATCTGCCATTTAGTTTTTCATAAAATTTAAGAATTATTATTTAGTGGAAAACTTTACATCTTAAGATTTTGCTTTAATACATTATTCTGCCACTTACAACAGTTCTAAAGAATATAAAAAAAGTGAATTTCTGCTTTCTTGTTGACGAACTTTTCAACTATGACACTGTTAAGCAGCGTTCCCTCTGTCTCCCTATAGGATTTTATGTAATGTCCTTAGTTTTTGTGTACTGGGGGCTGAGGAGTGGTTTTGTATTGCTGTTATGACAGTAGAGTTTGAACTGTATTCAGGCAGCCTTAGAAAAATCATAAGTTAAATTGTAACTTAAATTTGTGAGGAATATTTCAAAGCAGCTGTGTAGCAGTGTCACTTGTATAAAAACCCAGAGCAGCTTTCCCCTGACATTTGCTGTCAATGTGAAGATCCCTAATTGGAACTGTTGGTTGCTATTTATTTGGGCTCCTCCTATGGGCTCCTGGCTGACAATACTGTAGCATCAGGAGTACATTTAAACAGGTGCAGCTGGGTGTTTTTGACAGCCGGCGTACCCAGATCGCAGTGAGTTTCAATGGAAAACAGATCTTAGATGACTGTGGCTTTATATTGCTAATAATGATCAGTTGACTCCAGTACGGTCGCAGCAGACTGACTCAGGCTCCTCCACTTTGTGGCTGAATCCTCTTTGAGTTCTTTGACTTCACTCTTGGGAGTATCTGAGTTGATTGTTGCTGTATGCCTCTCCTCCTAATGACTTAGCCCATCAGTGACAGTAAATTGTAGGAAAATATTTCAAAGTGTTCAGCTTTTTTTTTCTCCACATTTTCTTCCTGTCCCTGTCATCTCAGGAAAATGATGTCTGCATTTAAATTGTGTCCAGTCATTTGCGTAAATAGAGAAATTCAAAGACAGTTGCAATAATTAAGGTAAATTGCCATATAAATCGGTATAAGTACATATCGAGATACCTGTACATATGTGTGAAAACTAACTTGTTGCCTGAAAAAAGGTTACTGAAACCTGCCTTGAAGTATCGCTGACCATGCTGTCATGCTGTGCATCTGCACAGTACAGGTGCACACTGGGAATAGCACAACTGCTGCTGGGCTTGTTTGTGTATGGTACATGTTAGAAGTGGTCCACTTTCCTCTTTGGGATTTCCTTTAACACGGCGGCTTCATTTCCTGTTGTTGAATTCCTTTTTTCCCACAGCACCTCAGAGAAAGTGGAGCGTTACAGTTTCAGGTCCTCCTGTCTGTTCCAGGAGAGTCAGGCCAGCTTGTCAGTAATTGAGCAAATTTTGTTTTATTCACTTGTTTATTTAGTTAAGGGAAGCTTTGAAAATTCTGCAGCAACTTTCAAGTTCAACCAATCCCTTAGTTTTTTCCGATAATATCATCAATATTTTTCTGTAACTCTGCTGTAATTAGCAGTCTGATCAAAGCCTTTAAATCAGCAGATTATTGCTAGTTTGATTCTCATTTGCTTCAGCTACATAGTTGTTCTGAAAATAGTACAAAAAATATTTTAAATAGGGGGAATTTTAAATTGCCAGAGGACTGTCTGGAGCTTTAAAACTGGTTGGGATGAAGCCTGAACAAAACGCTCAGTAAACTCTTTTTGAAGAGTGTCTAATTACTTACAAAAGCCTCTGGACCTCTGCCAGATCTCATGGACTGACGACAGAGCCCTATTAATGAGGTCTATTGAAGATTTAAAGCTTGCGTCTATCTGCTACCTCCATGCCTTCTACTGTTTTCTGTTTCTGCTGTTGCTTTTGTTTGTCCTTGGGTGCAGTTTACTTTGCTTCGTGTTTTTGTTTGGTTCGTTGAACAATTGAGACGGTAGGCAGATGCAGCACAACGATTGTTGACTCCACAAACGCTGAATTTAGCTGATCAATCATCTGTTCACCTGTACGTGAGGCTTTTATAGCCATCTTCATCACTGTTGCCTGAATAGTAGCAACGAACATTAGAACAAGCTTAATCTGAAATATAAATGACATGGTTACTGATCGTGCTAGAACTGGTAGTATATTCCTTTATGGTAATGATGCTTTATTTCTGGCTTCCATTCAGTCCTCAGAGGGAGGAAGCTATGTTTGTATAATGAAGAAGGACAAAGCAGCGGGTGGGCTAAATAGATGGAGTGGGAATTCTATTTGTTAGACAGACAGGACACTCTGCCTAAACGTGAGCCAAAGCAGTGCGTTTGTGAATATTCGCTGTGCATTGGATCGGTCTGGGCGTATGAGATAGACGCCGTTTTTCATTTTCAAAGCCCTTTTATAATGAAAATGCTGTTTGTCAACTTCTGGGATACTTTGTATTCTGTCACAGACTATTAAAGACTTTAAAAAGACTCTTCACATGAAAACTGCAAAATAAAAGTGGAAATGTTTGTTGTTACATTTCTTTCTAAGGTAGGAAATCTGTTCAATATGGGACATTGTTTCTTGTTGCTGTTTACTCTGAATGTGAAGATTTTCAATTACAGAAGAGTCCTTGAATATTGTATAAAAAATAAAATGAATGGTAAATAATGTAAGGTGCCATAAGGCAGATGTGTTTCTGTAACTCTTTATCCTGTAGCTCATTGCGTGAACAGTTTATGAACACACTAATCTGTGCCGTTATTTCCTCATGACAAGGACTTGAGCAGTCCTGTCTAATACATTAATTAGTGGAAAATCACATCTTTGCTGGGTTTTGATGGACATTTCAAAGAACTGTGTGTGACAGTAAGATGACTGGCTGCACAAATTGTTGGGAAATAGGTGGTGTCACTGACATGCGTGCTGCTGAAGGAGTGGAAACTGGCTGCCGTGCTGAAGCCAATCTTCTTATTTGTCTGATTGAGCAGGCAACTTTAATTAGTACTGAAGTGTTCTAGATAAAGATATCACCATTAAGAATTTCTTTTACCATTATGTGAAAGGAACAAAAAAGCTCATACTATAATCTGTAACTGCTCTTCCAGTTTTAAATGTTGCATGTTTCTCTCTCCGACTCTCATGAGCAGTCCTGTTAGACATCGTGGCATCACTGCAACTTTTCCTGATAATGTGTGAACAAAAGCTGTCACACTGTCAGGAAAGCCACATACAAGATTACAGTGTTCTTCTGGTTTTGTGTTTAGTGTGTGATAGCACCAAAGAACTTACACCGTGTTCTGTAGAGATAATAAGACGGCTTAAGGAGCTGATCTGATACAGTGCAGACTACACAAGCTACATTGGCGCAGTGAGTAATCTGTTGCCTTGTACACTGACTTCCTGTCTTTGCCCCAATTACCAGATATTGCGTGCGTTTTCTTCAGAATCTTTGCATGTTTGATCTGAAGTGTTATGTCACAAACACCTACCCTATGTATGTGAGAAACCAAGATTTACGGTGTGATTGATAAACTGACAGGAAACAGGAAAGGGGAATTTACACACATGGCATGATGACGTCAAAGAAAAAAGCTTTTCTTATTCACTGCATACAGATGAGACTTTTTATAGTCAGTAATGAGCATTTATTCAAACACAAAGCCAATATTAAAGCCTGATGCCTCTCTGTCTGTAAACTGTCCTGTCAGCCTTCTAGTCTTCCTCAATCTGTTTAGATGTAGCAGTGATGTCGCATAGACTCGAGAGATGTGAGGCTCTCCTGAAAATGAAGTTATGTGCGTTTATTGATTCATTGAAGAGAATGAAATCTTAGCAGCTCGTATGAATCATCTCAAATTTAATATCCTTTGATTCAATGCTACAGGAAGCTATGGTGAATGATTTATTTATTTTTTATCAGGACCTCATTTCTGCATACGACTTGAGATGCAAATCATATAGTTAAAAACAATAAACATCATCATCTGCAGAATAACCACTGCTAAAGATATTTTACTGCAAGATGATGTACCACCTTAATATATTTTCATATTGTTTTCTGCAGGAGAATTTATCAGAATATATTGCAGACTCAGTAGAATACAGTTATTTATTTGCCAGTATGTTATAGATAAGATTTCCTCTCTTCAGCTGAAAGTAAACGTCACGAGACTGACGACACCAACATAAAGTTTCTAATGCCAGTCGCTATTTGACATCCAGTGTTTCCCCTGGGTTGAAATGGCTGTGAAGTGGTGGGGTGTAGGCAAGGGCCAAAGGCCCTTACATCGGCGAGCGCTGCAGGCGTGAAGCAACTAGGGGGGTCCGGGGGCATGCCCCCCGAAAAAATTTTGAAAATCAAGATGCAAAATGGGGCATTCTGGCACAATTTGGAGCACATTTTGTTGTATTTGTAGCCATTTCCAAAAACTGAATTAAATAAAATTTTCATGTTTCTTTTCTAAAAATATAAACCCACTTGTCCTTGCGATCAAAACATGTCAACTCGTCCAGTCTATTATATTCTGGTCAGATTTCCACAAGCCATTCCAAAATGCCACATCAGTTCTTATTACAAATTTGAAAAAGACGACAAAGGACTTGAATCTGGAATCAAGTGGTGACTTTTACTTTTTTTCTAAAAACAACTACATGTTAGGTACCAAATTCCCACTTCATTTTTATTTATAATAAAAAGGTTATGTCATGACCTTCATTTTACTTAAAAATGTGAAAGAAAACTTCAGCTCTGGGTTAACAACTGGTTTTCTGAAGGAGTTAGTTCTGTTTTCAAAACTGTTACCTTTTTAAACACAGAACTAGAATTTGAACACCGAATTTGTTTTGCCATTGAATGATATAATTTCGGGCACTCTATAAATCATTTTATCAAAAGAAACTAGGAACTTTATATTCCGTTGAAATCATTTGTCTCGTTTGTGAGAACGGGTTTTGTCGTGCCTAAATGTTTTAACGGGAGCCATTTTTGCAGTCACTGTCAATTCGTATCGCCGCGGACAACAAAACAGTAAGCAAACTCAGTAAAGGAAGCGAGATCGATGCCTACACTGCGTTGCTCACTTTATTTTGATGACATGCGATAGTTTTGATACTTAATTTGACATATGTCTGTGATACACACCTGCTTTTAGCCCCGAAAAAGGAACCGATGGAGCGCTGCCGCTTCTTGTCCGCCATGCTTGTTGACGCTAGGAACGTTTGCCAATCGGAACGACTGACATTTGAAACACGATCTCGCGGGATGTCATTCGAGAACTGAGCGTTACCGACCAACGGGGATGTGCCTTGCTGTCTTCACCCACGGCGAGAAAAGGCTGCCATTCTGGCTTGTTGATTTCAGCGGCGAATATACCGGACTTATGTGTCAGTGCTTTCTAATATTTAGCATTACTTTTTTTTATTTTTTTTGGCGCGGACCAGTGAGGCGGCAATGTCTGCAAAATTGTAATGAGGCGGTGGCCTATACCAGCGAGGCGGGCTGCCTCATCGGTCATATAGGAGGGGAAACACTGGACATCTTCTTAATGTTTTTTCCGAGCGTGTACACTAAAACATCTGTCAGATTCACTATGGTGTGAAAGTGGTTTTTGCTTTGTTCATCTCTGCAATGATGTTTTGGTGACAAATATAGATAACTTTCTAGTTATTGCCTCTCACCCAACCACGGCGTGCACATCAATGTTCGCAGCTAGTTGGCAGTTGAATGTAAAGTTTGGAACTTTTAACAGAAATCTTTTGGCACTGTATTTGTCTGCCTTTGACAGCAGCAAATCTTTGACTTTATGTGTCAAGGCCCTCAGTTGTACGACTCCCTACAGGAACGTGTTCAGTGTGAAAAAGCAGTCATCCAATTTGATGTGTAAACTGCCACAGTGGGCCGTCACACGGTTCTCAGGAAGAATCGGGTAAATCCTGGTATAAGCATCTCACCCCCGTTAGATTGATTGAAAACGCTCACAAACGTCTCAGCTCTTTGAAGTTAAGTTATACAATTATGGTGGGTTTTTTTGTCATGTTGAACTGGCATTGCTTCAATATAGCAGTTAATGTGACCTTCATTACTTCTTTCCTCTTTTACTCTTGTGTCTCTAGTGATCTGTAGAGGCGGAGACTGAGGTGCGCTGTGATTTAGTTGTCCTTCACATCAGGTGCTCCGTCCTTGCAGCAGGCGGTTTTCTGTCTCCCTTCTCTCACATATTTTTTTCCCTGTTCTCGTCTACCCAGGCGTTTTGCTGTACAGCAGGCACAATTCTGCAGAGAGAGTAAGAAGCAGGCTTATTTTCACTGTATGCATTCTGCTTCTGTCAACACTTTCTGCAGGAGCCCCCCCCACACGATGAAAGCCTGCTGCAGACTAGGTTACTGTTGTGTTGTTTGCTGTGTGCTGAAATTGCACCCCTGTTTGTATACTGTTAGTTTGCCTACATGTTTAGGTGTGCCCATAAGTGTAATAAATCCTGGTGCATTCCATTTTACACCAACCAGAAATTTTAATTAGTCTCAGGCTGCTGTGGAATTCATCAGCGAGTCTCATTAGTGAGGAGTCCACGATGCCCCTGTGCCTCTAATCTCACTGTGTCTGCTGTCATCCCGCTGAGAATTGGGATCTCTATTAATTCATTTGACATGGTGACACTCATGGCCAGTGCATAATTATTTCTTGTACAGTCCTTTTTTATAGCCTTGTGAGCAGTGGTCTTTGTGGCCTGAGTGTTTCTCTTTGCATCGTTATGTGCATTGTTAACGTCTTTACATGTTTTTACGTTCTTTGTTTAGGTTACTTGGGCAGAGCAACAAGTAGCGAAACGGAGGAAAAAGAGGGACGTCTTCGCAGGTCCTTTAGATCCCAAGTTCAGAGACCAGTGGTACCTGGTGAGTATGAGCACTTCTGAACAGAAGCTACACTGAACAAAAAGCTTTGTGAGTGTTTTGTGTGTGTCTGAGGGACGTAATTCACTGCCGCAGTCTTGTAGAGCTTTTTATTCGCTCAAAGTCAATACCCGTAATTAAATTTGAGGCTGTGATGTTTCCTCTGAGTCGAAAGACAAGCCTGTATGAATCCAATATACCATCTTTGTGAGGAATGCTGTTGCCATTCTGCTGTTTGCAGAACAAGGAGCTCAAGTCTGAGTGACTGTATCTGTAGTATTCGGCTTTAACAATGCTGTACTTATATACAGGGAGCACCTTTGAATTCTGAATGGCGTGCTTTAAGAAATTGATGGTTTGCTTGAGTCCATAAACTGCATAGCAACACAAAGAGAGAGCACAGAGAGAGAGAGAAAGTGAGAAAAAGACCGAAGTGATTCATCTCCGAATGCTCTTATTTTTACTTGATTGATTTTCACATTTGACTTGAGGAATGTCACTGATATATTGGCCTGTTAAAAGCAGCAGTAACAACTCCTGAGATTTTCTGTTCGGCTTCACTCTTCCTTCAATTACTGCGAGGTTGCTTCAGGCGGAAGAAGATTCATGGTGACGCAAAAGAGACTTGCATCACCACTAGTTCAAAATGCCTGTGCTTTAACAGATTCTATTCCCTGGTGTCGGAGTAGTTAGTGGCACCTTGACAGAGTAAAAGCTTTTTGTCTGGTTGGATCAGTGTTGCTAAATGTAATAGATGCTGCTGAGCTCACACCACTTACACAAACTGAATCTGATAGCAGCATATGTCTGTGGCACGTACGGATATGTATGTAACATTTAATAGCACATTCAGTATTTTTTGGGAGTGCAGCTAATCATTGTCCTTCATTTGCCAATTATTTGATTGATTAATTAATCATTTCCATCTTTGAATGTCCAAAAATAGTTAAAAATGCCCATCATAATTTCCCAGAGCTTAAAGTAAATGTCTTCTTTTGTTCAGCTAATTGTCTGATATAAACTTCCAACTAATGCTGTGGTATACTCTTCTGGAGAATACTGTCTCTGCATTTAAGTTGTTTTTGAATTAGCAGCTTGCACCAGCCTTGCTGACTTGCTGCAAAAAAAAAGTTGCTCTCGTCATTGAAATACATTTGTGCGTTTTTAAATTAGACATAGCAGAGATATAGCGAAGTTTGTCACGTAGCAATAATGTGCGTCTCGCCTTTCTCTGCACTAAATGGGTCTGAACCTCATTAAATCTGAACCTGACTGGCCAGAGGAGAGTGTGGGTGGGTCTGTTGGCAGGGTATCCTTGATGGACAGATGCTAATAGTCAGCATCTGCTGTTACAATGAATATTTAATATTTTCCTGATATTTATCTAAATGATGAGACAGATCTTTTCTTCTTTGATAAATCATGGGCAAGTCCCGCAGAGATCTGCAGCACGGGAATGCTGACATTAAGGAAGAAGGAAAAGGACTGACTCGATGAGCAATATTCAAAATGAGACCTTGGACATGCCTCTCAGATTTATTATTCACTCACTGCGTTAGCCACAAAAGGCCTTTCGCAATCTTCATCAGCATTGCAGATCTCAACTTTTAGCTTTAATTGATTTACTTCTCAGTGGTTTAAGTGTCAGTGACGTTTAAAGGTCAAAGAACAAATCCAATCCATTCTGATAGATTACACTTACAAATAGACCTGCGCGATTATGACAAAAGGTATAATCGTCATTATTGTCATGATTATGTAGCAATTTTTGAGTCAATTTTTGTACTTTCCCCTCCAATTAAACAGAGAACTGTTTTCATTTCCATGTAATGCTGCGTTCCTAATACCGAACAAATATTTGCTTTAAAATATGACTTAAAATGAGGTGCAACTTCTAGAGGGAAAATATAAATACCGTTGAACCCTGAATGCTGGATATAGGCACATCCATAGGCACTACGAGTTACTCATGTTCCCTAAACACCTCACATGCAGACTGTGTTAGAAGCAACTTAGTCTCCCCACTCGGTTACTGCAGCATAACAGTTCAGACAGGTGTCACCAAAAATGTGTATGAAAAGAGTGCAATAAGGCCTTCAAATGTCAGATTTATCCAAGTTGACACCAGTGATTTCTGTGTGCTGTTTCTTCTATGAGTGGAGCTCACATTTTAAAAGTCAATGTTGAAGTCAATCATGTTCATTTAATTGTGGGAAGCCAAAATCATGATATTTGATTAACCGTACAGCCCTACCCACCAGGGCCTGAAATCTGAGAGGAAAATGCAGTTAAAGGTCCATCAGACACGTTCTGTTTTAGCGATACACTTTGATAAGAGGAGCTTTGAACTAGTTGAAAGTCAAACATCGCTTTTGACCAAAGGTCAAGTTGAATGTCAAAAGCCCATCAAATAGCATACAGAATGATGATTACTGGGTGCCACCATCCACTCCATCATTGCTTTGCTTGTTATCAATAATAAATGTAATAAATTCAAGCCTGGTACTGATGCTTTCAGAAAAGAAGTGCTCTAATTAACCTTGCATTACTGTCTTCTCTTCACTTGGAAGGTTTTCACTATAAGAGAATGACTCAAATTCCATTAAGAACACATTTTTCAAGGATAAGCTCATCAAAACTTTAGTCTTTATCAGTCTTTTAAAAGAAAAAAAACGTACATCAGATTTTGTTAACACCGCCTTCTTAGCACCACACAGATGTTTCTCAGATAATTAAATTCCATGTAATTTATTTGTGATCTCTTTCCTCAGTACAACAATAACCACCGGGACTTGAATGCCAAAGCTGCATGGCAGTTGGGCTACACAGGTAAAGGTGTGGTGGTGTCCATCCTGGATGACGGGATAGAGAAGAACCATCCTGACCTGATGCAGAACTACGTGAGTATAAATCCTAAATGAGCTGAAACATTGTTTTCTGTGGAGAAACTCTGGTGTTGCAGCCACAGTTGAGCAGCACAGATAGAGCAGATTTTAAATTGAAAAGAATGTCTTTTTCTGCCGAAATACAACAACATTTTAGGAATCATTTCTGTGCAGATGAATTCCATTTTAAAGATTTAGCATTTAACTCGTTTATCTATTGAATAGATAATAACAATAAACCAAGCTAATAGCTTATGTCTCTTTAAAGGACCCGGATGCCAGTTATGATGTGAATGACGGCGACCCAGATCCTCAGCCACGATACACGCAGCTTAATGACAACAGGTACAAGTCTACACTGATAGCAATTACATTTCCGCTCCTCTCTCCTGTTTCGCTAAATGCTGACTGTGTGTGGAGGTCATCTCAGGACAAAACTCCACAGCTTCATTAATTTGTCCCTCTTGCTGTCTGGGAGCTGATTAATGACATGTGAGCAGACCTACAGCTGTTTCCCATCTATTGTTAAGTCTGCGGGCACTAATTATGAGAACAAATTCAGTTAAAGGCCATAGCCTGTTGGGGCTGTTGTGCTCAGGATGCCTGACTTTCTGCCATTTTTACTTTCCAGAATGGAAAGTTACTTCCTCCTATGGTTCCAGCCCCTATCACACTCACACCGCACACTTTATTGGTTTGATTTGGCCTCTTAAACACACAGGTGCCTCCAGGACATTTCGGTGGCCTGGGTAAATAGAGTAAATCTACACTGGGATTAAGGTGGTGTGTGAAGAAAACAGCTTTATTGCAGTGGCATCTGCAGATGGCATTAGGAGTTGTTTACCACCACAGTGATGTCTTGCAGAGAATTGATTGAATTAAGTTCATCAGCATTAATGAAATGGCAAATCTCTTGGCTCTGGAGTGGCCCTGCTTGTCTCTCTTCATTCTCAGTGCCTGCCTACTGTCTGAATTCAATTTCTGATTTGCTGTAATCTGCCGTTTGTGGGCCACTGGCCTGAGAGGCTTTTTTAACTTGAGGCTCACCATGATTACTGGTAATAGGCAGAGAGGATTATAGTTAGGGATGGATGAAAATCAAACATCCCTATCCGAGACAGAGGCCTGGGGTGGGCACCGTGACTGTTGAGGCCAGAGGGATACAGTGAGAGTTAAAGAATAGCCCAAGCATACTGTAACTATGCAAATGCTGCATCAACGCCTTAAAGGCTTTGTCAGACATATAGAGTGGAGGTTGATTGTAGGAGCTCTGTAATTGTATTCGTGCTAAAAATAGAGTTTACTTGGCTGGGGCAAAACCACACACACACACACAGTCATCAGTAAAAGTTTTGGAAACAGTGCAAACAATATGCTGTTGCTGTCTAATTCAGTCCAGTTGAGTGTATTTTTTTGGTCTTGTGAGCCACTGCCAGGGAATGTTTTCACCACCATCAACAAAACCCGAAATGGTGGAATTTCTTGTGGAAGAATGTGGGAGAACATCCCTCCGGTGCTGCTCCACACATCCAAAATCTATGCCAAGGCATGCTTAAGCTCTTCTAGCAGCTCATAGTGGCCCCGAGCCCAGCTAAGACACTTAACTATTGATGTTTCCTTCGTTTTGGCTGCACCTCTTTCCAACCCTCGCTCACCTCAGCCCTTATCTCTTGCCACCCAGCTTTCTGTGTCTTTTTGTGGCTGGACCTATTGAGAGGGAGAATATTTGTGTGTCTGTGTGTGTCTGTGTGTGTATGTGTGTGTGTGTGTGTGTTTGTCTGTTTCCATTGCTTTGCAGTGGGGCTAGTGCAGATGCATGTGTAAACAACCTGTGGGCGGGCATGAAACTGCGTAAGGTTGTGTTAGACTGTAAGTGTCTGTTCCCTGCAGAAAAAGCCCAACTCTGTTCACCTCCATAAAGCTGTCTTTCTTTCCCCGCATACGGGCCGCAGTGTGGACCGTTCACCCGCATGTTTATCTAAAACAGCATGCGATCTAGATGTTTCTCTTTCCAGGGTTTTCTCTGACTCGTATCAGGATGCTTTCCAAATGTGCATTTTCTGGATTAAACCAGGCTAAACTGGCACCGTCCTCTGCAGAAATACGATGTTCATTTCCTCCTGATTTAGTGCAGGGCTTGATATCCTAATTTGACCTACGATAGTCACAATCACTCTATCCACCAGGTGCAATAAATATGCAAAATTTACCAAACAAGATAAAATTGTTTACCAGTAGAGTAGGAGCACGGACCAGCTACAGATTGAATTTAGAAATATTCAATACACAGCAATGAATAAAAGGGCTATTTAACAGTACTGCAAACAGCAAGCTGATTAATACTTTAGCCGACCTTACATTAATCTCTCTCTAGACACTTACTTCATATTCCGCTCTTTACTGAGCTCTGTAAACATCACTGGACCTTTTGTCCTGTAGGCCAGCTCATTAGTAAACTGACAGAACCATTAACAGACCTAAGAGCAGAGCAAAACAGTTGTTCAGATTTACCTTTGTGGTTCAGTGCAGCCCAGAGACTAATGAACAGCAAATGTCACTATCCACAGCCTCGAGAACCTCAGTGATTTTTTATTTTTTTTGGTAAAGTAATTAAGCTAATGCAAGATAAGAGAAAGAAAATAAATGAACGAATGATGGTGTGTGCCAGAATACGGGAGAGGAAAAAGACTTTGGGTATAAAAATGATCAATGCCATGTTGATTAAGTAAATAAATATTTCAAAATATAACATTGCAGTAGTAAACCTAATTAACTATACAGGAATGCTTGGTCGAACTTTTTATGGAAGTTATGCAGAACTTGCACTATTTAGTACTAAAGCGTGTTTTTTGCTCTTTGTCTTATTTTGTAGTTTGTTACTAATTTGTATGTATCATTAACTGTAGATTTAGAGCTTGTAAAGTATTGCCTATCACATGTAGGCATTGGACCCTGGGGGATTTTTATGTTTATGCAGCACAAGAAAACCTGCTGCGTCTGAGGCAGATCTTTATATAATAAGACAAAAAAAATGCTTATGTACCATTTTCTTTTTCCTAATGTTCTGTTTCTTCAGCATAAGTTTGGGGGAATGGTTTTCCTATCTCTGCTCCATTTCCACACACAGTTTGGATACATCTGCATGACAATAGCATGTCTCTTTAGCGAATCTCCAGAGAGGCACTTAAGGTTTTGCACAATGATGATGGTTCTGCCTGCTGTGGGTAAGAATACTGATCATGTTTTTGGCCTCGGGCCTGCAGCCAACTGTAGTTGCTGTAACCTGAGTTAGTCTCTGTGCCTAGAGTCTGCCATGGGGCTCTTTCTTGCTGTAATCGGAACAAGACTTTGCTCAAATTGCTCTTTGTTCACTGTAATTTCCTATTATCACCATTACTGCATTAAGCAAGAATCATGGGTTATTGCACCAGGTATCAGATTCAAAAGATGTGTTGAAGTTTCTGAGAAGAAGATTCTTTTCTTTTTTTTGGAAAATAAGTGAATCTTCAATCAGGATTCTGCTGTGAATGACAAGTGAAGACATGAGAGGGTTTTAAGAAGAAAGTGCATGTGTTTTCATGCTTTCAATGCTGTCATTTTAAGATGAAATCTGATGCAGTAAGCAGTGCAGGTATGTACCCTCCGGTCAGACACTCTGCGAAATATTTGTAATGTGGGAGGCACCCACACTAATTGACTGTTGCTTCACTGAGAGTTGTTTAGGTCTGCTGGAAACTCATCTAAATTTGACTGGTGGGACATTAATTGCCCTGAAGTGCTGCACGTCTAGACACGAGTGTATGAGGGAAACAGTTGATGTGATGACACATGCGATAATTTGCCAGCTCTTTTACATGGCTGTTTTATTTCCATACGATTATCAACTTCCCTAATCCGTACATTTGCATATGTATGTATAAATCTTTAGAACAATCTTTGAAAGGGCTTTCTACAAAAGTAACCTAATTATGTCTAACAAAAGCAAAATGTATTGCAATATGAAGAAAAACAAAACAAGCTCTGAAAAATACTTGAAGTTTTCTGTCAAGCAGTTTTTAGTTGGTTTCGATAGTTGTCGAACACTCAGTAAATATTAGATTTGTAGCGTTATAATATAGATCATGAATGTTTTTACGAAGTGGGCCTAGTTGAGATTCAAAACTATTTTGTTTTGTAACTGATAGTCTGTCATTGTGTCAAAGGATCCGGCATATATTACTGCAGTGATAATGAATCCCTGCAACTTGTTAACAGCTGATTACCAATGCTGTACTCGGAGCGACAGACAAGACTTTGTGTCGGAGCAGTTTTATTCTAGGACTTCATTTGACGATCTACTGCGCTGTCACCTTTTTACCCTCCTTTCTAAACCCCCAAGACTCTGGTTCAATCTTGGTTATGTTTCATGTGATATCAGACTTGTCAGGGCCTCAAAACTGTAGAAATGAGGGCAGTCAGCAAGCCAGCATTCATTCCTTCAGTCTCGTCTTGCTCTCATTGTCAGAGGACTGGTGGCCCCCTGAGGCTAATCCTCATGACTGATCATCTTGTTAACAGACTCACAGAATCTTAGTTTCGAAGAAGATATTCTGCATTTTGGGGTTTGGGCTGTAAATTATTTGCTATATTATAAAATCTTTTATTTATATGAAAACCATTATTCAGTCTTGTAAGATTTGGCCTTTAAAGTAATTTTATGGTACAAAGGTTGTTGATTGGTTGATAACACTTGAAAAATGCCGTTCCAGCCATCCTTGTCAGTCGTGTTTACACAGGGAGCCAGCTGCTTTCACAACCAGACTTTGCGAAAAGTGTTTGACCCTCAGATGCACCCTTGTTCACATTCTTACTGACCTTAACTATGAGTGGAAGCTGTTAAAGGATATTTTATTTTATCCAATATATCACTCCCAGGAAAATCACTCCCAGAACCTGATTATGCAAGTAGCTCTTGCATAATCAGGTTCACAAACCAAGGGCTTCACCTCTGTAACTACATTTGCATCCTGTGAATCACTCTTCCATGTAAGTGACTGTAATGAATGCATCAGAGGGAGATTTGGAAAAATCTCAGGTGAACACAGGAGGGATGAGACTGTACATGCCCGGTATCTCATCTCAGACACCTGAGCTGCTCCTTATCAGCAACCGCATCACAAACACGGATGCTGCAGGACGTATGGCTCCAAAGTCAACAGACTAGCACTTCCAGGAATATTGTGATAAAAGTTCTGTGGAAAATCCTCCAGATGACATTTGTGTGTGAGTTTACTTTTGCGTCTGTGAATGTGTTTTTATTATCCAGCAGTCAGTTTCCTCTTAGCACGCTGTAGCCAGGCCTCTGTCTCTCATCTAACTGACGTCCTGCTTCACATTAGAAACGCAGTGCTGGAGCTGACTGTGGCTCTGAAGTTAACCTTTGCCCTCTCAACTCATCATGGTGTTGAAAGAGAACTCTGGGGACTCACAACTGAGTTACAACACTCTGACCTTCTGTCATTAAACCCGATTCTTTAATGAAACCTGAAGTATTAGTAATGATTTGAATTAACAGTATCAAATGAGTTGGGCTACGGCTTTTGTGACCTCTAAGCTCTCTTGTGAACAGTCTAAAGTGCACTTTGGGTATCATTATCTGTGTGATTAGAATTTATTTAATACTCATTCATACCTAGTAAATGCACTTTTGGCACCCTACCATCAGACTAAAAATTATTGGATGTTGTCCTTTTCATCAGTGGATTTTCAGTGCTGATATGGTGTTTGATTATTTGTTTTTTTTTTGGTTTGGCTCGTTACCCAGAATGCCTTAATGGAAGCCCGCTGGCCTTGATAATTCTTTCAGTATTGAACATCTCTTGTTTAGGTTGTTTACTAATGTTGCCCTGGATTCAGCCTTCCATATCACGGTGCCATCTCCCCTGGATTGTGCCACGGTTTGGAAAGCATTAATGGTTTGAAGGACATTAAGAGTGTGTATCCATCTATCAGGCGAGGGGAATTCACCTGACTGGAATGTGATCATCAGCCACTCAGTCGCAGATTTTTGGGTTTCTACACTGCGCTGCCTGGAGCTAAATCTTAACGCAGAGATTCAGGCTTAATGAAAGGCACATTGTGAAAATGGTAAATCTAATTCACAGCGTCTTGCCATGTGTGTTCTCTGTGTGTCACCTCATTTCTCTTTTCACTTCAATTTATTTAAGCTGAAGGCACACCAAGGTTACTGTGCTACAAGGCCATAGATAATGCACAGTAGTCTCTGCTCATGGACTGTTTTGTTTTTCTTTGCTATAAATGAGAGTTCATATTTGTTTAAAGGACTCAGCGCCAAGAACATGTATCCTTGAGTTTTTTTGTCTCAGTCTGCAGCTTGACCACTGTGCAGAATGGAGCACATGATTTCATAGGCAACCTTTGTTAGACGTGTACACTACCTGCAGGAATGGAAATATGTGATTTGCTGTATCATTAAAAAAATGACACTTAAGAGGATAAGTAGATTCCCTCTCACGGTCTCATCTTTCTTTCTCTCCAGGCATGGAACAAGATGTGCAGGAGAAGTGGCAGCAGTAGCCAACAATGGGGTCTGTGGAGTCGGTGTGGCCTACAATGCAAAGATTGGAGGTAAGGTGTGGATGATGGATTTGATTTCACAGAGGCAAACCTCAGTTTCAGCTTTCAGTTTTTTTGCTTTCGCTTTTGACACCAGAATAGGTGAAATACTTGTTCTGCAGTGTCTGTGTTATTTTCAGTCCATTTCCCAGGCACAGCATGTCACTGAATCTTTTTGTGGATTGTCAGTGCGCTGTGAGCATTTTGGTTTTGCATGGAGTAACTGTACTGAAATGTAGTTCCTGAAATGGCACAATGCTGTAGCTTTTATTGAATGTGCATTCCCTTAATGTGAAGCTTAGTGTTCTGAGTTTGTCCACAAGTGAAACAAAACCGGCTGATGTAACTCACTTCAGATGTTGGCTCCCCTTTTCTCGCCTGTGGACAGACCGTTAAAAATGCCTTTGAGCACACAACCACCACTAGCGCCAACCTCAAAAATCATCAGATTTGAATTAACACCTCTCTGACATTGTGTCAGCAAAAAAGTCAACATCAGAACCATCATAAGTACAGGGTTTATAGCAGAGCTGTTGGGCTGGATTGCCTTAATTTGCACATGTACCTAAGAACCTGCTAACGCAATACATTTACAGACATCTGGTTGTGCTGGTGGTGTTTTAAAAGAAACCAGTGAAAGAAATTAAAGCGGCTCCCAGACTTTAACTGTTTACTGCATGCTTAAAAAATGCTGTCTGTACAGTTTGTTGAAGGCAAGCCGTCTGCTCTAAGACTTTTTTGAAACCACGTCACACACTGGCTGAATACACATTTTGAACTGTCGACACTCTGCTATGATGTCGGCCCCCCCACTGTTTTTGAGTGACGCAACTGTGACTTGAACAAGTCCTGTGTAGCATCAAACGTACTTAATTGTGCCCCTCTGGCCAATGAAATTTCATCACCCAGTGTCTGTCACCACCATTACGTGCTCACAGCATGTTGCCGTGTTTCATTTTCCCCCATTTCATTTAGGAGAGTGATTCCAATGAAATAAAGACCAAATAAACAATTCTGCCTGTTTACTTTTAGTTTCTGGGCTTCCTAGTTGCTCTCACTTTCTCTCAGTGTTTTTCCACCCCCATTTTCATCTAGAACGCAAATTACTAAATACTTAATTTAATGTGGTAGGTTGAGCTGAAACAAGTCAGTTGACCGAAAATTAACCAGCAACTGTTTTGATGATTCATTATTCATTTGTCCTTTTTTGTCTCTTTTTTTTCTTAGCACGAATTAAAAAATGCCAAACAGTTTCTAGTTCTAGTATTTCGGATGAGAAAAATGGCTTCTTTTATCAAGTTTATTTATTTATTTTTATGTTGTAAAATTAAACTTTTTTTTTCTTTGTTATGCCTTTCTCTGGAAACCTGTAGTGGATATCTTTTCTGTTTCCCAGACTGAATTTTCTCGGCATATGACTAATCAGTTAACCAGCAAACATTAAATGGCAGAATGATTGATGGTGAAGGTAGCAGTTCCAGTGGTAATTTTATGTTGCAGAGGATTATTTTCCACAAGCTTGTGTACTTTCAAACTGACTTCCAGTATACTTCTGATGTACAGCTTTGTTACTAAACTATTTTCTCTGTACGAATGCAGTTAAGATGTCAAGGTGTAAATATACTCATCAAATTGGACATTGATTTTATGAAAAATCCTACAGTGGTCTTCGGGGTTAGAGTTCAATTGTTCTTCCACATCAGAACAGTTAAGTTTGTGTGTGTCAGAGGCACAAAAGCACAGCAGCATCTGCCCATTTATGAGACGGTACAAAAGCGGTGAGCGTCGCAAAATATTGTGAAATATTTATCTGTTTGTTCTAAAAAAGGATTTTGAGCCCCGATGGGTTGTTTTGCTTCTGCCTTCAGGGAGTGAACAGTTTCTATTATATAGTTTTAGTTCCTATTCTTCAAAAGAAGCTTCAGTAGCACTGATATTAAAAACAACAAAGTTGACTTGTAAACAATTTTGATTATTTCATGTTCTCTTTCAGTTTTCTTCCCACAGTGTGGTTCTGAAGTCCTGGCTGCAATAAATTAGCTGTTTGGAAATAAAGTTACTTCTTGCTGTGGTACCACTGGTAGTACATGTGCATGTGGGGTTTGTATTGGTGATTATTCGTTTCTTGATCCTGTGCTGAGGATGTGTTGTGCAGTCTGATGGGGTTCTGCTGACTCCAACATGGAGCATAATGATGTGTAGTCCTTTTAACTGTCGAAGCTCACTTATCCCCATGCATGCTAAATCTCGTTACCTCCCTGCTTATCTCAATAGTCGTCTGTCTACTTCCAGCTGTGATAAAGTTTTACACCCAGTCAAATAGTGCCATAACCGAAGTCTTTATCATCATCATCCCAGATGGCAAATGTAAATACACCACATTGCATTCAGTTTTTCGAACACAAGTTGTCTTTCATGTTAGGTGGAGCAGGAAGCTGACTGGTGGTATGAAAAGTCTGTAACTGTTCTAGTATGCACACTTGAGGCTGTTTTCCATCAACATAACCAGAAAGTAGAACTGAACTTCAGAAACCACACAAATTCCACCAATCTGAAGAAACAGGCTCTATGTGGTCCAAAGTGATGTTTTAATTAAGATAAACTTTTCATTTAGAATCCAGCCTTTCGCTGCCAGACGTAGGGTTCAAGTGTGACATTTTGCTTGGTATAAGGTGCACAGACTTGCCAAACATCAGTGAATGCTGCACTGATGTACACACAGCACAGGCACACAAAATAATCCAGATTGTACAAGTCTTCAGGTAGCTCTAAACAGCTGGAAGCCTGACAAATCATGTTTTCCCAGATATAGAAAGAAAATGCAGAAACCAAAACAGTTATTCTTAAAGCATCATTGCAGGCTATTAATTTTTCCAGCCAAGTAGCATAAACTTGGAGTGCAGACGGAGCAGAGCAAAAGCTTTTGTGACTCCTCTGTACAAGATCACCTGCCCCCGTGCCACCTGCAGTGCTGTAGCTCATTATTCAGCCAGGAGACTCTCTTCTGTGAAGTGTCTCCATGGTAGTTCCAAAAAAAGAATGCTGTTCTAAATCTTCCAATATTCATAAGTTTGACTGGGGAAGAAACTAACCCCTCTGTTTAACTGTTAAAAAAAAAAAAATTGTTTCAACAAAAGTGCAAATGAAATAGTTTGTTGCAGTTGTTGTTTCAGAGCTGATATCCCTGAGGGTCACCACCTCAAACCGTCTGAATCTTGCTTTTGCTTAGTTACTCCCACGGCTGCTCTTTGTTTCAGCCAACTTGCGGCAGATATGTAGAAGAATAGTTCAACATTTTGGGAAAACATGTATTTAAGCTTTCGTGTAGACATTGGGTGTGAAGATCAATACGCTTTCATGTCTGTTCATTAAATATTAAAGTACAAATTCATATCAAACCACTGATAGTTGTTTTTACTCACCCTTTTTATATGGATTGAGCAAGATATGATTTATTTAGTAAACTTTAGAGGTGTTGGGAGGTGGATTTGGTCTTTCTTCAAAGTCACGCTAGCATTTTTCATCTGCTTCCAGTTATTGCGTTAAGCTATCTGTTGCCTATTTACGTGCAAAAAATCAAACAATTCATTTAGAATATCTTATAAAAGAGCAGCAACGAATACAACAATGAATCTTCTTTGTTCTAGCATTTGTTCAAAATGGCTGAACTCACTTGATGCTCATAGTATTGTTCGATGCATGTATGCAGAACGTAGACTGAGCATTGATTTACTATTGAGCTTCTTCTGTGGTTTTCGGGATAGATGATATTTTGGACATTCAGTGGAGATACTCAAGTCTCCTCAATGCATCACATGTTCCTCTCACACAAATGCAGGCTGCCATGGAAACACAAGCAGCTCAGTGGCTGCTTTTAGAGAACTTCAAAGAGCCAGTGCTTGGTTACTTTAACCCACATAGAACAGCATGGAGTAACTTGACCTGCAATGTATCAAAGGGGGGAAATTAGTTTGTTTTTTAAAGTGTCTTTGATTTTTCACCACTCTCTCTGTGGAGGAACGTTACGGAGACAGAGAGAGTTCTGTTGAAAGAAAACCTTCTGAACAAGAAGCAGAAATAATGGGTTAGGACAAGCATGTCAGTCTCTGTGTACCTACACTGCATTGTTTTGTGTATGTGTTTATGTTTTATCTCCAACACAGTACTTATCTGCTGTCACTTTTAATTTACCCTATAAATGAGTCAAAACCTGCCATTAGACACTGGCTGCGTTGTTCACATCTCTTTAAATAAGAGCAAGTCTCATCAAATTTACACTTAGACAGTCGCACTAATCTCACCCAGACATGTAGGGAAAAACAACTAAGATTTTCTTTCATCTTTTTGTCTGAGTTTTTAGTCTCAGAAGTCTGCTTCACACTTGAGGAGGTAGTTCACCCACAATGCAACTGATCTCAATCCATTTCTTTGTTTTTTTTTTAAAACCAGCTCCAAAGAAAATCAATAGAGATGGTGTTTGATTTACATGGTGGGGCCCGTAATAACATCACTGTGGATGTGCAGAAAATGAACACGGGCAGAATACGCTGCACCACTGAATGAGCTTTGCAAATACACATGAACATTGAACTGCATTGCAAACTAATATGTGAATATGCAAATCATACATGGCAGCAGTAGTTCTTTGTCCCTCTACACCTTGCTGAGCACACTGTTGGGTGAAGCTCCAGAGCTACAACACCATGAGGTGCAGCTGAGCCGCCAACTGGAACAACAGGAATCAGCAAGATTGCCACCTGCAGTACTTTGCATCTTTCAGTGTAGTCTGTTTTGTGGATACAAGAAAAATACCAATTTAGCATTGCATTCTGACAATGGTGCAATCATAGTATTCCTAAAAAAATCAAAATTGTTGCAGCAGATCCAGAAATGTATTTTTTTATTCCATCTGTTCTTCTTGCTTGACAAAAGAGTGCAACCCAGCTGCCGAAGGTTTGGTTGGAGATTCGGGTGTGTTATGCTAATAGTGGCTAAGGTAGCCTTGAGCTGCTTGCTTCAGGCAGGGAAGACGAACGAGCTGTACTGGTCTGGTAAACTCCACACTCACAGTTGTTTTTATTTTAAAATCTATAGTCACTTATCCTTGTCGGGAGCCATGAAAAGCTTCATGCGAGTTGTTTTTTTTTTTTTTTTTTTACATATACAGTGATAAATATTGATGTTGCTGTACTTCCACAAGGATACTGCTCACTAAAATGTAAATAATTACAGTACATAGTTACAAAGTACATATTCACGGTAACTTGTACTAAATTTGGATGACCAGTTTCAATTAACAACAACAACACTAGCCATGGATTTAGCATAAGGGATACATCCTTCGCAGTATTAACACTAATATTCTGAATTTAATCCATGTACATATATGCCCCCCACCCCCCCAAACCCCCCTACCCCTCCCCCACCCCACCCCAAACAAAGAAATCAGAGGAGCAGAGGACTTGTGTTTTGAAAAACTGCTTAAATATTTATTCATAGATGCAACAAAGCCTCAGACTGAACCAGGTCTTTTTGTCTTGAGCATATCAAACACAGATATGTCCTTAATATGCACAAAGCATGAGCAGAAATCTGGCTGAAACACGCGAGTTATTACAGTTCAGAAGTTTCTAAATTATTTTCAATGAATTAATTTGACATTAATGAGAATACGTGCCACATCCCCATTTTAAGAGGTTACTACTCTAAGTAATAAAGTAAATCATGTCTATATGCGTGTTGACTCGGCAGGGATAATATGAAATATGAGAGGTGATCTACAGGAGAATTAATGTGAAACAACATAAAATGCCTCAGAGCCTTTTTGATTATATTATAAACTGTCATCTGATTACAGAGTTAAGTAAAGATTAAGCAAATAAAAAACATTTCCACAATGAATTGATGCAGAAAATGAACAAATTGGTGCGTTAAAAAACAACCAGAATACAAGACTTAAAGTGTTTGATGCTCAAACTTTCTTTGGGGAGGAGTTCAAATACAATCCACACTCATGCCAACTTTAGCACCGCATTTCGTTTTGCATAGAAAATCTACCTCAACATATTAGCATTTCAGTCACAATTTTAAATAAAATATATCTTTTTTTATTCCAACTACAACAACTGCCTTGTTCCCAGTAAATAATTCTGTAGAAATGCTAAAAAAACGTGCCTGTTTTGCCACCTGTTGTGTGTGCTGCAGGTGTGCGCATGCTGGACGGTGAGGTGACCGACATGGTGGAGGCCCAGTCTCTCAGCCTGAATCCCCAACACATCGACATCTACAGCGCCAGTTGGGGTCCCGAGGACGACGGCAAAACTGTGGACGGACCTGCCAAGCTCGCCAAAGAAGCCTTCCTGCGTGGAGTTACAGAGGTGTGTGTATGTGTGTTTGTGCGAGTCCGAAATTATTTACTGCCTTTGTGTTGCTTCCTTTCAGCAGTCAGTAATTGAACTGTTGAAGCATGAGAGGACACAAGCGGGAAGAACAAAGCGTTTTTGACCCTGACAATTATGAATGGAAAGGAACGTCCTCTGAAGGACACGAGGGAGGAAATCTTGGGAAATGAATGGAAGCAGCAGTGACAGAAATGCTACTTTTTTTTAAAAAGACAGTCCTTGTTAGTTGAAGGGCACTTTAAAACTGCTAGCTCATCCTTCATCTTGCAGCTCTTTGAGTCAGTCCGCATGAGCCTTCTTCAAGTGTGAATTAAGTGTTTGGAGGAAGAAAAAAAAAATCAAGGTTGTTTTTAAAAGTTCCAATTAAACAGTTACTGGAGCTTTAAATTACTCGACAAGCATTTCTAATCAAAAGCCTCCAAACGCGTGCTTATCTATATGCATGTGCATGCAGAGAGATTTTAGGAGGGTAATTTTGAAAACTCGTCTGTCAGCATCTAACAACAAGACAATCTGAATATTAACCAAGAGGCGAGCACACTGTCTTGTCATCAGTCCTGTTGTTGATAACAGCACTTGTTTTAATGCATGTGGCACGCTGGGGCTGTGTCAGATATTTGAAATGAACAAGTGAACAGATTAATGAGCATACAGATCACACCCCAAACTCTCACATCTGCTCTCCATGAATAAACACATCCATCCCACTAACACTGACTCTTGTGGCAGAGCAGTAGGATTCCAGGCATGTGCCATAAAGCTGATTGGTGCCGCTGACACTGACTACTAAGATAATTGCCACAGTGACAGCGCTGTCAGATGGTGGTGTGGGTGGTGCATAGCTAGAATTGATCAATGCTGAGAGAGAGAGAGAGAGAGAGAGAGAGAGAGAGAGAGAGAGAGAGAGAGAGAGAGAGAGAGAGAGAGAGAGAGAGAGAGAGAGAGAGAGAGAGAGAGAGAGAGAGAGAGAGAGAGAGAGAGAGAGAGAGAGAGAGAGAGAGAGAGAGAGAGAGAGAGAGAGAGAGAGAGAGAGAGAGAGAGAGAGAGAGAGAGAGAGAGAGAGAGAGAGAGAGAGAGAGAGAGAGAGAGAGAGAGAGAGAGAGAGAGAGAGAGAGAGAGAGAGAGAGAGAGAGAGAGAGAGAGAGAGAGAGAGAGAGAGAGAGAGAGAGAGACACTCAATACAATAAAGCGGCTCTTAGATGAAAATTATTGCACTTCAAAGGCTGAGAGGTTGGATGATTTATTACAATGAGCTGTTGTCATATAGAGCCTTTTTGTATTGCATTGCTGTCATGCGATATTTAGCTCTTTGTAATTTACTGAGTGACCACCCCGGCCTCTGTGATGTATGCTGGCTTCTAATGGGCCCTTTTTGAAATGAGCCCTGAAATGAATTTGCCCTCCTATAATTGGGATTCCTATTGAAGACTGAATAAGATTTTGTTCTTTTTCTGGGCAGCGGTGGTCTGAGGCACAAATGAATGAAAGGAAATGTGGTCGCCTTTTTTCTCTTTTTTTTTTTCTGTTTGTCTAAATGTACCGCACGCTCTCCAGGGTCGTGGCGGTTTGGGCTCCATCTTTGTGTGGGCTTCTGGGAACGGTGGAAGGGAGAAGGACAGCTGTAACTGCGACGGATACACCAACAGCATCTACACCCTGTCCATCAGCAGCTCCACGCAAAACGGCAACGTCCCCTGGTACAGCGAGGCGTGCTCCTCCACCCTCGCCACCACCTACAGCTCGGGCAACCTCAACGAGAAACAGATAGTGAGTGTCCTCTCCCCTCACGAAAAGCTTTGGCTGTCACACGGAGTTCCTGCCTTCATGTCTGTGGTGAACTCATGAGGCTATTTATTTCCAAAGTAATATTTAGTCGACCCACAGTCTGTTTAAATGTAGCTGCTGAAAATTCTAACCCAAAGGTATTAATCCAGTCTACAAATTAAATGTGTTTTTTTTCTGTAGCAGTGTTGTAAATTTAAACAAGCCCACTGCAAATTCCATTCCCTGAGCTTAACGTGATGCCTGAAATGACCAGTGTGCTTAAATAAACAAGTTGATTAATTTGTGCTCAAAATAGTTGAATTTTTATCTCAACAGACGAAGTGATTAGCAGTAATTGTTTCAGTTCTGTACATACAGTGCATTAAGCATCTGTAGCTTCTAGTTTTATTAAACCTGATGTCTCAATCTCAGCAAGACTCCTCCAGCCTTTCCTCCTTTCCTTCCTTCTTCTTCTCTGTTCATTCAGTCTTGGGCCATTAAAATGATTATGAATAGTGAACGGCTGAAACTCCAGCTGGCAATCTGTTGCTGCTTAACATTCTTGTCACAAACACTAAATCTCTCTCTCGTACACACACGCATTTGCTCGCGCACACACATTTTCTTTGTCTAGCGGCCAGACCAACTGGACAGACAGCTTATGACATCCCCATGACATGTGGCTGGTCCCTTAATGCTTCAGTGATGTACTCTTTTAATTGTGCTGTCACTCATGGACCCCAGAATGAAGACCTGGAGCAGAAGCGAGAAGATGAGACCTGTGGGGTTATGATTCTTCATAGTCCCACAGGTCCTATGTGTGACTTTTTTTTTAAATCTCACATATATTATCCTTCTCTTTCAATTCAGAGTAAAAAGGATATGCTCCTAAAGCTCTTGAATGCATAATAACCATTAAAGTCATTCTGCCAGAGCATTTATTATTCTGTCTAGCAGTTTAAAGATCCGTTTCTGGGCGCATATTCAGCAGCTTTGTGATCGTAGCTACTTTTCTATCAGTCTTATTCAGTAACAGACTGATCTAACCTTAGGATTACACAGTGTGTGACTGGGGGGGGGGGGTTTTCACGTGGCAGCGGTTTGTAACCTTTATCCTTCAAGTGATGGGTTTTGCTGAGGACAAATACTCGGGTTCTGCAGCAGCATGCTTTGTATTCATGCAGCTGCAGAAATTCCCACCTGGGAGCTGCCCAGTACAACCACAGCTCTCTGCTGTGGGTCACTGAGGAGATCTCTGCTGGAGCAGTTCATCTGTAACGAGACTCACTCAAGAGAAGGAAGGCATTCGTTATACGATTTACCCAGTTTGATTTTCCAGCTGATGACTTTTGCTTCTCAAGTTTCTGCTTCCTCACCCGTCAGCCGCTTTCTGCCTTCCATAAATACATGTGGGATAATAAGTGAAGAGGTGATGGAGAATAAATGTGACTAGCTTAATACAGGAAAATCCAAGTTATCAGGTTACAAGAGTGTAAAATTCTTATGAATTCATTTTAAATGAGTTCTAGTAAAAGGTGAGGCTTTGTGATTCTGTGTGAGGATGACTGAAGGTAAAAAGCTGAATTAGAAAAGAAGTAGGTATGTTTTTGTTTTCTCCCTGACAACAGCAAGTGAAACGCAAGCACTATGAGTGTGTGTATTGCCCCGAGAATAATGGAAGAATGATATATTAAAGCAAGAATTCTGCTGGAGATAAGCCTACTGTGTTCATCTTCCTAGGTGACTACAGACCTCAAATCAAAATGCACAGACTCCCACACAGGCACCTCTGCTTCCGCCCCGCTGGCTGCTGGGATCATCGCTCTCGCCCTCGAGGCTAAGTAAGTGCTTATCACTATTTTTCTGAGTCTGACAAAGCTTTGCAATTCTCTTCAACTGTATATCCTCACTCATTTGCTCAATCTGTTTATTTCCCTGTCTTTTGTTGATAACTTTTATTGATTTTCTGGAGAAAATTTGATTATTTTGGGAATCTATAGGTGCATTAAAATATACAGAATGCCAGCCAGAGTAATGCGAGTTATTCCCCCACTGTTATCAATTTTTAGTTTCTTGTTGCTAAAAGTTTCCTAACAGCAAATTCTTCATTTAAAAAAAAGGTGTTATACTTTTTTGGTGCACAGACTTGTTAAAACCCAATTTAATAATCTCACAGTCTTGTAGTAAATCAAGCTTTATCTGCTGGGTGATGTGTGTTTACGCATTAATTCTACTTGATTATTCCATTTTATGAACGACTTTTTAACCCTTCTGTCACAGATTACAATTGTGCATTTGCAAATAGCTCAGTTTGGATGTGAGTGGTAATCATTCGTGTCTAGTCACACAGCACTAATGGGGGGACAAACACGAATGCTATGTCCTGAAAATGAGTAATTAGTCTTGTGGCAGAACAGAGTGAGTCGACGGGAACAGACCGCAATTAAAAAAATGAATTTTATAAGAAAATGAGTAAGGATACAAAGTAAAATGTCTTTTTTCCTCAGTGCATGAAAAAGATTTATGAATTTGAAGTCTGTGTGTAGTTCATCACAGCAGAGAGGCAAACCAAATTGTGACCTCACGTAACCCCTTTTAATGCCTGGTCTGTTCCAGTGTGGATGCCTGCAGGAAGAATTATGACAGCACTACTTTGTCAGGTTTTCTCTTTACAAGACATTTTGCCAAAGGGCAGAAATTGAGTTCAAATACATGTTGACTGAGGATTTAATGTAAATCAGGAAAGAATGTGACTGGTACTTCATTGTGTTCTGTATGTAATCAGCTGTCCACCTGCAGGTTAAGACTGCAGGATGTATTGTCAGAGGCGTCTCTTTGATGTGCTTCAACTTGAACTTCAAGCCAGAGTCTTACCATGTGTGTCACCGTCTCTCTTTTTTTATGTGGCTCCGTCTGTACGTGCTTGCATATACACTCATTCCAGTAAAAACCTGACCTGGAGGGACATGCAACATCTGGTTGTACGAACCTCTCACCCTGCCCACCTGCTCACCAATGACTGGAGAACCAATGGTGTTGGCCGCAAAGGTACAGCAACTCTACTCAAGTTATCTTTTGCCCTCTTCAGTTTAATGTTGCCTTTTAGGCTCTGTAGCCCTTCATTGGGCAAGTGATCATATCTGGTAACTTCTGCACACATTATATATGGTGTTGCTCCTGCCTCTCAGAGAGGTAGAGAAGCATGTTGTTTTCACCGGCCAATCAGCCCTGATCACTTACAGCACACTACATTGTGGCATTTGACCAGTCAGCAGAGGCCTGGAGCATATGAAACTTTGTCTTTTCTCCGAAGTTGGAAAAAGACTCGGGCTTGGTCCTCTTCCATATTTGAGATCAAACTAATCATGGTTAGTTGATGAAACTCACACATTGTTGGCTGAGTAATTGTGCTAAATGATGATATATACATTTCTTGGAGAAATTTTTTTTTTCCGCTATCGGGCAAGGAACCATATATGATAACTTCATTGACCTTGAATTTCAACCTGAAAGTTAAGTCTTGAAAAATGTCACAAAGTATAGTCTTTTGTCCTCCAATAACACTCGAGTTGAAATTTTGAATTTCAAAATATTTCAGTGAGTGCCCTTAATATATTATGCAGCATTTAAACCAAACTATTGTCTGAAATTTAACACACCAAAACTGGACAGAGTTTGGGTGATACACAAAGTGTAGCTTGTTTCTAAAGTTGGAACTGGAAGAGAGTGGATGCTGTTCTCAGCAGGCTAACTTTCATGTGTCCATTTCCTCTTTTCTCTCTTGGTTTCTGCAGTTAGCCATTCATATGGATATGGTCTGCTTGATGCCAGTGCAATTGTGTCACTGGCAAAGACATGGACCAGTGTGGGGACACAGAGAAAATGTGTAATCACCATGGTCAGCGAGCCAAGGTTAGTACTCTGCACTCACACACACGTACATCAGCTCACTGAATTTATCTTAACACCATGATTACAAGTGTCTGCACATACTACAGCTGTCCGTTAAGAAGCCTCTACTTCAAACTAATTCGAACTAGCAAGTAATTTGTTTGATTTGCTTTGAATTCCACCCACGTAGCTTGATCCCAAACTAATTCACTTGTGACTCCTGAGGAAGGTAATGTGGTTGTTTATAGGAAATATAAGGTATATTTTTGGAGCTTGACCCCTTGTATGTAAAGATGCGCAAACTGTTTATCAGCATCTCCATCTTGGCAGTGCCTGATTCTGCTGTGAATGGAGGTTAGGTGGGCCGTAACTATGTCTCTGTGGTGTGGACTGTCCGGTGATTGTACTGACTAGCCAATCAAAGCATCTATAATTATCTGATCTCAGTGTATTCTACTTCAAATATATTCTTTTTCCTTTTTTAGCTCCCACATGTCTGCTACTACTATTGTACAGTTGTATGTGGTAACTGCTCTATGTGCCTTTGAACTGCAACCAGGTTACAAATAAAGCTTTTTAATTCAATTATAGACAGTTTTAAGCCTCTATGCAGTCTAAACAGGTCAGTTGGATACAAATTCTAAATGAATAAACTTAAAACTAAATATGTAAAATGAATAAAACAAAACTATACTTTGCACCAGGCTTTAAACATGTTTTTTTTTTTTGTAAATTTGGGTATTTTAACATGAGGGTCAATGATTGTTAACTCTCTTTTGGAGGCAGCCTCAAGTGGCCATTTGAGGAACTGCAATTTTGGGTGTTTCTGCATTGGCTTCATCTTTTCAGCCCTGGAGGTTACTGCTTGGACTAAACCCATACTAGGGACTAGAAATCAGAATACGTCCTGTAGGTACGAAAAATTGCCTCGATCACATTTAGAAAATCTGCTACAAACCTCTTGACTTTGGCCTAAAATGTGAAAATGATACAGTAACAGTCTTGAACACACTGAAAAGAAACAGCACGTTGAATATCCCGCAAATACTTTGTTTTTGTTTGTTGTTGCATTGTTGTAAACTCAAGCTATAATTAAGTAGCACGATGAGATTCTAGATAGCGAGTGAAAAGACACACTGACATTAAACTGGTCTATAACAACACGTAGGTGTAGGCGCTGCTCGTGTATGACTGAGCTGTCATGCTTTGCTGCAGTAACACATTATGTCCCCATCTTCAGCTTGGCTCTGGGCGCCTGTTGAAACGCCTGCAGTACATGTGTGTGTGAGTGTGTGTTTCTGAGTGTCTATTTGTGCACTGAAGCAGGCTGTCAGCTCTGATTGAGATGAAACATTTCAAACAGAAGTAATAATTTGTCAATTCGTGGGTTCCTTTGGTTGTTGTGACTTAATTTTCCTCCTCAGCCATTTTATTCCTTCTTTTCCTGGTGTCACAGCCTAAACTCAGTCTGACATCTCTTCTTCATTATGCGCTCCCTGTCACTTCTCTCGCCGGGTTTGAGGTTTCTCTCTCTTTTACTGCAGTTATCAGATGCTCAGAGCAGATGGTTCGAGCATCTGGGAGCAGCAGTCAAGGCAGGTTATTCAATTTACACTTTAGGTCTTTAGCTGACTTACTTATCAAGACCGACTTGCAGTGCGGGAGCTGGTAGGGCTTCGGCGTCTTCTTTGCTGTCAGTTGCTTCCAGTCATTATCACCAACAGTATCTCGAGCACGACAGTTAAAAAGAAATAAATTTTTGCGAGAAACTATAATATTATTGCATTAACTGCTACCTACAGTGCTGAATAATCAATGTTATAACGGTTAAGCACCAGTGTTACACAGCTACAGTGAATTATAACAACCACAATTGCAGTGACATTTGGGCTTGTTTTGACTGATACCAAAAGGCTTGTTCATGAGTTCCTAAGTGACACCGGTTTGCAGTTTGTGATTTGAATTTCTATTATTGTGACTATACCTTGTGTTTATATTTAGAGAATGGATTGTGCCTCAAAACAGAAAAGCTCAGCAGGATTGCTCCTGTAAGCATGTGTCTGACAGAGAGAATGAATACAGGCTTTGTATCAAATGGGTATCAGCAAGATTTTTTGTCTGCTGTATGGACACTGAGGATGATTGGCATGTTCTTGTGCCTGCAGACCTTCTTCTTAAAGAGGATTAACCAAACTTTTATGCAAATTACCACCAGGATTTCAAAATGTTGTATCAGTGAAAAGTGGGTTATGGCATGAGATGGAAGCTCTCACGCAGCTTTTGAAAAAGTGATTTATGATTTACAAAACCCCTCTTATTTCTGCAAGATACTGTGCCAAATGTGTGGAAATGCTCAAGATTTGGCTTCCTCCCAAAGTATTTTTTATTTGTTCTGAAAAGCTTTTACACACTAAATAATAATACATGTTGAATCTTCAACATGTAATGAGTATGTAATAATATGTCATACTTCAAAAGAAAGCCACATGAATTAGGAACAAAATTACCTGCTATGAACCGACATATCTAAAGATTAAAATACCTCTTGTGAGGACCAATGTCAAAAGTTGCATTGTTTTCCAGAATGTATGAAACCGCTTTAGTGAGGAGCTGAAAATGTGCACCACACTGTGTAAGTAAAATAAAATGTTTATTGAGAAGCCATAAAAATGTGTCTTTGAAAAGCCACTGCAGTGGGGTTTCATGATGCTGTAAGATTTTTTTTTATTTTCAATTGATGTTATCTCTTGATGAGAACGGTATGAAATGACTTCAGATTTTCTTGTTGATTATCCACAGTGACAGAATGGCAGACTGCTGGTTATAGGTTTGCAGCATATCGCTCTGTCTCTGTGTGCTTGTAAAAAACAGATGCTGTGTTTGCAACAGTGCCACAAATGTTGCTTCTTCCAGACTTTAAATCACAGACGCCCGCGCCATAGTGGTCAACTGGCAATGATAAATCAACTTCATTTCCATTTTTTCTCTCTTTTCTGACTCCACTCAAAAAACAACAACATACGTTTTCCAAACATGAGCATGTTGAAATGCTACTTGGCCGGTTGTTGTGACTCATTGGCATCCCAAAAGTGCTGTAAATTGACCTTTTAGATGATTTTTCCCATGTGAGGCTGCTTCAAAGGTCAGAGGCATCCACTCTAAGCAGCCTTTTAACGGATGATGAATCGGACAGAAACTGGAGGGACTGCGTCTTCAAGCAGCCTGACAGTTTAATGATCATACCACATCTTGTCTATAATTTCGGCCACTGTTTCACTAAAACCTCGTGCCTTCCTCCTGAGAATTGTTGTGGATGCGTGTAATCTCCTAAGCCGATTTGGGGGAGGAGGGGGAGAGTAAAAAGAGGTGGGTGCTTTCCTTGCACAGAGGACAGCAGTTCCTACAGGTTGTGAGACACTAATCCTGTTCAAGGCCACGAAGTCGTCACCCTTTGCAGCTTTCACAGCAGGCGTGAGCAAAGTGTTGCACTCACAGTTTTCTGGATTGTAGCTTATCCAGCTCTCAGGAATAAGCCAGCGATGATTCCAGCTCAACACAACATTCAAATATTCTGATTCAACGTGTCTTTTGTTTCTTTTGTCGTGTTTGACAGGAACATTGGCAGCCATTTATCTATTAACAAGAGTGTGGACGCCTGCATCGGGTCAGACAGTCATGTGACCTCATTAGAGCACGTCCAGGCCCGGCTGTCCCTGTCCTACAACCGGAGGGGGAACCTGGCCATCCATCTCATTAGTCCTTCCGGTACACGCTCCACTCTGCTCCACCCCAGGTGCAATCACAAAAAGCTACACAAACACAGAGACATGCAGTGGAAGTTAGTAAATACGAACTACTTTGCACTAATGCTTGTTGTTTTCCTGCAGGCCTCATGACTTCTCATCGGAGGGTTTTAATGACTGGGCTTTCATGACCACCCACTCCTGGGATGAGAACCCCACTGGGGCGTGGACACTGGAGATTGAGAACGTGGCTGGTGCCAGTGACTATGGTAATCAGCTTTGTTCTCATGAGAGTTGATGTATCGAGAATTCAGAGATGTCCAACTTTCTCTCATTCAGTGTCAAATTCCATTCCTTACACAAGTCCTGAGGGAATGTGTTCAGATTTCTCTCTGACCAACAGTCCTAGACCTATAAGATATTCAATGCTGACTGAAGAAAAGCACAACCGTGATGTGTCTTTACCGTCAGGTCACCAGGACGGCTTTAAATGGCTTGGACACTTGGATGTTATTTAACATGTCTTAATCTGTTGAGTCTACAGTTCAGCTCAGGATTGAAAGGTTCAGCAGTGGGAGATTAGAGATCAAGAGGCTCCTGTATCTAAAGTGTCCTCTCTTTTTATAGGAAGCGACTGTACAGGTCTGCCGCACTCAATTTTCTTATTGTTGGAAGAATAGTAAAGCAGTGACCTGAATACTTCGCTCTTTATGTTTGCCCACGAGCTGTCATCCGTACCTGGACACAGCATATCCACCCCCAGCAGGATATTCAGCCAAGAAAACTCCAGAACTACAGATTTAGATCAATGTCTCACACCTTCCCACTCAGTAAAGAGTGATTTACTGAAGTAGAATCTCTCTCAAGGCCCCACACTTGAATGATTCTTGAGGGACATGCACTTTATAACACTTGTTAGACTCAGAGTGAAATTATGCTGTCTTTAAATGTGCGGCTCATATCAAGGAATCATTTGTGTCACTATGCAGAAAATCCAAGAGTCTACAATGAAAAGATACACTTACAAAGCCCACCCGAGGGAGTGCTGGAGTCTTACTGTTTTTGACAGGCCTACTTTTTCCCCCCAGTTAATTTGAGTTTTTATCTTCCTCTCCACTCAGGCACTCTAACCCAGTTCGTCCTGGTGCTGTATGGTACTGGCTCAGCATCTTCTAGCTCCTCTGAGAAGTCCCAGCCTCTCAATGGCAACTGCAAGACCTTGGATCTGAGGCAGATATGCATCGGTAAGACGAGTAATCCCTGTCTCTGGTTTGCTCGTCACGCACAGTTACAGTCACAGCTGTTGAGGGGGAAGTCGTGTAAAGCCATGTTGAGCTGTGACATGTGAAGTAGCCTGGTTAGCGTCAACGCACTGATTTATTGTCCCGTGTGTGCTCAGCTGCATCTGTTTGCGTTCTGCTTCTACATCAGTTTTGTACAGACCTATTTGAAAGACACACAATTATCCTATTGAAATGACACTGCAAACGTCATGTCATTGTGCCCGGCAAATCCAAACAGTGCTGAAGGCAAGGTCTAAAGATACAACTGAGCACCAACAAAGTGTGCAGTACACCTCCATGTTGTGAGAAACAGTGACAGTCTGACCCCTACTGGCTGTCAGAGGTACTTACATGCCGACACACAAAGGTGAACTGAACATAATTATCATGTATGTACATAATCAGCATTTTCTGATAATCGTGTGTCATGTAGTGCACAGTGCTCTCTCACTTGGGTACACAGCTATAGTTCTCTTTGTTTTGAACAAGATGACAAGATGCCACAGTAAATTAGATTTTCCTCCCTCTGTTGGCTCTCCTGTGTTCAGCTCTGTTACCCCCAGCACCCACAGTCTGCTAATTGTCATTATAGGCAATGGTCTGCATCTGGACCTGCTGCATATGGAAATGTGTCTGCTGGTTTATAAATGCTGCGCTCAGCATATAAACAGCAAAGCTCTTTGTCATCAGTTTTAGTAAGAAAAAAATAACTCAAAACGTAAGAAAAAATGGCAACAAGAAAGTACAATTACTTTTAAATTCCGTTCACATGAATAAATGCAGAAATGTTCAACACGACCTGATTAATCATGTTGGCTGTGCACTCTGAGCCTTGACTTTCTTCGCAGGAAACCTGGTTCTGTTTTTTGGCTTGTCTGACTCATATGTGGTCATCACATATGTGTGTGCAGCTGTTAATTGCTGTTTCTGTGTTCCAGAGTGCAACGGCGGCTACTACCTCTTTCAGCAGGGCTGTGTGAAACGATGTCCACCGGGCTTCTCGGTGGGCTCCCAGCCCGTCAACTACACAGTGGGAAACTCCATACCACCAGCTTCCGTCCCCGCCTGCCTGGCTTGCCCACCACCCTGCCTGACCTGCAGCAGCCTCAGCCCTCAGGCCTGCCTGTCCTGCCCTCCTCACAGCTCCCTGGACGCCGTCTCTGGAACCTGCCTGCACCTCAACCAGTTCATGCGCGAGACCACTGGCAGCTTCATGGTGGGCCAGGGGAGCTCGAGAGCGCAGCTTCCGCTCAGCTCTAATCTGCCCATCACCATCGCCGTGCTCAGCTGCGTGGCCATCATCGCCACCTTCGCTGGCATCTTCCTCCTGCTGCAGCTGCGTTCAGGCGCACTCATCAAGCTGCCCTCTCTGGAGGCTGGCGGTGGCCTCGGGGGCAGCTTCAGCCTTGGGGGAAATAGGGTGGTGTCGTACCGTGGCATCCCGACAGTGTGGGGGGATGACGGGGTAAATACAGACTCCGAAAACGAAGAGTTTGACGTCCAAAATGAGAGGACTGCCTTTATCAAAACACAAAGTGCTCTTTAATGCCTCCCACACATCCTTCTTTCTCTCCTGCTTTTAAAATCCTCTCACCCCCTTTTGTCTGATAATTCAGGGCTGTGGTAACTGTCCTTTCACAGTCTTTCCTGGTTTTATCTCTCGTTCATTTTTTTCTTTTCTTTTCACTGTCTTATCGGATTCTCATCTGAGCCCTGTATTGGGATCTGATCTTCCACTCTGCTGTGGGAGACCTGATGGGAAGCTGCTGTCTCTCAAAGCTCGGGAAGGCCTGAGCTTTGCTCTGTTCACACTTGGGCGCATTTCTATTAAACTGGCTCTCTCCCTCCTCTTGCCCTCAATCATGAACAGTGTCTGTCTGTGCAGAGTCCATTTTCCCCTCCAGCTCTAGCTCCTTTTTGTTACAGTAAACAAATGATTATTATTTGCTTTCTTCCTTTTTTCCCTCCTCTTTCCATTAGTCTCAGTGCAGTAGCCAGACGAGATTGTTGAATGTGAGTAGTGAAGTGTGTGTGTGTGTGTGTGTGTGTGTGTGTGTGTGTGTGTGTGCGCACATGTCTGAGTGAATTGTGTGTGTGAATGTGAGCGTGTAAATCTGATGAACAGTGTAGTGCCCTTTATAGAGAAGCTTAAGCGGGTCCTGTCATATTTAGTATTTTAACGATACAATGAAAACAAAAATTGTATTATGAGGCATGAAATCCAATTTGGAAACATTTTTTCTCTCTCCCCAGAGTGACACAAACATGTGAAATCTGTTCAGAATAGACCACTTAACTGTAATGATTCACATTTTTTACGTGCATTTTTAAATGCACAAATTAAAAACATAATAGTTGATAAAGAAATGTGCTGACTTGAGTCGTTTCGAATTACACGCCACCAATTAGACAAACAAAACAGACCGAGCGCTTCCTGGATATGCCATCTGTGACATCTTTGTTTTTATGACGATACAATAGTGCTATTTACTTTTAGAAGACTCTTTCTTCCATGCAGTCGCTTTTCAAAACCAGTACAGTTATTGTTCCTTTTGTACACATGATGTGTAATGACCTTTTCCATCTCTGGAAAAGCAAACTGTGAGTCACTCAACGAGCGACAGCTGCCTCTAGCCTTTTCGGATCCCAGATGAACTGAACTTCGTCTGGTTTTAAAATTTGGACCATCACATGGAATGGTTTAGGAAACAGAGAAATGATAAGAAAACAGGTCAGATGATCAACCCTGAGGCACACTCCCTTCCAGACCTATTTAACTTCTTCATCTGACGTGCTCCCAGCTCTGATGCTGATGAGGCCAGTACAACGTGTGACTGTTGAGCACAATAGTGTTTCATAGCAGCTGGCAGGTGTTGAGTTACCTGTGACTGATTTCTTGACAGAGCAGACACAGTAACAATACATCAAGGCTTTCCTTTTGGCAGAGCACATCAACACTACAAACACACTCATATCTTAATGATTGAAAGTTAGCGTGTGTGTGTGTGTGTGTGTGTGTGTGTGTGTGTGTGTGTGTGTGTGTGTGTGTGTGTGTGTGTGTGTGTGTGTGTGTGTGTGTGTGTGTGTGTGTGTGTGTGTGTGTGTGTGTGTGTGTGTGTGTGTGTGTGTGTTGCATGTGAGGATGAGAAATGTTTATCTGCCCTCTGAAGTGAAGGTTTTCTGTTTCCTCCTTCATCTCACAGCTTCTGCTCTCCTCTTCAAATGTTGAATATTGTTTTTAAAAATCCTTCATTGAGACTCCTCATCTCATCAGCCTCTCTGCACTTACCCTCCAGTCTTCATCTAATCTGAATTTCAGATTATGTCTTCGGCGTGCTTGCCAATTAATTATATTCCGAATGATTCTGCAGCAAACTATTTATTCGGAGAGATTTTAATCACACCTTTAGGGAAGATTATTTTAAAATGATAATTCCTCCCAGGCTGGTTATCATCTGAAATACGCATCTCATTATTTAATCCAGTGTAGCCATTTTTGATTCCACTGATCGCTTTTGTTGAAATTATTATTTTTTAATTTCCACTACAAAAACGGTGGAGCTTGCTGAGAGAGGTTGTCATGGTGATGACGTGCATAGAAAACCGCAGCTGCTCACCCTTTTATCTACCTCTCATATCATTCAGCAAGGTTTCATACGCTGTTAGAGGAGCTGATAAATGATTATAGAGGTCAAATTATATGTAGGTTAGATATGAAGATGCTTCTTGGGAAAGATTTTGGACGATGTGCAAGTTTATGAGAAAAACAAGCGATTGCCATTCAGAAACTGTAAAGCTGCTGCGTAAATCCTACTCTCCCGGAGCTCCTATCACCCCTAAAAATTTATTGCCTTTAGGATCAGCATTCATGTGCAGTCACACCTGGGCTTTAAACCTGTTACAGAAATAGAATGTGTAGAACAATAGTCCATAGATCTTGTTGGTCAGCATTTAAGTGCCAACGCAATCTAGAACTGTTGGGGGAGTTTTGTTTTTCATCTCTACCCACGCATCTCCTCGTGGAATTGCAACCTTTCTTTGTTCTTAAGTTTCTGACAATCAAAAATGTTTCCTTCTTTTGAGGGCAGAAAAGTGCAGAAGCACGCAAGAAAATGTATTTTAATTTTTAATTTAACCACTTGTGGTAGAAAACCTTCACGAAAGTTATTGTTCATGAATATGCAGAATGCCATTTAAATTGCAAATGCTCATTCAGAAGTCAAATGTTTATTCAGAAAAAGAAAATTAACTAGTTAAAGCTGCAAAGAATAATGATTTTCAATCTAATACCTGCCAAAATTCCTCTCGTAAAGGACGCAGGAAGATTGGCATGTATGCTCTCAAACACAGCGCTGAGCCAGGAAGCTTAATTCATCTCAGATGGCTGGTGCAGGTGTAGCACATTTGGCTTACTGCGGCGGTTTCTGCATTGGAAGCCAATCCGAGAATGTGGATTTGGAGAAAATGCCCTCAAAAGGAACAGAGCTAGTGTGGCGAGTGTGTGCTGCAGGGGTTTGTGTGATGTACATTAGTGCCTACTGCCATTTAGGCTCTGATTAGTCCCAGTTTAAGGAGGGTGCTAATTTGAAAATGTAATAACTTCAGCCTCAGACTTGAGTCACAAAATCTTATTGACTTCCCAGCTTGGTGAGAAGTGTGTAAACAACAGATAATGGACTAATGCAGCAGCAAAATTGCTTCCATAAACTATTTTCTTCAACTGTGGACGCTTAAGAGTCTGCTTCTTTTGAAGAACTATAATGTGAGACTTTGACCAATTTGTTGCAATTACTGCGGCCTAATTGATTCTCAGTCTAGTCTGCGTTATGCACCGAGCATTTTCTCTCTCTGAAGATTTACACAGCTTCCCGGAAGAATAGCTTCTCGTGAAATGCAGCATTTTGGGATGTTGAGACAAGTTTCTGTGGCCCCATGAGTGCACACACACAAAATGATTTATTCATCTTAGCTTGATGTTGTATTCACTACAGCCAGAAAACTTTCAGCTGATGAACCCGCAGCTCTGCGCATTCAAGTGTTCAACTTTTAAAATCATGAATGCAGGCAGCGTTAAGGAGCTGGTGCTTCCAAAGCACAGGAGTTGCGGAAAACCATTAGCAGCCAGCTCATTCCTTTCACCGCAAGAATGTGATAGAAACTACACACTAAAAAAGAAGAAGTTCTCTAATTGTGCCAGAAAGCAGCTCGTAATTAAAAGACGACCACTGGCAATGATGCGAGAAGCCTTTTATAAAGAGAGGACTTGCTCGTGGGCCACAACAGAGTCTTGTCTTTATGTGGCTGATTTGTTTCATGGGGAGCTCAGTGTTGCTCCAGCCCTGCTTTAGGATGTAGTCTGAAGTGATCGATATGAAGTTGGATGGAGTTAATAGGAGCAATATCTTTGGCATAACCAAAGACAATCATTTTAATGCTGTCTGTTTCGTATTACGACGTGTTGCTTTCAGGTTGTCACAGTCCATCGGCCCCCTCACTTGTCCTCAAAGTGTTTTGTTGAAACCTTTCCATTATCTCAGCCTTTCTGAAGATCTGCGGCGACACCTTGTATGTTTAGCAGCTGTGGAGGGAGGAGGTAGAATGTATCCCATCGCCATTAACTTAAGGGCTGAATCCGATCTGCGCGCGTCCGTTCGTGCACATGCTTGTTAAGTAGAAATGAAACACTTTGCGATGGAGGGGCGGTAAGTGGAGCAGCCTCGGTCGACTCCGTTGACTTCCTCCCGCCTCTTCACGAGGTTCCTGACCTGTGGCTGCACACAGTACCTTACAGATTCGTGACCTATGATTAATGTACAAGAATGACTATCTTACGTGGGACATAACTCTAAAATAAGGCCTATTTTTGTACTATATGAATGGTGCAGTGTAATTTTCTTGTAATTTAAAGATTTTTTTTTGCTCTTGTTTTCTCCTTTTTATTTAATTGATGTCAATTATAGATTCTACTAAAAAATAAAGATCTATGCAAATTTGAATGTGTTTTTATTCACTTGAATGATTTTTGGTAAACATGATGTGATGCCAGTGTTGATGGAGGAAGAAATACTCAAATCCTTTACTTAGATAACAGTAGAACAGGGTAGACATGCTCCATTCACAGCAAAGGCACTAAAATATCACTATCAGCAAAGTGCTTAAATGTATTAACTATTAAAGTGGAGAGTTTGAGATTGTTCTTTCTGAGGCTCCATTCTATTTATGTAGAAGTTCTCAGCTTTTGGGTCGACTAAAGTGCGTCACAGAATACATCTGACCATCATGAGATGGTTCATGGAACAGAAAAGAAAAAAAAAAAACACTTCTCACATTGGAATCTGTTTTCATTTTTATTCTTTGACTTTTTTTTGTGAACTGTTTTGTAAATGGTGGGTAATTTGATCGGCGCCTCGGAACAATTTTGAAACCATTTGAGACGTTCAAAGGGAAAATGTCTCTTTTTGCTCCGAGTCAAAGCAGATTTTATTCAGTGATATTACAGCAGCAGCATCAGTCTGTCCGTCAGTTTGCTGCTTTGGCCAAGGATGAAATATCCAAACAACTATTAGATGGACTGACAAGAAATCCTGCTGACTTTGCTGATCACCCAACAACAATGAAAAGTAACATATCTGCTTAGATACAGCATTGGGCGTGTTTTATTTCCCTGGTAATGTACAGTATACTTGAGCTCCACTAGATTTTAAAATAATTGCTTTTATTGCTCCATAAATTAATTTAGATTTATTAGACAGATAGCTACTACTTATGTTAGATTAATTTTAAAGACACAACATGGGTTCTAATATTTGATCGTTTGGTGCACAAAATCAGCTTGTCACGTGATTTTACTTATTAAATTACAAACTTTTTTCGCAGTTTTATTTATCATGATTCTTTCATAGCAAATTCTAATTTAGAATTTTTCTTTTAATGTATGTGTACAGATTTTCCACATTGGTTTGGACCTGATGGCTCATAAGAATTTATTATCGACATAAAAATTAGTACAACGGTGCCGCTGTTAAGTGTTATTAATGTACAGTGTGATGTCAGTATGTTAGATAAGATGCTGAACGAGGACGGTAAACATTAATATTTGTCTTTAAACTGTTTTTTAGACTTGGACAGGCTTTATTAATCTCCAGAGGGAAAATTTGTTGTTACAGCAGCTAGATATTCATTAAGGGGGTAAACAAGAAGACAACACAGAATATTAGGGTCAGGTATAAAGAGAAGGTATCATAAAATAAAACAATGGATTAAAATAAGATAATAATATGGAAAATATAATATAGAACGAAAACAGTAATATATAACATAGAAAAAATAACAAAATATACATAAATATTTATAGTATTTATTTAGGTCTATACAAAACCTGCATGCCCCCACCCTGATGCACCCACAGCCTTACAGTGAAATCCACAAAAAACGACAACGACAAAAGTTTGAGTACAACGCCTGGATGTGATGGTTCTCCAGAGTCCATAGCTACTGTGATAAAAATGCCCCACACTGGTTGCAGGACTTACTACCTCCATGTTCACACAGGTGTTCTCCCCACAATAAGCAAATCATATGCAGATTAAATGGAAATCATTCTTTAGGCCTCCAAACTAAAACAGTGACGGAGCAGAGAAACTGTCAGTAAAACAAGATTCTTATTTATAAAACGCAAGATTATGAGCGTAAAAAAAAACCCATCACACGTTGTAAAACACATCAAGATAATAAAGAAAACATCATGTCAAAGTGAAACAAAACAGTAAGACTGCATGTTCATGGTGGAACAGCATCACGGTTTCAATGCAGCGTTTTTAGTGACAGTTTTTTTTGTACTCATTAGTGGTTAAAGGCAGTGTTTCCTTTTCAGTTCAGGTTTTCGTTTGAACATTTAGTGTTATTTTCAGTGACCCCGTTGTGGCTCTGCATGTTTTCACAGTCTAAAACCTGAGAAAATGTATTTTCTGTCCGTGGAACTGCAGTTTCTATAACATGAAGGCGGATTTTAGGTTGACAGAGTGAGATTAGTTGAAACGTTTGGACATCAAACATGAAGAACACCATGACTGTCTGATACTGTTTCTAAACATAAAGGCCGACATTTCCTCTGCAGTCTGTACAAGCAGTCTGAGAAATGCTGCACTGTTTCTTGTACTTTTCTGTCTCTTCTCCTCTCCAGCCTGTGTAACGAGTACATTTGATGAATAACGCCAATGAGTTTACACCAACCGAGCCATAAATGAAAGTAATGAAGTGAGACTGAGTTCACACTGTGATAAAAAGAAAATGAAAAGCCTTGTATTTTATGCAAGAGACACCCTCAGCAGTTTTTAACAGTCGGTTGCGGTCTAAAAGCAGTAAGCAGGACACTCTAAAAAGAAGTTTCAACACACTAGCATTGCACTGCATTAAATAGTGGGACAGTATCTATAAACTTTACTCAGTGCTGCATGTTCAGCAGCATTTTTGTTTCAGTAGTAAACCTACATCAGTAAGGGGACGCTTTGAAGCCACACTGCTCCGTCCTCAGTCAGTGCACGTTTGCAATAAAAGTCCTGCTTTCACCGTACAGAGGCAGAAAGTATTCACTGTAAAGCTCCAACACACACACCAGGCTCTTCATGAGGCTTTGGTTTCTCACAGCTAGAAAGGTTGTTTTTGTTGTGCAGAGATGTAATCCATGTCTTTGTTCCATCCAGGCATGATTACTGTTACATTTTGTTTCCAGTTTAGATCTATGTCAGACATTAGGCGTAGCACATCGTTCCCCAAATGAATTACAAGTCTCACAGTGTTTCAGTTTTTCTGCTATAAATACTGTAAAGATGGTTTATTTGACTATGCCATGTAACATCTGGCTTTGGGGCTGCTCTAAATGGACTGTCTTGTTTTGAAAACCGTTGGACTTCTGCTGTTATCGCCCCCTTCAGGAAGAACATGTTGTCTGCATCTGTGGTTGACAGTTCTGTGCTGTTAACCATAGTTCAAGCTAGAGGACTGTTTGTAAGCTAGGTGTTAAATAGCGTCTGAGCTGAAAGGCTTTCTAGTTGTTAGAGGGGGGACTAAATATCTTCACAACTTTTATTTTCAACCTCCAAGTTTGTAACAATTACAAAACACAACTAAAAGATTTATTTTTTGCCATGTGGGACCATTAAGGAGCTTCTGATGATATCTAAAATTAGAAATGCTCCTTAAACCTTACAATCCATCTGTGCTTTCTGCTCCCAGAACAAGGGACCGTCATCGTCTGCTGTTACCCATAAATCCAAACTTTAAGCTTAAATTTTCCTGAACTTTCGGTTATTTACTGGTCCTTTAATTACTTCAGGCTTTGAACCCGTTCCCCGCGGCCGGTCGCTCTCCATCAAAATCTGTTAAGCCTGGTACTTACAGTCCATGGTGTTCTGCTGACGAAATTACTGAAACCCACTGTGTCTCTCTAAGCCTGTTTGTTTGTTGTCCCCTAAGCACAGAAGCATCCAGGCTATGTGTCTGACTCTCTCTCTCTCTCTATTTTTATCCTCCCTGTCCTCTCTTTTCACTCTAACTCTTCTGAACCATCAGCGGTCCAGGGGCCTGTCTCTCTCTCTCTCTCCCCTCTGACTGTCACCGCCTTCTGGATGTGGATTTTTGTCATCCAGTCTCAGCCTCTTCTTCTGATTGTCTCTGCCTCTTGTGCTCATGCCGTCCTCACCTCTCTCTCCCTCTCTGTGTTTGATTGCTTTCTCTTACATCAGTTTAAGGTATCTAAACGATGGAGAGGAGGTTGTGTGGCACCAGAAAATTGTTAAGTGTCGTCCAGGCTCACAGTCTTTGTAGCATTTTGTTCTATAATGTCCACACAGCGTACAATAGCCTATTGGTAGGTGTAGAATCAACTCCCTTCTCTGTCTTATTAGTGTTTTAAATGTCTATGTTGAAGACAGATTAAACATCTTGAGTCAAATTTGCAATATTAGGCTACAGAGATTAATTTAGTTTAATCTGCGTCATGTTTTTATAAAGATGATGCAAAGTTTGATCAGTTTGCAAACTACACCTGTAAAATATAATCCATGAAGTAAAAAAAGTAACACATGTGCTTCAGAAATGAGCCGTTAAATAGAAAAGGGAAACACAAAAGTAAAATGAAAGTGTCTCAAAAAAAGTCCGATCCTGGTTTCATTTGACTCTGATGCTTCAGCTGTACTGAGCAACAGTGGAACAGCCGTCATTATGTAACAAACAAGATGAAATGCGTGTCTGAGGTCTGTGTTCTTTCTCAAGCAGGAATCAGCCTTTCGTCTATGAGTTGTTCTGTTTTTATTTTTCAGACAGAATGCATTTACTGTCTGATAGTTAAACACAGCTACAACAGAGGTACGCTGAGGTGAAAATACTTTACAATAGCAGTTTAGAGTTACTGTGCATCTCAGGTTGTTTTAAAATTGAAAGTAAAATCACAATTTCAAGCATAACCACATTCAAACAGACATGAGGAAGTGCCGCCTCACATGAACCTCTGCATTTTTTTTAAATTTTTTTTTGCTCACAGGGAAGTGAAACCCTTCTATGGCCACAGGGAAATAAATACTCTTGGTCATTAGCAGCTGCCTCGGAGTGTCACTCACGAGAACTCAAAGGATTTTACTGCTGACAGCGAACCGTTGACTGGAGGAGAGAGCAACCAGCCAGAGATGGGCTTTGGGGAAGACCTGTGGTGTCCACAGGCTCATGCAGCAGTGATGAGGCTGCTGGACTCAGAGCTGCACCTGATGGAGATCATGAAGAAGTGGATGGGTCAGCGAGCCAAGAGCGAGCGGGAGTTTTCAGTGCAGCTGCACCACATGACGACCATGGTGGAGAAACTGGACCGACCTCAGCCCAGCGCAGGACAAGACTACATCAGCCAGCTGAACAAGGTGAGGCACTGCAGGTCACCGTGCACTGAATCATCACTTCAGCATCACTAACCCACGGCTCCAGTAGAAGATAAGACCTGCAAGATGCTTTAATTCATTCAATTCATTTAAAAGCATCTGTTTTAAAGTTTTAATGACATTTTGATATGTTTGAAACATGGATAATCAGCATCACATTTCACAAATGAGGAAGGTGATAAACAGACTTCCCTTCAACCTCATTAGAATGTGTTTTTTAATCTTTAGTTATCATTGTTTCAGGAAGAAAAATGTGAATTATTTGACAGAATGTATCACTCCTATGAGGTCAGTAATAAATACTTTTGTTTTTGATGTTAACAAGATATGTATCGCTTTAAAAAAATCCCACATAACCACACATGGAAGTGAAAAACTGTCATTTATGTAAACAAGACTCCACTGACAGCTAGAGAGTCACTGCAACATACCCTCTATATGGATGATCCAAAGCATAAATCTATAAAACCACATTGTACTCAGGTTTTATAAGGTACCAATAACTGACCTAAACATTTCTTCCCTTGTTGTATTCAAATGTTAAATGCATTCTCTATTCCTAATAAGAAAACACTTAACACCACTGAGGTGCATGGATTTTGGATACCTGGATTGTGGATTTATGGATACTTCAAATTTTGCACAATCCATCCAGATGTGCAGACTACTGGATATGCACGACCAGTAATGTGCTTCATGCTGCTCTAATGCTACCTATAAATGTCAGTACATGGAGCACACGTCATCAAACCGATAGTAAAGTTAGTGAGTAGGTTTTGCAAAATGATATTGAGGCCACAGTGGGTGTGGACAGACAACATCCTGGAAAATAAGACTTTAATTTCTGCAGCTTCCTTTAAGGGCGGGGGTGTCAAACACGAGGCCCTCAAACCAAAGCTGTCCACAAGAGGGTCCAATGCAGCCCGTGGGACGTATTTGCAAAGTGGGAAATTACAGAAAACACATTAACTGCAAACTGTAAATTTGTAAAACTGTGACCTCAAAATAATTTCTGGACCTTGACAAGTTGTTCTGATCATAAAGTAAAATACTAGCTAACTGTTGCTCACAGCTCTTTTGTCATTTTGTGTCTTGTTTTTGTAATATTTTGTCTTATTTTAGTTTTTTTTGTCTTGTTTCTTGTCTGACTTGTCCTTTGTCTCACATTTTGGTCATTTTGTATTTCCTTTTTGCCTCGCTTGTGTATTGTCTCATTTTTGTCATTTTGTGTTTCGCTTTCTTTGTTGTTTTTATCTCATTTTTGTCGTTTTGTGTCTTCTTTGTCTTGCTTGTGTTGTTTATCCATTTTTTGTCGTTTAGTTTCTTGTTTTTGTAATATATTGTCTTGTTTTTGTTGTTTTTTTGGGGTTTTTTTGCCTGACTAGTGTTGTTTTCATCATAAAGTAAAATATTATATTGTTCAGTTCCAGATACCCGTGACTAACGCTTTGTTCCATTGTAGATAAACTGTGATCTGTAAGTTCTAATGTGTAAGTGATAAACTGAGGCATAATATTGTTGAAACTGAACTTATTTTTCTTTAGGAATTTCAGGTTGTTTATGATGTTTTGCAAAAAAAAAAATTCCTTGCATGTGAACATTTCCAGAATTGTACTTTTTTTTTGGAATTTTCGTTATTTAGTGTTTTTTATGCTCTGATTTTTCCACTTGAGATTAAATTGGGTTGAATGTGGCCCCAAAGATGAGTTTGTCACCTCTGCATACTGCATAAACATGTTACACTTTCGAGGCTCTGTCTAGGTTTATGATTGCTTGGTTTGGACTCTGTAACTATAACATATATTTGGAGATTCAAACAGACAAACCCAGAACTAGGTCAAAACATGTGGGGAATTTTCCAGTTTGTTTTCTCTGGTGATTTCCATTTTTTAATGCTCTGTTCCTTACATGACCGTCTGTCTCCTTCCGTCAGTCATGGGGAGTGTTGGTCTCTCAGACGGAGTCCCTCAGTCAGGTGATGAAAAAGCAGTCTGAGGATCTGCTGGACGGACCCATCAGCAAACTGACGCTGCTCATCAGAGACAAACAGCAGCTTCGCAAAACCTACTCAGAGCAGTGGAACCTGCTGAGGCAGGAGCTCAACAAGGTCAGTAGCAAACAAACAAACAAGCAAACCATCATGTTTCCATTACATCAGAGCACATTACAGGAACTTCAATTCAGTTCCTGCAGACTAAAACTAGCCCACTTTTCATGACTCATTTTTTGTCTATAAACAAGAGACAGATCTCCCCAGTGTCAGTGCAGAAGCAGATTTATGTGAGTGTTACAGTAAATGCACCTTTACAAACTTCTACAGTCAACAACCTTTGCACAGTTCTCTCACCTTGACAAAACCCTTCACTGCTCAAAATAAACTGATGTTTTTTGATGCCTTTTGAATGTCTGTCTGGTTGACAACATCTTCAAATTTTTCTGTTGACAAGTGTATTGACAGACTATTACAGAGTCAGACTGATAGCTGAACTGCAGTTTACTCTCAAAAGAAAATAGTGTGGGAGCATTGATGAGTGGTTGCATGTTTATCGTGTTGTTTGGACAGACATACAAAGTAAATTTCACTTTTGTGCAATGTTCAGATTTTTTTCAGCTCATGTTTTTCATGTCTTTTTGTTGCCTAAACTTTGGAACTCTCAAAATGGTACATTGGCCAGTGAGACTTTTGTTGAGTGTATTATTTAGTGCAGTATTTGTTAAATGTGTTTGTATTTAAATCATGATAGTTGCCATTACAAAGTTGTGAAGATAATAGGTTGAATTGTTATGTGTGTGGCATGCCTCACCAACCAAGAAGAAAAGACATTTTGTGCCTGTACATCTAAGTCTTGATTTTTAAAAATATGTCCTCATGACGTGCAGATGAAGACCGCAGTGGCAGCTTTATAAATAGCCAGCAGTGTGATGAAATGAGATTCAATAGACTGGAAAGAGTGTGTGCAAATGCATTTTGATGCTATCACAAACGGGTGGCAGCCCCACACTGCTTTTATTACCCAATTACATCAGGCAAATGATGTGTTCATTTTCCGTGATCCATATTGCTCTGCAGTTTGAACATCTATCAGGCAGTTTGTTTATTTTAATTTTCTTACTTACTTACTGCTTTTGTGAGCGTCACTGTGTAGTCACGCAGTATTTTATGTCACGACTGAGACAACAGCCCTGTCAGAGATGCTATCTGTGGGGGGGGGTTGAAGTGTTGCGACCAGCAACGAAACAAAGGTCAGATCATTTCCTCATGTGTCGTTTCTCGTGTTTCATGTTCCTCTGCAGTGAAACATAGCAGGTCTGTTGTCCACTTCCTGAGTTGTGTGGCATTTACACCCACTACATCATCTTCACACTGCACAAGTAACTCCAGGATCACATCAGCCTCTGCACCGTGTGACAAATGTGTGCTGCTATTTTAACACACATAACAGAGTTAAATTTATAATGCAAAAACGTGATTGTAGTAACCAATTATAGTCTCTAGAAGCACAATAAATTAACTCGTGGGATTCTTCAGGGATCGATTTGAGGATATCTACTTTTTATTCTGTGTGATGTACAGCTCCCAAGATACACAAGCAATCACACAGTACAAATACCTTTTTTTTTTTGGAATTTATTTAAGATATCCGAGCCAAAACTACAGCTCAACCAGGATAACACTGAAACTTTTAGTTGTATCTTCTGGAAAGAAAAAGAAACTGGCAGACAAAATTAAATTCTCCAGGACTTGAGAATTACAACAAAAGTGTGGCAATTTCTCTCAGTGAGCCACAGAAAGAGACTCTTTTATAGCCAGCAGGTTAGACCGCTGCAGCTCTCTCCTGATTGATCTACTCTAAAAAGTTAGACATCAGTTACAACTGACTCAAAAGTCTGCTGCCGGAGTGCCAGCGTGGACCGAGAGATGAGAACACACTAGTCCTCTTTTAAAGCCCTTAAAGTTGGTTGCCTATCTGTCGCTGTATTGATTTTAAAATTTCTTTAATTGCCTTTAAAGCCGCTTAATGGTCTTGTTCCAGCTTACTTGCCTGGCAGGCTGCCGAGCTGTGAACCAGCACAGCTCTTTAGCTCCACTGCTTTCAGTTTTTTAGTTGCTGTTGGTGAGGCAGCTTTTAGCTTTTATGCTTCAGGAGCATGAAGAGGATGATAATCTGAGAACAGAGGAAAAAAGACGAATACAGGCTTTGGATTAGAGTGATTTATAGCTATTATGAAGTTTATCTATTCATTTGTGTTACTGTATTCATACTTTACACTGTCCTGTTTGTCTTCATCGATCGCTTCAGGTCACCCAAACAGAGCTGGAGAAGCTAAGGAGCAGCTACAGGCAGGCGGCTAGAGATGCAGCTCAAGCAAAGAAGAAGTACCAGGACACCAGTAAAGGTGCTAGATCCTGTTATCAATTAGAGAATTTCACACTGAAGGCGCAGTTTTATTTTTGATCGCTTTTTCCTTTTTCTTTCTTCAACTTTCCTTCCTGTGTTGAGCATAAATCAGACATGCAGACTTCCATAACGGAACAATGAGGTAACCTCTTCCTTTGTGTTTGTACAGATAAAGAGCGAGATAAGGCCAAAGAGCGCTACGTAAAGGCCACACTGAAGCTGTACGAGCTCCATAATGAGTACGTCCTCTCTGTGCAAGCTGCTCAGGTTTACCATCAGCACCACTACAGCCAGATCCAGCCGGCCCTGCTCAGCGCTCTGCAGACCCTGCAGCAGGAGATGGTGCTCATACTGTAAGTGTGTGTGTGTGTGTGTGTGTGTGTGTGTGTGTGTGTGTGTGTGTGTGTGTGTGTGTGTGTGTGTGTGTGTGTGTGTGTGTGTGTGTGTGTGTGTGTGTGTGTGTGTGTGTGTGTGTGTGTGTGTGTCTGCATACATTTGAAGGACAGAAAGGAAATGAGAGAAGCTTTCAGACTGACAACAAACTGTCATCTGCCCACAGTGGTGATATTCGCTGGTGCATGTCCGTAAATTGTGTTGACATCTGATTTCCGTTTCCACACAAGGAAAAGCTGCACTCGGTGACACATAATTTAATCGTGCCACAATATAAATGTTTGCCCGTGGAATTTTGAGCCTTCATAACTTTAAATTACTGCGATTTTTGAGGATTTTTCCACAAGATATGACAAACTTTTCTAACCAACATTCGTTTAATTATCACATTCTCTGCAAAGTCATTTCCATAGACTTCACTCTGACCTGAGTTGATGCATCTCAGTCTATGTTAAGCATTTTTTTTCCAGCATCTTTATGTTAATAATGTTTAGTTGTGCGATTTAAAACAGCAGCTTCTCCTTGTTTGTGCTTTCGAGAAAACCCGAACATCTAAGATTTCAAAGTTGCACAAACGCTGCTCTCACAAAGTCAGCAAATCAAAAGTTTAAAGAAGCAAAACCAGAAAGAAGTCAGCAGAATTGGGTGATCTGAATTCAGAAGCTGTAGACATTTAAAGCTACACAGACAGCAGTCAGGTCTCAGATGTTACACATGGTTTGAAGGCAGGAGTTTGCAAAACAGGCCCAGACTTGTAGCATCATTAAACCCCAAACAAGAAATCACAACACAAATCTGACAAAAAAGCAAAAGCAGTGTGATGAACTGCTTCAGTCAGGCAAGCCTCAAAGGAGATTTTCATCACACAGATCCATCACAAGCTACAGCCAGTCAGTCTAGAAAAGTATGTTTCTCCCCTGAACAAAGGAGTAATGTGTTGTATATGTGGTTTGAATATCACTGAAACTGGTCCAACTACTCTGCCTCATGTTTCATCTCTTTTCTCGCATCCTTCCAACCTCTGATCCAGAAAGGAGATCCTGCAAGAATATTTTGACATCTCCACCCTGGTTCATCATGAAGTGAAGGTGATCCACAGGGAGATGTCGTCGGCTCTAACAGCCATCGATCCTCACAGAGAGTATGAGAGCTTCATCCATCAGAACAGGTAGCAAACTCATTCCCTCAGCAACATCGCAATCATGAAAGCTGCCCCTGCAGAGCAATGATGCTGTGGACGGTGTGTTTGTGATTGTAGGTCTGTGGGGGAGATTCCTGCTTGTGCAGATTTTGACTGCAGCCTTCTGGAGGACACTGAACAGCTACGTCCCCGAGAAATCGAACTAAACGAGCTCACACTTGAGAAAATCCAGCACAAGTGAGAACAAACAAATGCAGTCTCATTCAGATGACAAAACTCCACTTTTAACTACTTCCTCAACCTCTGCTGTTCTCTTTATCTCCTGTTTCCCACAGTCTGTTTTTACATCAATTACTTCCTCTCCTCACATTGTTTCTCTGTGTTCTTCCACCAGATTGACGACGATGGAGGAGGAGCTGCTGGACCTGGCTCGCACGCTGGGTTCCCAGCAGGCCTCAGTCGAACACCTGGAGCTGGAGCTGGAAGAAGAGCAGGAAGGTGTCAAAAAGGGCCAGAGGTGAGCAGATTGGTGATGCTGTGATGGTGATTTCAGAGGTCAGAGAGGTGGCTTCAGAAATAATAAGCTTATTGGCACTGTGAAGACAAATTGCTGCAGTTTGCCTCTGCAGGCAGTCCCTCCCATCGGGATAGTTTGGTGAGCTGTTGGCTGTGCAACAACTAATAACCAGTGTAGTCTCAGGGGGCAGTAAGTGCCTTATGAATTATAATACAGCAAACGGTCCGAGTTATGGAGCTCAATCTCTTCATTTGTCTTGGTTGATGAGGCTGTCTGAAGGTGTTAGAGGTTTACAATCCCGAAGGAGTGATTGAGTCATTACCAAGCTCCTGAAGGACGATGGAAACAATGTGTTTATTTGCAAAAAGTTGATCATTGCTGAGGGCAGCTGGGGAGCACATATGGTGCTGGTGGTGTTAGTGAGGTGAGTGGAGGTTATGCTGCCCTTCAGTGTGTATTTTGAGGAAACATTTTGTAAATCAACAGTGAAAATCTGTATTAAATTGACCTCTTGTAGCTGAGAACTGTGCACCCGAGGAGATCACTGAAAACTTTTTCAAAGATTTTGAATAATAAACTTTCCTTCCAACTGACTGAGTTAAAACAGGCTTCACTGATCATTTTCATGTGCTTCTTTTATTATTTAATCAATAAAATGTCTGAATTATTAAAATTCAACATTCCAAAGCCTAAACTCAGTCAGTTTACAAAGAAATGCTGCAAATCCTCACATTTTAGAAGCTCATATAGGAGAACATTTGGCATTTTTGCTTATAAAATGATTTAAACCTGTATATATTTCAGTCCTAATCAAAAGATCCCTGAGTAACTGACTCAGTGGGTGAATAATGGAACTCCTGAATATAGTTTGTGCTGTATGGACTGTACTCATGGCAACTTGCAGATGTCAGGTTGCACACAGGGTGGATTGTCAGTGGGGGTCCAACAGCAGAATTTTTTGCTCGACAGCTTTCTAACAGGATGATCCTGCCCTGCTGAAGCCTTTTTAATAAAGTCCAAAGACCTCCACAGTGAATAAGCTCTGCTCGTTTCATTTTTGAAGCTCCGTTTCACCTCACTTGCAGGGCTCTTGGGTCATTAGAGGTTTTATAGGTCCTCCATGCACATTATCCAGACGAAGGCTGACTAAGCTGTTGTCAGAGAATCCCTCCTATTGACTGCATTAATCAATGGGAGGAATCTGCAGACCAGCAGAAACACACGTTTTATTGATGTCTATGTGCTGTTGTGCTGTTTATTTGTATCATTTGTGTTGTTTCATTGACGTGCTGCCGTCTGCTTTGTTCAGGGTCTACCAGTTCAGCAAGAGACACGCAATGGAGGAGTGTCGGCAGCAGGTGGCCTTGTCTCAGGGCATCAGAGCCAAGATGGAGGCTCAGAGGCTCCTCCTGAAGGAGAAACTGGACCAGCTGGGCTCCAGAGAACCTCCCTCTGCTCTGAAACTCGATACTGACACAGTTGTACGTTCATCCAGCACAAACAATGTATGTTTTCTTTGATGATTGCTCTCTATCATTTGTCGTTCATTAGCTCCTGATCTGTCAGTCAGCAGGGGGGAAACAGAGGTAGTGGTAGTCATGGTGTTGAGTTTAAATTCACAGAGCCAGTCTTTTTTTCTGTATTTCATCTAAACTTATGCACACAGAATGACTTTCTGTTGCACCAGAAGTGGAACAAAGTCATTGTTTTGGAAATGACGAGAAAGTTTGGGTTATTAAGTCCATCAACAAGAAGTTCCATGTCAAGGCCAATCTCCTAAACTTATTATGTTGGATGATAAACAAGTCATTATATTAGATGCAGCATATTAAAATCAAAAGAATAACATAAAAGGTACTACTACCAATACTAATTACCGCATTATTACTTGTTTATTGATTTTTTTTTAGCACAGCACATAGGCTAAAGCTTCCTCCTTTGTGGTGCTTAACATTACCGGTAGCTCATATTTAGCCTCAGTCTTATCCAGTCAAAGAACAGAAGTAATCTGAACCTCAAATTGACCTAAAGTTGACCTGAGAACTGCTTTTTGTGCAACCTCCAATGTTTAACAAAGTTGGGAAGTATTGCATCTCTGTTTTGACTTCGATTTGCATATAGTCGTCTCTTTTATTGTTTAAATCTTTAGATCCAAATATGATAATGCTGGGTATCACCTTCTTCTTCTGCCCACAAGCACAATTGGCTGCTGGCGCTCTGATTCGAAGCCAAGTTAGCAGCAGAGAGCCGCACAGAGCTGCCAGCATGGGAGTAGTCTTGTTTAATTTGTGGTTTTCGTGACTTGAAACTCACTCGTATCTACTCCTCTGCTCAATATTGCAGCCATTGTTTCAGCAAATCTGCCTTTATGATGAATACTAAGTCACAGGAAGAACAATACTGTTTATAACTGGACCTACCAATTAGATATAGTACATTTTTGCCTTTATTTTGTGAGTCTTTTTCTCAGTTTAATCTTCCTATAGATTAAAATGTCGTATATGGTGAATATCTGTTTTTATTGTGTTTTGTGGTTGTAGGTGTAAAACACTAGTTGTTAAGCTACAAAGATATTTACTTCCTAAACATTAACTACAACTAAATAGCATTCCAGCTTTACTATCCAGTGAGAATTCGACCCAGGTGCTAAGTAACACCTCACTAACCATCAGTCGTTCAGCTCCAACCCTGATTAAGAGGTCTGACTGAAAGAAAAAACACGTGTGAACATGTGAGACTTTGATTAATTCACCGAAAAGGGGGCACAGTATGGGAGCTTTAATGAAGAGCTGGAACAGGTTGATACTGTCAGTCAGAGAGGAATAAAATGTTTTAAAGCTGCTGGAGGGAAATTGAGAGGCTTGTGTGTTATGGAGTTCAACCACCAGGATGCTAGCATTTTCTCAAAATATTATTTTACTGACCAGCTAAATTGTTTGTGTGCTTTTCTTCAGGGCCACAGTCACAGTCCATTCAAACCGGTCATGGACGGGATCCTGAGTGGCCTGTTTAAACCCAAATATGAGGTGAGTTGTTCACTAAATTATAAACAGTGGAAACTAATTAAACACCAAACAATGACAGAAGGGAGAACTAGCATTTATACCAAACTGTAAAAGAAAGAAAACTTACTAAAAGGAAGAACATTTGTTCCAGCTGAAGGACACTTCCCCTCTTCACTCTCTGACCTCCCTGCTCTTTACTTTTGCCGCAGTGCCTGTTTTCATGCACACGAACCTCTTACCACACAGCAAACAATAAATCATGTTGTGGAGAAAGCGGCAGAGTTTTAAAGTGTATCCTCTGCGTGGTGGAGCTCGCTCATGCACATGATCTTTCTTTGGGGTCTCGTGGTCCTGACGGCACCCTGGGACTTATCGAGGTCGGCTTTGTCGGTCGCGTTACTACTTTCAAGATTCTGCCTGACCTAAAACCAAGTTTGCTTCTCAGGCAACCAGTTTACATCTAATCGCTTAATCATTGCTGACAGACAGAAGCACACAGGGAGCCGTGACCCAGCTGCATACTAACTCTCAACGGGAAAGGCCCGGTACAGCGGTAATGCAGTGTTTAAACTGACAGAAGCATAAAAATCACTCTAAAACATCCTTCTGAGCAAGTCTTTTTTTAATGTCTCTAATGTGCTGAACCTCAAGTCTTAATTATTTGCTATTTTTGCGTGAACTACCTCCCCCTCTTTAACTCCCAGCCCTGTGGTACCCTGGAGGCGTGAAGGCTGGTGTGTTTCGGCTTTAAAGTTTTACAGTCTCTCCTTTGAAGTATCTCCATATAATCTCTATAGAATCACCCCAAAATCCAACCTCTTGTTGTTTCATTATTCATGTCAGCTTTAAGGATCCTGCGTTTCTCCCTTCCTGCCTCCAGGTGCCTCCGGTTCTGACCCCGGTGCAGGAGGCGAATCGTCCTCTGGGGCAGCAGGACTGGTACCACGGAGCCATACCCAGGCTGGAGGTCCAACAGCTGCTGAAGAATAACGGAGACTTCTTGGTGCGGAAGAGTCAAGAGAAACACGGTTATGTGCTCTCTGTGCAGTGGGACGGATCCTGCAAGCATTTCCTCATTCAGAACACAGATGTAAGTAAATCTACCTCATGGATGCTTTTGTTTAGGCACTATTGTATGAAGGCATTTCACATTCTTGCATCAGTTACTTCCCTATGAGCGTTTTTCCAGTTTTTAAATATGTATGCATGTTTTGATCTAAGCTGATATTGCTAAAAATCTATGCTTTTCTGGGTGTGTCAGTAGAATCTGTACCGTCTGGATGGAGAAGGTTTCAACAGTGTCCCGCTGCTGATCTGCCATCTACTGTCGTCACGGCAACATGTGACCAAGAGGTGTGAAATTGTGCTGAAGAAACCCATCCTGAAGGTAACGCTGTGACATTTACCCTCATTAATTCTGTATGTAAACTCTGTAGATTGTGTGTTTATGTTAGTCCAGATCTGTGTGACCCAAAACTTCATCATAATTTTAACTGTTAATTAAAGCGCATGAGCAAATTCAAACTCAATGTCTAATGATATTTCTGTTAAACCAGGGGTGTCAAACTCATTTTAGTTCAGGGGCCACATTCAGCCCAATTTCATCTCAAGTGACCAGGAAAATCACAGCATAATAACCTATAAATTACCACAACTCCACATTTTTCCTTTGTTACATTCAAAAAATGTTCACATTTAAGGAATTATCTTTTTACAAAACATCATGAACAAACAGAAATTTCTGAAGAAATAAAGTTCTATTTTAACAACATCATGCCTCAGTTTATCATTTACACATTACAACTTACAGATAAGTTTATCTACAAAAAGGCACAAAACATTTAGTCACAGGTATCTGGAACTGAACGATTTTACTTCAGACAAAGACAAAAAGAAAAACAAGGTAAAATATTACAAAAACGAGCCACAAAACAACAGAACAATGAGCAATCTAGTATTTACTTTATGATCAAAACAACTTGTCATGGTGTAGAAATTCTTTTAAAATTTATAGTTTTAGAAATTTACAATCTGCAGTTAATGTCTTCATTTTAATTTTTACATTTTGCAAAGTCATCCTGTGGACCGCATGCTTGATAGACCTGCTTTAAACTGTCTTTACACTAATTTTCTCTGGTCTCACGGTTTAAACAGCACTACTGTGTGTGTCTTCTTTATTTTTAACCCCATTAGGACAAGTGGGTCCTGGACCATGATGATATTGTCCTGGGTAGCCTCATTGGACGGGTGGGTAAACCTGACATCTGTTGAGAAGCAAAGTGTTGTTTTTTTTTTCATGCCGCTGCTTTTAAGTCATCTTCCGTACTGGCTGCAAGAGAAAAACCCTGAAAAATGTTTTTGACTGAAGTGATGGTGGATAAAATTCACAATTATTGTATTGAGCTAAAGTGTACTCGAAAGTTCAGCTAAAATTATCTTCTAAAAGTCACTGTCATTTTAATCCAAACCTCCCACTTTGAGTTTCTGTCTCTCTGTTGTGGTATTTTGGAAGAAAGGAACTTGAAGTACGATGATGGTGATGTTGATAAAATGTAATTCAGACTGCAGATATTTCACATCAACTCCAGCTGAACTTTGGATATCATTTCTATACAGACTTTGTTCCTGTATCGCTTGCACTGAAAATCTCTGTAGCAGCCAGTAACTGGAAAATAATGTGACCACATCTGCTAATTTTAACTTTCCTACTGATTTTACTGAAACTTTGTAAATTTTTTAAAGGAAGTTTTATTGACCACTGACCAACTGCTGCTTCCACAGTCAGTTTGATCGGTCACAAGTTCTTAGAATATATGCATGTGCTTATTACAGTCATAAAACAACATTTGGTTCAGTTGGTTCAGGGAATGTTATTAGCCAGGTGAGCCACTGATATGTCTTTAAACTTTTGGTGCTGGGTTAGACTCTGCTTTATTAAAAAAAGAGAACATTCTGGCTGATCACGTTGTTGTTGGCGCTCCACAGGGTAACTTTGGAGAGGTGTACAGTGGTCGCCTGCGCTCTGATAACACTCCTGTAGCTGTGAAATCCTGCAAAGAGAACCTGGCCCCGGAGCACAAGAATAAGTTCCTGATGGAAGCCAGGTTAGTGCGCACACATGTGCACACACACACACATGTGCACACACACACACACACACACACACACACACACACACACACACACACACACACACACACACACACACACACACACACACACACACACACACGGCTGTAAATAAATCCTCTCCTGCGCTGTCCAGGATCCTGAAGCATTACGACCATCCTAACATAGTGAAGCTGATCGGAGTCTGCACTCAGAAACAGCCCATCTACATCATCATGGAGCTCGTCCAAGGTAAATATGACCCTGTTAGACACCATCGAAGATTTGCTCTGTCATTATTATACCCACCTTCCATCATACGCATCATATGTGTGTCTCCAAATATCTGAAGGTGGTGATTTTCTCTCCTTCTTGCGTCACGAGGGTCACAATCTGAAGCCGAAGATGTTGGTCAAAATGACAGAAAATGTAGCATCTGGTATGGAGTACCTGGAGAGCAAGAAGTGTATCCACAGGTTGGTCAATCCGTGTTTGTGTCGCCACGATTTGAAGGGACAATGCAATTTACTGTGCCTTTTATCTAATATTAAATCAGGCTCAGATAACTTTCTATAACTTAAGTCAGAGAGGCAGCAGCAGGGCTTCTGCACAGAGGCAATAACTGATCCATCCTTTAACAAATAGGTGTGAACATTAAATCTTGCACAGTTAGAGCCAGTTTTATTTTTGCAGAATGTGTTACAGCAGGAAACACCCTCATTGCATTACAATACTGGATTATAATGTTTTATACTGTTGTCAGAAACACTGTCTCAGGCTTTAAAAAGATACAGTATATTTAAGAAAAACAAATATACAAAATAAACTCAAAGAAGCACCCTTACTTCTGATGTACTTCATGTACAGATTTATCCAAAGCGAAGCCTTCATGAATATAAACATAGAAAACACAGCAGGCTGCTATCTTAGACAAATGATCACTCTGGTGAGAACTGATTAGCTGCATATTAAAACACCTTCATTTTGCATATGGCTTTATGTAGTTTCCACAAGAAACTAAAGTGGAACAAGCTGCGTACAGGCAGATGGACCTGGAAGCCTTTACGGTTCCAAACATCACTCATTTCCTCAGCTTTCACTTCACCTAACTGTTAATTGCACTTTCCCTGCAGCACTTCTCCATATGTTGGTGCAGCGGTGAAACGACGGGCTGAAAAAAAACACAGGGATGAAAGGTTTCCTGAAATAAAAGCCAAAAACACGCTCTTCTGGCTGCTCAACACTTTTAGTTTACTTTGATGAAAACGACAGCTATGACTTCAGCGGTGTGTTCCATGACATTATCGTGGCAGAATCATTTGACCAAAGAAACTTACAGCTATTACAATAAATATATTACAGTTATGTAGTTTTTATTTAACATGAAGTACAATAAAACTCAAAATGAACACTAGCTAAGTGTGATCAAAAACCATTGTGACTATTGGTTTCCTGCATCTTTCTAAATGTAAAGGAATTCCAGAAGCTACATTTCAGATATTAGGAAGCTGTTTCTCTATATTTCTTTGCACTAACTGTTGTTAGATTGAATGCTGTTGTGTTTTAAGACTTAAAGCTGCCGCAGAATGTATGAGACACAGTCAACTTAATATGGTGCTAAACCATTCAGAGCTATAACGGTTTTATACTGATAATAAATGATTTTTAAAAAATCTGCAGTAAAAACCGACAGGGAGCCAATGAGAGGATGCTGAGATAGGTGTAATGAGATCTTGCTGAACATATTTCACAAGCTGAGAGAAAAAGTGGCTCACAACTCTGACTGTAGCTCCAAAACACAGCCTCAGAAGACTGTGAGCAGGAGCTGCTTATACAGATCAAACGTGAGGTTTTGCATGTAGCCTACAAACAAAATATCTTCTTTCAGAGCTTGCGTAAAAATAAATCTGAGAAAACACTGAGATCCAAAAATATTGAACCTCTATTTATAGCGAAGATTCTGCAAAAGCAGCCTGAAATTGGAAATGCGTACAACATTTTTGTGGTGTTTTAGGGGATCTGCGAATGGGGAGCTTTGAGTGAGTCATCAGTGAGGGTTGTGGTTGCTCTGGAGGAAGGAGGAGGTTGTGACATCCGGCTCATTACAGGGATGTTATACGATTTTCCCAGCGGGTCAGATCTGCTGGTGCAGCCTGTAACGCTGCATGCTAAACTGAACTCAACACCAGAGACATGACAAGGACGCCTGTTCTCTCACTCCTGCTGGTGCTGTCTGTTCTCTGGCTGGTTCATTCTTTCGTACAGAGCTGGATGTGTTTGTGTCTCCTCTGTATCCATTTTTCACCAGCCCCTTACATCTCTCTCCATCTGTCTTGCTTTATTTAAGGGACCTTGCAGCCAGAAACTGTCTGGTTGCAGACAACAACGTGGTGAAGATCAGTGACTTTGGGATGTCCCGTCAGCAGGACGACGGCGTCTACTCAGCAGAAGGTGGCCTCAGACAGATTCCTGTCAAATGGACGGCACCTGAAGCCTTGAACTATGGTAAAACACTGGTCCCTCTGCTCTGTTGTCAGAACCAGTCATTCCTGATGATTCACTCAGACAGTAAACTGACCAAGAGCTGCGTCTGTGCCTTTGCTAATGCTGCCCCCTGCTGGTGTTTGCAGGCCGTTATACCACAGACAGTGACGTCTGGAGCTTTGGCATCTTACTGTGGGAGACCTTCTCCATGGGGATGACGCCCTACACGAGCATGACCAACCAGCAGACGAGAGATGAGGTGGAGAAAGGTAAAGACTCACATCAGGCACTGAGAGATGAGGTGCCAAAGGTTGCAACTGGGGGAAAGTCCTGCTCTTTCACTGACCTTCATTCTTTTTTCTTTATTCCACATGACTCAGAACATGTGTGCCCTGAGTTCAGACTGTCTGTTTGTGTTTCAGGATACCGTATGCCGGCTCCTCACAGCTGCCCTGTGGAAGTGTCCAGGATTATGAACAGCTGCTGGCAGTACGACCCCAAAAACAGACCGTCTTTCAAGAAACTTCGAGCAGAACTCAGCACCATCCACAACAAGATCACATAATACAGCCTGCTGACATGGACATGTAGTTTTAGTGGTTTTTGTTGTTACTTGTCTTTTCCTTGTGAGCAGATGCTGAAACAAAGCATGAACACTGAATCAGAGCATCAAAAGCAAACAAAACAAAAGCATTTGTGTAGTATTTATTTTTAAATTTCTTGGAAATGAACTTGGAAGTGGTGTTTTGTGGATTTATAAAAGCAGGCCAGCTGATGGCAGCACTCCTTCAAAAAGCTTCTCTTCAACACCTTTACAACACGTCTCCTTTGACAGAGGCATGTAAATATGTTTTCTCTTTTGTGCCACAGTACTGTACCTCCAAAGTGCTCAGTATTTATAAAAATGGTCAAGAGTTTAGTTCAGAGCTTCATTAAAACTCCATAAAACTCAGTTGCTCGTCCTTTGTTTGGCTCAGTCTTGTTTTCTTCCACTTTTCCCACATTTAACCCTCAAGTTTTAGACTATCCTTTCAAATTTTTCTATAAAAGACGTTTTCCAGTCAGTACAGCTCCAAAACTGTGAGGCCAAAATAAACAGCCGTGCGCTCTACAGATCTGAGACCTGAGAAGCGTTTTGAAATACAATAAGTCTCCTTATCATCACTGTAGACCAGAGTGGTCTGAAAAACTGCAAATAACAGAGTAAATGACAGACTTAAAAAGAGTGAGTTTTGATATTAAGTCGCAAAATTACTAAACTGCAACTCTACCAAATGTGCTGCAGCAGAATTGAAGCTGCATCCATTAACAGTCATAAAGAAGCAGACAGTCTCTTCACTGAATGTGTCAAAACTGTGCAGCTTTCTAAAAATGGCATCAGACTGCATTTAAATAACAGCCGAGACTTGGTCTCAGTGCCACGATGTCCAGGATGGAAAGCACCAGAGGCAATAACTGTTTTTTTTAACTATAACTTTGACTGCTTTTGCTTCAGTCACAGGAACTCAAGAAACAGCTATTTCTTAACAACGCTCTTATGGGAACTGGACTTACAGAGAATTCATGAGAGATTGAAATGAACGTTGCTTTTTCAACACTGGATGTGTGAATGTAAAACTATTTACTAATGAGTCATATTAGACAGTGTCAGCAGTGTTGTCGGTTTGTTCTGGCTGTCACCAAGGCAGCATATGTTGTTATTCACACTTTAAATATAGACATAAAATACACTCCATGACCGTTGCTTTAAGCGCCATGAGCTGATGTTGATGTCACCTTATTCAGTGACCATTATAACAGGTGGAGCAGTGCAGAAGCTCTGGATTAGAGGCCCAAACCCCACTAGAAACGCTTTTACTAATAGCTGCAGTTCTTAGTAAAATACCTTTTTGTGCCAACATGTAGCAGCTGATACAAAGCCAGAATTAATTTCTCACAACTAAGAAACACTCACGTCAAGATGAGTCCATTTTCACACTGTACAATGACTACAGGTAAAAATAAATGTGTGTTTATCATACACAATCTGTTAACCTCATTGTCTTGTTTCACTGTAGAGAATTTTTTTAGAACTTTAAGCAAGTTGCCAATGTAAAGAGTACTGCTGAGGTAGATATTTTTGGATTTTTATTCCACATTGAATGAGAAATGGTTAACTGTGCACTCGAAATATGTTTGAGGTGGATTCCTGCAGACAGAAACAAGGCGCCGTTTTGTCCTACGTGCAAAACGCGTGTCTGAAAATGAGCCTAACATAATGTTTACTTCTGTGACTTTGTTTTTTGATGCAGATTTCACAACCTCTGAGCTTCTGAGTGCTACTAACCCTAACCCAAAAAGCAGGATTCCTTCCAACGTATGCCTCAGAGATATTTAAGGACAAGTTGTTTTCATGTGCAGCCGTCGTTTTGGAGAAATATTACCATGTCAAAAAGAAATTAAGAGATGTTAAACAGTAAGAGGTTATAATTAGAATAATTCATATGATGAGTAGTGCTTGAATATGCTGCCTATACTTGATGTTTTTATCAGTTTATTTTATTTTATTTTTCTTCCGAGCATATGAATCATATTTTAGTGTGGAAGAAGAAATATTTACAGGACTTCATGGTTGTCGATTAGTGACTGTTGATTTGCTGCTTGCCTCTTTATCCGGTAATACGTTGAAATGACTGTTTTAGTTTGTTGCTAGACAGGAGAAAAAGTTTTAGTCAGATAAGATTAAGCAACTGTGTTTTACTCTTCCACTCCATGTCAGCTGTTGGATGTGATGCACGTTGTTGTTTTTTATCCTCTGAAAGAAGATCTTTGTCTGGTTTGCAAATGTAATAAGAACAAAGATCTTCACTAAAGCATCTTGTTTTCTGATTTGTCTGCTTTATGCAGACTGCCACGTCGTCTGGAGTTCACAGAGGATGAACACCTTACAAGTTCATGCTGTCTCTGACCTGTGTTCAACTGTTGTCCTGCTCTGTGGCTTACAAAAAAGCTGCAGCAGCTCTTATGCAATATTGCTGTGGAAATGCAGGCAAAAATGTCAAAAGCATTTTTCTTAGAGAAGAGAAACCCACAACATCTGTTGCGTTTGGCCTTGAGTGTTAAGTTTTTTGTTAAAACCAGGCAGGTGACATTGCTGAGTGACACTGACATGTCAACTCCTGACAGCGTGAGGGTGTGTAGAGTCACACAGAGGTTACATAAGACTATGTAACTGGCTCCATGCAAACGCTGCTGCTGTCTGTGACGCTGCCGTCTGGCCCTGAATATCCTTGGCTCAGTGTCAAACTTAAACTGGTGGATTATTTGTAATTGTTGCTGAAATTAATTACACTTTCCACCCTTAAGCCTTCTTATATTTATTATGGATTAGGCATATTAGTGTGGATAATCCTTTTCATGTCTCGCCGATAAAGCATTTTTACCTGCTGCAAGATTTCATGCCCACAGTCCAATTTGAAATTAATCCCACAAAGAATGAAAACATGAGATTGTCAATGCAGTGGTGCTCTACGATTATTATGCAGGGATGCTGTATCTTCAGTCAAAGCTTACTGAGTGATGGTGTTTTCAGATCTACGCACAGAAAAACAACATTAGCGCCACTTCCAAGCAGATGGATCACCAATTTACAGTGTTTCTTCAAAGCTGAATAAACCAGAGTGGAAGTGGAGACTACAGAACATGCACAACAGTTTAGTGGGAAATGTCAAACCAATATGTTATATTCGGTCGGCGAGGTTTTATTTTCTACAGTCAGAAAAGATGAAGGTGTGTCACCTCTTTGCTGATCCACCTGAAGTTGTTTTACAATTGAAACCTCACCGGTTGAACACGTTCTGTGACTTTGAGTTGTCACGAGTATCTTATGATGCTGAAGCTGACATTCATCTTTATTTGGCTGCAAGGAAACAAAACATTTCAGCCATTTGATAATGAGCAGAAACGCTTCTTCAAATGAAACACTCTAAGCTACACTTTGACAGTTTAAACAACAACATAAATCATCGCCATCGAATATTTAGTCCATGTTTAGTACGTCTGCTTTAGGACTGTGACTGCAAATTTTATTGCACCTGCATGTCTGGTTATTAAATATCTGATTTTCATGAGTTGCTATGCTAATGCTGTGTTAATGCAATGCTTTAATGTAAGTGCTGTTTTCGCTTTTCAGTAAATTGTAGAGTGAAGAAGTGGGTCAGCCATGTTTCTCAAGACGCTTTCACAAGAATGCTTTACTGCCTCAAGTAAAATCTGCCTCATTCTTTTATTATTTTGAGTAATTGGAACTTTCATGAGTAAAATGTATTAAATCTGATGCAAAATAACCACATAGAATGCATTAAAGACACTAGTGTAGCTACTTAAGTTTTAACAGAAACAGTTTCATGCTTTAAACATAAAAATGAACTGAAGTGAATGAATTAAAATGTTGACGGAGGAATGATTCATGAGTTTTCTTCAGCACTAAATGAATGAATACATGCAATATGTCCAAATAAATGAAAGGTTATTGTATGATTCATTTAATTGGCATGAAATGACAAAAAAAAGAAGAAGAGCATTTTGAGTTAAATAAAGTAAAGGGAAAGCGTTACGTTCTAAGGTGTGTGTTTGTGTGCAGGGAAGGTAGGTTGTTGGTGCCTCATGATCTGCCTAAACCCAACAGTGATGTGCTTAAAGGACTTTGATTTAGTGGCATCAGCTTGAAAAGTAGAAGTTGGCTTTGTCTTGGATTTTGATATACTTTCTTTTTTTTGTAAATAACCCACTTTTTTTTGCTACATGCTCAATTTTTCTGCCTCTTCACCTGGTTTTCTTTCTATTTGTTTCATCCCCAAGGCTCCGGGGACGCAACACAATTTGGGGCTTCTCAAGAAGTAAATGCATCTATTGGTGAAAGATAAAAGTAAATGCAGACAAAAGTCACTCTCTGAATTCACTGTTTAACTTTTTTCCAGTCCATTGCAATTCATTCTCTTCTCTATAATCTACTGTGCATTTTACTGAATCTCAACTCCCAGTTTAATTTATTCAGTAGCAGAGGGCTTCTTTTCTACTGACCAGTTAGCTAAATGGACAGACAGATGCCATTTAGGGTTGAACTAAATTGTGAGTTTCTAACACAAATCACAAAGGCTAGGGAGATTCGCAATATCGCCAAAAGTATTCGGTCACCCATCCAAATAATCAGAATCAGGTGCTCCATCAGCCATAACATTATGATGACTGACAGGTGAAGCAATGATCTTGTTATGATGTAGCATTCTGATGGGAATCCTAGAGTCCTGACATTCATGTGGATGTTTGACATGTACCACCCACCTAAACATTGCAGGTCAAGCAACCCTCCAAACCCCCCATGACGACAGTAGTCCTTGATGCCAATTTCCACCCTTAGCAGGACAATGCATCCCGACAATGCTGCTCAGGAGTGGCCCAGGGAACACAACAGAGCTAAGCTGTTCACCTAGGTTCCACGCTCCCCAGATCTTACTGAGCATCTATGGATAAACCTGATCTAGGTCCCACCATCCCGGTACCACAACACATACCCAGAAGTCCTGTGTCCATGCCCCACTGGGTCAGAGGTGTTTTAGCTGCATAAAGAGGACCAACCCAATATTGGGCAGTTGGTCTTGATGTTATGATTGATCGATATCATCCAGCGTGTCGGACCCGTCTGAGTTTCAGCTGTTGTTTCAGTGATAATACAAATTCCTGTCGTCTTCCTTGTGTAGCAGTCACACGTTTTATGGTATCTCATGTGATACCAACCCATCACGTGTTTCAGATCTACTATCATGGTAAACATTGAACTAAAGCTTGACTTTTTTATTATTTTTTAAATCACAAATCCAACATGTCTCACATGTGGACAACAGAACAGGACTTTGACTCCAGAGTAGATTTGGTGTGGGAGCGCCATGTTTAGTTGCAGTTGACTTAAAGCTTAAATAGTCAGATTTTTTCTCACACACAAATATTCTGTAAAAACCTTTCAGCATGTGGTAATTTAAGTGGTCTGAGCGGAAACTGGATGTCTGCTCCTCTTGGTTCTGTTTTCATGTTATAGAAAATGTAGCCTGTGATAGAGATTCCAGCCAATCAGAGGGCTTTTCACACAGATCAGATGAGAGAGAACAAACAGCAGCAAAGCCCTTTGTTGGAACACAACTCAGGATATATATAGAGGATTTCCACTCAGGAGAATGAGCTTCCAGTCCTGTGCCATGAGTAAAAATTGGCATTTACTTTCTGGCCTGTTTCCAGGAGTATGGCTGCAGCAACTTTATAATTCAGCATTGATTGAATCTTTTCATTTTCAGTTACTGTGTGGTTAGCTTTAGGCATGAAAATTATTTAGCAGTGTTCAGGAAAAGGTCACAGTTTGGGTTGAAATGGACTCTTTTTAAAATGTTGGCCACATGTTAAAGAGATACATGCTGAATTAAGCTTGTCTTTTGTTTTCTTGATATCCTGAATGATGAGTCCATTTAAACAGAGTGACAGTGCTGACATCACTGAATTTCTGTAACACTCAGGAGGCACGAGGCGATCGACCAGTACGGTTAGTTTTCTGTTGAGGCTGGACTGCCCAAATCAATTCACAAAATGCGTCTGAAATATTCCAATTAGAATGTTTTAGCCCAATCATAAAGTCGTGATTAAATTTGGATTAAATTGAGAAATTTATACTACTAGTCTGCATCTTTTGCTTGAATGCATGATATATTTTATTGCTAAGTGTCCCCCATTACCAGTAAAAGTGGCCCAGAATAAGTAACACTTCTATCAAACAGGGTGACAGATTGCGTTTATGTGAATGTTACTTATTTTTAAATCAAACCATTAATTTGACTTCATTTTAGGCATGTTGATGAGAACCCTTTTAAATGAAAAATTAATGCCATCTTAGTTGTCAAACTTTGTAAAACTCCTACTAATCCCAAACAGTGCTACACTCTGCTGTTTTTGTCATTTATCATGATTTAACACAATTGAAAAACATGTTCAAGAAGTAATTTGCAACAAAGAGATTAATTTCTGCCATTATTTATACAATTATTTCTAGTGATTTCAGCACATTTGTATCTTTCTGTATTTGTTTGTTCATTTGTCATTGAGAAATTATAGGTGACCATAAATTGTTCATTTACTTTGTTAATGATTCTGCTCACTATTATGTATTAAAGCTGTGCAAGTTCAGTAATATTTAAACTCAATAATGTATTTATAACAACCTATAAGGAGCAGCAAGAGCAGCTCTGATTGGCTGGTTGTTAAGTGTGGTTTTATGCTATTCACTGAAACACACAGAAAGCAGCTGCTAGTTGGAACAGCAGCCCTTCTTTAGTTTCACTAAAGCTGTCACTATACTGAACCACAGCAAGGAAACTGGTGATACTATAGCAAAACACAAAGCTTTTGTGAGAAGGTTAGTGTTAAAGTTACATTACACACCTTAAAGTGTGCTATTAAAGGGAAACAATCAGAAGTGCAAGTAAAAAAAAATGCAATTATACGCAATTGTGCAAGCAAAACATGTGAATTCTCTAAAAGGGCATTTGGGGGAAAAAAGGAAATCAGGTGTATTTAAGATTTCAGTTAAAAAATTCAAGATCAAATAAAAGAAGAACAGAAACCTGCTTTATGAAAAACAGTGAGTTCAAATTGAATAAACTCAATCTGTCGTTCCAACTTTGTGTTTTCTACTCTATTTTTTTTTTTTTTTTTTTTTTTTTTTTTTTCTTTTTCTTTTTTTTTGTCTGCATTTATTCTCATTGTTTAACTCCATGAAAGGGGTGTCAACACTTTATGAGATTAATGCATATTTTAGTCTTGCAGCCAAATATCTTATTATTTGGTGCATGCGTGTGACCATCACCAGCCCTCCCTGAAAGCTAAGCTGACACTTTTTATTACATTACCCTGTTTAAGAGCCAGGGAGGGCAGTGCTACACCTCAGTGGTGATGTGAGGGGAAACAAAGGGGTGGACAGGACGAGAGGGGATGGACAGGGACAGGGTCTAGCAAGCAATGCTATTACATCTGAAGAATATCAGGTGTTGTGCTATTCCCAACTAATAATTACCCATCAATAAGACAAAAAAGCAAACACATACACAAGAGAACAGAAAACCAAACAAACAATAAATAAATAAATAAATGAAAGAATAATTAGCCAGACAGTACTAAACACCATAGTTGTGGGTGTCATGTTAGTATAGAGTGGAATAGGCCAGATGATACTAGAGGAAGATACTAGAGAAAAGGAGAGAGGGTTTAGTTTGAGATTAGACTCTGGAGAGAGTCTCAGCACATTCCGGCGGGTCCCATCACTGCTCAACAGCGGAACTCGACAGGAGCTGGTGGGACCTGAGCAAACATGCACATGCAAGTGTGAAAGACCCCGAAGCCCAGAACAGCCATCACAGCAGTGCAGTGCCAAGCCGACAGGGCACCCCCCCACAGGCCGAGGAGCCACGGGGCAGCGCCCCCAGAGAGCAACCGGGGCCACCATGTACCACACGGACCCCGAAGACAAGAGGGCGAAGCTACCAACACCCCCAGCACGCCGGAACCGGCCCAGGCAGCCCGGGGCAAGCGGACCCACCCGCCACCCAAACCCCAACCCCGCCCGCCCCAGCCCCCACCAAACCCCCACACCCCACCACCCCACCCACCCACACCCCACCCACCCCCCACCCCCAAGGGGGGCCGACGGCCCCAAGCAGCCGGGAAGCCAGACACAGGGGCAGAGCGCCCCGCCGAAGGGACGGCAACCAGCCCAACACCGGGGCAGGCCGCCACCGGAGGCCGGCCGGAGGGAACCGGAGCCGGGACTCAATGCGAGTCCAGAGGGCAAAAATGGACAGAGCAGTGGGGCCCGGCAACGCAAATGGGGGGGGCACCCCGCATACCCACCCGCACCAGCCCCCGGGCGAGCACAGCACACCCAAGGCCCCCACATCCCGCGACACGAACCAACCCCCCCACCAGGATAGAGGCACCACACACAACCAGCCCGCGCCAAAGCCACAGCACCCACCAGGACAGCCAGTCCAGATCCCGCAGCCCAACAAGGGTCACCGCACCAGCCGGGACCAGCAGGACACGCAGGAGAACCCCCACAGGCCCCGGACCCCCGGCCCCGGGGACCCCCAGCCACAGCGACACGGATGATGGTGCACCCCGCCGCCCCATAGCCGTAAAGCCATATGGGGGCCAGATCCCACCAGAGAGGCCATAACGGTGAAACCCACCCGTTATTCTCCTATTAATATGTCTCCCGATCCCTAACGGGAAACATTATCCCAGCACCGTGGTAGTGTAACCCTGGGTGTCATGTGGTGCATTAAAAGTGGGAAGGCTGGGGGGGCGTTAGCCAACCCAGACCTAGCCCCAAGGTGAGTGTGTGTGGTGCATTAAAAAAAGATTGGAGAGCAGGGGAGGCAGGCAAGAGGGTGATGAGGGGGAGACAGGGCCGTATAGCCCTGCCACCCGCCCCACCACAGTGCCCATCGTTCCCACCCCCACCTGCCCTCGGGGCCCTAAATGTTGTGTCCCTATATGTGCCTAAAGGTTGCTATTTACAGTGAGGTGTGAAAAATGTGAGGTGCACAATCAGAGGCATTCTGGTGTGGATCTGGCCCAAGAGGACAAAGCAGTGGGGGAGGCAGGTAGCAAGACCACCGGTACTGACGCAGAGGGCCCCCAGAGCCAAGAGGCAAGGGACCGGGGAGGGCCCACACGAACCAACTGGCCCAGCCGGCACAAGAACCCCCCGGGAGCTGCAGATCAGAGCAGCGCCCCGGCAGGCACCGTAGCCCCAACACAGGTCAGCCACATGCGGCGCCCCACCCCGAAGGGGGGACCAGGCCGCGCCACAAGGAAGCGAGGGCCACAAGCCGCCACACCCACCCAGGAGCCGGCACGACAAGGACGCAGGGCGCCCACCCCGCAGCGCCCCCGAGACCCCACCCACCCCACCACACCCCAGGACAGCACCAGGCCCGGACGGAGGCCCCCAGCCAGCAGAAACTGGACTCCAGTGGGGGCACACAGGCCAGGATGAAGGCCTGTGCCCAGGTGGGCCAGAGCCACCCCCCAGAGAGAACACCCAGCCCCCGCGCCAGACCACCCGCCCGCAGAGGGCCACCGGCCCCCCACGGGAGAGGGAGAGGGGCGAGGAGGGGCGGGCAGGCAGGAGAGGAGGGAGGAGGAGGGTAGCGGAGCAGGAAGGGACAGGGGAGCAACGGAGGGGCCGACTCACCCGAAGCCCTCCGGACCAGCCAGGCGCCCAGGAGAGATCAGCCGCCGACACCCCAAGGTCCAGGGAGAGCGTGCAGACCCAGCAGACCTAGAGCTCAATGGGGGAGACACCCGAGACATCCAACACCAGGGAGAGGGGCACAAGCCACCCCGACCCCGCAGAGCCAGAGAGCAACCCCGGGAACCCTAGAGGAAGGTCACCACCAGTGCATGCATACGGTCTTGAAGTCCATGGTGCTATCAATCTTTGAGAGTTGTAGTGTTAATAAACTGAAATAAAACAGAGGAAAGTTAGACCATATGCACAGACAGAACAGGTATTACAGATTTTTTTTTTTTTTTTTTTTTTTAAATAATGGAGGCAGTGGCATACGCCCACATACAAGCAGGAGCTATAAGTTAATATTTAATGAATTAATAAATGGAGACCATTTTTCTTTAAATGAGTCCAATTGTTTTTTCCGGGTAGCAGACATTCTCTCCAGTGAAATGTGTTCTGTGAGGAGGTTTAGCCAATGGATGATGTTGAGGGCTTTCTTATCTTTCCAGTTGACTAAAATAGTTTTTTTGGCAATGGCGATAGCTGCAAGTGTGGGTTGGATGTGGATAACCGGTAAGGCTGTTAGCGTTAGGTCACCAATTAGGCAAATGTTCGGGGAATGTGGAATCCCACAGCCCAAAATATCGGAGAGTTTCTGTGTGATTAGTGCCCAGAATTGATAGACAGGTGTACATAGCCAAAGGGCGTGAAAATATGTGTCAGCCATGTTTTGAGTGCATTGAGTACATGTGTCTGAGTTTGAGAAGCCCATTTTATATAATTTATATTGGGTTATATGCGTTCTATGAAGAACCTTAAATTGGATCAGTTGTAAGTTGGTATTTTTTGTCATTTTAAATGTGTTTTCACAGATCTGGGTCCAAAAATCAGAGTCAAAGGATTTGGACAAGTCTTCTTCCCATTTGTGAGTTGGTAGGTGAATAGAATCTGTCTTTGAGAGTAAACTATAAATTTTTGAGAGGTTCTTTTTGTTTCTTGGAGACAGTTTCGCAATATATTTGACAAATTCAGGTGGCTGTAAATCAGTTGGCTGTGGATTAGACTGAAGCGATGGAATTCTACTTGTAAGCGTCTTCTTTACCTGTAGGTAGTGGAGGAAGTTTCCATTTCTTATTTCGAATGTTTGGAATAAGTTTGTATATGTCCTAAATATGTTATCATCAAAAAGGTGGTGGAGGTGGGTGACTCCTCTCTCTGCCCACGTCCTGAAATAAAGAGCTATTTTATTGTTTGCAAAATCAGGGTTGTGCCAGATTGGGGACAGTATGCTGGGTTTTAATTGGGAGCCTGTGACCTCCAATGTTTTCCACCAGGCAGACAAGGTGGAGGCAATCATTGGGTTCTTGAAGCAGGAGTGATGTGTTTTCTACTCTAATGGAGACTTTAAATTTCCAAAAATACTAAACACTGCTATCATAATATAATTATAATACCACTGTCTAGAGTATTATATCAGGACAGTAATGATTCAAATAACTTGAAGGAGATTGTACAGATCCCACTTGCAACATTTTCTTCATAGTGTAAAGAAAGTTTTAACTTCAGGAAAATCTCTCACCCACTTCCCAGATAAATGAATGTCTTATAACAGTGTTTTGTAAGTGTGGACTAATTGGAACTACTGAGGTTAAATTGTTCGAACTAGTAATTAATTTTCTGTAGTTTCCTTTTTGCTTTCCAATTAATCTGATGAAGACATTTTTTTCTTTTTGTGGATAGAACTGATTGTTGATTTTAAGATTGTAATCCTTTATTGTTTACTGAACATTTATTGCATCTCTTTTTATTTGCTTTACCCCGTATGTTCATCGTTACTGTTTATTTATCTGCTACACAGTACTTTGACGACTGAATGCACTTTGCGTTTGGCATTCTGTGGCTTAAGTGTCATCCTTTTTCACTTGCGCTCTGTATGTCTTATGTTTTATGTTTTATGGTTTATCTTGTACTGCCTGCTGCTGAAAAACAAATTTCCCATGGGATAATAATAATAAAGTTGAAGTTGAAGTTTTTTTGGAAAAAGGTCAAAAATTAAAAACTAAAGAAAATGTAATTTCTTTTTTAATTATGTCCCACTAATGCACAAAAAATTAACCAATCACTGAACTCACCAGTTAAAAAGCAATCTATGGTGTAGTAACACACACAGAAAATCAATAATGTTAATTTTGCTGACGTAACAGTTCCCAAGAATAAAGAGACTGGTCGTGTGTGTCTGAAGTCACCTGCCCGCTTCACTGAGGCTGTGTGACATCTCCAGACCTAATCTGCATGTTCCTGGTTTGAAGTCACATGATGAACCATGTGAGAGACACAAAGCTGCTGTGTGACAACGTAAAACCTTCTGTGCCCTCCTCGCTGCTGCTCAGGGTTATCTGGGAGTCACATCACCTTCAGGAGGTTACTGCAGCGTTCTGCCACCAGCAAACAGCCGACTGCTCGACGCGCTCATATCTCCTCGGCATCTGGCTGCGAGTGTCTTTTCTGTAGCTGCCAAGTGCGAGGAATTTCCTGTCTGGTTGGTCACGCTCTCCAGGTTGCCTCCAGACGGATCAAATCAAAGAGCAAACTGTTTGACTGATGTCTTGTTTTCTTAATTCAAGCCAAAGTATCTTAGGCATACAATTATTGCAGAAGTCAGGTTCTAAAGATCAGTTTCAAACAGCTGGCTCATCTTTTATTCTGTCAAGGATGACAAACAGAAAATTGTGCTACAAAGGAAGTGAATCGTGAGAAGCATAACTGGCTGTAAAGAAATCCATCTTTCAGAGATGTGAAAAAGAAGTAACTATTTGATGCCATTTTTAGTTTTTGCTTAATTTTCTAGACACTGATGTGAAAAGTTCATCGGTTTGTGTGCAGATGTTCAAATAAAACTGTGCAGATGATGGAGCAGAAACCCACAGAGTAGTACAGTTCATAGTGCTGTAAAGGGACATGCGTCATTTGGATTTTTTCAGCCTGACTGTAAAAGTCCAGTAGTTACTTATTTTTGGTGCCCTGATGGGAGATGCCACTTTACAGTACTGAGAAGACAATGACGAAGCCAAGAAAAGAAAGACAATTGACCAGTTTTGTTTGTTCGAATAGCTGCGGTTAACTGATCTGTGTCTCATTCTCCTGCAAAGTGACAGCAGCGAGATCATTCCAGCGGTGTGGCAGAGCATACCACACCATGTGACAGAGGCATTGCTAAAATACTTTCAGCAGATAAGATCTGAAGCCTCCATACAGCTCCACTGTCGCATGTTCAACCACTCAATGGCTGAAATATTTTCGGACGACATTTTATCATTTCTGCATCAACTGAGTTGAAATGATAAACATTTTACTGACAGCTATTCATTCCATCCATTGTGCAACTTGTTTCATAAATATTTTTTCTATATACAATGTTGATGTCCCGATCTTTACCTGTTGCATTCATTTTCATTAACGTTGTTTCTTGCTTGCCTCGTGGTGTATCACCTGGATGAATGCTGCCTCTGACAGGGCTTAAAATATGACCTTTTGATGGAGCCACATTCTTCTTTTATGCCACCCTGCTGTCTGACAGAGAACTCAGGAACTCTGTAGCAGGGCTTTCATCATCCGATGAGGACAGAATGATCCCTAATGTTGCCTTTCAACTGCCTGTCAAGGATAATTTGCTCCTGACTGTTTGATGATATATTAAGAACAACGTCAGAACAGAAAGCAACAGAAAACTGCAAAGGAAATACACTGGTTAACAGCAAAGGTTACAGCAGTGTACACAACTGTCATTCGAACAAGATTTTAATGTGCTTTTTTCTGAAACAGAACCACATAATGACATTTGAAATTAACTTTACCTTTGCATAGTTCAGCATGCTGTTCAGACCTGGTGATTGTGACTCACAAAAAGATGCACAAAGTAAGAAGCTGCAAGATAACTAACAAAAAATGAAATACTGATCCCACAGACAAGACTGAGCCAAAATATTCTAATACTTCCATTTCATATGACTCTGAATTACACAAAACAGTCTGTCCTGGGGCTTTTATTGGTTTTTGACTCTCTGAAACGTGGAGAAAAACTGTAAACTCCTTCAGAAAACACTGTATTTCTCAATTATCTCTGTAACTGAATAACATACATCCATCAGCAACAACACTAAACTACCTGCCTCACATTGTGCAAGTTTAGGGTCAGAAAGGACAAGATGCTATCTGACTGGCATGACTCACAAAGTTAAGGTGAGGTTCAATAATTCTTTTAGCAGCAGGATGTCACATCATAAATAAGGAGATGCTGCATGACAAACATTACGTGCATTTCAGGTACACAGTATTTCAAGTGTTCTATTGATTTCCATTTCATAACTAATGTAACATTATCTCCACTTTGAGTGATAGAGCATCCCCAGTAACACAAAAGAAAAAGCTTTTTTTTTTCTGTTTCTGCATCCGTGTCAATGTCTCACTTTACATTCAGGTAAATCCTTCTTTATTCAGCATCCCTAATGTCTACTTGCCGGTGTCAAATTTACATGATCACTATTCTCGTATTCCTGCCGGTTCAGCTTGATACAAAAGAATTTGATAAAGCTTTGATTTAAAATTTTAGTCAGGCTATTAAAATGCCATTTGTGTACAACTAAAATACATCAGACAGCATAGTGTAACATAAAACCGTGTGATGATCCTGACAACACAAAAGCATAACTCAGTCTGTCCTGATGTCACAAATGCAAGCAAAAATTTCCCACAAATATCTTTAACCTGTTAATTAGTTAATCTGCACTAGTAGTGTCTGATCTAGTTGGTGTATATGGCTACTAACAGTCTTGAGCGCATCCTGTGATATTATCAAAGACGAGAATCTCAATTCACGTGGTGTTACATAATGTGCTGAAGAAGGAAACCTGATATGATCTAGAATGTTCCGTGTGTCACTCAAATGCGACACAGCCCTCGAGGTGACAAAGTGACGAATCCTCCAGCTGGTATCTCTGTTGTTTGATAATCGTAGATAATCAGAACCAAAAATGCACAAATAATCAGCTGCCATGTGAGGAACTGAGAGGAAACCCGTGCGTCCTCTTACTGTTACAGAAACACTATCATGTACTTTAAACTGACAGAACAGTGCTTCACACGTGACTAAAGATTGCAGAGTTTCAGTGTAATCTAAGTGATCAACACTCTGCATCAAGGATTTTGCAACTGTGGTGAACATCCTAACTACTTTACATCCCCCAAACAGATAAAGGGACGCAGCCATGATTACTTCATTCATTGTCAGCAACCAGACTCTTTTATAAACAGTAACAGTTCGAATTAAAAGACTAAATGAGAGTGGAGAGACACAACAAATGCAGATGCTTTCACTCAGGTGCACTGCATCCTACAATTAAGCAATTAACGTCCACTCGTGCTCTGAAAACAATGTAGATCAGCCCAGTGGGTTCTGAATTTGTAGCAAGATGGAAAAACAAAAGACTGCTCAACTGGTTAATGTTTAAATGTTCGAGATCAGCGACATCTACGTGTGGATTTGTGGGAAAAGCATCTGTAAAATAGGTCTGAAACTGTGGTTGAAAAATTAACGATGGTGATGGCCATGCATTATGTAAGAAAAAACAGATGAGAAACTCTTCCTCACTGGACTGCAAATGTCAACGCAGGGCGCGATCAGACTCAACAAGAACAATCAGTCGACAATTACAGAGAGGAATGTTATAGCAGGGCTGACTTAATTGCAAAGATGAATGCACGAAGGAGAGGTCAATGCTGCAAAACCCAGAGATACTGCTCTACACAGATGTGGAAACAATCGATTTGGTCCGATCAGTCAGCCCTCAACAACTGTACAAGGCTGAATGCTTCACCCCTGCATGAAGGGGATCCAGTGGCTGTGTCATGCTGTGGTGAGCATTTTGCTGCAATGGTTTGGCTCCAGTTGTTCCCTCAGAGGGATAAGTTCTCTGCAAATCAGTAGAAAGTTGTTCTGAGTGATCGGCCTTATAATATGATGAGACATTTCCATCCTGATAGGAGTGGTTTCTACCAGGAAGACAATACCTCCATCCAAAGGGCCTGAGGGCTCACTGAGTGGTTTGATGAAAATGATGTGAATTATATTATGCCTTCACACTCAGCAGATCTCGACCCAGCTGAACACCTACGGGAGATTTTTGGAACGATTTGTTCAGCGATCACCATCATCAAAACACCAAGTGAGGGAATATGTTTTTGAAGAATGATGTATTTCCCCTCCAGCAGAGATTTTTACAATCAATGCCAAGGAGCAATAAAACTGTTGTGTTGGCAAGTAGTGGCGCAGCACCTTACTAAGACACTTTATGTTGGGTTTGCCTCTAATTTCTTGCCTCTCTGTACACCGCTGAGAAGGACTTACGTAGCAGGTATCACTTCCACAGAAAAATACTGTTGCGGCTTCTAGTCAGAGTCATACATGCCTAATGGCAGGATGCCAGTGTGGTGATGTTTAGTTCATAAGCCTGACTGACAGGTGTGTTCACCCAACACCAGTTACTTTCACAGAGTGCATAGCTGCACTCAGAAATCATTTCAAATAGAGGACCAAGTGAACAATGGTCGCATGTCATCGCCTCAGCTTCAGTAACAGATCCTGAGCGTCTTTACTCAGCAGCCTCATGTCGACTGTGTTTTTGACTTAGCTGGCCCTCTGGGAAATGTGAACAATTGGTGACTATGGCTCCTGGTTGTGACGTCACAAAACATATCAAGTTATTCCTCATCAAATGACTGCCCTGCATCTTTTCAGTCCAGCATTCAATATATGAAGAGTTCATTTGCAAAAACAGATGGCTCCGTTTTGATAAATTTTCAGAAAGCTTTTTTTTATTGTTTACTTGAGATAATATCAATCAAACTGAAGTTGAGTGGATTTGACTCATTAGAAAATTACATGACAAAATAGAGAAAAAACAATTTATTAGCGTTATTATTATTATTATTATTATTATCTCAAATAAACAATAAAAAAAATTAGTTTTCTGAAAACGGAGTTAACTGTTTTTGCAAATGAACTCTTCATATGCAGAGATTACATTGCTTCCTGCCGCCTGTTCTGGGAGTAAAGTCACCTGCCCCAGCAGCAAGAGCAGCACCTGAGGAGGCGTTTACCCCCTAACAGGTAGGATGAGCCTCCACCTTGCTTGTGAGTGGTGGAGTAGGTCACACCCCAGAGCTGCATGGATGCATATAAAGATGCTGACACCGTGCTGGAAACCACAGCAGAATCTGGATCTGACTGAGGAGTGATCTGAGCAGCATCAGGAGAAAAGCATCACCATGGGGAACTGTTGCGAGAGGGCGAGTAATTTCTTTGGACCGCAGAAGAACACCAACGTGCGGGTCAGTCTGCCGGCCGTCTGCTTCGTCTGGCAGATTGCTATGATCATTCTCTTTGGAGTTTTCATCCGCTATGATGACGAGTCAGACGTCAGACTCTGGCTACAGTTCAAACGGGAGAACAACATCACCAGTGATATCGAAAATGACTTCTACTTCAGATACCCCAGTAAGTATAGCAACAACCAGCCTCTAAATGTCTTCTAATAAATGCAGGTTGGTGTTGGTCATCGACTAATACTCATACTTTTGTACTTTGTAAGTGAGACGTCTGGTGTTTTTCCACTAATGACAAAAGAGTAACTCTGAATTTCTAGTCTTTGCAGCTGCAGTTTTTTGGAACCAAACTGTGGCATGTTTTCTCCCATCTTCCCTCCCCTGTTCATGTCTTTGGCTCTTTTTCATTGCTAGAAAATTGCTGTGTTTTAAAATTATATTCACTGAAGGGTCATGAAAACAACATGAATTTTGATGGAAGAAGGCTTTTATCCAACTTCAAACTAGACTGCGGCAAATTTAGGAAAACTATTTTGAAAAGCTCCACTTTTTATGAAATTATATCTTTCTTCTTGCATGTGACGACAAAAAATCACAACATCGTAATGCAAATTTTAGATTTTTCTGGACAACTGTCTGTCCAATATATAGCAACATCACAAGGAAATATTCCAACTGCAAAGCTTTCTACTGAAAAAAAATGTAAGCATACAAGCTTGAATGAAAGCAGAGATATATAATTACCAAGAGGCCCACAGGGAAGTTAGTGAACATGAAACAGAAATTAAAAATGCAACAAAGATTTTTTTTTATGTTGAGTTATTTTTATTGAGTTATTTTACAAATGTAACTCACTGCATTTTATTCCCACCTGTACAGGCTTCCAGGACGTCCATGTCATGATCTTTGTTGGGTTCGGCTTCCTCATGACCTTCCTGAAACGCTACAGCTTCGGCGGCGTGGGCTTCAACTTCCTGATCGCCGCCTTCGGGCTGCAGTGGGCTCTTCTCATGCAGGGCTGGTTCCACGCCCTCGACTTGACGACGGGAAAAATCAGCATCGGAGTTGAGAGGTAAGTCTTCTCCCTGCTGCTGTAGGTGTGGTGTGTGACAATGAAACCACACCTATCACTCCTATCAACTATCTTTGCAGGCTGACAGAAAGACCTGATTGACATGTTTTGTTACTTTCTTTGTTCCTCATAGTCTGATCAATGCAGACTTCTGCTGCGCCGGCTCTCTGATTGCCTTCGGTGCCCTCCTGGGGAAAGTCAGCCCTGTCCAGCTGATGGTCGTCACCTTGTTTGGCGTCACACTGTTTGCTGTGGAGGAGTACATCATCCTCGACCTCCTTCATGTGAGTCTCATTAATCACAATCAGCCCGGAGGGACACAATTATTGTCTGAGAGCTGAGAATTCCCCTTCAAACGTTGCAGTGTTTGTATTTTCTGCTGCTGCTGCTGTCATCTATTAACAACAGTGAATGTGACTGTTCCCACAGTGCAGAGATGCTGGTGGCTCCATGGTCATTCATTGCTTCGGAGGGTACTATGGTTTGGCCATCTCCTGGGTGCTCTACCGACCAAACCTACACCTAAGTAAACGGCTCAACGGCTCCGTCTACCACTCTGACGTGTTCGCCATGATTGGTGAGTGACTGGGTATTTATATTTTATACTTCAACCCTTTTTGACCTTGGTGTTTTATTGAGCAAAGCTGCCGTTTTATTTGGATTCGTCACAGCAGTGGTTTGGCTGACTCTCTCCTCACAGGCACACTGTTCCTGTGGATGTTCTGGCCCAGTTTCAACTCGGCCATCACAGACCACGGCGACGGACAGCACAGAGCTGCCATCAACACTTACCTGGCCCTCGCCTCCTCTGTCCTCACCACTGTGGCCATCTCCAGCATGTCTCAGAAGAAAGGAAATCTGGACATGGTAAAGCTGCACTGCTTAAAAACACAAACAAAAAGAGCACGCAAAAGCTCAGTAGCTCTACCACCAGTAACATCCGAATGTTTCTCAAGGCTGACGTGCTGTTTCATCCGACAGGTACACATTCAGAACGCCACTCTTGCAGGTGGTGTTGCCATGGGAACAGCAGCAGAGTTCATGATCACTCCTTATGGTTCCCTCATTGTTGGGTTCTGCACTGGCATCATTTCAACCTTTGGCTACCTGTTTGTCACGGTGAGCCTGCAGTTTTCACCTCCTTGTTTTCTGGTCAGGTGGAATTTTGTGCTGTGGCGCTTTCCCGGAAAGTAGAGTGGTGCAAAAACTCAGCCTTATGTTGTATTACAGGGTTATGACACCAATGGTGACTCATCGTACCAGCATTCACTGGATACTTGCAGTAAAAACAGTCATGTGAAAAATGAAGCTCGGTGTTGTGACACACCTCAGAAATTTATGCCAACTTTTATGTTGCAAGTTGAGGAAGAGTGTCTTAAAATTGATTTTACACCGAGATACTTCACATTGATTTTAAACAGATTACTTAAACTAAATCTGGAAATTGGAAAATAGTTAGAGAGAGGTCAACAGTATCTTTAAAATCATAGCTACGACCCTGATTACATACCACTAATTATTGTACATCTATTTATTACTTTCAGCCCTTTTTAGAGAGGGCTCTCAAGCTCCAGGATACATGCGGAGTCCACAATCTCCACGCAGTCCCAGGGATGCTCGGTGGCTTCATAGGTGCTATTGTTGCTGCAGCAGCCACTGAAGAAGTCTACAGCAGGGAGGGGTGAGTGACTGACTCAAACACTCATTCTTTCTGGATGAAAACCAAACAAAGATGTTTTTGGGGATTTTTTTTTCGGAGTGCACTGATCTCTCAAAGCTCTCTATGAAAATCTGAAAATCTGCTTATAAATTGTTGCTTCTTTTTCCTGTCCAGGCTCGAACTCGTATTTGACTTCGAGGGCAGGTTCGCGAACAGATCAGTAGGAACACAGGGAGGCTTCCAGGCAGCTGGTACATGTGTGTCCATCGCTTTTGGACTCGTCGGAGGGACCATAGTCGGTGAGTTTGAAACATGTGTTATGTAATACAGCCAGTCAGATTTGTGGATTATCGTGGTGCTCATTTTTAATGCTGGAGTATTTTGAAAAAATTTACAATGTGGCTTTAAAGAACTCCATATGCAGTATTTAAAACTAAACATAATAAAACATGTATGAAGAATCTGTATCACAAAAAAACTTCTGTCATTACTTTGACTCACAGTTAAAAGCGGATGTCTTAAAAAACAGACTCCTGTTTCTGAATTTTTTACAGTGAGGCTGTAGTTACATGACTGAATGTTATTTTTTTTGTGTAAAACAGGTTTAATAGGAACATTTACATTGTGTACAACTAAGAAAACCGTACTTATAAAGCCTGTTTGTTCTGTCTTCAAAGGTTTCATCCTGAGGTTCCCCATCTGGGGCGACCCTGCTGATGACAACTGCTACGATGATGAAGCGTACTGGGAGGTAAACAAAAAGCATTTCTACCTCTGAATGCTTTCCTGTGCCTTTAATATGTTGATATTGATAAGTTTCAGGCTCATGATCTGACCACATGTGTTGGTTTTCAGGTTCCTGAGGATGAGGAGACTCTTCCTCCTGTTCTGGAGTACAACAACCACATGATCCACAAGCACCAAGACATGTAAGCACTTTTCACAAATTCACTTCTCCATCAACTCCTCTTTCACATGCATTTCTAATTAATTGTCACTTTTCTTCTTTCTGTTCAACAGATCTGAGTCAAACTTCTCTGTGGAGCAGAGTTAAAGTGGGAAACCGAACACCTCCGATGATGATTTTGAACTAGATGCAGCTGTGAAACATCAGTAATTTATGAAGGAGCATCAAAAATGATCAATTCTATGAGAAAGGAACATTTTTGACACACAGATCCTCTAACACACCTGCTTTTTACAACATTTACACTTGATATTTGTGTCTGGTACTAATTAATTAAATAATACAAGTTACTATTACAATGACGCTGCACAAAATAAAAACCAAATGTCTTATTTATGCAAAAATAATTCTGAATCACAATTTGTATGACTCCCAAAGGAAACTTTATGCTGCTAAATTAAACTTTCTTTCTCTTTCATTTTGGAACCAGCATCATAAATGTTAAAAAGATAATGCCAGGCACCAAATCCAACCTGTATAACAAGAAGTGAAAGAAAACGTGTTTATCTAGTGTAAGCTGAGTTGTAACAGGAGGTAGAACAAAAGCTATGGTTAGGAGTTCAGAAACGCATTACTGTCTATTTAAGTGGAAGCAAATCCCACTTTCCACAGACTATAAATATATATTTGACTTCTTTTGATTGTAGAATGTTGTCAGTGATAATGTTTGCTGTTTTATTGCTTTTTAATGAAGATTCTGTTGAAAAACAGCATTTTATGTTGTGCAGACATAAAGAATATGTAGGAATCAATTAATTGTATATGTTATTTTGTTATGTATAGGTCTTTGTGAACTGTATGTACATATGATCCCACCTTCTATCACGCACTATTCGTTGCACAACTATTCGTTGTTCTTATGATGGAAGTTATGAGCAACCATAGCAACTATGATACAACTCCACAAATGTAGTTGTGTTGATGAATGTTGACTCTAATACTCTCTTTCTCTCTCTATATATATATATATATATTATATGACATTTTTATTAGTTGTATTTTTGCCATATTGCTGTTTTAAATGTAAACATCCCTAAATCACACTTAACTGGATTTGAAAAAATAAAGTTATATTGTATTTATTTCTGTTTGTTTATGCTCTATAATTGTTCACATTTTTACACAAGCCATCTCTTCATCAGAGTTAAACAATTAAAATACTCTTTAATAAGTATGCGGCTTGAATAACTGCAATAAATAATGTCAGAACTTTTTTCTGGACATTAAAACCAACCTAAACAAATTAACAAAGTGCATAAACATCTTTAGATGTTAGACATAATTATTTCCTTGTCCAGATGAGTTAATTAAAACGTAAGAGACTGATTACAACAAAATAATAATAATGCTAATAATAATAATAATAATAATAAGAAGAAGAAGAACTAGATGAAGAAGAACAATAGAAAGAAGAAGAACAAGCAAACAAAGTGCTTCACAATGCGGCAAATTCAAGTCATAAACTCAGAATTTTAAAAGACAGATAAAAGCACAACATGATGAATTGAAACTAACAGTGTTAGAAATTGAAAAAGTATTAATGAAAGAACTAAAAGGTATTTCAATGGAGGGTAAAACTCAGATGAAATCAGGAAAAGCTCTCCAATAAATGTGTGTTTCAATAAGAAAATTAAAAGAGATGACTGGCTCAATAAGGTAGATAATTTCTGAAAGTCAGGGTCCAGACCATAAACTCCTTATCTTTTTTTGCAGTCTGGTCTCTTTAGTTTGCAGCCAGTGGAACAGACATAAAACTTTTGCGCAAAATTCTCAAAGTGTGTGTCAAAGTTCAGAGATATAGCTGGGAGGGAGACTGTAAAAGACTTTAAAAGTAACCAGTAAAGTCTTAAAATCTAAAATCTATTAGTAATCAGTGTAAAGAAACTAAACACAGGAGTGATGTCATCATGTCTGCTGGCTCTGTTCAGTCTGAAGTTGATCAGTAGCTCTTTGGTTTAAGCAGGTAAAAAGATTGTTGGAGTAATCCAGGTAAAACGTAATGAAAAGTATCTTTTTTGTCATAAACCTTTTTTTGTGTGTGTGCATATTTCAAGGACGGTTAAAAAAAAGAAAAAAGAAGAAAACATTGGACACACTTCGTATTGTGCTGCTCAAAAATTCATTTCTTGACAGACCAGATCCCAGATTCTCATACACTTGACCGCTAATGACTGAGCTGAGGTTGTTCAGTCACCAACAGTCAATGCAAACTTTGTGCAATAAACACACTGTGAGATGTGTTCAAAACATCGTGCCAACTGTGTCATTGTAAAAAGAATCAAGTTCAGGAAATGTGGCCACACAGCAGACATACACTATATTGCCAAAAGTATTTGCTCACCCATCCAAATAATCAGAATCAGGTGATCCAATCACTTCCATGGCCACAGGTGTATCAAATCAAGCACCTAGACATGCAGACTGCTTTTACAAACATTTATGAAAGAATGGGTCAGTGAAAAGAACTTAGTGAATTCCAGTGTGGAGCTGTGAGAGAGACGTGTTCTCTGGAATGACGAATCACGCTTCTCCATCTGGCAATCTGATGGACCAGTCTGGGTTTGACAGTTGCCAGGAGAACCAAACTTGTCGGACTGCATTGTGCCAAGTGTAAAGTTTGGTGGAGGCAAGATTAGGGTGTTGTTTTTGGCCCCTTAGTTCCAGTGAAAGGAACTCTGAATGCTTCATCATACCAAGACATTTTGGACAATTCCATGCTCCCAACTTTGTGGGAACAGTTTGGAGCTGGCCCCTTCCTCTTCCAATATGACTGTGCACCAGTACACAAAGCAAGGTCCATAAAGACATGGATGACAGAGTCTGGTGTGGATGAACTTGACTGGCCTGCACAGAGTCCTGACCTCAGACCGATGGAACACCTTTGTGACGAATTAGAGCGGAGACTGGGAGTCAGGCCTTCTGGTCCAACATCAGTGTGTGACCTCACAAATGAGCTTCTGGAAGAATGGTCAAAAATTCCCATAAACATACTCCTACACCTTGTGGACAGCTTTCCCAGAAGAGTTGAAGCTGTTATAGCTGCAAAGGGTGGACCGACGTCATATTGAACCCTATGGATTAGGAATGGGATTTCACTTACATTCACATGCGAGTCAAGGCAGGTGAGTGAATACTTTTGGCAACATAGGGTAACATTACAAGAGAAAAACTGTCTCATTTTTCCCGTTAGAACCACCAGGGGTCTCTGTACTGGGAACACACAGAACGCATCAAACTCCATCAGTGTTGTTGTGCAGCCAGAGGGCCTAGACTCCAAAACGCCTTTGTTTGTCTTTATGCCATGAGCTTAGAGACCTCTATTGTCTGTGTCTGTTGTCTTAAATAATAATCCAGTCTTTTATTAATTCTAATATTTCTGCTTTGTCACCGTTGTGTCTGTATCCGATAAAGACAAGTTCAACAGTATAAGACAATCAAAAGCAATCTGAGCACATTTCAGATTCCTCCCATATGGCTCCAGATAGTATATTTTATAACGTAGGAATGTCAGCTTTGGTTGCAGTTTTGCACTCTTGATATCACAACAGCCTTAAATAAGATATCCCACCTCTTGGCAAAGATGACATGAATAAGTACACTACCAGTCAAAAAATTTGGACACCTTCTCATTCAATGTTTTTTTTTAAAAAAATAAAAAATTTCTACATTGTAGATTCATACTGAAGACATCAAAACTGTAAACGATTACATATGGAACTTTGTGAATAAAAAGTGTTAATATTCAATATTAATCTATAATGTTGAAAATAATGCAATAAATAAAAACCATTGAATGAGAAGGTGTGTCCAAATGTTTGACTGGTATAGTATGTGAGTCACGAGTGAGTCAGTGCCAGTAAAAGCAAAGTGTCATTAGTTTTGTATGTCTAATTTATTAGCTTTAGACGCGTGCATGTTTGCTTTCTTTTCCAGTAAGTTATGATTACAAGACAATTGCTCATGCAAATTTCTCATCTGAGAACAATTGTTCATTGATCTCTTTTAATTTCCTTCTTAAAACATTTTTTTAATATCAGACGCTTCGTTAATTTTATTTCAGTTTTAATTTCCTTTTAAATACCACTTATTTCTTACACCGGTTTTATTTTTTTCCTTCACCTTTTAAACTCTGAAGCACTTTGCGACTTATTACTTTTAAGCAAATAAAAATAGTAGAATAACAGTACACTATTAGTGAAGATCAGCACGGTTTCATCAAGGTGACTTTACCAGTTACTGACTGAGTGAGACAAAGAAACTGTTAAGAGAACAGTCAGCAACCAGATCCATCCTGTCAGGTTTGTTTGTCATGGCAGCTGTCCAAAAAACAAACAAAAAATCAAGTGACTGTTTTCATTGATACATTGAAGCAAGAATGCAGGAAGACAGAGACTCAGCAGGAAAACAAGCGCTAATTAAACATGTCAAAAAATTAAGCGACCCACAAATCGAACCACAGCTGGCAAGTGTCTCACCAGCGAGTCAGCTCCTGCTGATGCTACAGCATAAACAGAGACGATTGCTGCTCTTATCATGTCAAAATAAAATATCCAAATTGCAGCTTTTGTCATTTGGAAAGCAATCCCAACTGCTGCTAGCATAGCAGGAGAAACAGTCAAAAGTCTTTTGCCAATTATGGAAAAAACAGCAGCTGTTTGTGTTGGAACAGCAGTTGCAATTTTCTGCATCAAAGCAGGTCCGAGAGTGACTCAATGAGCACATCAACCAGAAAATAACCCCAAAAACAAAGTCAGTACAATAGCAACTGCATGTGGTAAATGATGGGAAATGCTGCTTTTATCAATAAAAAAGTGACAGACATGCTGGATTTTGTTAGTGTGCGATCTGTGTAAAGGAATTCATATTTTAAATTGACTTCTGTTTGAGATGTCGAGGCCTTGAACCTGCTATTTCCCTGGCACCTCCGTGGCTGCAACAATAGTGGTAGAAGTATTCAGATCCTTTACTTGATAACAGTTCCAAGACCACACTGTGGAAAACACTCCATTACAAGTAAAAATGTAAATCTACTACATTCAAAACTTATCTGATGCAAAAGTATGTAAATGTTATCAGCAACACTTGTTTAAGGTAACAAAATAGTGCACTGAAATGGACCATGTCTGCGTTTTACTTTTGATGTTTTTGATTAATATCAATTAATGCATAACTTTGATTAAAATTGTGTTACTTTATACACTGTTTGATCTACTGCAAAGCATCATATTCTATAGAATCAAATGGTCCTGTGAAACACTTAGAGCTGCTTTTCTGAGCAAATGTTTTCAGCTATATGGAAACTGATTTTAAAGAGTTTATTAGAACCCATAAAATAACATTTTTTTCATCAGAAAATTCCAATTCCGGATCACCAAATTCACAGAATAATGGTTCAGTAGACAGGAAAGGTGTAAAAAATTGTAACTTGCTAAAAATGTCACACAAATGTAGTGAAAAATATTTATCTGTGATACGCAGTGGAGTAGAAGCAGAAACTCGAGTAACCTTCAGGTACTCCACTTTCTTTTAAAGTACCGCAAAATGAATTTACTCTTCAACCCTCTGCAGGAATGAATTCGGAGATTCACCTATTGTGACACCTAATCAGACGTCAAGGATTCGTGGTAAATGTTTCTGAGGAAAGATGAACACAACTTTGCTGTCATACTTCATAAGATTTATTGAACTGAGTAGTTGTGGCATTTATGACAGTGAGACTAATTACTGGTTTACAGTGACACTGAGTCAGAGGACTTAAAAGTGTAAAGGGTGAGGCCTCAGAGATGATACTCCTGTTCCTGAAATCAGCACAACTCACCTTTTCTTAAAACACTGATGGCTTTGTTTAGAGACACTGTTTTTGTTTTTGCTCTTCCTATGAACCCTTTTTATGTTATTTACAGTCTGCTCAAAGCCCCCTTCACATACAGTGTTTAATTTTTAGTTTTGGACAAAACAATAACATTTTTTTAAAAATTGGGTTCTCTTTTATTGTCCATTGTTTGTGGACAAAAGTGTCAGAAATAACCAGTGCAGTGAGCCTCTAATGTAAGAGGATATTAGGCTGTGATGTGAAAATGCCTGTTTGTTCAATGACATAGACTAATAATTAGAAAAAAAATGATTTTATTACTTCTAATATTTACAGTTAGATATTGCAATAAAGTTTTTTTCTATAACGCTTTTCAGAACCAGTGGTCCAAAGTGCTTCAATACCAACAAAGAAAGGATATAAGAACAACATCAATAAGGCAGAAACAACATCCATCCATCATCCATTCTCTATACACCGCTTTATCCTCACTAGGGTCGTGGGGGGTGCTGGAGCTTATCCCAGCTGACTCGGGCGAAGGCAGGGGACACCCTGGACAGGTCACCAGTCTGTCGATGGCTACACATACAGACAAACAATCACACTCGCATTCACACCTATCACAGCCATAAACTAGTTTAATGGTCCCAGTTTCCTAATTTCCTTTCCGTTTTCAGTCATTTATGTTATGTAATTATAGATTTACTCTTCAAACTTGCACGGCATCATGGAGACACAACAGTTTTCACTGCTTCTCGATTTTAATTTCTTCTTTTCTCCACAAGGTGGAGCTGTGGGGTAATAAATGCTGCTGAGTAAAGGGTCAATCGATAGTTCTGGCCTTCAAACTCATGCTGTTCTGAAATAAGATAAAAATGACTATTTAAAAAGGTGTTAAATGACCTCAAAAAAAATCTTAGAATGAATGAAGTCAGTGTTGCATACATTTGAGTGATTTGTTTTGTGTGGAGGCCGTCAGCTCCGGCTGAGGTCCAGCTGTTTCTGGATCCCACCCAGGAGCCTACTTGACTCATCTCCACTGACAGATGTATTTGCAGAAATGTTGAATTTTAAAACATTTCTGAAAATGATTTTTGGTTTTTTCAACACATAATGAACACAACTCAAACTACTACCTATAACGTAATGCTTAAGGGTGACTGGCCATTTTTAAAGTTCTTTTTTTTTTTGCCTTTTTTATATAGAGGACAGTGGAGAGAAAGACAGTACATGTGGGTAGAAGAGTGGGGGAAACACATTCAACCATGACCAGCCTTTTTGAGGCACAGACTTAGTAAAAGGGGAAATGGTGTCATTTTCCAAATTTGCCTTGATTTGCTTTTAATTACAAAGACATCACAAAAGGAATAAAAACAATGGAAATAAGGTTTAAAATGTCAGAAATATAATCTTCTATTGATGTACATTTTCCGACAGTCTTCATTTCACTTTCACACCAGCTGACACTTTAATTGTTGTGATTCTGATGACTTAAGAACCCTCCTGCCTCATCAGGTTGAAGTGCTGCTGATGTCCCACCAGTGAATGAGCTGAAAACTATCTCCATCTCTATTGCTGTGGTCCTTAGCTTCACTCTGACTTAAGTTGTGCTTCTGGTAGAGGCAAAGATTGTTAAGTGGGCTTCCTGAGGTCACTGTGGACACGCTTGTTGCCCTCAGGCCACTGGTCTCCCTGCTGCCTTCATTCTGATGGTAATGAGGCCTGGACAGACCAGTCAATAGGACAATTTCCTGACCAATCACTGTGACATTAATGAACTCTTAATATACTGGGTGGACATGTGCTTTGCGATGTTTTTTCAGGTTGGCAGAAGCTTTATTGAGTGAAGAGTGGAGTTAAAACACTGCTGGGATCAGCTCAGTTATTAGCTCAGTAAAACTTCACTTACAAGGTGTCACACTGTTTTAATTTGACCGTCCTGTTGTACTGCCATGCTTTCCTGCTGATCAGTTTTATTGACATTAATGGAAGCAATAGTGATATAATGTCATTAAAGGACAACGTTTGCACATAACTTTACTTTCAACATTTGTAGGCATCAGGTCAAGATTGAATTATAGATTTTGTAGCATTTGTGTATTAAAATAATGTCACCATGCTATATTTATTGCTGTAGACTGCATTGCATACAGTAGAGCTGCATGTGTTTTCGCACATTTTAATTATTTGACAGTTTATGCTGCTAAGAATTAAGAATGTGACGGGACATTTATAGTACTAACTTTAAATTAATCAAGATTTGTTTTTTCTTTTAAAAAAAAGCAGCATGTTTGCAAAGTTAGAGGATACCATACACAATTTTGATTAAGGTTATATTTATTGTGTGTAGGAAAAATGGCCTGAATTACAAATTGTGCCACATTTCCTACTATTCTGCAGTGTTTATTGTTTATTACGTCTTTTCTAAAACTTAAGCAGCTGATATTTATCTGTCATTTTTGTATGAGTAGGACAGCAAAGTGTTGGGTTTTTAAAAAATGAACTCAGATTTTCTTTTCATTAAAAGAAAAAAGTAAATTTATTCATGTATTTTCCACTGTATTCAGTAAAATTCACATAAAATATGTGGAGTTATTAATTTTAGGTATTTCAAACTGTGACAAAGTAGAGCAGGAATCCATGAAACATAAATAGGGAAACATTGAGGGGATTTTCTGACAGATTTATAGCCAAAATGACAGAGAAAAAAAAGTAGTGCTAAAATGTTAGTCTATGTTCAAAGATATGAACCTAATGAGTGTACTTAATAATCAAAAACAGACCAATGTTTGTAACTTTCACTCAAATCAGTTGTGTTAAGGAATTATGAACATCTGACATTTTTTAGATTTTTAAGGACAGGATCCAGGAGGTGAGGATGTTGCCGTATCAGAGATGTTTCTCTTAAATTAGGACCTTGCAGGGACCTGATGCCGGAGGAGAGTAAACGCACCTCCTCTTGTGAATCATATGACCCTGGGGAGAGTGTTTGTGAAACCACTTGGTCTGCTATTGTCCTCCTGGGACTGGCCTCCTCTGAAAAGCTGCAGAAAGCCTGTAATCAGATTAAAGGTTGCTGAGAAGGGGAGGAGGGATTTTTGAGGAATAACGAAGAGGTCGTGGAAGTTCTCTAATCAGTACCTGCCATTGAAGTGCAGAAGAGGCGCTAAATAACGCAGCAGGAGGGGAGGCGGGAGCCAAGCTGGAGGGACAAATTGGCCTGTTGTTGGAGGAGGATAATGGGACAATGAGGGAGGGGAGTATAATCAGAGAGTGTAGAGCGAGAGAGAATAGGTGCAATGGGAAAAGGAGGAGACTGAAGAACTCCAAAGGCTGTGGCCTTGTACCATCTTGCCCTGGCAATTATATCACTTTTGTGAGCTGATTGGAGCAGGCTGCAGAGTCCATCTGGGCTTAAAGATAGACGAAGCAACCTACATTTTCTCACTGTCCTCGCCAAGTGGTCTCTCAAGGCCACCGAGCGAGACATCAGGGGCTTCTGTGGTCCAAATAAAACTCATCAGCACACTTCTAGAAAGCTCCTCACATGACAGTGACAACTATTCTCAGATTATTTCATTTGCTCATTTGAAAGCAACTTATAGGAACAACTTAGTATTCTGTAAGGCAGCTTTATTTGTTGTTGATGTGATTTCTCAAAGGTTAACTCTCCAATTTTACCATTAAATGAACCACCTGACTGTCCTGAGCTTGTGGTCCTAATGTCACATCACGAGCTCTACCAATCTCTCCGTCATCCTGATTACTCATCAAACGTCCATGACCTGAACACCAGGCATCATTAAAGACCGATCACTACTTTTTTATTCAGCTGACAAGAGTCCATTTGTTGGGGTCAAAGGGGAAAGTCTCAGGGGGGAAGACCTCTCCTCTCCACTGCTGAGGAGGACAACCACAGAAATCACTATTCATAGCAGGGGAGTGCTTTGATTTGGGCACAAAAGCCACTGGTTTCCTGTCTATAGATTGAAAGAAGTAGAAATCAGCACTGGTTTAAAATATGAGTGAGGGATCCAAACTCAGTGGTTTAGTTAAAGAGGTGCACCTGCCTCTGAGAGCCCTGATTAATGCTACAGAGATAGTATTTGATCATTATAGTAAAATAAGAACATTTCCCCACATACAGTCTGACATGTACAAACTATTATTGTCATATTTTACATGTTATTTTAATAGTAGTTTGCATACAGAATGGGAGCAAAACCTCGTATTTTAGATGCACAACAGAGTCCTTTTACTAAGATCATTTAACCTGTTTATTGGTTGCATTTCTCTCTATTTTAACTTATTACACTACAGGCAGAAAGTGCAAAAAAAATTAATTCTATAGTTACAGATGTCAGAAAAGTAAACCTAACCTTTTTGATAGCAATATTAAAATATTTGCTGTTGACCCAAAGTTTGAGCTAAAGTTTGAAATGATCAGTGAGTAAATTTTCACCACAGCTTGGCATCTTCTCACACATTCTGGCCCGTAAACTTCTCTACACCTGCTGGAAACTTCAATACCTCATGAGTTTACATATGAGTAAAAAGCAACCAGCCTTCATCCTGCAGGACAGGAACCCTTTAGATGTTTTTGCATCTAAAGACTAATACAATGAAGACACAACAGAAGTAGGAAATCAAAGACGATAAAATCGTAAAATATGAGATAAAAAGATAAAAAAGGAGAGCTGCTTGTGCAAAACTACTTATAGAAATGGGATTTTTCTGACATGTTTTTTCAAAAACTGTTTTGTTTAAAAGAAAAAAATACATTTATTCATGTATTTTTCACTGTATTCAGTACAATTCACATAAAATAGGTGGAGTTATTAATTGGAGTTATTTCAAACCATGACAAAGGAGAGCAGAAATCTATGAAAATTAAATAGACAATAAAGGGAACTTTTTTTGAGTGAGATTTACCAGAATGTAGCAAATTGCATTTACAGCTGTGCTACATGAAGATACAGACTGGAGTTGAAATGCTGATCAGAAAGCAGTTCATCAAAGCAATAAAAAGTGATGCGTAGTTTAGTCAGTGGTGCAAGAACTCCATGATGAATTTAGAAAAAATAACATCATTGATGAGAAATGCATGTTACTGATTCAACAAACTACAGTAAAGCTACAGCAATAGTAACTGTGATGCCGATGAGACGCAGTGACAGAGAGGGGGCAGTAATCTCACACCGCACACTGCGACAAATGCAAACGAAAGAGGGAAAGTCGCAGCAAAAAGGAGGGAAAGAGGGGGACAGGAAAGGTGGGGAGAGCAGTGATTCTCCTGGGAAGGGAGGGTGTTTGGGTGAAAAGCAACAGCATATGTATTGTTGGAGGCCCTGACTCGCCACCCTGGAGAGCTCCCTGTTCCCACGGTTTGCTCAACAAACAAACGCACCCCACCACCCCAAAACACACACACACACACACACACACACACACACACACACACACACACACACACACACACACACACACACACACACACACACACACACACACACACAGTCACACACAGCACCATGCTCCTACACGCAGTGGTGATGTCATTAATTACCATCAAAATGAGCATGACAGCAAGCAAGTGTGCGTGCGTCTGCCAGCGAGGCTTTGTGTGTGTGAGTGTGTGTGCGCGCGTTTGTGAGCGTAAATGTGTGTGTGTGTGTGTGTGTGTGTGTGTGTGTGTGTGTGTGTGTGTGCATGCGTGTGTGTGTGAGGGAGACGTAGGGAACGAGAAAGAAAGAGACCATTGTCCATTCTGAAATAAAGAAATCTTCACTGAAGCATTGTAAATGGAAAAGGCAGAAAAATGGACCAAATTCTGGGATCTTTGAGTGAGAGCTGGGCTGTCACATCTCGTCAGAGCCTTACAAAACCTGATGTGCACACATTGCCCTGCCTGGCCACAGAGACACACTGTGGCCCTGTGCTTGTGTGCTCTCCTGATGAAATTCAAGCCTTCTCCCTCCCAGCCTCACACGCACAGGCTTCTTGTTTTTATCAACAGTGTTTGAATTTATGCTGTGTGTACACTTGTCTGAGTAGACTTTTTGTTTTTGGGCGAGAGCAAGTAAAAATGCTAACTTTCAGGTCCTCAATACGGTTCTGCTGTCATAATTAGGTTTAGATGCAAAGAATAAATTTCTGGTTGCAACAATTTTTCCATATAATTCTACATTTGGACTTATTTTGCATGAAACTAGTCAAAACAGTGAGGAAAAACTTCAGTCTACAGTGTAAATGTCTATAGCATTTTTACTGTCTTCTAATGCCTCTTTTCTGGCTCAATATTTTCATGAAATGTTACAGCTTTCCCATCACATGTGAGCAAACACGACGTGCACCTTTACTCATTTATACATGTTTAGACTGTAGTTTTTTGTTTTTTTGATATATGCACTTCTATTGCACTCTGCTTTAGGTTATTTATGTCTCACTTGATACTTTTATGTTTTATGAGATGTTACATCACTTGTTTATTGTGGTCACTGATGCTATTTTTTGAGTGTATGTTTTAAAGTCAAAATAACAAATCAACTCATCCCTCATTATGTTATGATTAGGTTGAAGACCAGTTCTGTATGTGATGAAAAATACAAATACAAAGAATCTTTTGCTCCGCTAATAGCTCTGTGAGGCTACACTCAAGCACAGTGGTGCTTTGAGTTGAATACTAATGCCACTTTGGTAGCACACTGATGTTTAGGAGGTATATTAAGCATTCTCAGCATCTTTTTTTTCTCATGCTGGCTTTCACTAATTGGCACTACAACAGCTGAAACTGATAGGAATATCATTAGCTGTGGTGGTATTTAGTATTTTGCAGCTATTTAGAAGTTTTCATAAGATGATCGTGCATGATAAAACATTAACGTATCACCAGAGATTACAATTCAGTTTGCAGTGGAACATAAGGACCTGTGCCACAGTTCAGTGGAATTCATCAAATAGAAATGATTAACTTTGCCACCATTGCCTGGTATAAAGCAGGACTGTCTAAACTCTCAGCCTGCTACTAAACATCCTGCTGTACAAGTAGAGAGTTTGGATTTCAGTAGACATCTTTAATTTTCTAATATGATAAATAATAAAAATAGTAGTGTTAAAGTTAAGGAATACAAAGAGGTTTCAACCAAATAATAGAAACAAAGATGCGTGTGTGTGTTGTGTATGTGTGTGTCCGTGTTTCTGGCTCTGCGCTGATCATTGTATGGCCCTTCATTAGAGATCTTTTAGTTTTTGGCAGAGTGGGCCTCACTAAGCTTTGGCTGTGCGCTGAACCAGATCAGGGACTGAGATTATTGTTGAATGCGCCACCATAAATGCACGGGGTTCCACCTCATCAAAGTTTGCTCAGATAATTGCTACTATTTGATCTCCACTATCTGAAAAGGAACCGTGTTAATTAGAAGCTTTGATTGGGACGTGAAGAGAAGAGAAACAAACGTGTGCTTTGTTGCCTTGTACAAATCTCTCCTCTCAGGGATTTATGTATCTGCAGAGCTGGAAGGCTTTCGTGTTCAAAACGCTGATGAGGTTCTTGTTTCAGGACTAGTCCCATCTCAGTCTTTTGGAAAATATCCAAGTGCTCATCATCCGACCAGAGAACTGAAACAATGAATGCATTGAAGATGAGAGACGGGTGATCCTTTATTCTGAGTGGTGATATACGTCCAGTCTAATGTTTGCACGGTGAGGTATTTGAGATTCATCGTTATTTTTTTTAAATGTCAAAATAAATAAAAGATATTAGCATGACAAAAGCATATTAATCAAGTTTGTGCCTTTTATGTATTATAACAATTAAATAATAAAATTAAGCATCATTTCTCATTTTAATCACATTTACATGTGCAATATATATAATGTATGTCCAATCTAATGTTTGTATATGAATAAATAAAAACATAATATTAGCATGACAAAAGCATACTACCCAAGTTTGTGCCTTTTATGCATTGTTACTATTACATTTGAATAATTAAACTAAGCATCTGTTATCCAATAAATCACATTTTCATGTGCAAAACAAGCACAAACATTTCAGTAACATGAACCTTTATGGAAAATAGACAACTTCGATTTTCAAGAATCTTTGTGAAACATCCACTTTGTCAGTTTTTCCATAGTGACTTGGGAGGAACAATCTGAGATAAGCAACACATCAAAGAAACTACATTTCAGACACTTGAATTTAATGTAGATAAATGCTACTCTCCATTTGCTAAACGAAACAAAAACATCATATTTGGTCTTTTCAGTCATAACTTTCATCGGTGCAGATGGACAATTATTGTGTTGTCATTTGTGGACTTATTTACCGTGTTTATGTGTGTTTGTGTCTGCGGGAAAAGGCGCATGCAGGTCAGAAGACAATAAAGGAACTGAAGGTGACATGTTTTAATTTTTTCCAGCAGGTGGTGCCACAGAAACAATGGTAGGTTGGTTATCCACATTGAAATCCACATTCCTTTAGGCCCAATAAATACATACATACATCCATTCTCTATACACCGCTTTATCTTCATTAGGGTCGTGGGGGGTGCTGGAGCCTATCCCAGCTGACTCGGGCGAAGGCAGGGGACACCCTGGACAGGTCGCCAGTCTGTCACAGGGCTACATATACAGACAAACAATCACACTCACATTCACACCTACGGGCAATTTAGAGTAACCAATTAACCTCAGCATATTTTTTGGACTGTGGGAGGAAGTCGGAGTACCCGGAGAAAACCCACGCATGCTCAGGGAGAACATGCAAACTCCATGCAGAAAGATCCCAGGCCCACCCCGGGATTCGAACCGGGGATCTTCTTGCTGCAAGGCAAAAGTGCTAACCACTACCCACTGCGCAGCCCCCAATAAATACATGGGGATATTTATTTCAGTGTATAATGATGAACAGCAGCTGCAGCTTCCCTTTGGACTCACACCTCTGACATATGCAGGAACAGATCCACCGAAGCAACACTCGTAAGTATTCAACCACCCTAAACTCATTAGTGTCTCTCAATAGTATTTGCAAACATGAAATTTTTTCCAACTTACTTGATTCTGACATTTTAACCAAGATATTTCACCATTTCTGTTTTCTGTCTTTGGCAGACATCCCAACGTGGCATCAGCAACACAGACTGATGCTACCAAACAGCTGACGAAATACTCAGAGGTGAATAATGGTGGTTATGGTTTACAAAAGAGTTTGTCTTTACAGATCAGGGATCCTGAGGGTTAGCGCTCCCTCTCTCTTCCTCTTTCCTACATTATGACGGCAGCTTCGTCTCATTCATGCTGCTGAATGGACTCTGCTCTCACACGACTACAAACCGGGCTCACTGTTAGCCTCAGTGTTCACACAGGCCTCACATAAGGCTTAAGTGGCTTATTCAAGTCTCAGCTGCATTTTTGCTTTGGGATATTAAGGCATGTATCTTTATAATGTTATTACATATTGGCCTTTTGACTGAGATGACATATGATGTGATTAAGTGCTGAAATGTGAGATCATCAACATGCTGGGAAAAATATTCTCAATTTCATTCTATACTATAAAGCAAAAATGTAGCTCCAGTTGAAAGGATGCTTACTGTAAAATGTTATATTGTATTTTCATTTAAATCATCTTTAATGGATAGAATACAAGAGGTGCTTTCTATTTGTGCACTGTAAAAAAAAATACATTTTGGTTGGCAAGAACACATACAGTACTAAAGACATTACCATCTATCCAATAGCTTTCTTTATAAAATATTTCAAATTCGGACAGTTACGGAAGATGAAAAAAAAACACATTTCATGGATTAAAACACAACAGACTTGCATAATAATTTCATGATTCTCGTGGAACATTGACTAACAGTTAATCATTGTGAAAATAGCTAAATAAAGTTGTCTTGAAGTTTTGAATATATCAACAAAAAAAACCCATAAAAACTGGAATAGAAGCCGCTGTTCCTCACATCTACAAATACTATAGAAAATCATTGTATTAATGTCAAATTTTCCACATACACAGCATGTTAAGTTTAAAAATGGTGATGTATTTCTAGTATTCTAAACATATGGGCCTATTTGAAACTTTTAAAGTGCATTTTTCTTGCATATTTCTAATTGGGATATAGTAACACAAATGAAAGGAAAAAACATTTTCCTGCTTGTTTGTTAGATAACAAGATAAAAGCCATGAAGAGGTTCAATTAACAATTAACTAAACATTATATTTAGACTGTAAATGTCCAAAACTTGAGGCACATTGAGATGAACAGATATCTTCATCAATAAAGAGATGAACAAATCACATACTGTACAATGTTCTATAAAAAACAATAAACAGAAAGAAAGTGGGCTCTTCACTGTTTGCTGAAGGGATGCTTAAAAAGTCTTTTGTTTCTAAATTCCATTGCAGCTTTCATGAAGTTTTAATAGGTACCAGGAGCCCACTTACATTTTTTGAACAGACTTTCATTGTCTGTCTCAGTAAACAATGAGTCAATGAAATGGCATTTTAATTTACAATCCAATTAGCAGGCATGTGGCTCATCCACTGTCATGTTCCAAGTCCAGACATGCATTTAGTTTAATTATCAGTTCCAGAGACTCATGTCAGCTGCCTGTACTAAAGCAACAGAAAAGGGAAATAGTCATTTTCTGTGCAAAACTTACAAATTCCAGCATTGTAAGTGTCTCCAGTATATATTTAGGCCTGTTCTTTCCATGTTATTAGAAGCTCTTGGGTATTTGTGAAGCTCTGGATACCTTCTTTAATAATCCTGGACAGTACAAGCGGCTCTGTGTTGTTGCCAGGCCTACTTTGGTCATTATATGGACATACATGGTGCACTTTTATCTGCGTAGATTCTGCTATTTGTGTAACTTATTATTTGGCCAACAAAATCAAACAATAAGACTACCAGGAACCCAAAACAGTAGAAAAATTATGAAACAATAAAAAGTTTACATATCCTTCGTGATGTTAAGTCAAAATAATAGTTAAAAATTAAAAAAAAATCAACATCACTATACAATACACTCAAATAAAGCAAGAAAAACTGAAAAAATATGACTATAATGCAGTCTACCTGAATGTGCTCTTGATATACGAATACTACGCGACCACTGTTCATTGATGAATAGACCGACTGTTTCACCATGTTGTTCTTCATCTAGCTAACCTTGGTGAGGTTTCCTTCTTTCTTCTAAATCAAAAGACTGAATAAGAATAGGAAAAACTTTTTCTAATTGTGTGAAACTCGGGCTTATTTAGCTGCTAAAAAGGAACTTGTAGTGCCACAGCAGCCCCTTAAATGTGGCAGTGAGTAGCGCTGATGAGGTGAGAAGCAGAGAATGCCTAAAACAAACTGTAGAGGGACTCCAGCAAAACAGCCAGGGGCTTAAGATATATTAAATTACCATGATTGGGACTTAAAGCATGGTTAAAGCCTGTTTGAGAGGCTGGGGAGCCTCAAAGCAGAGCTATTCATGTCTGGGGAGTTGGGTCAATAGGTTGGGGAAGTTCACAGGACCTGATTCTATTCTTATGCAAACGCAGAGAACAAGACCTAAAGCTCACTCAGTTGGAAGATATAAATGACTGGACAATCATCTGCAGCCCTCCACAGACTCAAGACTGGTCTACAGCTGCCTACTCGTCATTCATGAGGTAGAGCAGCGACATCTGAGTTCACCCTAAACGTCTCACTTCTGCATGCCAAATTGAATGTATGTGTTTTCTAACGTAATGCTACACAGTGACAGCTCTGACAAGCACATAAATTCAGTCCTGTCTCATGGAAAATGTCACCTGTCATTCAGATTCTAGTTTAGAGCTGTTTCATGTATGGGATGTCATGATCCTAAGGCGTGAAGTGTGAGTTTACACTGCAGCCTTAAAACTTCTTTTTCACCTTTGGTGAGTGATAAGACAAGAGACTATTAACACAACAGACATCTATCTGTTTCAATAATAGTTTTAGCATTGTTTTTTCTCTTTGCTTGTTTAGTATTTTCAGCTGAACTAAAGACAGACTGTGATTTTTCTGCTCACATGTTGTGTTGATGTAAACTTACTCTTTTAAATAAATAGCCTCCTAACCCCCTGGAAACCAGTGTTTGTCCCTTTTTTGTGTCGCTCCTCGGCGACCCTAGACAGCCGGTCGTAATGTTTTTGAGCAACACACCATACTATGACGTTTTTACAGTGAAGGTTCTACTATATAACCAGTTTGACATGTTCAGGCATTCTATGTGTGAAAACGCAGATTTCAGGTATCAGAAGGTAGTTTTCAACTTTCTTTGTTAACTTTCTGCTTCAACTTTAAACTAAATTTACTTCACTAAGCCAGCCCCCTGGACTTCCAGTAAGCTGTGTTCCTATTGGCTGTCCAGGTGGCTGCTTGGTGTTATCAGGAACACCTGAGCAGCTCAGTGTCTTCATTTGTCTGCAGTCAAACATTTCCTCTGCTTGTCTTCACTGAACCGGGTTTGGCTCCGTTGCTTTAGGCTCCATCCACACAAAGACAAACCGGGATCTAAACGCATAAGTTTCTTGCCAAATCTGCGTATCATCCACACAAAGACGGCGTTTTGGGGGTCTGTAAACGATCATTTTTGAAACCAGGTTCCAGAGTGGAAAGATTCTGAAATGCCGTATACGCAGCTCTGTGTTTACTGGCTCTCCGCTACTTTTCAGATACGCTTGTGTCACAGTTTCGTATCTTCATTGACACGCATGCGCCACACGGAGCAACGACAACAACAATGGCGGCGTACAGTGTAGCAAATGTGCTGATGAAGCTAGTGACACTACTATCCCTGTTGCAGCAAAATCTCCTTCTCAATCACCACCGAGTTGAACAAACAATTATCGAGGACACATTTCAGCACTTTATGGATACACCCCGGAGAAGGACCCACTGTTTTTTTCTTCTGTTTGCGCGTGTTTCTGTCATATCGTTACAGTGCCCCTAGAGGTCTGGCATGTGTTTTACAGCGTTTCCATGCGTATCGAGTGCATTCATGTAGACGCACACATTTTCTGAGACTCCTTCGTCTTTACGCCGATCGTTTTTGAAACTGTTAAGTGTTTTGTCTTCGTGTGGATGGGGCCTTAGTTTGTCCCTTAGGTGTTGGCTTGCAGCTTCCAGCAGTAAAATTATCTTTAATGTGTTTATTGGTATGTTTTGAAAGCTTTGTACTGGATAGTTGAAAAAAACACTATAGAGCAGTTTTCTTTGAAAAAAAAAATTATCATGAATTTTGTCCAAAAAAAAGCCATAGTATACTATGTCGAAAAAAATTTAGATTTTTTTTCAACATGTCGCAAAAACATGCCATATGAAGAAATAATGTAAAGTAGGCTGTGAAAAACACTATAGAGCAGTTTTCTTTGGAAAAAAAAAAAAACATCATGAATTTTGTCCAAAAAAACGCCATAGTACACTATGTCATATTTTGGACGACATACTAAACTATGATGTTTTTGTCACATCCTGTTCCTGGTCACCTTAGTGGGGCTGTGCGGTGCTCTGAAGCACCACCAGTTCCTGCTCTTTTTTTACATGATCATTCTCTTTGCAGTGTTTGTCTTGCTAAACTGTGACATTTTTGTCATATTTTGGACAACATACTAAACTATGACGTTCTACTGATATTTTCGACGACATACGAAACTGATGTTTTTGTCATATTTTGGACGACATACGAAACTATGCCGCTTTTGTCACATTTTGGATAACATACTAAACTATGACGTATTACTGATATTTTGGACGACAGACTAAACTCTGACGTTTTAGTGACATTTTATCTATACTTGTAGTTGGAATACTTCCTGAAACCATCCTTTTAGGTCGATATTCAAAGATTTAAGGTGGAATATTCCTTTAAACCAAACTAAATTTCATTTTTTGATCATTATCAAGTGAGAAACCTCAATCCAGACTTCTCATAAAGACGTTTAGATTTATGCTCCTGTAATTTGTTTAGTCCAGATTAAATGACAGCAATCCACAACTGCAATTATATTTCAGGACTTGGTTATTAAATGTCAAAACAATCCATGTTACTCTAAAAACTCAACAGCTTTACAACTTATAAGATTAAACTCTCCACAAGGATCCAAAATGTTGGACCTCTACATGAGAGCTGTCATTAGTTTTCATCTAACTAAAAGTTTGGTCAACAAAAAAAAACTAATATTTTCAGCTGAACTAAAGACAGACTTTGTGATTTTCTGCTCACGTGTTGTTGTAAACTTACTCTTTTAAATTAATAGCAGCCTAATCCCCTGGAAACCAGCGCTTGTCCTGTTTTTGTCTCGCTCCTCGGCGACCCTAGACAGTCATAATGTTTTCTGAGCAACACACCATACCACGACGTTTTTACAGTGATGGTTCTACTATGGAACCAGTTTGACATGTTCAGGTGTTCTATGTGTAAAAGCTCAGATTTCAGGTATCAGAAGGTGGTTTTCAACTTGTTTTGTTAACTTTCTGCTTCAATTTTAAATTTACTTCACTAAGCCAGCTCTCTGGACTTCCAGTAAGCTGTGTTCCTATTGGCTGTCGAGGTGGCTGCTTGTTATCAGGAACACCTGAGCAGTTCAGTGTCTTCCTGCTTTATGGCTGCAGTCAAACATTTCCTCTGCTTCTCTTCACTGAACTGGATTTGTCTCTTAGGCGTTGGCTTGCAGCTTCCAGCAGTAAAATCCTCTTTAATGTGTTTCTTGGTGTGTTTTAGGGCTTTGTACTGGATAGTTGTCTTGTCAAATGTGGTTCTTTAGCCACAGTTAGCACATGGTGCTAATGTGTGCGGTGATTAGTGGATTTGGTGCAGCTGAGTTGTGTCTTTATCTTGTCTGTAGTGAGTCTTTAGAGGTTTTTGATCAGACACATTCTGTATTCTTGTTTGTGAACCAATATTGGTTGTCCAGAAGGTAAGAGTTCCTGTCCTGATTCTCTGTTTAAAGAGGTGCTCTGGTAGGCTGCAGGAGACTTAAGCGTTTGGGTTGTACTAGTTTGGTTTTTGTACGGTTTCATTTGAACGACTATCTTGAGGCCCCTCCATGTGGTTTACTGAGGTTTTCTGTAACAGTTATGCAAAGCAACCTGCAGCAGAAGAGACTTTGAGAGTTTTTGGGAAGTTCTGGAGACCAGACTTTAGAGCAGCAGAAACATTTGTCAGCAGTTTGAGCAGGAGAAGGTGAGCTTCAGAGTAGCAATAAATAGAAGGAAACCTTCTTGACCCGTGTAGTGAGGTCCTGTACCAAGAGTTTGAGCAGGTTGTGAAGAGTCTGTAGTTCTTTGGTCTGAAAGCACATGAAGTCGATTCATTAAAGGAGAAAACAGGAGGTATTGTTGGTTCTTCTGTTGCTCTGCAGTTTCCTTAAACTGAAAATCAAGTTTCTCACTTAAATGATTTACTGTGCGAGCCCAAGAAGACTTCAATAAACTCCCTCCATCCCCTGCACACAACATACTTTACCATGTTAAATCTTTTTTTCAATATGTTTTGAGTTTCAATAATGGTTTTAGCATTGTTTTTTTTTCTTTGCTTGTTTAGTTTTGTCATCTGTGTAAAAGGTGCTAAACAAATAAAGCTGAATTGATAAACTGAATAATTGACTAACTCATGATTGTGACAACAGAAATATTTTCATTATGATTTAAGGGTTTGCTTCATTTTTGGAGTTGGGGTTAAAATCTTGACAGAAAAAAAAAGATTAAAGAAATGAATTACATTCAAAAAGCAAATAAGTCAAAGGAAAAAACATTAAATACAATAAAACTTTAAAAAAGAAAATTAAACATTAAATACAATAAAACTATATTAAACAGAAAATATTTAATTAGATAATTAAACAGAAGATACAAAACATGTAATTATGAAATTAAACATTTTTAAACAATTGTCAAACATTAAAGATGAAATATTTTAGAGTATTAAACATTTAAAAATACAATTAAAGAAGAATATCAAAACAAAAAATACAAAACATTTAATGAGATTATTAAACCTTAAAAACCTTTAAAACATTTAATTAAAAAATTTAATGTTTAATTTTTAATTTAAATGTTAAAGACAATTAAACTTTAAATGGGAATTAAACAGAAAATACAATGAAGCATTAAAAAATTACACATTAAAAGGTGCTAAATCATTTAAAAAGAAAAACCTTAAAGATTTAATTTAAAAAATTAAACATTGGGAAAGAAAAGGAAATTTTTCAAACAAGCTGATAAAACATTTGAAAAAACAACAGTTAAACATTAAAAAGACAAAACATTTCATAACCAAATCAGACATTAGAAAAGAGCAAAACTAAACATTCAAGAAGAATCAAACTAAAGACAAAACATTTGAAAAGACACCAGTTAGACTTTAGAAGATCAAACTAAACAGAAGAGACGATAAAACGATCAAAAAGAGCAAAAACAGATAAAGGTCTTAAAGCATTTTCTAGTCTGAAATGAAAACATCAAGTTGTTTCTTCAAACATTTCCTCTTTCTATGTTCTGGGTTTGATTGTGGACAGATTTACTAAGACCTCATTTCAGAAAACTGCTTTCCAGATAAAGTCTACTCGTAGTTGAAGGCATCGATCAAACTAATGTTACCTTCTGATCTCCACAAACTTTACTGTTCAGTGAAGAGAATCAAAGTTTGTTCAGGATTTCTAAAGAACCCACAGGTGAAGGTCTGAGAAGAACTCGAATGGATGGTCTAAATGTGAAATCAAGACTCATGGTCACAAGTTTTAAGGCTTCTGTTAACCACAAAGTTCAAACTAACAGAAGTGCTGAGAAACTTTTAAAACTTCAACCCTCAGACTGTCTAAAGGTTCAAACTAACAGGGATCTACTCAGGAACTTCTTAAATTTCAGCCCTTGAACTGTCTCAAAGTTCAAACTAACAGGGATCTACTCACTTAGAAAATTTCAGCCCTCAGACTGTGTGAAAGCTCAAGTTCTGAGGACTCGGGAGGTCTCGAGGCTTTGGAAAGTCTTGGAAGTGAGGGTTAAACCCTCCAGCACAAAGGCTGAAGTCCACCCCCCTGAGAAAAACAGTCAAGACGAAACTCAAGTTAAAAAAACCTCGAAAACGACAACAAATAGATGATAAATATGCAAAAAAAAAGAAGAATTACTATCTGAGCAAGTAGCTTAGGGGGTAAGAAAAGAGACTACACAGTGGAAGGTAGCAGGTTCAAGACCTACCAGTGGCATTTTCTTTCTTTGTCTAAGTTTTTCAAAAAATTTAAGAAGGGTCTAGCCTTGAACCAGCAACCTGCAGCTCTATAGGCAAACCCTTAACTCACTGAGCTACAGATCAGATAAAAACTGTAATTTCGTCATCCCTTTGTCATTGTAGTTCCTGTTCCTAATAAAGTGACCATATGGGTGGAGCCAAGGTGGAGTCAGGGCCTCTTACATGTTTATTAATAATCTCGATTTTTTTCTGTTTTGTTTTTTGACAGGATTACCACAGACCTGACCGTGAACACCGTTGACACCCACCTGAGGGAGATGCTGCCTAAGATCTCCAGGCTGCTTGGTCGTGGTCTTTCTGGCCCTGCTGAAGAACATCTTCATCAACTACGTCTTCTTTTGAAGAGGCCCTTAGATGTTGCAATCTCTGACCTTAAGGAGAAACTTCTACTTTCACTCTGTAACGAGACGGCGATTATTTTAAAGACCCAGCTGCTGGCGGCTTTGAGTAAAAATTTAACATCCATCAAAACAGAACTGCAGACAGTTAAATCTGAGCTGTCGGTCAGTATTTCAAACATCAAGTCCGACCTGGGTGTCCTAAAGCACGATGTGGGTGAAACGGAAACTTCCGTCTCCACATCACCTACGACATCGTCACACTCCAAAACAGAGCACCTGTCTGCTGAACTTTGAAAAGTGGACTATAAAGGTGAAGAATGTGAGCAGCGGAACAGATGTGATCAGAAAGAAGTCATTTTATTTTTTCTTTTCTTTCTGGTTGACTTGATGCTGTCAGATGCAGATGTTGGAGCTGATTCTGCTCTTTCAGGATAAAAAGCTGCTTTTCATTCGTAGACTTTTATTTTCTTTCTTGTACTTCTGATACTTGAACTAAATGTGTCTTCAACATGGATCATCTGGTTTTAATGAATCAGCAGCAACATTACAACAACAAATGAGACAATTTTCAACAAATTAATGAAACCGATGTCATTTAAAACTATCAGAGTCTGTTTAAGTGTCAAATTAAAGCTCATTACTGACAAAGAGAACATTAATGTTACTGTTTTAATCACATTTAAGTTTCCTGAACGTTACAGTCAAGTTACCGGAATTATGGATAAACAATGTTTCCAGGTTGCAAAATAAACCTGGAAAGACGGAAAAATTACATGATTTCAAAAATGTGACTTTGAAAATGTAAATCAAACTTTAATTAGCGTTAGTTAGCTGCTCCACTTGGTCTGAATATTTTTGTTCTCATCTTTGTCAAGCCCAAACGAAAAATGAATCCATATTCTGACTCCATTACCGGCAACCGCATCCATGGAGTGACCGGAAGTTGGCCGACCTAGCGGAAGTGCTAATGAGGTCTGCTCTGGCACGGATTGCTACCGTTACACGTGTAGTTTTGAAAATAAATTCTGTCCAAGTCACAGAGCTGTAGCTCCGTTTCAGTGTGAGGTCTCATGTGTCTCTGTGTGACTGTCTCTGACTTCCTCTAACAAAACCCTCCTGTTCCATGGGAGCTGCAGCCATAGATATGTATCTATCTACTGATTCATATCTATGCTAACTGGTCTGGTCCGAGGCAGTCTGGATGATGACGTTTCACGAGTACGTGAGAACGCAAGTACGGACAGTTACGTGCTGAGAAACGGCCAGTCTTCTTTGTACCGCAAAGGTACAAAGCTGCTCCTCTTCTCCTCCGGCATCAGGAAACTTCTCTAAAGCTTCTTCAAATCCAAACGAAATACAATCAAAAGATCAAACAAACGTCATTGGTGCATTCTGGTGCAGTCAGACAACAAAGTTGCGTTCAGGAGCGTCGGAAATCGGAGTATCAGTAATGTAAATTTCCAACGAAAATTTTGGGGGGACACATGGGGTGGCCAATCAGATCACGGGGTGGGGGGGGGGCACTGATCCACCACTGATTGATACTCATATTTTGCAGAAAAATAACAATTAATGTAGTGACAGTATACTTTATGTTATAGCTACAAGTATGTGGTGACCTGAAAACCACACACACAAAAAATAATTTCTGAGATCTTTTGTGTAGAGATAATCTCACATTAGGACATGAACATGATCGAGAATGCAAAATTCTCTCCAAAATCAAGTGCATTTTTTAAGGAATTCTGATATTTAATAAATGTATCTGTAAACAGACAGATGACAAATAAAAGGAAAAATGAATATAAATTGTCTTAGTAAAGTGGCCGTGACATTCCACCACAGCACCTTCAATGCAGCTTGACAATGACTCTGTAACTCTGGAGGAATGGGCACAATTCCTCCACAAGCTTTTCCCATATTTGGTATTTTGATGACAGAAAAGCCAAATCATATTATTCACATCACTTTCATCAAATCATTCAGTGTCTGACCACTCAGTTCTGTCCTATGGATTGGGGACATTGTTGTCCTGGAAGAGAAATGTGATGTGTATTTTGCATGAATTTTCAATGAACTTTTCCTCTAAGGAGTCAAGTGGCCCCAAGTCATACCAGTAAAATGCCCCACAGTATAACAGAGCCACTGGATCCCCACACTGTAGAGGCCAAGCATTCAAGAATGTTCTGCTCTTTTGGTGTATGCCACACATGCACTCACTCACCCCTAAAAAAAAGATAATAATAAAAAAATGGCAATGGATGACTCATCTGACCATTCTTTCCACATCTCTGTAGAGCAGTGCCTGCAGTTTCTGCACTGCAGCTCCATTAATTTATTGTTCCCCCCTCTGTAACTGTTGATTGATCGTTCCTACTGACAGTTGGATCACATCATACACCGACATTTACTGTCTTCTGTTTTTTCTTACAAATCACACTAATGTACGAGCATCGCTATCATCACGTGTCACCCACAATTTTCAACCACAGTTATCAATGAACTCTCTCATAAATCTAAATGCAGAAGTCATATTAGTCCCTGTTACCATTGAAACACTAACCAGTTGACCAGGCCTTGTGACTGAAGCTCCTGTCATCTGTGCCCCAACACCGAACCCTTTCTCTCTATTCATTAGATCGTCCTGCCATCCTTAAAGAAAATCAGAACCAAGTGGGTCTGCTGAGCATTTTTATTCATGCCACAGAGCATGACTGGATTACAATTTAATTTGCTTAATTGCAGCAAACAGTGCAACTGTATGCAAACATCTGCATTAGTTGTTCTATTTATTGGTTTTTGACCTTGAATTTGTCACCTTAGCTGAACTTCGACCTTTCACTGACCTAAAATATCCTAAGGACAAACTCTTCTCACTCGCTTTCTCTCTTTCTTTCTTTCTTTCTTTGACAAACTATATTATAAATATCGGCCTGCATCCCACAAGGATATCATCTGGCAAAGCCAGGTCAGGTTTAACACGAGGTTTATCTGGGTGTTTGACATTAGAACAGCAGTGGAAACAGAATAGAAGAGAATGGAACAACAAAAACGTTGCTTGTCACACAGTCTGAGGGGTCATCAGAAGAAAAGCCTGCACACGTGTCCGCAGTCTTGTGTCGGGTCAAGTTGTGTCCCAAGAGAGTAAAAGGTCAAGACTCTGTCCAGCAGCAGACTAATGCTCTCTGGACCTGAGGCAGTTTAAGCTCCAGCAAAACAACAACCAAATGGCTACAGAAAGCCACAAAGAGTGAGAGTGGGTTCAGTATTACTGCTGCTGTTATTTTTGTGTCTGGCAGCTGACATTTTTCAATTGTTGTACTTTTTCATTATAATCCTACAAATATATTTTTAAAACAAAGTTTGCACACAACGATTAATTAAGGGGCTCATGGTTTGAAATTTACTAAACTATTACAGGAACACAGTAGAACTTTTTTCCCAAAAACAAGCTTTTTTGAAAAAGAGATGCATTCACGCTCTTGTCCAGGTAAACCAACATTTTCGTCTATCATCTGTTTTTGAATCAAAATATGCACCTGATGTTTTCAGTCAGTGGCCTCTGTTCAAGGTGCCGATAGACATTATTCTTTATGAACTGTTTCAGCAAAGTAAATGACGACACAGTCATCACATTTCTGGGTCATTTTATTGAGTAAAGAGCAAACACATTTCAATCACCTTCCTTCAACAATCTCAAATACCATTTGAATAATTTCAACAAATAAGAACCTTTCAACATTATCTTCTTAAAATGTTAATACAAAATTAATATCAGTGTAATTTTTAGACAAATCATTCATACATTATTAAAATCAAAATAAAGAGACAATAACAATGTGGAAACAACCATTTTGGGAAAAAACAATTCAAATAAACTGGCATCACAGTAAAAAATCCATTTGTACTTTTGCTAATTTTGCAGAAATTGCTCTTACATTTTTTTTTCTAGAACATACAACACATTAAAAAAACATAAAGAATCTGGATTGTGTTTTTAAAATACAAAAATGTTTTAAACATGCGGTTTTGCAGCATAAAAAGTGTAAACATATTTTATTTACGGTGAACTGGTAACTTTTTGTTTAGTCTATCTTGCATAAAGTGACACAAAACCCCTTCCAAAATGTTGTCTCATTATGTTCAGGCTTGTTGTACTGAGAAAAGACTTCAGGTTTTGGCCGCTAGTTCCAACAGACTGATATGAAAATCCTCCACAGCATGTTGTGGCACCACTTTCATTATGGTCCATTTCTGAAGAAAAGAGAAAAAAACAAAAGCAATCCACATCAGCTGTGGTTGAACTTTAACACATTTTGTTGTTCATGTGTGGATATGCAAAAGTCAACAGAAAGTGCTGGTAGTGAATGAGGCTGGACATTTTCACTCTTCTTTAAGTGGTTGCATCATCTCAGCATATACGTAACTCTTGTCAAATTAAGTTCATTCAGACGCTCCGTGTACGATCAGGCTGAGTTCAACCCTGCAGCCATGCTGCTGCCAGATTCACCAAATTATATATAGAGAGGTTCCCGGACAATTTAATCCTACTGGGAGACATGGTAAGGCCCTTTCTCTGCCAATTTTCACCCTCTCTCTTATTCAAGCCTCCTCTTTCTTCCTCCTGCTCCACAATGCAGGATTGTGCTTTCTTTTTTTTCCATGTTCTCTCATATCTTTTCTCAGTATGGCTGCCTCCCCCAAAAAACCCTCAGACAGCATGCAGTTTATGCAAATGATTAGCCTTTCAAGCTCAAAGTTGAATGAGACCTCAACAAAATCTCTCTCTTTCTCACACACACACACACACACACACACACACACACACACACACACACAACCACACATGCGCACACACACATGCACACATAGACACACACACACACACACACAGACGGGGTGACTGAGTTTAAAAATACACTCAGGTATCATCTTGGCCATCATCATTCTTTAAATATCAGTTTTCATTTTTAAATATGAAATTCTTTGCTTTATACCACAGTACAGGTGGAGTTGGAGGGGCGCTGAGAGTATAGTAGATGTGTGTGTGTGTGTGTGTGTGTGTGTGTGTGTGTGTGTGTGTGTGTGTGTGTGTGTATGGAGGTGTAAGTGAAGAGTGATGTTAAATGATGGATGGATGTGTGGATACATACAGAGTTAGGAGTTGGTTAATAGTGGGAGAAGGCTGCTGAGGGGGGCGTGCACGGTGTGTGTGAGAATGATGAATGTGGAATTCTTAGTGTTCCCAGGGTCTGGATGGTGTTTGAAAGGCCTGAGGGGGGAGGCTGCAGGGGGGTGGCTGCAGGGGGGAGGCTGTGCCCAGCTGTTGGGGGGATCCTGAGTTTCTCTCTCTCCCTGACAGGCTGTCCTTTTCACCAGCACATAGCCGGACCGACCAGGCCGCTGCCATAACAACGCCACAGCCCCTCTGTCATAGCGATGGAGGGAGTTTGGGGGAGGCACGCCGGGAGTGAATGAAGAGTCGAGACATTTCTACCCTTGTGAACTTGAACTTGACTGACAGTCTGAACGACAGGCGGGAAAGTATGGAAATCAATTCCTGTCTGAAATTTTGCATCATGATTTAATAGAATGAATTATATGTTTTGAAGTTCCTAAAAAAATCGAGTTTGCAAATCATGGATGAGAAAATGTTTAGAATAAGTTTATGAAGATTAGGCAATTTTAATAATAAGATTGTGAAAGCTCATTTTTTACTCAGGAAACAGTTTTACAAAAGACAAAATTTATGTCAAGCTCTTTTTGTGAAGGTCAGATCCCCAGAAACTTACGTTAAATCGATTTTTAAGCAACTAAACAACTACACTAAATTGCAAATATAGCACTATACAATACTTTATCATTAAAACAGAAATCCAACGAGAAATAATATAAATATTACAATAAAATAAACACTAATCATAGTGATGATAATTATGATTTCTCTACCCACAGAAGGTAAAGAGATCACATCAGGATCTTCTCTGTTACAGACGGTGAGGAGCTGCAGCTCAGTGACTCTCTGGCTAATATTTTCATCGTTTAGTGTCTAGCTGCCTTCGGGTCGGTGTGACGTGCTTGTTTGCTTCAGGCTAAAGCTGATGAATGGCGACTGGTCCACATCGGGGGTCTTAGCTGCTCAGACCCACTCGGCCATGGGAAAAAGGGAGCTGTGAAAGGTCCCCTGTCGCCGTTACAAAGCCAAGAACAAGCCATAGCAGGATAATCGTGTTTATCCCCAGATTAAGACAGAATCGCAGCTGCGGTGTCCTTGTGGAGGGAAAGGGGGCTGCAGGGACGCAAAACATACAATGTTCTGCTTCAGGAGAGCCCACAGTCGCCATTACTCTACATTGGTTCTTACCCTAAGATTTGAGACCGTCCTGTTTGGAGGAGGGTCATTCCCCTGTAGGAGAATCCTGCAGTGAGATCATCAATCTCACAACAGTCTATCACTGTGGTCGCCACACCTCATCCAGACAGAGTTAATCAAAGCCTGATCTGTGCATGTGTTGTATTTGAATGTCTGTCTCTATTAACACTCTGCTGTCGATGACACATGACAGCAACACCGATCAGCCAAACCTGTGACGAAACACTGCTATGCCAACTTTCTCAGAAATTCTCCTTGCACCTCAACCAACCTCCCTCATAATCAAAGTTGAATTGTTTTTCATTTGTCTCTTTGTGTTTTACTCTACTGATGATGATTCTGCATTTCTGTACTTACTGCCCCTTTACAGAGGAATTTAAAAATGTCTCAGCTTTTTGTTCTGTTTTTCTTTACCTTCTATGCAACTGGTGCAGATTTAAGAGGGAAAATATCATAACATAGCAGCATCAGTGTAAAAGAAAATGTTTTGGAAAACGATGCTACACGTGTGTTGCTAAAGATAGAATAAAACCAAACTACAGGATAGGGAGGCTGCATCTGTGCAGACTGAAGAATTGTGTGGGAAAATGAGCTCTCTCCAGTAAAATGAATTGAGCAGGATGCATCTTTGAAACAACGGTCTCATTCTTTGTCATTAACATTAGCTCCTAAATGAGAGCACACATCCATACGCTGACTGTGAGAGTCAGAGGCAGACATAAAGAGGCAGGAAGACAAAGAGACAACTTCTCCAGGAGACACTCTTATGGCTGCTGTGCTAATGCAGGCATCTGCCACTGTCTGGTCTGGACTGTTGTTCCCACCTCATTGCTCGGGGTTTACTGCAGCAGCCGCTCACCTATACAACGTTGGGAAAAGCAGTGGCGGACCTTTGTCAAGTGCTCCTTTCACAAAGCAGCCATTGTGGAGAGAAGCCAGGATCAGAATTATAATGTGGACCGAGGCCACTGTTTACCAACAGGCCAACAGGTCTCCTGAAGCTGCACACGAGCAAACTGCAGAAAAAATAATACTTTACATGTGTAGAGGTGTATATAAGTGTAGATCAGTCTGAGTTTGTCTATTAATGCCTTGTATATATGACCTAAATCAAGTGTTTTTCATCAAAATCAATTTGTGTTCTATATCATTAGAGCTAGATATATTTTGGAGATAAAAAAAAAGAATTAGAAACCTGGTCACTCCTGACCTTCCAGAGGTTTAACTGGTTTACGGAACCAATGCAAATACATTATATTTATTATAATCTATGATTCAAACAACCATAAACACAGATAATTTGGAACAGATATTGACAGCTTTCATTAAAAGGCCAGTATAGGTGATTCACTCATGTTCTCTGTGTGTTTTGGTGCATGATTTCCTATAATCAGCCAGCCTCTCACTGACCCCTCCCCCAGCTGCATGTCTAATTACAGGCTGGTTTCTAATAAAGGAACAGTTCCCCTTTTATTTTACAAGTCCTGGTGCTGGTTATTAAATCCAAAGCATCAACCTTTACATAAAGCACAAGAGAGCGAGAGGAAACCAGCCAGTTAACTGCTTGAGAGGTTTAAACTCAGAAATTACAATTCATATTAAAACCAGTGACCTATTTTTTATTATTGTTATAGTAAGAATTATTATTGTTATAATAATAATTATCATTATTATTATTAAGAGTAACTTTGTGCATTGGCTGAATATTCTGAATTAGAGAGAAATGCTTACAGCAGGGCCTTATTGAAGATGTTCAGGTGAAGCCTTTGTAGGAGGGGTTTATCTTTTACAATAAAAAATGTGCACTTGATGGTTTCTATGGGCAATTTGTAAGACATGTGGAGCTACTCCGAACTCGGTAATAAAAGATTCAGTATTTTATTTGCAGAATTTGAAATAACAGCATTGTGGAGAAATAAATACATTTTACTGGTAACAACCTGGACAGTGAGCAGCACAGTAAAGATGCACTCTCATGACTTCAGGATCTCTATGTCCTATGATGGGTATCTTCATTGGCATATATGTGACTACAGCTATTTTTTTCCCCCCAGTCCTGTGCTGTTACAGGCATCTGGAGGCAGCATTTCTAAAGATATTATAGGTTAGGATAAACTAGAATGACAAATATACTGCATCTTTATAGAAATGTTTACTGGCGACAGAATTAGTCTTATTTCAGACAAACTGGAAAAACACGCAGTATTTTCTCAGTATTCCGGGCTCTCCTCCAGACCCTGGTACAGTAGGAGGACGTGCTGCTGCGCCTTTAAACAGGCCTGCTGTCTCTGCGCCCACTTCGCTGTAATTATGTTAATATGCGGAGCCTGTCTGCGTCCAATTCATTGCGGGATTGTTTCCTTTATTTTGCACCATTGTGGAGCTCTGGGTGTTTTTCGGCTGGTCTTGGGTCGAGACCAACAGAGAGCGCAAATGTCGGTAAATATTTAGTCCAAGCAGCGCTGTTCAGTGTGAGGCCACCGAGAAAACACACCGAACTGCAGGTAAAATGATCGAGTTTTTTTTTTTTTTTTTTTTTTTTTAATAAATGTTCGCTGATTATTTTGTTGAGCTGCAGGTTGAGCTACAGTAAAGGCCTCTATGTTCATAAGACCTCATATTCAGCCTTTAAAATCACTTCAATGTCACATCACGACAGAAGGACAGAAACGCTCAAACAATACCTCTAAACTGAAAGCAAAAAGAAACGCGTTGTTTTTAATCTACACAACACAAAATGCAATGCTCATTAAAAAAAAAAAAAGAAGAAAGAAACAGAGAAGAAACACGCGTGCTGTTTGGATGGGGGCTTGTGTTTTTCTCTGTAAATGTGCGATAATTAGCCTTTTAGGTGTGTTTTTATTATTTAAAAAAAGCCAAATTATTATTTATAATTTAAACATGTAAAACTTCAGTCTTCAGCTGACATATTTAGTGATTTTTTAAAACTAAAATGTCCACTAGTGTTTCCACCACTCTTTCTAATCCCATCTGTTTAATAAAAATGTTCGAAAAAAAACTTCATCATTCAGAGGACAGACTCGTGTATCTCTGCCCATTACACCTAAAAGTATTTTAATAGAGAAATATTTAACCAGTTAACATGCACTGATGGCCCATAACATTTTACCTGAGCAGGTTTAGAAAATAAAAGGCCTCTAATTATCTTCCACTTCCTGTTATTCTTTTACTATATTTGAAATGATTATATCTGGTCGTTTCTGCAAATCTAAACTAGCAATATTTTGTACAATTTAACTGAGAGATCAGCTTTAAGAGTAATAAATAAACAGAAATAATATACAGAATCATTTGAAATGCATCTGATGGTTGATTGGCTGTCTGGTTTTACTCAGTATAGATGGAGTTAAACAAAAGAAAGTGATAGTTTTAATTATCTAATGTCAGGAGAATATTTTTTTATGTTTCATGCTTACTATAATCTTTTATTTTTACTTGAATCAGGGTGTAAAGTTTTATTTTCACTATAGAAACAGAATAGTACTCATGCATTCTTTTCTTCAGTGGGCCGTTTCTGTAAACTTGACAGACTTTTTTTGCCCCCCTTGTTCCACTTGTGACATTTGTGGGATCAAAGAGAGTCAGGTGTAAGAACCAGCAGCTTCAATATCATCAAATGTCATGAGATCGTCAACCGGTGAATCGATGGCTTCTCCTCTGTCTGTTCAATTACAACAGCGGTTAAACGTGCAGTGAGCCGCCGGATGACCTTCAAAAGGCCACAGAAATGTGACCTCAGTAATCACCTACATCTGCAGCAGCCACGGCGAGATCACAGCAGAGAGGAAATTAAAGGCAGGAAGGCTCGATTGAGGTCTGATAGACGGCTAATGATGGAACAATTAACGTGGATCTGCTTTGTGCCAACAAAGCCGGTTTTAAGGCAGCAGGGAGACTCAAAAGACAACATGGAACTCCAACAGTCCTTCATATATCTGTACATCCTTCAGTTACAGGAATCCCTTTCATTCAGAGATGAAGATAGCACCTTTATAATGACTGTGAAAATAAAAAATAAACTTTTTAACACAAACAAAGGGGTGTTTTTGTGTCTTTTGTGATATATACAGTAAACTGGCACGTGTCCTTTCTTGTCTGCAGCTTGATCATTTTAGTATTGGGGATTTTTGGGACTGATAAGAGGAAACATTCAGACTTTTTCGTGCTTTAGTGTTCATGGTGTGCATTCTGCTGAGGGGAATTCATGTAAAACTTCACGTCTTATGGAGTAACACTGTTTCTACAGTCGCTCAGTTTGCATCATTTTCAACATTAGGATAAAATGTAGCAGCAGTCTGGGACGGTTTTGACCCATTTGTAAAAGAAAATTAGAATTTCATAACATTTTGAAGAATGTTGTAAGTAAAAAGCTGAATTTATATTCAATATATAATTGAACAGAAGTAGATTAAAATGAGGCCAATTGAAGGTTTTGAGTTTTATAAAAGCAATCTGAATCCTGACTTGGTGACATTTTAGATTTTTTTCCAGCTGAGATTTAACGAAGGAACAACTCCGCTGCAAATAAATTGAAACAAAGAAATGACATCAGGGGGTTTTCTGAAGTCTGTGTCCAAAGAAAGTGTGGGACATGAACATTTAACTGTATTCATACAGCAGGGGCACCTTTTTAGATTTTTTAATTTCCAAATATATGCAAGAGAGTTAAGAGAGAAAGTGTGAATCTAATTAGCTGAAATAATTATTCACAGGTTCACAGTGTCCACACATGAAAAATACATTTTTTTTTTTTTACAAGTTATTAGTAAAAATACAAGAGTTTATTCAAGGTGTGTTTCTGGCTTCAGTGTACTTGAACGTTGGATAAATGATAATTATCGCTCTTCAACAAGAGATCAACAAAAACTGTCCCATAGGGCTGTAAATGATCAGATTATTTCATTAATCTAATGGCTTTATTTAATTTAGATCAGCTAAGATTAAGATTATGTCCTTGTATTACGTATTTATCTGTACAATGCTTCAAAATTCCAGGATATTTAATAAACCATCACACCACAAATGAGAAGGTAAAAGGAGGCAAATTCTGACATTTCTGGATTTTAAAAAAACCCAGTTGATTAGCAGCAACATTTTCACTGTATTTCCATGAATCCACTTTTGAGCCTTGATCTGTTGGAGGTTTCTTGCTGTCCAAGTGGAGTTTTTTTCTTTCCACTGGCACAAAAAACTGCTCAAATCACTGCATTCGTTGTGTTTCCCTTTATAATACAATATTGTGGATTCTTCATCTTGCTATCTGAATTCCACCTAACATGACTTATGAACTGAACAGCTGACTAATCATTTTGAAAATAAAACCTTCAACAAAAGGTGGAATCATTTAGTAAAACAATTCACTTTGTCACAGCCTACCTGCAGAGACTTGATGTCCTCCTGAGCCGGTGTTTCTTTTCCGGTTTCACCTCGTGGAGGAGGACTTGGAGGTCATTCCTACTTTCGGTTATCTAGCTTTATGATGGCTGATTAACACTCATACAGCTAGATAACCAAAGACAGGAACAGGCTCCGTTCTTTCTCAGAACAGCAAAAAGGTAAATCTGAGGCTTCCTGGGAACACAGAGGATGATGACGACATTAATACATGTTTGAATACAGCTTTAATTTAACATTAAACAGCTTCAACTGAAAATTTCTATTACATTTTTTTTGAAAGTCTAATATCTCATCCTTAAATTTCTTACATACCTTTTCCATGACCAACAAAACCGCTTTGAGTTCATAAAGTGATGCTGGATGATAAAACCACTGTATATGTGCATGTTCATACTGCATTTTGTCACATAATAGTTTTTAGACATGCTAGTTTCGTCTTCTACTGCCTCTCATACTTTTATAATAAACCTGTGACATTTTTGCAAAGAAAACTGCTTCAGTACTGCAATCACCTGTCTTGATGCTGCTCCATTAAGGCCCTTACAGTAAAGTTTTTGCTGAAGATTCACTATTTAAACAATGATAGTCTTAATATTTTTTCACCTGCATGCTTTGCTGCATCATTATTATTTTATTCTGATTCTGTAGTTGCTTTAGTCAATGATGACCCTGTTACACCTGAAAATCATCCATCAGCCATTAAGAATCCAAGGTCACAGTGTCACATATTTAAATCCACATTTTTTAAAATGAGAATATAAACGTTTAACTGAAATTAACCTGGTGATGACCTCACGCTTTTCTTAGTCAGTGCGTCTGACGTCAGCTGTTTTAATTGGGAAATGGGTGCACTGACGAGGCGTGCGTCACTTTCTTTGCATGTCCAATAGGAAACACTGACAAAAAATACCACAATTATCACAATTTCTTAATATAATAATGATTTTCAGAATTACTTAGTACTGTCAACACTGAGTCAAATTTTAAACAAGCAAGATAAATACTAAATGTGACACTGTAGGTAACAAATACTCCATGATGAGCACACAACAGGCCTGCACATCCACAGCTTCACACTCACAACAAATACCCTAATGCCGTCAAATAGGTCAAACCATGGCAGACTTTCTTCATTTTAATAAGAGAAATGTGTTTGTCATGATGTTAACTTGACATTGTTGCTGTGGGTTTGACAATGCATCCTGTTTAAAGGATAATACTTGAATAAATCACGCTTCAATGAATGCTTATATGTCTAGAACCCTGAATATTTCTAGTATGAGACCATCTGCAGCCATAGCATGAGATGCATTCATTTAAACACGTCTGTAGATCATATGAGCAGCTCTGATGTGTGGAAACTCATCACCAAAACACTCACTTGTGATGGTGGAAGATTCCTCCTCCTGCATCCACGGAGACCTAAAACATCCACATGTGGCAAAAGGAGGGACGCAGCATCAGCGGGGATCCAGATGTGCATGAGTTTGTGTGCAGACAAACAGGTGAGCGCGTGGATCAGATCGATAAATCCCATCTGCACGGCGGGCTGTGGACGGATGTCAGATCCCCGGTGGGTTGCGTGTTTGTATCCGTGATCAGGAGGCTCCTGGGTCCGGCCGCTGGTCCCCGACATGAGGGACGGTCAGCCGCACGGAAGACCCTGGTCCAGACGTGGTCCAGGCGGTCCCGAGGCTGCGGTGTGTCCCCTGACAGAGACTCCAGTGGTCTCCTCTCACCTCCTCGCTGCCTTTTTTCCCCTCAACGCTTCCTCCTCCTTTGGCTGACGTCGCACGGACGGTAAGTTGCTAACAGCCAATCAGAGACTCTCCGACCGAGTGTGTATGCGCGTGTTTTTGGGGGTGCTGTAGCTTGAAATGACATCGTATTGTCGAGCAAACACATAAAAATTGAAAATTAGACAAATAAAAAATAAAAAAAAATTATGAAAGCATTGGTAAAGTCTAAAGATTATTTTTTGTGCTGCACTGGAAAATAAAATAAATAAAGTTAATAAATAAACAAGTTCATTCAGTTTAAGTTCTCCTGCTGCCTCTAAAATGTACTGCACTGGGTTGATTGTTCATTTTAAAATCATCCTATGAGCTGTGAAAATGTACAACTAAATGAGGTAAATTAACTTTACTCAAGAAAACGAGTTCAATAAGCATAAAATATTGAGTTGAATCAATTTGTCACTCAGACTATGGTAACAAACAGACTTGCTCTAATTTTACTTTTTTTTAAGTTTATTGAGTTTCTTCTTCATTTCTACAGTTCTACGATTTCATTTTGCAGACACTTCTATTCAAAGCGACGTACATCTGAGAGTGAATACAACAAAAACTCATTTAACATTGAATACTTCTAGCCTCAGCTGTTGAGGGCTGCTCCCATAAGGCTGCTCCTTATAAATGATTAGTTTAATCTCCAGACTCAATTCATTGCTAACTTCGTCATGGTTAGAACTGATTCATTAAAATGCAAAGAAACTCAATTGAACATATATTAAAGGCATACTGCACTTTCTCAGACCTAAAAAAAAGGGTCTCTCACAATGTATCATGGAAAGCCTGTTTATATATCATGTTTGTTTCTTGAAAACTTAGTTTACAAGAAACTAAGTTGAGTGAACTAATAAACGAACCAGTGTTTATAGATTTAAAGTGTTTTCAAAACAAACAAAAAAAACCGGACAGTTTAAGCTTAATTTACTAGAAATGTGCAAATTCATATATTTACATTAAATAAACTAGAAAATATCAGTTTCCATGATTATCATAGAATTTTCCCTCATGCGTGTCTCCTTCAGTTATAAGACGTGATGGATTATTACCTATTTATCAATAATTAGGCTACAGCACTGTACAGAAATGGCAAATGTCTGACTTTAGCACCTCCCAGTGTATCTGAACTTCAAAATTTAAAATGAAATGGTAGGAATTACTAGCAATTAATACTAAGAGTGTATATGAAAATAAGGAAAATAAGGAAATCAGACAAAAGATATGATTTCACTTCAGTTTTTCCTCTTAGAAACTATGTCAGAGACTCTGAAACTTTCCCACATACTTCTCTTCTGAAGCTAAGCGAGGTGATGGATTATCATTTATTTCCCATAATTAGACTATGCCACTACATAGAATTGTAAATTGTAAAATATTAGCGCCACCCAGTGGTAGTGAAGTCTAGAATACTGTGGCAGTCACACCTGCAAACCCTACCTCCATTTACTTGTTTTTGTCCTTATTTACAATTCATTAAATACACCAGCTACTGACTGATATGCAGCCCTCTGCTATAAATGTGTAAAGAAAAAAAGAAAACAATTATATACACCTGCTCTAAACTTCTTGGGGTTATTTAAGACAGAAACAGGCTTATATAATGAGAAACGATGGATGGCATTGTAAACAGTCTAAATAATTATTCTTGAATATAAACAAAAGGTCGTGTGTCATTAGGTCATGAAACTTCTTCTACAACACCACCTCACAAGAAAACTTTTAACAGGTATCACGAGGTAAGCCTGCTTTAAAGTTATTCTAAAAGCTATTTGCCCACTGTCCTAAAAGTGCGCAAGCTGGTGGAGTTAAACACAATTTTTCATTCATTTTGAACTGACTAAAGGCATCAGTGACACATAAACAACTTATTCCAGTTAGATATTCTAACAAGGATGAGGCCTGAGTCCAGAAACACTGGACATGTTGAGCACTGAGGTTTTACTGCCATCTAGTGGTCAGAAGGTGTCGAGCCACATTCCCAACTCACCTGTAATAGGATTCAGGAAATACAAAAAAGAAAAATAACTGGAATATTTTTTGATCAGGCAAATGCAAGAATAATTCTGACGGTAATAATACTTCCATAAGAAAACATTAAAAACCTACTTTCCATCTCTGTATGCTAACAATAATGTCTATTTGTAATCTACCAAAGCATGAGACTAAAGCCAGCTCTACCTAGAATCTAGGATTTTATTCATCAGATCAGCTGGAGGTGGTACCAGTTTGAGATGTACAACACATGGATGAATAAATTCTGATGACAAGTGTGGCTTTGACTCAAATAGAAATTTAAAAAAAACAAGCAACACAAGTGTCGAAGGCAAAAATATTTTAATACAAAATATTGTGGTAGGTCAGAAGATCACATGACCAGAGAGAACCTCATATTGTAACGACACAAAAGAATATCTGTGATAAGACTGTATACCTACCATCTGTAAAAAATGAAAAACTTTACCTTAGTGAAAAGTGCTTTGTATAAAAATCAGTGGGTGTACGTTTAAAAAAAAATAAGTACAAAAACTGAAATACAAAAACTCAAGTCTGATGAAGCAACCAAATCTTTCACAAGCCACAGAACAAAAGTCTATGTGGATGGTCTTGAGCTTTACAATACAGTTATTTCAGACAGGATTCCTCCGTACGTCAATTAATGCATTGTTTGAGGTCAGTGGTCCAATGTTGAGGCTGGAGCGACGGGACTCTCGTCGAGATTTCACCACCGGCAAAGACGTCGGCGCGCCCCAGGACCCCAGACCAGTCTGAACTACACGGTTAACGGGAATATCTCCAGTCACTTGAAGCCACAGCTCCTCCATGGCAGCAGGTTCCTCTGTGGGGAGAGAAGAGCGCCTCCATGTGGACGGGAGAGGCGTGTTCACCAGCTCACGCATCTCCTCTCTGGACCTGGAAGGCTTTTCCAGCTGACCGGCCCCTCTGCTTCCTGAGCCGTCGTCAGGGCAACGGGTCAGCTTCTCCATGCTGCCAACATTCGCAGGTTTACCTTCAGATGGCATGACTGAAAGACAGCAAGTCAGCAGGACAGTCAGTCCCACAATTATGAGAACATTGGACTTTATGACAAACATTGAGAGAAATCTGAGGGCAAAACAGATGATCAAGGAGACACGATGTTACATATTAGACTAGCTATACTCACACTGAGGCAAAGCAAAAAACAGAAAGTAAATATAAACAACAGACTAAAGGAAGGCAGTTAAAGTCTGACCTTCTACATATTTGTGCATTTGAGTAAATTTGATCATTCCAAGTCAAAACAGCATGAAACCAGCAGAGAGCATTATTAATCAACTTTTAAGGAGGTGGTATACAAGTGATCATGTCTGTCAGTGATCATCAGCGATTAGATCGAAAAATCTTTTTACCTTTAGGATGCTCTTTTGGCTGACTGGCTGAACCACAGAACTCTCTCAGTTTGTTGCTTAGTTCAAGATTAGCTGCCTTGTAGTGGTTGAGCTCTTTGCTGAGGTTATGGATCCATCCCTCATACTGCCGCTGCCTTCCTGCCAGGCCCTCGTCCATTTGTTCTGATAGGATGGAAGAACACACACAAGGGTCGCAATTACTATCAATAACAATGGCTGACTTTGAAAATAATCTGATGAAAACAAACAAAAACTGATCTAAATACATCTTGGCATTCATTTGCTTTAATCCAACCTTTCCTCTAAACCTAACATGCATGTAGTGCAGACATATGAGGGAGGAATTGTAACATATTGTGAATGATTACTGTTTCTCAGCCTTTGTAAAAAGGGTGCATTCTTACCTCGACACTGCTGCAGCAAGAGCTGCACACTCCTCTCATGTTCTTTCTGCTGCTGTGTCAGCCGGCGATCTGTGTCGAGCTGTGTGCGATCAAGGGCATTTTCCAACCACTGCACCAGCCTCTGCTGCTCATCTAGCTGCATCTCCAGCTCAGCCAGGGCAAGTTGCAGCTTACGCTCCTCCTCACGCAGAGACACCACCTACACAACACGTTCACACAGACACTGATCAGCATACATACTGCTGTGTTCACAGTGACGCCTTGCATAATTTGGCACTGCTCAGTTGTCTCACGAAAAGGGTCTAGCAATGATATTCCTAATAAAAACCTTAAGTGACAGTAGCGTAACCAGTTAAAATGGTACGCTTGACATTCTACGATGCCGAAATAAGTAAGAATATTGTAAAAATAAAAAATGTATTATCACGTCGATCACCTTGTCAAAGTATTTGCACAGCAGAGCTCTGGTCTCAGACGCAGACAGGTAACTGAGTTTGGCCATGAGGTTCATCTCCCACTGGGAGAGCATGCTGGCAGAAGCCCTCAGCTGTCTCTGCCTTTGAGTGATAGCCTCATTCTTGTACTCAATAGCTGCATCCAGAGCCTCGATTGCCTCGTCCAACTGGAAAAGTGTTCGTTCCTCCTGGTAAACATCAGAGTGAACAGATGGGCTTCATGAGGACATAAACAGACATTCAGCAACAGACAGCTATTACTACATTTTCCAGTGAGGACTAATCAGTACCTGCCACACTCTTGTTAGTTTCTGCTGCTGCTATGTGAGGACTTGATATTGCATTTCCTGGAAAGCTAACTCTTGTCTCATCTAAAGACAAAATCATATTAAGCTGCTTGAACCCCAGAGTAACATCTGACCTCAGGTGAAAGCAGGTTACCCTGCCGCAGCTTGTCGTCCAGCTCAACTCGCTGTTTGAGCAGTGAGTCTTTCTCTTGACGCAGGTTGGAGATCTCTTGGCGAATCTGTTGGGAGTCTTGAGCACTGCTGCTGCGAAGGAGACCATTCCTCTCACTCAGCTCTCGCTCAAGTGTCTCAATACGCCCAGTAAGCGTCACCAGATCCTTACTTAGGGCCTGGAGGAAAGAAAAATAAAAAAATTCAACTTTTGCAAATTTCTGTGTCACTGAGCTGAGATGTTTGTGTTTGTTAATACCTGACTGGAGCGGAGCCTCTTGGTCTCCAGTCCACTGCGCTCCTGCAGCAAGGCTTCTTTCTTGGCGAGGATTTCCTCTCGTTTAGTCAGCTCTCCTTCCAGATCTTCCAGTCCTCTCCTCTGCTCTAGTACCCGCTCCATTTCCTCATCCAGCCAACGCTTTTGTTCCTCAATCTTCTGCTCTCAGGGACACACAAAAGTAGACGGAAAAAATGCACACAACACATTAGCAGAAGGTTGCAGGCAGGATAGAGCATTACTATATGACTAGGTTAAAAAATGTAGTATTTCAAAGTGCAGAAAAACTAGATAGATAAAACTAATGAAATTCTGTGCCTACACAGCTAAAGTTACAAGTTTAATTTGTAAATAAAGCATTAATGTTATGTATAAAATTAATAAACGGTTACTGCATTCAGACCAGTTCTCAACGCACCTGTTGCTCTTCTAATGAGATGACAGAGCCGTTGCTGCCGCTGCGTCTCTGCCTCTGGAAAGCTGCAATTTCTTCAGTTTTTATCCTCAGAATCTTCTGCTGCTGCTCATTCTTTATCTCGAGTTCCTGCAATGGTGTCAGGGAGAGAAGATTAAGATCAGCTACAGGACATCTGCAGAAGAAAACTACCTCTTTCGAGAGTAAACAAAAAGGTGCCAAATGCTATTAAGTCATGTGGGATTGTTTTGCTCATTTTCGTTCAAATTAAGTGCCACATCATTTTCAAAAAGGTTAATTCTCTACTAAATTCTGCAGCATTAGGTGTGACATTCATTTATATTAATTGCAATGATGTTGGATAAGGTACAATCTTTCTTTAATCATTAAAAATACTGTTGTCACCCAGCAGTACCTTGACTCTGTGAGTTCTTCGTTGCATTTCGTTTTCCAGACGTCGTTTCTGCTGACTTTCCTGACGCAGACGTTTCTGCAGCTGCTCCTGCTGCTGTCTCATAGACAGGACACTTCGTTCCAGCTCTAACACACGACGTTCACTCTGGACGGGGAGGTTGGCGAGATGAGCAGTATCCCTCTGTCGCTGACGTAGTACCTAATGATCAGAAATTGTTTGCCATTCAGAATTTTACACATCTGAAAGATCTTGTCTTTAATGATAAAAAATTACGTATACACAAGAAAATAGTCATTGAGCAAGAACATCGGTTTAAACTAGCATCTTAGAAACAAAATATGAATCCAGGTACAGCACAGTTAAGCATCGTGTATTCATTTATGAGTGTACCACTGGGTGGTATAATACATGGATTCAGATATCTGAAATTCGAACCTGAACTTTGCTCTGAGCAGCAGCTATCTTCCTGCGACATTCCTGTGCTCTGGTCTTGTCTGTCGCGCTGATCTCTCTCTCTTGCCTCTCCAGATCCTGCAGCTGCCGTTGGGCGTCCTGCAGCTCCTGTCGAGCCTGAACAGCTTCACTCTCCAGAGCTGTAATTTTATGGCTGTACTGCTTGTTGAGGGCCTGAGCATCCTTACCTAAACAAACACAAACAGTTGATTTACCAAATCAAATGAGAAAACATCTATTTTATAAACATGTAGCAAAGGAGATGTAACAACAATGAAATTGCTACCAGTTTTGACCAGTTCCTTGATGAGTTCCTCTTTCATGCGGATGGTGACTGACAGCTCTCTGATCTTCTGCTGAGCCTGAAGAAGTCCCCACTCTGTAACACCTTCAAAACTTTTCAGACTTTCCCCTGTACTGGAGTTTGCTACACAGAAATTTGAGAGAGCAGATGAGAGGTCAGTGGGGTGGGTATATGACAGAATGGCACAGAGCTTCAATGCAACAGCCCCACAGGTTCAAACCAACATGTGTGATCTATCTCAGGTATCCACACAGATCCATAAACCCAGTTTGACTTGCAACCCTTCACTTCTGCGTAAACTGATGATAATATGACTTGAACAGAAACCAAAACATATCATACAGAGGCTATCAAATCACACAGGAACCACACCACAATGAAATCCCTATGTAAGAGTTAGTGTCTATAGTAACTGACTCTCCACAAGCAAACAGTTCAACACAGGACAATGAACTTAAAGGATCAAAATGCGGGAGGTTCCATACTATCTTTCTCCATAAATGAAAGAAGTGTTCATATTTCTGACTGATAGCAAATAGGGAAATATGATCACACAAACAGTCTTAACATGCAACAGGTGGAGGATTCTTTCTTTGTGCTTCATCAAATCAACTTTGAACCTCCCAGGACATCTTGCTCGGGAGCCAGTTGTTACACTTACATGCTTTTCTGGCTAAACAGGGGTGTTGGTCTGGTTCAGGCAGCTGAGATGTTGGCCCTTTGCCGCCAGCTGCCAGTCCTCCTGACAGCATATCCCGCTTGGTCCAGGTCATGTTCACCTGCCTGACAGAATCATAGAGTTACAGCGTATATGCAGGTGTAATGACATTGATGCTGTCCACAAATACAAGTCTAGTATCAGTAGTAGTCTCGTATTTAATGTAACAGAATGTATTACATGAACGCTGGATTTAAATAGTCTAAAACTAACATACTTGTATCTGTCTTGGCTGAGGCTGGAATGACTGCCATCTCTTTCTCTGTAATGCGTTTCTGCTCCTCCTGAGATCTCCTGCTCCTCATAAGATTTTCCCTCCTGATCACCACAAGGTCCATTGCCGAGGCAGCCCACTGGACTGACCTGCAATCAAAAAAATATAAACACACATATGCAATAAAGCAAGCCATGACACATATGTTATACTGCCTCAATAAAAATGTCATCAAACATCTAATAAGATCAAACAAACTGCACTGTCCTGTGCATCTCTAACGAGATTTTTCCACTTCTTGTCTTCAGGCTGTGAAAGTATCTCTGCTGATTGGTTACCTGTCTGTATGGGCCTCCGTTCTGACTGTGCTGCATGGAGCCCATAGGGGCGGTGTGCGGCCGCAACCTCAAGTTAAGTCCCAGACCCATCAGTCCTGAAGCAGACAGCTGGCACTGTAGGTCTGCTATCAGGTCCTGTTGCTCCTGCAGCTTATCACTCTGACACAAAATGAAAACAATAAAATCAGTAACACATCATCGCAGGTAATATATGATACAGCTTAGGTGAGGATCAAATTTAGTGTTTCCTCTAGGATACTTTTCAGCAACAGTAGGAAAGCGCTTTGTTGAACCTGAGCGGTGTGTGCATGTAGAAGCAGTTATTAAAAAATATGAAAGGGACAAACTCAAGTGGCATTATTCGTCATTCTTCATGCAGTATTACACTGAAATACATTAAACTGCATGATATGGTGCAAAGGTGATGGGTGGATCTTTGACCTGTCTAACCATATCACCCCCAGTCTGATAGCCTGTACTTTGTCTTCATTTCCTCTCCTGCATCACTCTGATCCAGGACCCTGTCCTGCTCTGCTTTCCTCTATTTCTCCTGTTGTCTACTTGTCTAACAAGGTTGTACACTCAACAAAATATAAATGCAACATTTTTGTTTTTGCTCCCATTTTTATGAGACTAACTCAAAGATCTAAAACTTTTTCCACATACACAATATCACCATTTCTCTCAAATATTGTTCACAAATCTGTCTAAATCTGTGATAGTGAGTGCTTCTCCTTTGCTGAGCTAATCCATCCCACCTCACAGGTGTACCATATCAAGATGCTGATTAGACACCATGATTAGTGCACAGGTGTGCCTTAGACTGCCCACAATAAAAGGCCACTCTGAAAGGTGCAGTTTTATCACACAGCACAATGCCACTAGGGCTGGACCCGAATATCCGAATATTCGTTCGCTACGGCACTATCCGGATATTAATTTTGGTATCTGAATATTCGCCAACTTCATGTCATTTCATGTAATCTTGTAGCAGCAGTGGCAGCAATTTTGCAGTAGTGGCAAATGTATATAACAAATATTTCAGTTGTGGGTGAGTCCTGCTAACTCTGTGGTGACTATCCAGATGATAAATAAATCAATGCAAAGGAGCAGTAATAGTTTAACTGTGACATATGGCTAGAATGGAGAAAAAACATTAGAAATAAATTATGTCCAACCTGCTGCTTGTACTGCTCCATCGCATCCTCCAGAGCTGCTAAAAAGTCTGTGTTCTCCCTCTCCAGTCGTTGGATCTGTGACTGAAGATGTGCAATACTGTCTTCCTTCTCTCCATCTTTGTCACTTTCATGCTCGTGGCTCCACCTCTCTTCCACAGCTTCTGCATCCTGGTTGATAAGTCACAGTCATAAGCATATCGATACTCTACCCCTAAATCTGAAGAATGTGACTAAACCAATTTTTACTATTGATTTGAGAGTGGGAAAGAGACCTATCGTACCTGATTCCTTACAGAAGGTCTTCCTCTCCTCAACGCAAGACTGTCCTCAGTGGAGCTGTTCTCGATACCACTGTCTGGTCCTGAAGCTGTGGTCAACCCACTTCGTTCCTCCTCCACTGAACAAAGCCACTCCTTCACTCTCAGACTCTGTTCTGCAGTCAGAGCTCCTTCACTCTGCAGCTCCCGCAGCAACCTGTGACACATCAGCAAGATAAAATTTAAGGGGCATATACTAAACAGAAATATTTATTAAAACCTTCAAAAATTAAGCCATCAAAACATCTCATACTTAAAGCTGACGAGTCACTACATCCCTAGCTCAAGAGGTCTGTTGTTGAACATATCTGCAGCTTTATATCTATCAGTTCCATTGAGCCGCTTTGTAGTTTAAAAACTATGTAATTGTCAGTATTTTAATGGAGCAAACATGTATGCATGGCGGTACTTCAGTGCACTACAGAACTGCTGTCCAGACATCAAAGAGACCCGCAGATTCAGAAAAAAGTACATTTACAGCATGACAGTAGCTAAACCTGGAAATTCTTTGCTGGATTTGGCCTCTTGATGGATTAAGAAATTAAAGAAAACCCTGTGTTATTCTGAAAACTGTGTTTAATTCCTAAGGTTTACTCTGGTTTCAGCTTTGACCTGTATGTCATAAAATAAAACAATAACGGCCATATTAAAATATCCAAAATTTTGTATCTATATATGCACAGCAGTTGTACTGACTAGTGAACTATACCTGGGTATTAATTCACAAATGAACATACGACTGAATGGTTGAAAAAATGTAGCTTGTACAACAACCAAGACATCCAGAATAGTTGGAACATGTTTTATAACTGGAATGAGCAGTCAAGCAGGATATTGCACCATTAAAGAGCAGATAATGTGTAATAAATGTGCTTTACCTGTACGCAGTGTCTGTACAAGTCCTATAGTGAGCACTCTGGACTTGCAGTCTGCTGATTTCTCCCTCTCCAAGCCGAGGCCGCCTGTTTGGGTCAGCGTGAGCAATGATGCGGGTTTCTGAACGCTGGCGGTTTTCAAGGGCTCTGCGAAGGGCCTTGATTTGTTGCTCCAACCCTTCCACGCGATCTGGCTCGCGCTTGCAGTTGACTGTGGCCCGGTTCTGAATGTTTCTGGCTCTTGTGGCATAGTTTAGTGTATTCAGACTCTCATCAAAGTCTGAGGAAGATGGGCTGATGCAGGCAATCATCAGTGTTTTTGAATTTCCTCCCAAAGAGTCTTTAAGTATCCTGGTTGAAACAAGGACAACACAAATTAAATCAAACTGATATTTCAAAACAACGCTTTGTTAGATGGAACTAGTTCACTAATTCTTATTTACCTTGTGATTTTAGAGTCTCTGTATGGGATGTGAGAGCCTTTCCTCTTGGGGTCCCCTAGTGCCCCGATAACATTTCCCAGAGCTAGAAGACCACTGTTAATCTGGATGCTCTCCTTAAGTCTCTCTCCAGTGTTCCCCGTCCTTAAGATGCGCTCTGATCCTGCCAGGTCAACAAAGTGGAACTTAGAAGACAACATTTGTGGTCCAGAACTTGTAGCGGTCCCATAAAGGCGAGAGCTTCCCCGACGCTGGTCCATGTACACGGTAAAAATAGTGTGTGACCGGCTGGAGTTTGGATTCATCTGAGTTGCCCCAGTGTGCCTGGCTGTGTTTCCCGACTCCAGTAAACTCAACACCTCATCAAGACCCTCCACTTCACACTCCTTCACACCACATAAAACTATAAAGACACAAAGACAAAATATAAATGGCAGATCAATACAAACACAAAACCTTTTTTTAAATTGGGAAAATGTTGCACAATATTTACGCATCTTTATCGTTTCAAAAGAATAAGGCTGCTTATTCCTTACCAATGTTGCCTTTATCCTCCCGGATGTGAATGTCCTTGCTGGCGGTCTCCACCTCCAGTAGGTCCTTGAATTCCTCTTTGTAGACCTCCAGGTAGGACACTCGAACAGAGAAGTCTGTGAGGTCATTTTCATCTAGCAGCTTGAAGACATCCGCAACAGCCCTGGGGATGATGCCCTGCTCCTCGTCTCTGAAGGAACCTAGAAGCAGGTAAAATGCATCATCGCATATTGTTGATTTGGTCAGTAACACTTACTATATTGAAAAGGACAAAGTAACAAAGAAAAAATAAACAAGTAACTTACAAATATTAGCTTCTCCAATGGTGTAAGTCTTGCCTGAGCCTGTCTGCCCATAGGCAAAAACAGTAGCATTGAAACCTTGGAAGAAGGCATCTATGAGAGGCTGGACAGACACAGAGTAAACCTCCTCCTGACAGCAAGTTTCCTCAAACACAAAGTCACAAAGAAAGTGTCGGTCGTGGCCCAGAGTCACTCGATGCAGTTCAGGGTCCACGGTGATACAGCTCTCGTGGCAGTGTAGAAGTTCTTTGGGCAGAAGGGGACGTACTCGAACAGCCACTTGCACTGCACAGAAGTCCCCTCTGCCTTGGCCACCGGGAACTTTGGGAGACATTTCTTCTGCACCGTCACAGCTCCTCTGTTCAGCTGTTATGTATTGATCATCTTTGGGCCACTAGAGAGAACAGAAATCATCTGCAATTAGTTATTCAGCAAAGGAATTCATGAAGTCATGAATGAGCGACAGAGGACATGATAATGTCAAGAAACCAGCTCAAACACAGATATTTCTCAATTTCAGTTATAGTAAAAGTGATCTGAATTAAATCCTCAATCAGTAAATTATTATTTTCTTATAAGTTGTCACGACTATATTGCAACATAGCTACAGTTGTGGAAATCACTAATTTGGACTAATTCAGAAGTAATTGACAAATAAGATACTTCTTCATATATCTGGAAAAAAAAAACTTCAAGAATTCCAAGTGTCATAAAGTTCACAACAATGCCATCAAAGATCTGATACAGCTGCTGTTTCAGTAAAAATGCCACATCTCAGAAAAAACACAAATTCTTTTAGATATATCTGTCTGCCTTAAGCTACAATATATAATGAATTTTAATAATCTTACCCATATCTCTCTCAGTAAGGCTACTTTATAATTCACAGGTCTTTTGCATTTATATTCAAAGTTAAGACAAGGCTGCTTCTGCCTCTTATTTGACAGCTGAGCACAAAGCATAGCCACAGCGCTGTTAAATAATAAAAAAAAAAGCAGACAAAAGCTGTCCAAAAGCAAGTGTGAGAGTATTTTTCATGCCCATATTCTGTTCATGCAAACAAACAACTCAATATTAAAAGGAAAAAATGTCGAAAAGAACTTTTAACAAATCCAGACATACAGATTTTAGTTTAGCTTTTTAGGGGCTATTGAGACTGGATCTACTAACGGGTGATGAATTATTTTAGTGAGTAAAGTGTTGGTCCACCACATGCCGCCTTTGACAGCTTCAGTGCACCTTTGTATTGATTCTATAAGTCCCTGGGACTTTACTGGAGGGATAAACATCACTCTTCCAAAAAAAGATGTTTTGATAATGGTGCTATCTCACAAGTTGGTCCAGAACCTCTCTGAGGTTTCGATTAGGTTGAGATATGGTGACTTCAACGGCCATTCTCAGCAGACCATTCAGATACACCTCAGGCACTGTCATCCTGGAAGAAACCACCGCCATCAGGATAAATGTGATCACTCAGAACAGACACCTGTACTGCACAAAAGTCCCCTCTGTATTGATATGCACTACTAAGGGAACAAATGGACCCAAACCATGTCAGTAAAATGTCCCTCACAGCTCAACAGCCACCGGATATATCTTGTAGTGTGAAAGGTTCAAGTTTTTCCTTTAATCTGTCACTCATCTGTACCTCCCAAAGGTGGTGAAAATCTGCACTGCCTTTTAATTTAAACTTTACAGTAATTAAACACTTCAAGGATGGTTATTATACCTCGGGCCTGTTTTCTAGCATCTTAACATTTAACTCTCCACTAACTAGACGACACAGCAAAGTTAAAGATGGTATGGTTTGCTAAAAGTGGAGTTATATGCTTTTTTTAAAGGTTGGCGTTGATTTGTGGATCCTTATTTTGGTCAAGTATTATCATTGCATGTTAACCTAACGAACGGAAGTGTTGCAGCACTGTTAACTTAGACAAAAAATGATTTAAAGTACAGATATTTACTAGCTGGTTGTGTGTGGCTAACATCCTAACTAGCTGCTATGACGACGCTGATAACTTCTGTTGACCAAGTTAGCAAGCTGATGTTAGCTAGCTACTGTTTAGATCAACTAAGTAAACGGCCAAGTCCCGTTATCAGAAACCGAAAACTTAACAGAAGTCAACTTATTGTGCTGCTGCTGTAAAGTCTCACAGCCTCATAACGTCCACATAGTCGCTGTGCTGCTTGTTTACCAGAATAACTTCAGCTAAGCTAAAGTTAGCAGCAGCCCGAACAACAAAACCAAAAGAACATATGAGGATGAGGGAGGATAAACAGAAGAGAAACAGCGTATCCCCGTAAGAAATGGAGAAAAGTGAACTGCATGCACTGATTTGGGCGAGTTATCGTAGTCACTAACAGGCACTACAACTTACTTTAAAGTAGCAGAAGTTAGACCATGGATTCAGGATAACACTGGAGTTTTTTTTTTTTTTTTTTTTTTTGGGAGAATGGAAGCTGAGGGGCAGTCAGAGGGAGGAGCCCGAAGTTTGGGCTCAGTTTGGGTTTGGTCTGCAGTGAGGCATCGTGGCTGAGAAGATTCAACCAGACACTGATTATAATAGACCTACAATTAAATGCAGTGTCTGGGTTCAACAAACAGAGATGTGCAAAATATTATCTGTTAACACTTTAGTGCATTTCACGCTATTTAAAAAGAAGCGTTTAATTTCAGCCACTTGAAGCCTCAGTTTCTGCAAGGACGCTGAAGTTAGTTTCTCATTCGCTATTAAGGGAAAAGTTCAGAGAAACTTCCCTGAAAAAACAGTAGGGGCAAGACCGATTTGTGGCACTGGCAGCTAGCAGTGACACTTTTTGTGGCACCGCCGCGGTGCCATGGTTAATGCCACTGTGCAGTGACACTTTTTGTGGCACCGCCGCGGTGCCACGGTTAATGCCACTGTGCAGTGACACTTTTTGTGGCACCGCCGCGGTGCCACGGTTAATGCCACTGTGCATTGACACTTTTTGTGGCACCGCCGCCGTGCCACGGTTAATGCCACTGTGCAGTGACACTTTTTTCGGCACCGCCGCCGTGCCACGGTTAATGCCACTGTGCAGTGACACTTTTTGTGGCACCGCCGCCGTGCCACGGTTAATGCCACTGTGCATTGACACTTTCTGTGGCACCGCCGCCGTGCCACGGTTAATGCCACTGTTTGGGCGAGATGCCACTGCCGCAGCGGCATTTCCAGTGGCCTCTGGAGATGTCAGCAGAGGTGCCACGGTTAACGTCACTGTTTAGGGCAGGGGTCGGCAAGTAGATGTGGCTTCGGGACAAAATGTTTGTAAACAATCGAACAGCGGGCCAACCTGCGAGGGGGAGCGCTCCGATTCCGCGAGCGGGGGGGCGATACCGTGAGCAGCGGAGCTTCTACAGCTGATCGCTGCTGCTTGGGACACACGTCTCAATTCTGATCACAGATGTATTAAAAATGACTCCCGAGACACACACACGTTTTGCACACACTGTTGCTCAGTGAAATCTGGCTGGTACAACCGTGTCCGACCAGTAGCGCAAACGCGGAAATGCCCGGCAGCAGCCGACCACGCGAGTTTCGTGTTACGGTGACGGACTGGCTTGGTTCCCTGCCAAATCAAATTTTCAAAATCATCTGGTGGGCCAGATATTATTCCTGACGGGCCAGTTTTGGCCCACGGGCCGGCAGTTGCCGACCACTGGTTTAGGGGATACCACGGTTAATGCCACTGTGAGGTGCCACGGTTAATGCCACGGTCTGGTAGAGATGCCACATTTTAAGCCAGTTGGCTACTTTTACCGCTGTTTGGACGAGATGCTACGGTTAATGTCACTCTTTTGGGGAGATGCCACTACTACTATTACTATCTGGATGGGGTTATCCGATTCTGTGGTTTGTCCGGTGACCGAACTCGTGGTCGTTGCCCCGAGGGGCGCTAAAGACACTAGTTATTTGAGGGAACAAACTGCTGCCAAATGCTGGCAGACTGGTAGCCTAGCCATGCTATACCCATGTTTCTGACGGCACAAGGGTCTAGGGAAGCTCGACAGGGAGGGAGGCGGGCTAAAAGGTTGTCTATCAAATCCCTCTGCAGCAATTGGGTATGTATACAACCAATCAACGCAAGGAATAGGCTGGCGTAGTTCCGAGAGCACCGGCGGATTGTGGCTAAGTCTCATTAGCTTCCCAACCAGCAGAGCCGTGGAGCCAACTGGTATATTAAGGATTTGCCATATCCAGTCGGCATAAGTCCAAATACGTCTTTCTTCTCAATGAAACACTTAAGTGCCGTCCTTTGTTTATCTTTCAAGTTGAATTTTAGCTTCAAATCTTTAAGGGCTGTGGCCAAAGCCGAGTCGAAAGATAACTGTTTATTGTGCGCCGGTTGTTTCTGTCAGAATTGTCACGCCTCTGTCGTCACTTCGTTACGCCGGCCTTCTGACTCTACACTTCATGGCGATTGGTCCGGCCAGTTTTAGGAGAATCCAGCCTCGAGCCTTATGGAGGGTAACTAGACCCACCCTGGCAGAGAATTAAATTCGTTGCCATGGGTTGTCTAGCGCGGCTAGGCTAGCAGACTGGAGTAATGTGAAACAAATTCATCTTCAGTTCTCTTGAAAGAGGCTATTTTATTTCCATTTTCATTCAGTTGTTACACATGTTGTGTGGATTGTCACCAGAAAATATGTTTACTAAAACTGTTTGAAATAACTTGTCTGTGTGCTTTCTTGATTATTACAGCCTTTAACAGGCGTGGGTTACAACTGCCACAAAGATGCCACAGCTGATGTTGCTTTTTGGGAAAGATGCCAGGGATGTAAACATGATACATGAATAAAAGCATATAAACAATTGTGCTACAATTTTGAGGAACAATTTTACAATTTATATATTCTACATATCTAAGTCTACTTCTGTAGACTTTGACTTGGTCTGACTGTACCGTTACTGGACTGTCATGTCTTATGCTGTTTATCTTTCAGTTACATCTTTCAATCATGCATTTTGCCTCAGGTTTTGAAAGTAATATGTTCCCGAAATATGTTTCTTGTAGAGACCACAGATCCAGACATGTCATGCTCACAGTGTCAGTACATTAAACCAATTAGCCTTGAAACCAGTCTTCTGGTTCTTCTGGTATATTGCACAAAGAAGAAGGTATTTTAGGTGTTAATTAGCCTCGTCTCTGTGCGAGGCTCTGATGAGAATTCTTCAGAACAGCATGGAGACGAGGGAGGGGGCTAAACGCTGAATGCCATTCATAACAGAGTTGCTGGAGTGCTGGTAAAAAAAATACTTTAAGATCCCAATGCACCGTGGCATGAACCGTGGCATCTCCCTCAGACAGCGGAATAAACCGTGGCATCTCGCCCAAACAGCGGTAAAAGTACTGGCATTAACCATGGCATGTTCCCTAAACAGTGGCATTAACCGTGGCATCTCTGATGGCATTTCCAGAGGCCACTGGAAATGCCGCTGCGGCAGTGGCATCTCGCCCAAACAGTGGCATTAACCGTGTCACCGCGGCGGTGCCACAGAAAGTGTCACTGCTCGCTGCCAGTGCCACAAATCGGACCTGCTGTCTCTCCGAAAAAAAAGAAAACACAAGAAATCCTTTCCCGCATTGCTAAAAATGTGCTTTAAAGAGTTATTTGTCTTTCTGGAATTTTTTTCTCTCTTCAGTTTTGATTTGAGGATCTAAGCATGTTATTTATTTATTTTTTAACTGGACTTGATACTTTCCAGATGAGATAAAAGCAGTTAAATCTCCCCTTTTTGTGTCCAGGGTGTCCCCTGCCTTCGCCAAAGTCAGCTGGGATAGGCTCCAGCACCCCCCGCGATCCTAGTGAGGATAACGCGGTGTATAGAGAATGGATGGATGGCTCAATATTATAATAATGCATGAGTTCTGTTTTTGCTTGAGTCTGAAGATGCAAACGAATGCTGGCACAGTGTTTCATTCTTCTCATTAATGCTTATATTTTTCATCTTTCAACCTTCAAGTTATGTGTTTAAAATTATGTACAGTGTTGGTCATAAATCACATTTGGGCTGTGGCTCTAATGTCCGTTTTAGTCAGTCCAGCGGTTTTATCACATTACATCATCAAAAAGAGCCCGCAGACCATTTGTGATGTAAGGATCAGAGTTTCATATAAAATATGAGTGGGTATTTTTATTGAAAAACCTCTCTGAACTGCGAGAGTACGGACCATTTATTTTAGCTGACTTTCCCATGGGTCAATCAGATCAAACAGGTTTTCCATACTTTTATGATCAGATTTTAACTTTTATTTCACTTTAAAGGTTTACATATTTTTCCACATACATGTTACAATGTGAGACTTTACACTCCAAAGTGAGGGAAACAATAAATCACTCTGAAAGGAATGGCAACTGCTGGGGAAATAGGAGGATGATGATCTTTACTGTTAGCAGACTTTGGGTGTGTGCTTCTTTCTTTTCTTTTTCTCTTCCTTTTTTTCAAAGTTTTTTGTTAACTCTGTCGCTGTGTGCTTCAATGTCATGTTGATGTTGGATGCTATCTGTGACTTTTTGAAATAAAAAAAACAAAGAACTTTGGGTGTGTGCCACATTAAAGCCATGAACAACAGGGGGCAGTGTTTTATTATAGTTAGGAACTGTACATGAACATACAGGGGTTTCTTTTTTCAACAACTCCACCAAGATGCAGATACAACAATAAATGTTCTTGTTGATCTTTGCCTGGGTAATATTTGACAGAAAATGAAGAAACAGAGAAGAGATATAAAAAAAGCATCAGTGTGCTCTTGACGAGAGAGGTGATAAGAGCCTCTGGGATCTGAAAATGAGGTGCAGACTACCATCAGGTGCCTTCACATCCCACCACTTCAAGCATATTTTCAGTTAACATGAAGTTAGCCATAGTGTGTGTGTGCACTACTCCCTGTCTCTTCCCCTCAGCTGCTCACAGTCTCTGGAGCCTCAGCAGACCTCATCACGCTCCCCTTTGTTCTGTTAAACTTCAGATGAAACCAAGGTATTCACTGTCAAACATAAGTACCGCTGATAACACAAGCTGCTGTCAAAGTGAGGATGCTGGTTTCTGATGACAGTACCCCCGCAAGCAGCCTGAGATCAGGATATTCATTTCAGTCCCCCCCGCAAGCACTCATTAAAAGGCTTTTTTATCTGCACAGTGTGACTCAGCTACATTGGGGAGAGCTGTAGAGAAAAGGCAGTGACGCTGGAGGAGCGGGGATAGAATGATGAGGAGAGTGGATGTAATATGATAAGATTAAGGAAGGGAAGAAAAGAGAGGACAGTGAGGTGAAGAGAACAGACAAAACATCACATTCTCAGAAAGCTCCTTTCACAGATTTTCTATGAGCCCCATTTGTAGATATTTGTGGGCTGCTGTGCACCAAGCTGATGATGAGCAGGGCTTTAGGTGAGCGCTGGAATGGAAGGTATGACAGGAACAGGAGTAACAGAAGAGGAATTTCGGTGAACTTTAAATACAAAATCAACATCTATTGTGGATCCCTGAGGGACAGACACAAGGTCAGCCTCCCATTCAGCTTCCCCTTTGCACACTCCTCCATTGAGACAGAAGAGGGCGAGATGGACTAAAGAACACTGAGAGTTCTATTCTCTGGTGATAATAAAGGCAGCAGTTTTAATTCAGCCTGCTCTTCAGCCAGTGACTGACTGGCTTTCGTGAATTGTCTTCTATTCAGCCGTCTCTATTCATCTATCACTCTCTGTCTACCTCCACTATCTCTGTGCATCTTTTTTTTTCACTCAGCATGCAAACTCGTTTTCTAATGGAGCTGAAGCTCTCTTTCTCCCTTACTGCCATTACTGGTGAGTCTCAGCCTCAGTATGAAGCTTTCATTGCAACTAAAGACATCCTGTTTCTCTCCAGTCAAACTTCACTCTGCCTCACTATCCACACGTGTACTTTTATGTGGTTTCTTTTCCACAAAGTTACATAACACCAAGGAGGAGATAGATGGCTGACGCAGCACAAAACGATCAGACTTTACTTTTAGAGTGCGTGACAAAAATATTTTTCTGTGTGTGCTCGTTTTTGCAAATTCAAAAGTTAAAAGTCATTCATGCACTGTAGGAACACAGAGGGTCTTTCAGCAGCCCATCGCCGGCTGTCTGTCTGCTGAACAGCGTCGCTCTGTTCTGCAAGAACTGAAGTGTTAAACAGCCACTGCTCACATACATCACTGCTTACAGTATATCAGGCTGCTCTTTTAGCATGTTTCAGAAGGCAGAGAGTGCAGAAAGTGTAAAGATTCAAACTGTACAGAACATTTTTAAAAGATTTTATAAATTGGCAAATAGAGGCCAAGTTTTTATTGGTTTACATGTTGTTTAATAATCAGAGGAAATGAATATTATGGCTCTTTTGATCTCGTTCTGAAAAAAAAATAAAATAAATATAGCATGAATTGAAAGTAAAGAGGATTATAAAATGTTCACACATCACGGCTACATGTCCAGTATACATATCAATTTAGCCTTTACAAAAATAATACTTATTTCATGGTGGACGGCCTACCTTTTTGCCTGTTCCAGCTTGTCGTCCTCCACTCAAGTGCTGCTTTACTTTGCTGCTACATCATGTCATTCACCTTTCACATCCTCTACGCTCACTGCTATCTTTGTGCGATATGTGTGTTTCTGTTAGAACTCATACTGAGACACAAACATGGTGACTTTGGTGATGTATCTCCCCAGCTGGTTTCTCCTCTCCATCTCGCTCATCTCCACTCTGCCTCCAGAGTGACCGGGCCCTGCACGGGGCTCACCAGCATCAGCTGACCTGTCACACGGTCTGAACGCTGGACTGTGAAGTGGCGTCGAGCGTGCCTTCCTCCCAGCAGGGAGAAGCGAAGCGTGTCCCCTATTGGACGCAACGCCGAGATCTGAACATGACGCGAGGAGCTGACAGGTTGGACACAACGGCCAGGTAATGGTAGGGAGAAGGAGTTGGGGGCCTGAGAACAAGCCTTGTTGTCCACAGGGCAGGGGTTACGCTCACAACGCCTGGAATGGAATCAAAGCAGGTAAACTGTCAGACTTTGATCTGAAGTCCCAAAATCACTTTTATTTGTGCATCTGGGAGTTGACTTGCTCACATAGGTGACGTCTTGACATATGTAGCATTTGGGATTTTTAGGGCATTCCACACGAACACACTGGAAACCACCGTATGTATTAATGCACATCTGATCCTTTGTGCAGTCGTTTTGTCTGGTGGCACCATTCATCTATATCTGTGAGGGAAAATAGAACCACAATGTCATTAATTTAAAGAAAAAACAATAGCCTAGTGTATGGAAATTAAATTCAGTTATTTTTTTGCGGAAGATTCCACATGATGCCATTACTTAGAAAAAGGAATTCCTTAATGTTTCTTAAATTTGTGATCATCTGGAGAGTACTGGTGCAATTCGTGGCCAACAGAAACTGTATTTCATTGGATGAGGCAGTTTTGCTTCATGACTGATGACATTCTGCCTCATTTATTCTGAAACTTTGAGTACTGCTGAGTACAGATTCACCAAACAAAGATTTATTTTGTTGACTGTGCTCACTTCAGTGATTACTCGAGATCTAAATAATATCTTCAAGATCCCTTTTAATGTTTAACTGTTTTATGCTTTTATACCAGCTCTGTCTTACTTGTTTGGTTTGTTTTTATTATCTGCCTATCAACTGTAAAGTGTCTTTGGAGTGCCCAGAAAAGGGCTATGCAAATAAAATTGTCAGACTGAATGAATTGAAAAGGGAACACAAACTGAACACAGTGAAACAGTGGAGTTCACCTTTACATGCTGCGTCCATTCGCGGGTTACATATATCCAACAGGACAGACAGCGATAGCCCTTCCTTAGCAGTGTTTACACAAGCATGTAAACCTAACTGCCAGCCTGTCCATTTATGGAAGCAGCTCCACATTCACTCGATATCTGAAATTCATAAACACAGACACAGTTAGCTTCCCATTGGCAGAAGCATTACATAGCTTACAATTTGTAGCTGAGGGTTGATGAAGGTGGAAGGCATGAAGCATACCAGTGCAGATGTTGCTGTCTCTGCCAGAGATGGTGTTTCCTGGCTCACAGGTGCAGTGGGGTGGTTCCCTGAACTGTATGCAACGTGACTGACGAACAAAAGGCCCGGCGGTGGCAGCTGGTAGGGTAGCGGTAGCAGCAGAGGTGCTGGGGAGGGTGCGGCAGAGGTGTTGTCATGGTGACAAAGACTGAATGAGGACGTCAGAGGAAAGGAGAGGTAACAGTGGTGTTTAGCTGTAACGAGTTTTAACTTGTTGCAATATCCGCCCCAGCTTTAAGCATTGTTTATTTGCCTGAGAGTATGTGACAGTCATCAGTGATGCACCGAATGTGAGGTTCAGTCCAACTGGCTGTGACAAATGGATTCAATTGGAGATTGACTTGGTGGTAAAAAGGACACCTCTTCTGTATTATAAGCTTGATATACTGAAAAATGGCATTTTTTAGGTCCTGAGAGCTTTATCGAGTGTGCAGATATTCTCAGTATCTACATTATATCGTGAAACCATGAAAATTCGATACCCATCTGCTTTTCATTCTTTAATAGGTTGTTTAATGATGCTGGGTGTTTTTCTTTTTCATTTCTTGTGGTTTCTATTGATTTCTCAATATTGGTCGTTGGGTGTGATCAGCAGGTAGCGATGCGATTACTGTTAAAAGTCTTTTTCTTCTTCAACAACATACACTTTCAAGATTCAGCTGCAACAAAATAAGTTAAGTGCAGATATATTGTCTAAGTGTATTTGTGGACTGATTAGCAAGAAAGAGAGATAGCAGTGCAGAAATATGAAACCTGATATGTTTGGAATCATTTAGACCAGGGGTGTCAAACTCATTTTGGTCCAGCAGCATGTGGGCCAGGTAAATATATATTATCAAATAAATATATTTATAATATATTTATGATATTATTTAATATATATATATATATATATATTATATTATATATATATATATATATGTAATCACTAGATATTTTTAGGATTTTTTTGAAGATTTTTACTCATTTTCTGAAAATATTTACAACAAATTTCTTGTCGAATTTGGGGGATTTTTTTTTTTTAAAAGAAACTTTCAAGAGAATCTTTTAAGGAATTATTGGCATTTTCTTTCTGAAGGTTTTGCAAATTTTCAAAAAATTTGGGGAATTTTTTTGCTAAATTTTCCAATTTTTGTCAGACAAGGAAACAATATTTTTTGGTGCCCATAAATGAAGACAACAGGAGGGCTAATTGAGCCTTATCAGTCATGTTTATGTATATTATGTTTTAATGTAATGACATAGGGATATAATCAGATATTTAAACCTCTCAACAAACTGTAAGATACATAGAAATTATAAATATATAAACGAAACAAACTGGGCTCCAGAGAATACCTCCATCATTCACATAAGAGAGCAGACTGCTGCTGCTCAGCCAGCACCATCGAGGGCTTCAGGCTGGAATTCAATAAAACCCACTGTGTGGAATGTAGCACTGCCTTGTATTGGCAAACCAAACCCCTGGCCAATGTAATCTCCTTCAGCAGACTGGAAGGGTTTGGATACCGGCCTATGAAAATATGTGTCGTCCTAAATACTTGGTTGTTAAGTATGAAGATCATGCAGGTAAAATATTAATATCTTTGGAGTGTTGCATGTTGTCTACATGTGAACTGCAGTGCGATGGTGAAGTAAACCTACATTTCAAACACACGTGTGTGGTCTGTGTATTGTCCTTACATGTTGGCACTGGGCTTTGACAGGTAACTCCAGCCCAAGCCTTTGGCACAGGTACAATAAACTGGTCACCTCATCCACACACGTGCCACGTTCATACAGGGAGAAGATGCACACTCATTTGATATCTGAGGGAAATAACACATAAAGTAGGTTATAAGAGGAACTTCGGTGCTGAGTTTAAACCCTGCCGAGATACAAGGACATATGCAACTTAATAACTTTGATGCTTGGAAACTCACAGAACATGACATCATGACATATGATGTATTAGAGAGAAATATGAGGAAATAATGGAGCGCAGGAGTTAATGTTGGGTGCAGCATAGTGCAGGAGAGGAAGCCACATCTTGATCAAACAGCCTTTGAGCCGTTATCTCAAAGTCAGCGAGCTGTCAGAGGACACAGAGGTTTGGAAATATCGCATGACAAAGCATTCAAAAAGCTCTCTGGACAATGACCGAAGTACATAAAAAAGGAAATATGATCATGGGTCACATATGAATTGCATCTCTACATAGAAAAATGCTGGTGACACGCATGAGCACAGAGAGAGGAAGGACAAGAGAAAGCAGGAGACAGAGAGGTTACAAAGAGCACGATGACAGGGTCGTAAAAGTGATCAGTGGGCTAGATAACCGGATGAGTGATGGCCAGGGAGAAGAAGCTGGTGGGAAGAGATGACGAGGACATAATGGAGGAAATGACCATCTCTGTGACGCCAGGCAGCAGAATAATGATCTCTCACCTCGGCAGGTGGGTTGCTGGCCGCTCCAGGTTCAGACTCTCTGACAAACTCTGCTCTCTGCTCCCACAAGTTCGTATCCAGGGTCACACAGGAAGTGAACCTCGTGGCCCACGCTCTGTGATTTGCCAAGTTTCCTCCCACTGAGGGGGAGCGTCCAGTTTGGGGCAGGTACCTGTTAGAGGGTGTTAAAGACTGGCAGATTGGCAATAATTTGACATGTAACACTTGAATAAATCAACATTTTTGGTGTTTTCCTTACTGTTGATCGCTTTTGTGGTCTGTCTCCCAGCAGCACTCTGCAGTAAATTTATTTTCTTCTTCAGGTTTCGAAGACTCTGCAGGTAGGAGGCTTCATGTGCTGACAGAAGCCTTCTGGACCTGCTTAAGAGACCTTGTATTTCCTGCTTACTAGACAATCTGGACAAAACGGAGAGGTTGAATAAATTCAGAATATTTTTGAGTATTGTTCAAAATTGATCATGTTATTCAATGATTTGTCAGAAAAATTTTTGGCAAAAAGGTTTTTTTTATACATTAATTTTTGATATGCAAGAACCTTGGGAGCATGTTGTGGATTGCATTTCTTTATGACATTAACTGGATACGTATCTGGATTTTGAAAAACGACAACACATTTTCAAGTTTTCTCTGAAAGTATTACTGTCTTTGCTGAATTTATGAATGAAAAAAGCCATTGCTTCTGGCTTTGCTCAGTTGAAATAAATATTTATCAACAGAGAAAACTCCCTCAAGTGAGAGACCACAGGACCACAAGTCAATGATGTCACTGATTTATTAGCAGGAGAACTTTCCATTCATTCAGAAGACTTTAAAAAGATGCTCAGTGTTTGTTTTGTTAAACCTCAAATGATAAAATGAAAAAATGTTCACACTAGCATATCAATTTCCCTTCTCAGCCTCAGAGGATGGTCCTGCTCTGGGCAGATTTATGCATTTTCATATTCCTGCCATTTCCTAAAGACTGACTAAATTGTAGTCCAATGGATAACAATATTCTGACATGGACATTTTTGAGAGTCCTTTTTTCTTCAAAATAGATAGATAGATAGATAGATAGATAGATAGATAGATAGATAGATAGATAGATCTTTGAAACACAATTTTTTTTAATGCATTTTAAAATTCGTCTTATGTGAAAACATCCTTAAATTCCTTAAAAATGGAAATTTTATGCTTACTTGCAGTTACAGGATTGTAATGTTAACTGACATTAGGCATTTAAATTTATTGTCTGTTTTGCAATTTTATAGATATTTTCATATCTACTTTTATTTATTAACAAATCACTAAAACAAAAAGAAATTCTCCAAAGTTACACTTTTTAAAAAGTGTGCACTACCATTGCCATTGGGGATATCATTCCTACATCTATGTACATATACACATTTTGGCAATCAAATAGTTCAATTTTGCACAACATAAAAACGCCATACAAATGAACTGATGTTGTAACCAAAACACAGATTCCAAATGTCAAGACAAGTCTCCTGAAGGACTGCACATGGAGACTTGTCTATTACAGGAGGCCAAGGTGTTCAAATGAGGGGGTAAATGCTGCAGGGATCAGAGTCCTGTTTGGTTACTTGTAATATTTGCGAGCTGGAACCTCGTCACTCGGCCAGACCGCCTTGATTCTGTAACTCAGTCATGAACACAGAAACAGCCTGTGTGTAACTCTGTGTATTCTTGTGATGAGGTTTTAGGTGTGACCTTCCGCAGAGGTTTGAAATCTTCTTTAAACAAAGTTATGTAACGAGTCATTTAGGAAGGGGATAATATCAAACGCTATATATCTTGCATTAAGGGTAATTACTTTGCGGAGTTTGGGGCCACTCAAGCAGTTATGGAACGTCCCCGGCATAAACATCAACTGTTACAACCTCCCTTCACATTGGCTGGAGGGTCGAGGGAGTGGATGGAGTTGTTTGCTGCCCAATCTGCCCTTTCCCTCATTACTCTGCCTCTTTCAACAGCCATCGTTCTCGACCTCCCCTGTCCTCAACATGCATGTTTTCAGACAACCAATTAGTGTTTTCATCCAGCAGGAGTTATGTAGAAGTGTCAATATTTGTTGAAACACCTTTCTTATTTAGCATGACGGGGGTTTTGAAGTCATTTGGAGGGTGGTGGCTGGTGTTTATAGTGTAGTTGTCAAAGGTCTCTTTCTGCCCGTGCAAGGCGACATTTTGCATGGCTTCATGTTTGCTGGGTGATGTTACCACAGCATGTAGGAGACATGTAGGGCTGGAGCTCCAAATCACAGTACAGTTCTAATTAATCTAATCAGATTTATAACTATGAAAAAAACAGCACACACTGATACATGCATACAGCATGCACGCACGCGCGCACGCGCGCGCACACACACACACACACACACACACACACACACACACACACACACACACACACACACACACACACACACACACACACACAAGATCTAAACTGTCACGCTCACATCACAAACACATAATCAGGGTGGTTGTTTCTCACTAGAACACAACCAAACACACAAGCACATATGCAGACACGCATGCAGAGGCCTAAAGAGAGGCATTCACAGACAGATGCAGCTTCTTGGAAATGTTTAGCAGGTTTGCAGTGAAGCACAGCCGAGATATACTGAGTTAATTCAGTCACTGGGGCCTCTGGGATGTTGTTTCTGAAGCTTGCGTGCAAAGTAGTGGTGACTCAAGGTTCACTTTGTCAAAAATGTTCTCTGCCATGTAAGCACATTCAAAGTAGGACTTGTTGTTCATTTCAGAAGAAAGAAAATATTATTTAGGTTTGAGCAACTGTGCCTTTTAAGCCATACATGATTCGAACAAGAACATATTGAAATCAACTCCTTTAAGCTTCAATAGAAATGACTAAACTTATTTAACTGGAATGATCTATTAGCAAATGCACTCTTTAGCCAACATCATTGTGCTGCATACTTGCTTACCTGTCCAAAAGTAGGATGGAGCGAGCAGAAGCACAGAAAGGTGGTGACAATCACAGCTGACGCAAACATGTTTCCACCAACACCAATCCAACGCACAGCCGATTAGCAGTCCTCGAACGTGTTAGAAGCTGCCAGCAGTGTGAACTTCGAGTGGGCAGCCCTCCGAGTCTGTGGAGAGTCCAGGTGAGAGGAAAGACCACAGTTGGCAGTGGGAACGCTGCTGCAGCTAAACGGGGTGGAATGCAGGGTTTACTCCTCAGGAACCAATCAGCAAAAGAGACTTGAAGAAAAATGTGACCACAATATTATCCCTTTACTTAATTTGGAGTGCACTTCCTGCTCAAAGCAGTTTGGTGATGGTGGGAATGTAAAGAGAAGCTGTGCCCTCTGCAGGAACATGTGCATACGTGCATTCCTGTACTGTACAGTAGCAGGATTGAACACAACAACACAGACTGCTCTCAGGTTACAAGCACAGAGCCGTACCTGTCCTGGTTATTATAATGACTATGGGTTCTGGGGAGGTGTTTGACAGTGAGTTAAGGGACATTTCAATAAAAGTTGTGATTTACAGATATTCCTGACCATAAAACAACACTAAATTGAAAATTCTCCAGTGTGTTGTTACTGGTCTGAATCTCAGCACTTTTCCCAGTGACCCTGCCTGCAAAGTAATAGACTATACGGCTCTCAAGTTACCTTGTGAGTGTTCCTCTGTATGTATGCATTATGAACTGTTGGCTGTGGAGAAAATAAGATGACAGTGTTTCTTGAAAAGCTGTCTTTTGGAGGAATTGGATCAGTTAAATGAAATGATAAATATGTGCTGTTAAAACAGCATTCATTGTGTAAATGGACTTTTCTTTTTTATCAGCGTGTGAGTTCAACACTACTGCAGTCTGCAGTTCAAAGTGTAATATGCATTGAGGAGATTGAGGTCTAAAGTATTGCTTTAAGATCAAGTAGAAGGTAGCTTTGGTTGTTGGATTTACCTGAGAAATCATCTTGGTGGGTGGTCATGTCTGACTGAGGCCAGAACAAACTGTGTGTCTAACTGTCGTTTGGCTCAGCGTGGTCAGACAGTCCTGATGCAGCAAAACAAAGAAACAAGAAATAACTGGACTTCTGGGGGCTGATTCCTCAGTGTAAAATACACACAGCCCACAGAAGTGAATGAGACTCTATTGTGTCGCTTTTCAGACTCTGAATCACACCGCAGTGTACAGATCATGACTCACGCTTCCCACACCAGATCCCTAAATAAAACATTATGACCACTTCTAAACAGGCATCCAGACAGCTCCATCCTGGATCTTTCCACACTTAGACCTATCTGATCTTTTGTACCCTTATACTCCTACCATGTCTTGCTCTGCCATGCTAATATAAAGATTGCATCGAGCATCCTAGCCTGTCCATAGTCTTAAAATATAGTGTCTATAAAATACATTCGCCCTCACAAAGAACGTTTTTCCATTTATTGCTTTTCAGCAATGCCTCATAGTTGATTTTATTTGTCCAGCCACAATCTCTCAGTTGGACTGAGGTCTGGGTTCTGATTTACCTTGTTGGATTTAAACCATTTCTGTTTATCCATCCATCCATTCTCTATGCACCGCTTTATCCTCACTAGGGTCGCGGGGGGTGCTGGAGCCTATCTCAGTTGACTCGGGCGAAGGCAGGGACACCCTGGACAGGTCGCCAGTCTGTCGGCAGGGCCACATATAGAGACAAGCAATCACACTCACATTCACACCTACGGACAATTTAGAGTTATCAATTAACCTCAGTATATTTTTGGACTGTGGGAGGAAGCCGGAGGGCCCGGAGAAAACCCACGCATGCACAGGGAGAACATGCAAACCGGGGATCTTCTTGCTGCAAGGCGAAAGTGCTAACCACTACTCCACTGTGCAGCCCCATTTCTGTTTAGTTTTAGCTATATGGTTTGGGTTGTTGTCTGGCTGAAAAAACAGTTCTTTCCTTGACGCAGATTCACTTGCACAACATTGTCTCTCAGGGTTTCCTCATACTTTGCTGCATTAATTTTACCCTCTACCTTTACAATCCTTCCAGGGCCTGCTGCTGAGAAGCATTTTCGCATCATGATGCTGCCACCACCATGCCTCACAGTGCAGATGCATGTTTGTGATGATGTGCACTGTTTGGTGTCCATCCAATATAACGTCTAGTCTGATGCTAAAAAGCAAAATGTTGGTCTTATCAGACCAAAGAAGCTTCTTTTGCTTTACTTCAGAGCCTCCCACATGCCTTCTGGGGAACTCTAATGGAAATCTGATATGAATTTCTGTCATTAGTAACTTTCTCTTTGCCATGAGTGGTGAAGTTCAAGCAGCACCTCTCCCATCTCAGCCACCAAAGCTTGTAAGTCCTTCAGAGGAGTCATAGGTGTCTTGATGGCCACCTTCACTATTCTCTTTCTGGCACGGTTATTGAATTTTTGAGGATGTCCTGCTCTAGGCACATTTATGCATATTCAATATTCCTTCCATTTCCTGATGACTGACTTAATTGTATTCTAATGAATATATTGTAACACGGACATTTTCTTGTATCCGTGTGATGAAGAAAATAGCACACCTTTAGCTACTAGTGTCATACGTCAACCCCTTCATTCATTTTATAGTGTTGGTCAGAGAGTGGGTCAGAGGGTAAGGAGGGGGCTGAATAGAAATACAAGGGTAAAAAGTGGTTAATTTGGATATGCTTGCTAATACAGAGGGTATGACAAAAATAACAAAAAGTAATTGACTCCAAGAATCTGGCAAACAGTTGCAAATGGAAAGGTGTGACAACAAAAGGTGAGGGGGAGTCTGACAGACAGTAACAAATAACAGAGACAAAGGAATTGTGGACAACCGTGGGAATGGGGTACTGTCCAAATGCTCTGGGTCGGCTTACCTTCGAGGACTCATGCTCTGTGTTGGTAAGCCATAAGAGTACTTATTCACCAGTGACTGGACCTTCCAAACAGTCCTTATACAGCAATCACTTGAGATACATTGACTGCACTCAGATGATCTCCTAAATTCGCTGATTATGTGACTTGTAATACCAATTGATTGTACCTGTGTTAAATCAGGTGGGCCATTTTAAAGGTGATGAATAATTACCAACCCATTTTTTACATTTTAGATTCAATTAATTGAAATTACAATGTACAATCAGTTTTCAATTTCATATAAATATGGATTGTTTTTTGTAAATTATTGTCAAAAAGCCAAATTAAATTGACCACAATTCAATGTTGAAAGTAACGAAAAGGGAAAACTTTTTATAGTCACTGTAAGACTCATGTGACTCATATGAAAGTAGACTAGATGAGGCCCTCAAAATCACCTTCCCATCAACAACAATGATGAACATTCTTGTTCAACTTCGTCATCAGAGTGGCTCAGTGCTCTTTTTGTCATTTAGAGGTGGTGGATTACGGTAGAGATGATTCAGTTGTATGCTTTGTCTTTATTGTCTGACAGCCAGAAGTTACACAGCTGTTGCAGACAAACAAAGCATTTTGTTTTAAATGTCCTTAAGACTTAATTGCAATGTTGAGATACTTTAATGTCGAATTCCATTTTATATTACAGTACAATTATGATCCACCACATTGTACCCTTGAGAAAACACTTGCACATTTATAGCAGGTACTTAGCCATCATTCATGATATGACATGCACATCACAGCCATCTAACTGATGCATTGAATTGTTGTAGATGAAATCACTAAATGGCAGAACCTTCTTAAAATCAGCTCAGCTAGCTACAGCTTTAGAAAGCTGCTTATATTACATCAGTAACAGTAATCCAACAATGTGAGTAGAAATGTAAAATGGGGCAATTGTGCAGTAAGAGCATTGGCTCTGATGCTCAGCTCTGACTGTTGGACGGTGGGAACCTAAACTGTTCCTTCTGCATGTTTGCACCCACCTGCGCTGCAAAACCTCCACGAATCACTTCGGCCAGTTGGGCTCCAGCAGCCTGAGAGTCCTTGTGAGAACAGAAAGCTCAACTTTGACATGTGCTTGGCGCTGCAGCAGGAGGTGAAGCTCGTTAGCCGGTGAGCAGCGAGGAGGGAGGAGAGGAGAGGAGAGGAGCCGGGAGGCAGGGTGACTGGGAACAAGTGGCCACTGTTGTTCAGAACGCTTCAGGAGTTTATCATGAGGTTTCCAACAGCCCATCGGTGCTCGGATCTGTTTATGGTTTTGTTTCTGCTGCCCTCTCTCACCTCACAGAACCGGATTACGGCAGAGACACCGGACCGTCAGATGCTCTCCTCCTCCGGTAAATCAACTAAAGTTATTCAGAAGTCAGGTGGCCACGACGGACATCGTTCCAGTGCAGAAAGATCTTTATCAGTGCACACTTTAGGCTTTTTGTTGTTGTTATTGTAGCAAGTTTAGTCTTTGACAGTTTTATAAATAGAAGTTTTTATCCTCATTTTGGCAACCAGGTGGAAATCATTTAAGCTGCAGACTCAAGTGGGATTTTCTCAGCTGCCTAAATTCAGCTGGCAAAGCACCAACTGCCTGCTGTGCAGCAGAACTGTGACATTACCCTGAACAAATTTGCAGTCTGATGTTATTTTGCCAAACACATGGCAGAATTATTAACCCATCACTGGGGAGCTGAGTTGTATACTATTTACCTTCTTGATAAAATGTGCTGTGTAAGAAGAAACTTCAGTAAAATAAGCTGGTTTGACACCTAACAGAGCAAAGCCAGATCTAAAGTTCATGCTCATCCACATTATGTCTTTTAATGAATGATTTCAGGATACTAGATCCAATTTAATGTGTTTATATTTAGTATAGGTGAGAATGGGTAGAAAAATTGTGTTTTAATGAAGGAACAGGCAAACACAAGGACATAATAGTGTTTATTGCCATACAGTATCTTCAATGTCTCCTATGCTTTCTATATCAAATCTAATTATTTAGACAGTATGTTTAAAACTGCTTGATTTGACGAAAGTGATGTACATGTTATTAGTAGAAGCATCCAGAAAAATATGCGCAAAAAACAAGATAAGATGAAGATTCCTAGATTTAATTTGTAAAACAAGGCTAAAAAAGTGTAAAATATTGAAAGCAAGGCAAAAATGCAAAGTGACTTCTAAAATCAATGTTAATAGGAGAAATAAGAACAATAAGATAATAACTAGCAACCAAAAGTCATTGAAAATCATGGATGAGTTTTTTCTGAGCTGTGGTCGTAGAGGAGGAACATTTGACTGAGAGAGGAAGAATATTCCAAAGTTATGGGACTGTCACTGCAGATATTATATATTTATAATACTGTCACATATAACACAGGAGTCACTAAAAATGGTTCAACCACTGCATTCTGTTTGGACTGAAATTTTATGCGTTTAACCCAAATGACCCCTAAATGAGACTGTGACAGACTGCGTAAAACCACGCTCCAAACTTTCACGCTCCTTCCCTGACATCCGCTCAAACAACCCGCCTGCACATTTGCATTCTGTTGCCACAGTGACAGCAGGAGAGGTATAGTAAATCAGCATTTGTGTTTCCTTGCAGGGCTCGGGGTGAAGGAGCACTCGCAGATTGTTGCCCAGCACAATAGACTGCGCAGCCGGGTCAAACCCATGGCGGCTAACATGCAAAAAATGGTTTGTGGCACCTATTGTCTGTCTCCTCTGTGAGTGCTTGAATGGTGCATGATGCCTGTCACGTTAATGTGAGTTTGACATTATCCTTTTGTGAACGATCTGTGCTCTTGTTGAAAACTGGGGGTGGGTACACTGTCCACAGAGTTGATAATCACACTGGATTTTAGTCCGTCTATCACATATTCTACTTCATAAGAATTACTCACTACTGAATGCCTCTCCCTACTTTTACTTGTGGAAAGAATTAATCAATATGTTTTAGTGTTCAAACAACATTGCAGCTCCCATCCCAAGGCCCAGAGAAAAACAGCAATGAATAAGTGATGATGTGTGTACGGATGTGAATGTGAGCCAGCAACTGAGAACTGCAACAGGTAGTAGGATGGTCACAGGCAAAACAAAATAGCACACAAAGCACTGAAATGTTTTTGGTTCTATCCATTAAAGCAGGTTAGTGCTTCATTTGTTCTGCTCTGCTGCAGGCTGAGTGATAGTGACGACTGTTAGAATGAAGCCAGAAATCAATTAGCTTGAGTCTTGTGATGGTTATGCAGTGAACTGACACCAGTAAAATATTTTTTCTTATTATTTTAGACAAAAAAGGGTTTACGCAAAGCAGCATTTTCACTTGTTTGTATCTCAGTGCTAATGATCAGCACATGCACTTAAAGGCTTGATGTCAGAGGGTCATGGTTCGATGCTGATGAATGTCCAGCAATTTTCGATACTGAAATTTGTCTCAGGTCTTTGTAATCTCGTTAACTGATACACAGCTGGAGCTAAATTGTCTCCCTATCTCACTTCATCTATTGCTTTCCCGTACTGTACTTATCTGCTCAACTGTCTTGCCTACACGTGATTACAACCAAGAGGTAATGGCGGATTATGAAACTCACAATTCACTAGATACCCTTCGGGGCCTAATATGAGATTTGTGCCCGGGCAAACTGTCACTTTGTCATAGATTACATCCTCAAAGCCACCCGTACAGACTGAGCCCCTTTTTCTTCGACTGCTCTTCAGCCTCAGAGAACTGTTCTCAACTGATAAGGCAGTAATGAGAAAAAGAGGATGTGGATAATCATTCTGCATTCACAACTCTGGTATTACAGGTAATTTTCCCGTGAAAACCCTCAGAGGAAGCTTTGCCGAACTGAAGAGGCATATTAAAGAGCTTTACTGATAAACGCTAAAAGGCTCAAGGCTTCGGCTGTGTTTGTGAATATCTGAATAAGGGCTCTTTTTTTTGCCCTATGCAGAAATGAACCAGAAAGCATTGTGGTGAGATTGTGTTGAAGTGATTATTATATAGTCCTTCAGGCTTTGCTCTCAGGATAAGATAAAATACCTATACTTTGAGAATAAATGATGCTCCCCCTTTTTCTGCACCTAATGCAGGTTTTCTTGGAGCTCTTTAGGCTAAGAAGCATTATGAGGTCGCTCACACAGACAGAAATTAAAGTTCACTTTTGACCACTGTTGTGAGATTTGATCTGATTAATCTCTCTCAGAACTTCCTGAAGCTCCAACACCTCATACTGACATACTGACTGAAACCGTTCTCCAGAACATTAGGGAGAAATGCGCAGCTTCATTCATTTATCTGCGACCACATACAGCACAAATAAGGCAGGAAACACACAGATCCTTCATGCTCTCAGGGAGTCACTCAAATCTCACAGCTGATGTGACATGACATGCTTGAAAATGAAATATCTCAGATGAAATATTGCCCAGTGACCTTATACCCCCCCGGTGGCATCAAAGACTTTGGCTGGCTGACATCAGACAGCAGAGTGAACAATGAACTTAAAGGGATAGTTCGGGATTTTTGACATGAATCTGTATGGCATCCCCGTCAGCAGTGTTGTTCACTCACACAGACTTACTGCCGACAGCGTCCAGTGAGCAGAGATCCTGTCCGGTTTTGGTCCAGACGAAGGTAGTCCGGCAAGTTTGCTGGGGTCAGAAAAATAAAGCGTTTTCTTCTCAAACCAATATGTGTTCGAAAGAGTGATATATTTGCATTACAAAACCGTTGTCCACGAAAAAGTCAGACCTCGTAAATGCTTGGCACTATTTTCTCTCCCTTCATATCACTCCGCGCTGCCTCCAGCTGGCAACCACGCAGGTTTCACTTTGTTTACTGCTCGTAAAGTTAACAACAACATGTCTGACTACGACAGCGACGATGAATATATTGACTTCAGCATTCAGCCAAGGGGATATCTTTATGAACCCGAATATACTGAAGCCGAAATTCACCAGATGGAGTTAGAAAGGGCAGAGAGAGAGAGAGAGGGTTTCAGTATATTCGGGTTCATAAAGATATCCCCTTGGCTGAATGCTGAAGTCAATATATTCATCGTCGCTGTCGTAGTCAGACATGTTGTTGTTAACTTTACGAGCAGTAAACAAAGTGAAACCTGTGCGGCTGCCAGCTGGAGGCAGCGCGGAGTGATACGAAGGGAGAGAAAATAGTGCCAAGCGTTTACGAGGTCTGACTTTTTCGTGGACAACGGTTTTGTAATGCAAATATATCACTCTTTCGTACACATATTGGTTTGAGAAGAAAACGCTTTATTTTCGTGACCCCAGCAAACTGGCTGGACTACCTTCGTCTGGACCAAAACCGGACAGGATCTCTGCTCACTGGATGCTGTCGGTAGTAAGTCTGTGAGAGTGAACAACACTGCTGACGGGGATGCCATACAGATTCATGTCAAAAATCCCGAACTATCCCTTTAAGGGGCCTCTGCTGTTTCACTCCACACATCAGTGTCATACCTATGATGGCTGTTGGTTATTGGATGGACATTAGATCATTTGGACAGTAATGAGGATTCTATGGTTTCTTTATTGACCGGTCAGATGTGTGGCTAAACTCACTGTGGAGTCCACCCTTCAAGCTTGAACCAAAACACATCACTGCTTAACTTATTGTGGTGGTTTTTATACCCTGAGTCGTATTCTTCACCGTTTGATCGAGACAAACCCATTTCAGTCCTTTATCATTAAGCTTAATCTGTACATTTCTGCACGTTGTTGCTTTTGCTCATAGTGAAAGTACCTGTGGAGTGAATGTGGAATCCTGCTGTTTATTCAAAACAGCCACTCCAAACCTTGTGCCACTTAGCGAAGTGTTTATACAAGCACAGCACACAATGAGTGTCAGTCTGTGTTTGTTGGCCCTGTCATGGACTGGCAGCTCGCTTAAGGTGTCTCCCTGCTTGTAGCCTGCTGTATGCTGCGATTGGCTCTCAACCCTGAAAAAGGATTAAGCATCTAAAGAAAATCACTCATGCACTATTAGCAGTGACTCTCATGCCAAGGAGTTTTTTTTAAAATCCAGTCTTACATCAGTATCTACAAAGCACAATATGACTATTATTCCATGAAGGTGCAAGCCCAAGTCGAACAGATGCTAGTAATTTTGATAATTACATGAGCAGTGAAGACAGATGATTCCTGTTTCTAATAGTTGATTTAATTGCAAATTTATTGTGATAAATGATCAGTTATTCATTTATATACATCGGTTTCCAAAAGACAAACAAAGTCATGTGTTTAGAACATCTGACAAACACAAGGCACTTCACAGAAGTTTCACAACACTGATTATCAACTTTCCCCACGCATAGTGAAATCCAATCGAACTGTACATGCAGCTGAAGAAACTTCTTTTATTAAGTTTTACTGTGGAGATGAAAATGAAAGCCAGGTGGCAGTCCTATTAAATAACAGTAATGTCTTTATCTGTAGGAGTGGAATGAGAAGTTGGCAGTACTTGCAAAGGAGAGAGCTGCATTGTGTCACGCAGAGCCTTCACTTGAACGCTCCTCGTCTTTCAGTCACACCGGCTGGAACACACATCTTTCTGTTTACGGTGTCACATCATTTTCTAACATCATTGACTCGTGGTTTGAGGAGGGAAACGATTTTCTCTACTCGAGCGGGCGATGCAGAGAAAATGCCACCTGTCAGCACTATACACAGGTAAGTTTACAAACTGTACAAACCGTACATTTATATAGAACCCTATGTTCATGCTTTTAAAATGCTAATGTCGTGCATCTAAACCTTTTGTTGTTGTGTAGCTGGTCTGGGCTACTTCAAGTCACTTGGGATGTGCTAGTCAGCTGTGTCTGAAAGATGGGGAACTGTGGGAGACATTTGCCTGCGCGTATTACCCTGGGTAACGATTTAAACACTTTTGAAATGAAAATGGTGAATTCATCTAAGTTTAAACAAACCTGCTGATACTTTTGATTCTGCATCTCTTTGTGTTGCTGCAGGGGTAACTGGGAGGTGAATGGTCAGCTGGTGATGCCCTATAAGTCGGGGCTGTACTGTTCACTCTGCACCTCCTCCATGCCTGGCTGTTTTCGACTGTGGGACCATGTAGGTGGACTATGTGGTAAGACAGTGCACACACATATGAACGATTATTTTTGCTGCATCGATTTGTATAAAATGATCACTTGTACAATTTCCAGCGCTCACTTTTGTGTGTGTGTTTGGTGTCAGAGGTTCCAAAGAATCCATGTCGTATGAGCTGTGGTCAACACGGTCATCTTAACGTATCGTCCTGCAAATGCAAGTGTGACCTTGGCTTCACTGGACGCTTCTGCCAAGGTACCAGTCATAAAAGGTTAATTTTTGCACATATTGCTACAAATCCCCATTAAACTGGGTCTATTGCGTGCATCTTATTACATGAAAAGAAAGAGGAGATGCAGATTTTTATTGTACTGGTGTCTGTTTTTTTCAGTTCGATGCAGTGTGCAGTGTGTTCACGGTCGTTTCAAAGAAGAAGAATGCTCCTGCTTGTGTGATGTTGGCTATGGTGGTGCTGAATGTGCAGGTGAGTGCAGCGGGCTTCCTTGTGTTTTTATGTACTTCAGCAAGCAGCAAAGGAGGAAATCAATCTAGTTTGCTGCTACATTCTTTATCTTAATGGATGTTAAGTCTGATAACAGAGTGGAAGTGCGAACATACTGACTTGATGAAAGCTGCATCAAAGACCATTAGCGAGGATGAAAAATTGACAGAATTTATCAAGAAGTGGCACATTTTTACACTTTTATATCTTCTGGCTGAACAGGCAACAGATTAGTTAAGATTAGTACAAGTTTAAGGCTGTTCATTGAACCTGAAACAAGATGATTTGTAATGTTGTTAAATTTCAGTGCATTCTGGCTATTTGTGTTCCAACAGAGAAGGTGCAGTTTCCCTTCCACCGCTGTGATGTCATGATAGATGGAAACTGCTTCACGGTGTCTTCAGAAGCTGAAACCTTCTACGGAGCCAAAAGTCACTGTCAGGTGAGAGATAAATGTATGCTACCCACTATATACAACATAAAGGGCATCGTGTAAGTCATCATATCAACAGTTTTCTGTTCTCAGTTTGCTCTTTTATTTGCTCAAACCACCAGGAACTAGGAGGCTCTTTAGCTCAGATCCATAGTCAGAAGGTTCAGGACATCCTGGCGTTTTATCTCACTCAGCTGGAGACGAGCAATGAAGTCACGAACACTGACTTTGAAACACGAAACTTCTGGATAGGTAGGTCTTTTCTGTTGGTCATCCAAGTTTAAGCTAGAATATCATAGCATTCTCTATTACTGTGACTGGATAGCATCGCCAGACTGAGTTGTTGTGTTTTTAGAACAGATATACTACCAGGAGGAGGTAGAGGAGATGGTGCATGGATAAAACAGCACTATTTTTGCCCCACAGGTTTGACTTATAAGCCTCCGAAAGACTCATTTCGCTGGGACACAGGAGAGATCCCAACATTCAGCAGCTTTGCCTTTGGACAGCCTGACAACCAAGGGTAAGAGACACATTTAGGCACAGACATTAGCTACTATATCACAGAAAGAGAAAGAGCTGAGGGGCAGTGGACCTGAGCAAACAAACAAAACACATCTCCTTAAGGGGGTAATCTATTTCTCTGTTTAAGCTGCAGGATTTTTGTGAACGTTTCATGTTCCTGCAAAACAATTTATTGTCATCTTGAAATTAAACTGTTTTTAACTCACTGGAAAAAAAACAGATAGACATACAACCTACACTTTGACCACTAGATGTCTCTCTATTTCCCTCTGTGTCTGCCTGATCTACGCCCCATCTACTTCTACTCTAATCTCCTGTTCTCTCAGTTCTCTTTGCACTGGCAGTCAGTTGAATTAATCACAATGTTCAGCCTAAATTGTCTAGATGGCAACACCAAAAATGTGTTTGCTTTGAACTTACTTAAATGAGTCTGCAGGTCATGTATCTGCCTCAAACAAATATACTGCCCCCCCCCAAAAAAAAAAACAAAAAAAAAAACATTTTTTTTCTTTCTTCTAATAAAATTCCTGCAGGCATAGCCCATGCATCTGCTGTTCCTCACAGCTTCTCACTCTCTGTCCAGGTTTGGAAACTGTGTGGAGCTGCAGGCGTTAAGTGCCTTCAACTGGAATGACCAGCGCTGTAAAACACGGAACCGATACATCTGCCAGCATGGTGAGGCTGCTGCTGGGAGGGGGTGGATGAAAGTGTGGATTAGGTGAAGGCAGAGTTCTCGTTTGCACAGCTGACTGCCCAGTGCGATCCAACGGGCCTTCCTGCTCGGGGGCAGCAGTGCGAACCGCTCAGCCACGGAGCTACCACCAATCTGATGTTAAGGACATTAGGTTCAGGCTGTAAGAACTCCTGTCCAGAGATATGGGCTCAAAAGCAAATAGCCAAGTGTTGATAAAGCACTTTTCTCTCTTTCCTATAATCTCTACACATTTGGCTGCTTCTCTTCAGTTGCTGCAGGATGCCCACAGTTGACTTGCACTGCATTGTCCTCTCATATCTCCCCCAAAACTTGGCATTGTGCTGTCGTTTGTCCAGCAGTAGCTGCTTTGAAGCAGAAAACCACCAGGCTCTGGGCTTCATGGTGAAACAGATCTGCCTCTCCAAAGGTCCCCATGGCTATAGTGCTATTAAAACAGGATTCAGTACGAGCTCCCTTTTTTTGTAATTAAATTTTTTTTGACATTTGTGCAGTTTTATGAGAGCTGACAGTAAAGATATTACTATGACATCACAGTTCATGGTCAGTATTTTATCTCTTAAGCCTTGTGGTGCAAGCAATCCCTTTAAATTACAAAGAGTGATTTGATTTAGCGTTTAAAATAAAAATATCACTTAATGGAGCTTTTTGATATTTATATTTGTTTGAGTAGTAGAATGACTGTTATTCTCTTTTCTCTGATTCAACATCAACTGCTCTTTACAATCACTGCTGCCACTCCCTCAGTCTCTGTGTGCAGGCAATTAGTATTACCTGCTTCACTGGTAATCACTGCACTGTCGAGTGTAAAATGTTAAGCCAGTGTGTCCAAGAATGATGTGAAAACAACCCTTAAATCTCAATGTGATCCTGCCTACACATTTAAACATGCCTCTCAGTCTAAATCAATGGCACTCAGTGCTCGCCATCAAGAACCTTTGAGCAATCAATATACGTCAGCTCCACAAAGGCCTGTGGTGCTTAGACACACACATCCCACTTACATTGATTGTGAGCAATGAGATGGTGGCAGATGTTCAGTTTTGCCCACTTGAGTGTGTCTTAGCAACTGTCGGCTGTGTAATCTGGTATTGATCATGCATAGCGGAATGATCTGCTCTGAATGTGGTCAGCGTTGCTAAGTCGACATTTTTAACACCCTACATTTTGAAAACCTTTCAAAGATGTGTTGTGTTTTTATTTGGAACAGGGTTGTATGAGGTACTTGTCCCCCTCTCAGTGTATTGCCAACAGGAGATGATGGTCTGCACTTCCCCAGTGTGGAGAAGCAAACAGGAGGATCAGCACAGATGCAATGCAATGTAGTGCTGTGGATGGAGTCAACAACAAAATGTATTTAAACCATGTGGAAAAAAGCTTTTAAAAATCCGTATGGCTTAAGTGTACACCATACTTACAAAATTTTCACTACTTTGTCTCGGTGTAAGACAAATTTTTCCACCCAGGAGGTGAAGTTTTATGTTGATCTCTTCAGAACCAGACTCCTTTGATAAAAAACAACAATTTTACCTACAACTGCAAAAGGAGTTTCTGGTCTTTTATTGTATGACTGTAGTGTTTTAATGTGTTAGTTTAGATCCAAACCAATGTGTTAAACCCATCAGTCACACAATAACACAAACAATAACTGACTGAGGCAACAGAAGACCAGTTACTTCTATTTTCTTAGATGTAAAATTACAGTTTTTGTCGAGGGAGTCTGGTCACTTTTTAAGATAATGTCGAACAATGCAAAACCTTCAGTTCCCTGTCTGAAATTGTTGTAAAGCAGTGAAAATATTCTAAATATAGCATGCATATATTATATTTTAGCTGACTAAATTACATTTTGTTGATGCCATTTCAAAAAGAAAACTCTTTGTAGTCTGTGTTTGTGTAAAATATGATTAGTAGCTCATGATCAAGAGAAGGCTTGAGGGTTGGACTGTATATGGTAGTTACTGCTACAGTAGTATTGAGGTTAATAAAGCTAAACACATGTGAATATTCTCCCTCAATCAAGAATTTTTCTCTCCCTTCATCTCGAAATAACTGCAGACCTTCACTGAGGCAACTAAGGGTGAGGTGCATAAATTCCGCTGATTATAAGCGCACAGAGCCTTGGAGCCCATCAGAGTAATTTCCACCCATCATTGCTGTGTTGTTTTAATTGGTAATAAAATGATAAGTGGATATCAAACAGCCTGAGGCCGACACAAAGCTATGTTTCTCCAGAGTACTGCTTCTGCGTATGGGTGTGTGTGTGTTTCCAAATGCATGTAAACGAATCTACAGTTTTTGTCCCTTATATCACATTAACAGTTTCTTCAAGGGCATCTTTGAGTGAAATTAAAAGCACAAATCCCACATACATCACTATTTCTTTTCTTTTTTTTACAGTGCTTTTGTGCTCAACATGTTACATTTCCTGCCTATTATTAGCTCTATAATGTGTTTTATGTGTGTGTTTCACAGGTGCAGAGCATATTTCCCAGTGGGACGATGGCAGCTGACCTGGATTTTCTCTTCGAGGTGAAATAGGTGTGCGATGTGTTACAATGAGCACTGTTGTGTGTCTGGATCAGTGTAGTTTAGATGTACTGTATATACTTTACATGCTTGAATGTTTTATGTAAATGTTTTATCATTAAATGCTTGTATGCTACTTGGAGAAGTTGCTATTTATTCTTTGCATGTATACTTTCAATGAGCAGCTTGAATAGGAATATAAACTCTGGTATTCACTGCCGTACATGCTTGCTCTTTTTTAAAAATGTCTTCTCCATCCTCATGCACCCCAGAAATCGATTTGGTCTTAAAGGATGTTGGAGTTCTGTTAATATTGCTTGAAGGAATCAGGAGAAAGGAAAGGAAAATGCCTCTTGTAATTGTGATGGTGGGTTGCTTTGGAACCACATCATTTGTCCCAGAATAGTGTAGAGAGGACAAATAACACAGCAACAAAACACACTCAAGCCAAAAGCTAAATAATTCAAGCTCCTGTACATTACAGCAACAATTTTGTAGGATCCACACATATGCATGAATATTCGCCATTATTAACTGTTCACGTCGATGAAAACGGATGTAGAATTTTCTAAATATACAAGCTGTTTTCATTTTGTCAGACTTTCTCAGAATAGATCATGTGCAGATTTGGTGTTCAGGATAATGATTCTTTATCATGGAAAGCGCTATGCAACACCACTTTGATCCAAACTAATTTATTTTTTTAATTGTGGATGGATTGGCACAAATATTTTCACAACCACTATTGATCCAAATCAATGAATCCAAGTGTCTTTCCTTTAGCATCAATATAACATTTAAAACTCAAGTTTGGAGCAAAATGTCTCATTAAATGTTTCACTCATTTTAAGTAAACGTTTAACTTCTGATCAAGCGCCTCCAGCAGGTCAAAATTATAATTTGTCAGTACTTGGATTTGTCACCAATATCTGTAAAACTAAACAAGTTTTACGTTCGCTCCAGCTGGGCTTAGTTGTAAGTGTCAAACATTACAGTCCTCTAGCTCAACTCTTAATCTTACATTTTGACCCTCATAACCTGAGTAACTTTCAGAACTTGCAAAAGTAGAATGAGCTTTAGTTCCTCTCATAATGGCCTGCCCCCCAGACAATATTCATCTGACCTTAAAGCAGAGAAAACCTGAGGATGAAAAAGAGGGTAGGGGATATATTTTTAAAGAACCGAGAGAGGATAGCAGCAGTTATGGCAGGAAATGGGATTCATTTGGGGGTGCATGTGAATTATTTCTTGAAAGGTTGAATTGTTATGTCACTTGCACCACCTGTGGCACAACACATAACACCAGAGAGGAAGAAAATAGCCATCCAGCGGCAAAATACAATATACAGCTTCATTTCTCTCTTCAGTTGCCCATAACGTTAGAATAAGCTGACAACAAAGTTGGATGAAAATGTTTGATGTGTGAAACAGCAGAAGTTGTTAAAAATTATTCTAATCTTTGAATCTTGTGACGCAGCAGTTTTTGCATTCACAGTTTACATTCAGGTGTTTGGAGGAGGCCTGAAGGTAAATCTGAGCATAACAGGGAGGCGGTAGAACAACTTGGCCTACTGTATGTGAGAAAAACATACTTAAAATGAATAAACTGATTCATCAAGGTGCTTTATGCGTCAGTGTTGCTGGTTTTCCCACAGTGCTCACTGACACTGTGACTCAGCAGCTGGCAACAAAACTGGATCTGTCAACAAGTCGAGGCCACAGACTGAGATCACTGAATACTGCGGATGGAGTTAGAACAGTAAGAGACACTGGTAACCTAACATTACCATTTTACAGATATGTCACCATCATGCAACACAGAACTGTTCTCTTCTATGTACATTTACAGTTTGGTATGTGAGCACATGTAAAGGTATGGCTGGATCAGGTCAGCAAGTGGTTAACAGTGACACAACGGTCGGACATCCTGCTGCCTTCTCACTAAAACGAGGAAGATGCGCCTGGATGGTAGATGATGATCCACTCAGAAGACTGAGATGGATGACTGCTGCTGATAATGAGGTCAGACCAACACGCAGTGCAACGGTGAAAGAGTTACAGTTCTAACTGTCCTTCAGCTCCACTGATTGTCGACTTTACACAGCTTATACTTTTTTCTGTCTGCAAATATCCAGCCATCCTTTATCTATATGTCACTTTATCCTGTGGAAGGTCACGGAGAGGGGACGAGTTTATTCCAGGTGACTTAGGGTGAAAAGGTTCACGCTGGACAGGCCACCAGTCCATCATAGGGCTAACGCAAAGAGACACTCAACCATGCACACTTACACTCACACCTACAGCCAGCTGAGAATCACTACATACCCACAGCTTGTCTTTGGACTGTGGGAAGATGTTGGAGAACCTGGTAAAAACACGTAGGCACTGGAAGAATGTACAGAAAGACCCCAGCTGACCAGTCGATTCAGTCTCTGCAAACACACAGTAAATTTACAGGGTGCATAAAGTTAAAGCTCCTTTAACCTTGGCAGCAACAACACCTGATTCACACTGCATTCACGGGTCTCATCCTCCCAATATAGCACCACAGATAACTCTCCAGAGAGGACATTTGTGGATTAAAGTGCTACTGGTGGGCCGGTGATGCTAAATAAGGTCAAATTTGATATTTACAGATATCACATACACGCAGAGGGAAGGATGCTATAAAGTTAAAGTGAGATGTGCTCAGAAAACTTTTTTGCTGATGTGTTGCTTCATGCCAGTGGCAGATGCTCTAAACAGAGTGTGAGCCTGGATGTGCATGTGTCTAACAGACTGTGTTCCCTGTATGTGTGAATCTCTGCCTCATACAGCCTCCTGCTGGTCTCATGGTGCCCCCTGATAAGCTGGTGCTGCAGAGGGTTTCAGAATGGTGCTAGTGGCAGTGGAATTAGCTTCCATTGTCATGATAATGACAGTGATACTCTTGCCCCTTCCAACTCAGACCAGCCATTGTATGGAAACAGGAATGCAATTTCTCCTGCAGCGGCAACCGACAATCCTCTGTGAGAGTGAAAGGTCCCTAAATGACTCTCCATTCAAGCGGAGCTGAGGGGCCAGCAGCCAATTAAAGTGGGAGTAGCTGAACAGTGCCATCCCTAAGACCTAAGGCTGTCTCTAAACACACACATTAAGCATTTGCAAGACACACACACTTGCTCACATTAGTTGCTGTATTTTCTTTTTGACAAAGAGCATCTAATCCGCTACACTATTTCTCTTCCCCCACAGACCTGATTCTTTCGGGGGCACAGGCAGTTTGTACTAAATAACTCGAGAGGTTTATTCAGCACAATGCGTACACAGATTCAGGAACATGAGTTACTGATTTGAAAATGCCTCGGAGTTGGGGAATTGTGGGACAGAGTTTCTGAGCAAAGGGGAGACGCTCTACAATGCCATCCATCATGGTTAAATTCTTTGGTGGTGTTTATGGTATCAGACAGTCTCCTCTGGGCATTTCTCTGGCAGCTGAAGCAGAGTCACGATGGAAGGTGAAAGGGTTTCCAAAGTGTTCACTCTACTGAGCTGTGAGTTAAATGAATGTGTGCTGTGGGACTCTGTGAGCCTTGAGTTCAGAAGGAGTCTACTGGGCCAGATAAATTTGTTTTAAGCAATGCAGCTAATAATTACCCGCCACCGCGCTGACAATTACTCAGAGTCTCCTCAAACAAAAACACTCCTCTTGAATGCTTCATTTATTCTGCAGTCACCTTCACTCCAAAACATTTTCTCAGTTTGGTTCCACTGCTACCTCATGAATATTTCTCCATTTAGAAGTTCTCTGTCTGTGATAGCTGGTATCACATATATTATTATTATCATTAACATAAGGTGTTGGTGAAGTGCCCCACTGACACTCTACTGAGATAATACAATCCTAAAACAGGTCATCATGCATCCCATGCATAAACCCCAATAAGTCTCAAAGTACTACCAACATTCAAATGAGGAAAAAGATAAAGATGCTGTTCATTTGTAGGACACACTTATTGCACGCTTTCTTAATAAATTACAGGCAAAAACAGCTCTAATCTCAATTATCAGCTTCAGTGTGAACAATTACATAATGAAGTACAAAGACATTTGAGTTATTAGCTCATCACTCCTGTTCATGTATTTTGTTGTTTGTTTGACATTTTGATCTGTAGTCAGCCAGCCTCAACTGAGTATAGATAATCTGGGTTCACCTGCAGCTGAGAAAATGACATGAACAATTTAAATTTGAGTAATGTGAAGATTAAAAATAAAACTTTCCAGCTGTAAGGAAACTGCTGAATATTTAAAGCCTCAAGTGACATAGCTGTTTTAGCAACTAAAAATGCTTTTTTAATGGCTCTATTTGTGTTTATAATTCCTATATCATTAGTTTTTTTCAGCAATAGATAATCTAAAATGTTCTTATACAAATGTTTACGGTTTTCAGTCATTCCTATTGCAAGGAGTTAACAAGTTATCTCTATCAACTGAACAGTTTTCTTTGGCCACTAGGTATATACCTCAAAGCTTCTCCAGCAGTAAAACTTGCTACTATGTCAATATTTAATTTGTAGTGATTAGAAGTGGAAAACCACAATAAAATGAAAGCCTATGACATTAAATATATACATAATGTATGTCCCCTTTGTTATAAACGATACAACTTTCCATTATACTCGACATATCAGTGTCCTAATTCTTGTTAAAGCTATGAAAATTATAGAAGAAGATTAAAATAATCCATGATAGAAAACATTTTTCTGATTTAACACATCACAATGGCACATAAATATAAACCCAGAGTCATAAATGATCCATACTTGGTCCCTCAAAGGTCAAAGAAACTGAAACCATGTATGTGTACCCATCCTTAAAAAAATGCATCTTGCCAATAAGTGTGTTTGAATGTCAAACTGGAAAATTCTGACAAATGGACACATTGTTATTTTAGATTTTGTCAAGGGATTTTCATTCGTCGTATAAGAGTAACTTTGATGTCTTTTACTAAGACAGTATGAGCTTGAATATGAATTAAATCAACATTTGTATCATTAAACTGCCTTTCATTTCTAGCTATACTATGCAGTAGTTTCTATTTCTGTTGCACTGAGGAAGCAAATCTGATCTAACACTATGCCATTCAGTTCTGGAAAATCCTGTCCTCCTGACATTTTCACCATGCTCATGTCACGGAGGAAAATGACTGCAGAGCTGAGACAACACCGTCTTTAACAGGAACTTCATGAAAATAGAGCAGTTCTCCACAAGTGTCGTTGGCTCTTAGCAGCAGGTGTGCTCGAATGAGGCGTAATATGAATTTTAAGGTAGCAACAGACACCGAGTAGAAACTATCTCTCCATCATATGATGTTACAAGACCGGGGATCAGATGAAAGCTCTCATACGGCTGCAATCAGTCTCCAATTATCGCTCTTTACATCTCAATGAGGAAATCCAGCTGCACTGTAGGATCTGATGATACAGGCGGAGGAGTAACTGTGTATGTTTATGAGGACATTCAGATGATACTTACAGACAGAATTATAAGGGGAGTTTCTAATCATCTGAACAAATCAAGCAAAGGACTGCACTAAGAACTCACTTTATATCTTCACCTGCCCCTGGCTGTGTTTCTAAGAAGTGGGACAGTATTTTCATTTTTGTCGTGCTCTTTGCAGCGGTTTGGCATTCCTCTTATGATGGCAAATAACATGAGGGCATTCAGAGAGGCTCCATTGTGTGGGTAAGATTGAATTACGATTATGAATTCTATTTAATTATTTGTGCAAGCCATTTATTCTTCTATAACTTTTTTCTTCAAGCTCTAAAAAATTCAAAAGGACAAAGACAAGTATTGGTTTATGGAAAAAAAAAACATAAGACATACTTATCAGAGTTTCAGATATGAACCCAGTTTAATTTTACATCAAACCAATATTCAGTCTAGTCAGGACTGCAGTGATTATTCTGGCCATCTTCAATCACCATTAAACCATTATTTCTGTGTCTTTTATCAGCACCATGCTCTGCCTCTGTCTCTCTCTCTGTCTGTCTCTGTGTTTTATGCTGCTTGCTTTGTCTTTTTCATTTTCTCTTTTCAGCGCAGTCAGTATTGAGCGGCCCACAGCATTTGGATGCAAGATGAACTTTGATAAGAGTTAATGAGAACACAGCATTGTGCAGGCAAAGAATGGCTCGGGCTGCACTCAAGAGCCTCCTCGCCAGGAAATGGACTGCAAAGAGCTGCAGCCACCCACTCATCCAGGTCTGGAAGAGGAGAGGGAAGGAGGAACAGGAGGAAGAAGGTGGAAGAGACGAGAGAATGGCAGCGAAGAACGTTGAGGAAGGACAAAGAATAGAAGAAAAGTAAGCATAGATTGAGGCACAGAAAGGCAGAATAGAGCAGCACATGGTACAAACACGACAGAAAATTACTGTATTCACACAACCCTTACTTCATTAACCTAGTTTATGCTATGCTGATGTCATCCCAATGACCAGTGATAATTAAAGAAATAACACAAACCTGCGTAGCAAGCCTCCTCTAAAACCAGCATTTATGCCTACAGAGTGAGACCCAAAGATGAGTTCAGACATAACCTTATACTATAAAAATATCTTCTTAGTTATATCTGGAGAACTATTATGAAACTTCGCTTGGATTCATCCATCCATCAAATCAAAACTATTCAATGTTTTGTCTTGTATTGTTGTGACATGTAACTACATATGGGTCAGAAAATATCACTAGTTGACTTCTGCTTTATCATTTTTGTTATATATTTTAAGTAAAGCACAGGCCTGTTAGCGCTTATCAAACACATTCCAACTAGGAAAAAAAGCAGTTGGCTAGCAACCTGACGCACCACTGTTTTCCTGTCAGACATGATGTGCTTTTACACCTGAACAAGCTTTTCTTACAATTGCCGACAAATAACAGATACAAAAGGAAAACAGCTCCGAACAACTGCAACTTCTGTCTTAACATTCAAAGCATCTTCTCTGTGCAGTCTGTCTGTAACTGTTCTCCTGCATGTTTTAATTGGTCCACACTTTGTGCTGTGTGTAAATAATTCCCTGTTAAAAGTACACAGTTCTGCACATTTTCTTTTTTCCCCCATTTGTAAAGCTCGTAATCTTTTTATTATACGGGCATGCCTTATAATTTGCTGGAGAAGATTAACTATTTGTGGCTCACTGTTCAATTATTAAAACAATATATAAGGAATTTCTGAACAAAGAGAGAAGAGAACATTAATCCAAAATGAAGAGAACATTTTCAGAAGCAGCAAAGTAACATTTCAAGCCCCATAAAAACAAGCTGACAGTGTGCCTTGAAACCAGGGCATCTTGGAAAAGATACTTTTTTTATTTGTCAGGTAAGATCAACAGCACTTTCCTGCTTTGATCACCTTCAACAGCCTCTTTCTTGAGACTATTGTACGTTCACAATCGGCTGCTGATCTCAGACAAGAAAGCCACATTCACAAACCAGAAACATACATCCTCAAGAAATACATCTTACGTTAACTTAGTAAAATCTGGTCTATAGTAATCTGTTCTCTGCAAAACAAAATCTGTTAAGAGAAATATTCAAGACTGTATTCAAAATCACAGTTTCCCCCTTTTTCCTCTTTGTAAAACTCACCTCTATTGTAAGAGAAAACTCTCACTCCAAATCAGATGTTTTAAGGGAATAAGCTCTGAGAAAAAAAAAGATTTTATTCAAAATGCACATTTTGAAAAATAATTTAAGACATATTATATGTTTAATGGGTTTGTTTAAGCATTTTAGGGCAATTTTCTAATTTGAACTGGATCTTATTTATAGTGTTCAGTGTTTCAACACTAACCTCCTTCAAATGGATTGAATAAGATGGTGTCTCTGGCACTGAAGAAATGTGACGCATAGCATTTTGTGCTGTGTGCAAAATCTCCAAACACATTTCGCCGCATGCTTTGTACATCAAATGAAATCAACTAAATGCTTCATGCTGCTCGAATCACATAAATATATCAGTACAGCTATACATTATAAAGGGAAGGAGAAGATGAATTCCCAAGCGTACAAAAAATTCTGCAGGATAGGTGAGAATGTCTGCACCTCAGCTGAAACTCTGTTGGGTGAGGCAACAGGACAATGACCCAAAACACCAGAGCAAGTCCACAGCAGAATTTTTACAGCAAAAACAAAATCCACCTTTAGGAGTGGCCCAGTCAGAGCCTAGAACTCAACTCAATGGAAATGCTATGGAATGATGACCCCCAAAGAATATGACAGAGCTTCGGAAATTCTGCCAAGAAAATTGGGCTAAATTCTTTGTGGATAATGTGCAGGTCCAATTCACAGCTACAGGAAGTGCCTGACTGAGGCTATTACTGTCAAAGAGGGGTCAACCAGTTATTAATTCCAAGGGCTCACTTACTTTTTCCACTACCATTTTGAATGTTGAATGAATGTGCTCCATAAAGACATGAACGATCAGATTTTTTTTGTGTGTTATTACTTTATGCACATATTTGTCAATTAGCTTGATTTAGATGAAGATCAGATCAGAGTTTTTTTTGACAAATTGATGTTGAAAACCATGGAATTCCAAAAGGTTCACATACTTTGTCTTGCTACTGTACATATATATATAAATGTATTTACACTTGTAGATACATTTTCATGGAGAAGGGTGTTTATGAAGAGGATGCAATGCAAGAAGTGCATGAGCAGGTGGTATGGCAGCGTCTGAGGAATATGTAGATGAATAAACAGAGAGGCGTTTAAGATGACAGCAAAATAAGACATTAAACACACATTAGGAAAGGTAGTAGTAGTGCTTGACAACAGAGTGTCCTCACTCGCTGATGAGAACGGCAAGAGAGGAGGAGAAGAGGAGAAACGAGATCAGGCGGCAAACGAGTGGAACATCTTGAGAAGACTGCTGATAAGTGAATAAATAAAGGGCTAGGAGAGGAGAGGGCTTCTCAAGGATGTCATATCTTAATTGAAAATGACAGCTTCAATTAAAAATGTAATCATTCTGTCCGTTTTCTAATTAAAAGTGAAACGACTGATAGTTTTGACTCATTAACTTCAAAGAGTGATGCAGCCTGACAGAGCGGGGGGAAGCGTATCATTTAGAGAAGGACCGAGCAGGGCGAGAAGTGGTGCAGAGGATGAGGAGGACTGATGCATAGGGTAAAGCTGATCTGCCACAATGACTGCCTCTGTGAGGGAGACTCAGCTCTTGGTCAGCGGATGAGTGGGTCAATGATGATAACCAGGAAGCAGCGAGCAGCTATTCAGGAGGTCATTAGGCCTGACGAAAAGCAGAGCACTTACAGCAATAAGTGACAATTATTTTTTTAAAGAAAACCAGCCTCTTCCTCATTACTGTTTTCCTGAGCCAACATGGATACTAACTTTATCCTCTTAACAAGCCAAGAAGGCTCACACACTGATTTGATGCTCATTACCTGAGTCACACATATGATCCGCTCTTCATGAGGCAACCATTTAGGATCAAACCCACCTGGTGAGAGTTTGTTCTCTGTGTGAGGCTCACAGGCAGCTAAACCAGTTTCTTTGCTTGTTAGGAACAAAAAGCATAGATATCATCACAAGGCTGTGACTTGTTGGGAGTTTTGACTGACAAACTCTTCGACAAACTGGTTGATAACCAGGATGACAAAAGGTTAAAGAAAGATTTAATCGCCCATCTTGAGGCAGTTTGATCAAAACAAAACTCACTTGTTTGATTTTGTGAATAAGTAGCTGCAAATATGGAACAGCGATCATGTTTGTTCTCATGTGCTTGTCTCTACATGATGAAGGTAAATCCAATAGTTGCTCTTCGCTTAGGTTCGTTTGGCTTTGCACCAACTCCTGAAGGGGAAATCTGGCTCAATTAAAGACTCTGCTGTTTGTACCAGTCAGCTGCTTATTTGACTGTCTGGTGCTCGAAGTAATCACGGATCATGTTCAAATATTTGTTATGGCTGACTATACTGCATAAGTAGAGCATTTTTTAAAAAAGTGGTTGGAGCACAGTTCTAATGCTAACAGTACATTGCTACTGCAGGAGAAAGGTGAGGTTGTGCTCTCAAAATGTGCCATTTTTTGAATACCTAGGGGTTAATTCTGAAAATTATTTTTCCTTGTAAATTATTTTCTTGTATTGTTTTGCCACTTTAAGTCATGAATGGAGAAGCACTGTAACTTTACTGAGTCTGCCTGCCTACCACTTTCCATGATCTTTTATAATCTTCTACAATCTTAAACAAACATCTGGAGCTTCTTATTTACAGTAGTAGTTACAGTTGGACATTTGGAACAAGAAATCACAGGTCAATATTTTCCTTTTTTCTTCTTTTATGGTATTTTTAAATGTATTATCAGCAATGGTATGAAATGCAGTCCTTCTGCAAAAAATGGTATTTTAAAATGCGGAAACAAGTGATTCATACATACATAAATGTATATATACAAAAAATGCTTACCACAGTTTCTACCTGTAAACAAAGTACATTAAAAAGCACAAGTCAAGCTTGTTTGGGGTTTTTATAGTCGCACTATACTGTGTCTATAATGCAAATTAATTTCAATGAAAATGAAAGTTTTGTGCAAATATAAAAATTTCTTTACATATTGGTTTTAGCCATTGAAGAGGAGTGGACCCTCCCCAATTAAACAAAAGTGCACCTTTCAGAGTGGCCTTTTATTGTGGGCAGTCTAAAGCACACCTGTGCACTAATCATGGTGTCTAATCAGCATCTTGATATGGCACACCTGTGAGGTGGGCTGGATTATCTCAGCAAAGGAGAAGTTGATTTAGACAGATTTGTGAACAATATTTGAGAGAAATGGTGGTATTGTGTATGTGGGAAAAGTTTGAGATCTTTGAGTTCATCTCATAAAAAATGGGAGCAAAAACAAAAGTTTTGCATTTATATTTTTGTTGAGTGTATAAATTGAATAAAGAAGTAATATTGTAAAATGAAGCGCACAACATCACCAAACACGCACATAAAACCACAGATGCAAAAAATAATATGTGACTAAGAGATTTCTTTGTAGGATTTTTTTTTTTTTATCCTGTCGTTGGGATGAATCACTGCTGTTTTGGTTTCCCAGTAACATGTCAGCAGCATTTGTCTTGGTCTGTCTGACAGAGTCTGACAGGAACCAGCAGGCGTGTTCTAACAAATTGTCATGAAAAGGTGAATTATCAGACAAAGAGAGATGCTGCATATGTTGACTCTCTCTCTCTCTTTCTTGATGTTTCAGTTCTGGCACCTGTAAAAACACCATTGTGCAATAATTTTGCCTGAAAATAGCAGAAATCATTTTGATGAAAAAGTGACTTGTAACAGGGAGAATGACACCTCTATTATTTTATCACTCCAAATAAATTATGGGGCGTGAACGGTGTGAAGCAAACTAACCTTGGGTAAGCCAACACATTTTTCCTAAGTTTCCTAATTCGGTGGACAGTGAACATGCTAGTTTGTATTGAGATGATAAGTTTGTGTTCATTGTATAAGCAATTGATAGGTTATGGTCTAGTACCTTTAAATGCGCTAACTTAAAACCCAGCAGGATTCAGTGCTCAACAATGTGTATTTTCTGTTGAGTCTCTGCCTGAAATGGGCAATATTTTACCTTTGCTCTTTAAACTCCCTTCCTAAACGCTTATTTTCTTCCTATTGGCCAACTTCTGGAAACCTGTCAAAAGGCAGCACCCAGTATTTGTGATTCATTCTTTTGTTTGTGTGGAAGCTGCAAAAGCAAACTGTAAACCTACTTTACCTCAACTGGAGATGGAAGATGCTCAAATACATCTGTAGCCTGCATTTCAGCCCAAACCTGACCTAGAATATAGGAGTCACAAGCCATATATGATCTTATTTTTCTGCCCAAGCCCTTGTAAATGGGCATACACATGGGAAATGTGCCCAAAAAGTGCAAAACAATAATAATACCAGATGTAATATGCTGTTGCCAAGCAGTTGTAGGCTATTATTTATCCTGTTATTTGTATGCTAGAGTTTTTTTTGTGAGAAGGTGTACATACATTCACTAAGATGACAGTCTGACTTTGTGGCAGTCATAGCCCAAAAAAAATAGAAAATTGAACCATTACAATGTAAGCTTGTATAATGTTGCTACATAATGTAAATGCAAGACAATTTTTGAGAACGGAATAAAAAGCAAAATACTGCTAATATTTAACAATTACCTACTTAAGTGTCTCACAGCTAGGAGACCCCTGGTATACATCCTGGTCTTCCTTGGATCTTTCTGTGCGGACTATGTATGTTCTCAGCTGTTGCTCTTGTTGAGCGAAATGTTTCTCTACGTTGCTTCTACACAAACAATGATTTGCTTGAAAACAGCCTCAAATTCAACATACATGAGGGAAAATATTATTTCATGTTTTTAAGCAGACTTGGTTTCATATTTTCTTTGCATTTTATTGTTGTTGTGCGTTTTCATGTGTTTCTGCCAGAACTGATTTCTGTCAGGCTCTCAGTCTGATGCAGCAAAGTCTGGTTAGTTAAGAAGTTTTTTTTTTCCCGTCACAGCTGGGCAGTCCGAGTGAACAAGGCTGTCCCTGACACAAAAAGATAGGGCTGTGGAGGATGATGAATGGGGCTGTTTGAGAATGCTTCTCAGTTCAGCCACGCTCTCCATTGTGTCTGTCTCACTACAGGAAGCAGGGGAAAGAGACGCTAATTCAAAGTTAACCGAGTTTCAGATTCTCAATATCTCAGGGAATAATTAAATCCTCCTACTAATTAGTCATCAGAGACTGGCCAATGCAAGTTGGATCATCCTCTGAGGAACCTGCTGTGCTCCTCGTCGGGTCCATTTTTCTTTGTTCGGCACATCACAAGTCTGGAAACGGTGTGCAGTCATATGTGTGGTCTCGGTCCGAGAGATGCTCCAGGGGGAGACAGCCTCATCCAAAACTGAGATCAAACTGGACAGAGGACACTGTTATCTCACATTCAAGTTTCCAGCATTTAAACCAAATCCTAACAACAAAGGCATGGTCTAATTCCATGTTTTACAGCATCCAACGCTGGCCTTAATTTTTCAGTAACAGCATCAAACCATCAAACAGACTACACTCCAAGGTCATAGATTCTTTGCCACTGTCACCTGTTTTAAAACAAAAAAATTAAGCACTTTTCACAGTTGTATATACACACATATTAGATTAAAAAGCTGCAAAATTGTTCTAAAGAATGAATTTGAATGAGCAAAGAGTGTGTTAAAAGCCAGGTAAAAGCTTTTGATACACACAGCTCAAAAAAATTGCCTCACCTGGTCACTGCCTTGCTGATGGATCCCTCTTTGATTTGGTCACCACTGATCACACAAACAGGTATCTGCACACACACAAATGAGATCTGAGCACACACAGGCAACACAATAAAAGACACACTGGCTCAGACCCGGACTATAACTCGCTGTCCGATTGAGTTTGCAGGTCCAGTAGCAGAACATAATGAGGTTTTCACACTGAGACACTCCAGCTACAGAGAGTGGTGGTGGTGGTGTCGGGGGGATGATGTGGTGGGAGTCAGTGGGTGTGACACGGAGAAGAAAAAGGGGAAGGAAAAGAGAAAAGGCACTCAATGATAATGTATGAGCTGTCGGCAGTGCTCCGTGGTGGGGGAAAGAGCGCAGTGGTGCATTTAAAAAGAAGATTATCATGTCAAGATACAGTAATACCTCGCTGAACACTGATTTTCATTTGGTGTAGGTGCGCGGCTCCGTCTGTCTGGGTGTGAACGCTCGGAGTGGCTAATCAGGAGAGGTAGGAGGGCATCTGTGCAGGACATGTTGTCTTCAAATTGTGTCAGAAACAGGCGAAGATGAGCTAAAATGAGACACAAACACCACTGCTGGTTTCTTCTGGATTTCATGTCATCTTTCCCAAACCTCAAGGAGTGTTACACGACAATGTGAAAACAACGTGACAGGAGAGATGACTTAAAAGAGAATTATCACCCAAATCTGCAGCTCCTCCCAGTTACAGTTCAGTTTCTGCTCATTATTTGCTGTAAGCTGTGTGGCCTGAATCTGTACTGTTTTCTTTCACTCTCACAGCATCATTTTAAGTCACAAGGACCAGTTGTTTCAGTAAAGCTACGAAATTCCCATTCTCTAGTACCGCAAATTCACCCAAATTAAGGCGTTGGTACATCAATGTTGGGTTTCTTACTTATTCCTGCTGCCCTGTTGTCTAAATCCATAATCACAAAAGCATTATTTTACCATGTTATAGTTGCATAGAAGCAGATTTTGCACAATATTCAATATGTTCAAAAGTATTACATTGATTTTTGTGACTTTGCAGAAATTCTCATTTAAAGTGTTTATTCATTATGTTTCTAAAATCTACATAACTGTCCAACTTACTGCAAATTGTCACTGTTTATTGTAGTAAGAATTTATAGCACATACTTAGATTTGCATGCCAATGTTTACTGAGACAAATATCACACATAAATTTCATTTTGTGTTTCCCCGGCGAACAATGTAATTTTTCACGTTTAGGGTAAAATGAAGACGGGAATGCAAGTTCAGACTAAATGAGAAAATGGAAACAGAAAGAGCAGAAAAAAAGAAGATGCAGATGATTGTGCCAAAACTGAAAGGTGTGTTTCATTTGAAACTAAGCAGATGGGCGACAGGCCCAGCAGTACGTGGAGACAGAAAATCAAACTAACATGTAAAGTGTCTGCAAGTCCATTTGATTTCATGTCATTAATGCTGCTCTGCTACCTATATCTGCTGTAATTTATTAAATTCAAAGGCTTAATTCCACTGCTTGAATTGCTCCAAATCTGTGCAGTGATACATAATGCCTGATTAACAATATTTTACAGCAGCAAACTGCATTAGAGTGCGTTTGATGTTTTTTGTGTGAAACAGTCATGGTTGAACCAAAGGTCAGGAAGGCTACACAGACACCAAAAGTTAAAAACAAGAAACAATGCAGCATCCTAGTAGCTCAACAGGTTGATCAGTTAACCCATAAACAGGGGTTTAAGTTCAAATCTAGCCCATGGACCTTTGTTGCAGGTCCTTCTCCTGACTTTTCTGTTTCTCTCTTCCTACTGTCCTCTCAATAAAGCTGAAAAAGGCAAAAAAAAAAAAACAAACCCAAAAAACATCCAACAAAGTGACAATATCTAGCAAAGAGAAAAGTAAGTTTTCTCTCGGTTAATTTCATGCACCTTTTCCTCCTTGAGGTATATGACAGATGCTCAAAGTAAAAACAAAAACATTCTCATTAAAAATCAAGCATAAAGAAGCAACAAGAACTTTTACCTTCCCAATCATGATTGTGTCAGATTCTGTTCCGCCAGAGCAACCTCGTTTAATAATATGGTATTAGAATTTTGCTATTCTGTCTTTTTGCTCTAATTATCAGCTTGTTTGTGTATGTTTCTACCCAGCTGGGAACTTAAAATCAATATTTAATGAGTGTGTGGTTAAATATAGCCTGTGCCATGATTGGCAGATGTCAGAGGACTATTTTAAACTCTCTTTATATCTTTTCAGGTTCTCTCCAAGACAGATTCTGTGTATCCGAACACAGAAATTTGTGTTTTCATGTGAATAAAGACGTTAAGATCTTAGTTATGAGTCTAGTACTGAATTCTCAAGAGTTATCACACAACATTAGAAATGCAATCAATCTTCTACTTCAAACTTTCAATGCAGGAAAAATGTTTTGTCTTCAGTCATTACTAGCTGCCTGCTAAACCCCAGCATCTCCTCATGAGAGTTCATCAACAGTAAATAGCCTAAAGCACATACTTTGCTATGTGGTCAATTTGACAGTTGGCTAAGCACAGCTTGAGTATGTCAGCTAAAACTAATTTCTTTCTGCAGGCCTATAGCTGACTTTGATAGTCCAACATAAAGGCGCAGGTGCAAAGTAACACTTCTTAAATATCCATGTATTAAGTTAAGAGAAAGCAAATAATGTTCCACCTTCTTAAGTCTCTTCAGCCGGAATAGTTGTTTATCTACTCACATGCATTTTGTTCATTTCTGTAAGTATTTTTGCTTCATTTTTCCTTATTACTCCCCTCCCTTCATGTTTGTTCTGTTCCCAGCACTTTTGAACTCATTCCAACCGTTTCCTAAGCCTGCAGGCTAATTTTCTCCCTTTGCTTACCCTCCTCCCCCCCTCCTCCCTTCTCTGTTTAGGTGAGTCAGATCGCTGGACTGCATCAAGCTGAGTTCTGCTCTACTACCTCTTTCCTCCCTACTGTCCCTCTCTCACCCCCTCATCCCTCTGCTGTTTCTCTTTCTAATTCCTCAGATAGCTGACTGTGCACACAAATACATCTACAATATCTGTAAAGACTGGGAGAAGCAAAAACCATAAACAAACAAAGATGGAGAATATTCCACAATCTAGAATATAATAAATAGAGAGTACATTTATGTTTGATGTGTGCTGTTGGACGTGAATAAAGAGCTGTCTGGAGACGACATGCTACTGATTTTCCACATGTTTAACTCAGGCCACCATCCTAATTGTGTTTGCCATACACAATAATTACAAAAGACACAGCAGTAAAACTGACTAAAGCTGTCAGATACATTTAAAAATAAATAAGACTTTAAGAATAACACCGTCAAATCTATTATGTACACTATACCCCAGGATTCACCTCAACGTGAAGAGGCAGATGGCTTCCATCCCTGGGCCTGGTTCTGACGGAAGTTTTTCTAGTCCTTCCTCATAAAGGGGAGTTTATAATTTCTTCCCATTGTTGCCAGAAAAGTTTAGATTAGTTGAATTTCTCTTTAGAAATTTTCATACAATGTATGCTCCTTGAGATGACAGACAGTATGCTGTGAATCCTCTCTACATAAGTAAAATTGAATTGAACTGATCTTTGGAAGTTACAGTTTTCGTGTGATTCATGTTTCAGTCTGGCACAGCCTTAAGAAAACTGGTGTGTGAAAAAATTATCATTTTTTTCATCATTTCTTTGACTAGTGTATATTCTAAAATGTTTTTCTTCTCCTGTTTTGCTTCCATGTTGTCCACAGTGGTTTTTCCCTGGATGTGCATTTCTTTAATTTAAAGACCTCTTCTGGGACTATCCTATTTTTACCTTGTTAACATGTTAATATGGTGCTTTTTAAATGCACGCATTTCCATCCTGAAGCTGCCTTGTATGGATGGCCATGCCAAAAACATGCAATCAGACATCTGAGGTTTCATTTGTAACTTACTTCTGGAACCCTTTAAGCCAATGTGCAGATTGGGGCTTTCAGTATCATTACTCTTCTTTAGAATTGGTTTCTGCTTTGAACATGTTTAGCTAAACTCCTCCAATGTTGCTTCTTGCCATTAGACTAAAGTAGATTTGCAGTGTTTGACAGAGTCTTAGTTGAGCTGGTGTGCTCGAGCTCTAGAGAGCTGCAGAGGGGTTGTGGTGCATATCGGTGTGAACTTTATGGATCTGCACATTGTAAAGTCAGCAGCTGTGTGGAGTTACATCTAAGCAATTTCAAGTCAGGAAGGGATTCATTTTATACACAAATATGTGTTTTTGGAGTTTCAACAATGATCAGGGAAGAACTTCAAGTTTTACAAATATCAACCTGCAGTGCAAAACTTTTTTCTCCCTCTTCTGGCAGTGAGAGTAATTACATAAACACTGTTAATATTATGTGTGTCTCACCATTGATCAATTAGTTTTTTTTCCAAACTTCAATCTCTTCTCAGAATTTCGAGATCCTTTTCTATATGGAGCGTCAGAAGCTTTTCGCAGATGCTTACATGTTTTTCTGCCATACTCGTAGCTGCTATCCTTCTTCCATCTGTCACTATGGTTACTTCCCTTTACAGCCCTGTTAAACCAGTCATTGCTGGTTAATGTAGAACTCATTGCTACTGGTCTATGCAGGGATGTATCACAAATGTAAAACCTTTGTACAGAGATACTCAAATGGTACTGATATGTTCATGCAAATGTCCCATATTCTACCTTTAAACCGAGTTTAAAGATCAGAATAAAACCATACCGAGTGACTCATTCAATGTATCCTGCTGTATGGGGGTTTAAAGTGATACACAATCAACGTATAATGTGTGGCCATCATTGAATCCAGCTCAGCTTGCGTCAGTTTATTCATAACTTTTATTTTTTGTCATGCCAGTATGACTTTATGATAATCTGGAATAAATATTTTGATTTATCACTGCCTGTAATAGCAGCTTGTTTGAGATTCGTTTTACGCGTTTTTTTAATGTCTTTGTATGAAAACACACAAAAAGCGATAGAAGTAAATGCATCCATCAGTATTAAAATTACAAAGCTCTTTATATTTCATAATAAAACAACAACTCTATTCTTCACTTAATGTATTTCTCAGTGCTAAAGCACCTTGTAGACTGATGGCCTGAGGCTAATTTAGCTGCTTGTCACAACACTGAGCACTCAGTTATCCAAGGGTTAACAGTTTAATAATGCAATTGTGCCTGGGTTAAGTGTAGTGTGAAAAGAGGTAATAATCATTTTAGAGTTGACTAAGATTAAAGTTTGGCTTGCAGCCATTCTTACCCTGTGTTGGTTGTTAAAGAAGCTAATTAAACCCACATGAAAGCCCCTCCTCAGGAGCAAGAAAGATTAAACGCCCTCAGGTGGGTTCTCTCTCCGACTGCTGTGCAACAAAAATGGCATAACGATTAGACAGCATGCACAGTTTGCAGTATGTAAAAAATGGTTCTGCTGGGTGTGTTTTCAGATAGAGTATTAATTATAATAAAGATCCCACTGATGGAAATAACATTCTGATATGTGATACTAATATTAGATTACTAGACGTGTAAGAAGAGCTGTGCTTACCGTGTCGTCTATGCAGCTTGTTTTAGGTTTGGTGTAGTGATTAAAGCATTTTCAACTTGGATGTTTATTGATTCATCAGATGAACTTGCTGCACTTGTCATTAAAGCTATTATCTGCTGTCTTACATAATTACACTAGGGAAAATGCTCTTCTTTCTTCATAATGTGTATGTGCATGTCCTCAGTGTGTGCATTATTTTCCAAATGCCTCGTTCAGATAATCATTAGTGAATGAACTGAGGATCCTCTTAGAGTATGTTTAACCTATCTTCTGATGAAGCCCCCTTGTGTGATCGTCATTTCATTTGTTTAGAATACAGTGCTGTGTACTGCTTTGTTCTGTATGCGGTCTCACTGAAATGTGAAGTGAAGCAAGTGCACAGCTGTGTCTTCAGGCTTCTGCACTTTGACACTTGCATTAAGATGCACACACACAAACACACACATGCACATGTGCCACAGCAGCTTCCTCTTTGCCTGGCCGGAATTTGTAAGCCCTGAGCTTCAGCCAAGCTCCTGTTGCTGAGGGTGAACCAGCTGCACACTCATCCAATCCTCCTGCCAGTTCTGCTGCTAATGGAACAGCCCAGTGCACCCCTGTCCACCCCTTCCACAAGAACACATTTGGTACAACCCATTGGTGCTTCTCTAGCTGGTTTGTCACTGACTCAGTAGTATCACAGCAGTCAGCCAAACGGCAGCCAGAGCACACACACAGACACACACCATCAACACCGCACACACACACTAAGAGTGAGGACATAAGAAGAGAGAGTTATCAGAGAGAAGAAAGGAAACCCTCAGCTTCCACTCTTACTCTTCTGGTTGTTTTGCATCCCTGATATGACCCTGTTCAGTCCAAGATGTGAGTATATCGGAGTATATTCCCATATATGCATGTGTATATGTGCATGCATGTGTTAGTTGATGTTTGCATGCAGCACACTGTTTCTGAAAGACAGTATTTTCCACTGTGCCTCTCTATGCTCTTCCCCTTGCTCATTTCTGTGCTTTATCCTAAAGCTCAGGTTCTTTCTTTCTCATTTGTGCCTCTTAGCTGTTTTGTCTGGCGTTCTCTGCACCTACTACACATTGATCCAAACAGATGGGGGTTTGGAAAAGGCACTGTGGTTATGTTGGGGGGGGAGCTCGACTTTATGGCTGTGCCTCAGATAAATTTACACCAAAAAATGTGAGCTACTGGATCAAAGATAAACTTGCTTCCCACACTGGCAATGTCAGCACCTGCTCTCTGGACATAAAGGCGTCTGAGTCAGAAATGGCCCAAGGCTTAATTATGTTGTGCTCCCAAATCCGTGATGATGAATTGCGCCTACATTTCTTGTTTTCCCTTCTCATCCCCTGTTCAGCGGATAGTGTTTTTATGAACAATACTTAATAGCAGCACTTTCCCAGGTATGCAGGCAGAGCGGCTACATCCACTCACAACTTCCACACTACTTCAGAAACAACAATCTGCTGAGAAACTACATGTCTGCTGGGAAAGGAAAGGCTTCAGACAAGTGCAATGCAGGCTGGAAAAACTTCACAGTGAAAGAAAAACTCACCTTAGTGTGACTGTGATTTTGAATGATGTGGGATGTTTTCAGGATCTGTAACTGAATGTCCTCCTCGTTATAATTCAAGAGCTTTTCACTCGCCTGCTGTTTTACTGCTGTGGTGTGTAGATTCTGTCTCATTAATCTTGGCACACACCAGCATCTTTCTCAATCTGTCACATATTCATATCAGCCTAACGTGATAATCCATGGTGTCGGCTATGTTGACAGGGATGCCTGTGATTAGACTGCATTTAGTCCTGAAAGTGGATCTAAGGCTTCACGGTTGCTACTTGGCTCAAAGCCTGACCTGAGGTCAAATGCAGTGTGGAAGATGTTCCAAGTCACTGCAAGCTAGGATAAGTGGAATTAAAAAAATATCACAAAGCGGGTTGTTTTTAAATAGAATGTAATAATGTGTAATGATAACTTGAGTGAATTTCGGTGTAATTTTTTTTAAAGAAATTGCTTACATTTTTTAAATAATGCGTTAACATTGACAGTTGGTATCACTGTGGGACACAAACCCATGTCTCCTGGGTGAAGGTTTAGTGGTTGACCCATTTATCCACCCCGACCTCCTCCATATGTGGATTTTTGTGCTCTTTATTCTGCCTCATCTGATTTCCTAAAGCCTTTCAGGTAGAAAGCCCTGATGACAAACGTTTCCCACTATACACTGAGTAGACAGAAAAACTGTAGTTTCTCAGGAATTCAGAAAAACTGAAAAATTCAGAAACTAATACATACAGTCGATGTAAAATCTAGCGATGTGGTCTTGGCTAAAGTTGAATTATTTCGAGCTATTTACCCTACAGTTACTCACACATTCTAATATATCTGCAGATCAGTAGAATATATGTAAATTTGATAGTGACTAAATTAACTTAACTCATTAATTGTAACTGAATTCTTTAATTACATTTGCAATCTGGACTAACATCAGCATCTGCTACATTTTTTACACCCACCTCCATATGTGGGCAACCAGACTGTGGACTGATTAATAACCTTGAAAGGAAGCGAGGGCTAAACAACTCTGTGTGTATTTAAAAACCACACACGGTGAGAATGGCCTCTTTTATGATTTATGAAATGTTTAAAACATCAGCAAAATGCATCGCAGTTTGTCAAGAGGAAACAGAGAGAGAAAAACATACAGATCTGATTAATTGTAACTCAAACTGCACATGAAACAAATACTGTCAGTTTTGCGGAAAGGCTCAGAGTTGTTTTATATATACAGAGGTATAGAAATGAGTAAAGTGTAGTCCTATCAAAAAATGTCATTTTGTACTAATCCAGTTTTTCTGCTTGATAGCAATTAATATTTTATCTTGTCTAATTGGTTCTGAGTGAAAATGATCAAAAAGTTGTCAGATTCAACAATGCCAGTAACAATTACATCAAAAGAAGTCGCAGTAATAGGCAGTAAAAGGGGAAATGTACCATGCAGAGAAAGAAAACAACACAAGAAGAGCACATGAATATCTCACTGCAGCAGGATTTTCTTTTTTTCTTTTTTTTTTACCAAGGTACGAAATCGTTTCCTAAATCTGACAAATCAATCTTGCAATCCTAATTTAAATGATTGTTGCAAAAGAATTCAGTCTTAATTACTTTGTTTTTGCTGGAATGTTTGAGAAAGGAGAAAAAAAGCTACGGGAGCAGGATTCAAAATCAATTTTTGATTGAGATGCCTCCAAAAAAACCAGTGTCAGTCATCAGCTCAAGCATTTGTAATCTGTGTTGAAATTAGTTACGTGATTTTAGGTGCTGAATTGAATTAAATAGAAAAATACACGAAACATTTAAGGATGCGGTTCAACCTACTGCGTGGAAAATTGAAGAATCAGGAAGAAATTAAGTGATTATAGAAGGCAGCAAATTTAGCTGTTCATCTGATTATATTATTATCTTATCTCCCACACATCACAGACTTCAAGCTTGTGTGTGTTTGTGTTTGTGTATATGTGTGTTTGTCTACGTGTGTGTGTGCGTGTGTGTGTGTGTGCATGTGTGTGCGTGTGTGTGTAATCATATGCAGAGGATGGAAGAAGCTGCTTGCGAACATAAAACGAATGCAGTGAACAAATACCCCGAGTTGGCGTGTTGCAGAGTTCATGACTGCCATTTCATTTTTGAGTTTTTACAGTTGCACACATGGATTTCTAAAGGCAGGGATGTCTTTTCAGTGTGTGCAGGGAAGTGAAAGTACAGGTTCAGAACTCAAGGACACTTCAGCAGGGTGGATGCTGACTGACTGGGGTCTTCAGGGGGAGTCCAGTCGGTGCACGCACCCCTCTCCTGCTTCCTCTGGAAACTCAGAATAAGAACAGCTTTTCTGCTTTGTTGCTATGTAATTTTATTTCCAGGTAGTGTTGTGATGAAACCAGCTTTCACTTTGGCTCTGTATGAAGTGATGGTTTGGCACAGAGCCTGACATCCGCTGATACAAAGCACAGTGACTGACCTCAGAGGATGAGGCTTTAGAACTCATTATGTGTGATCTCATGTGACCTTGATGTGACCTTTGGTGCACTTTACTTCTATTTTTTTTACAAACTAGCTGTCTGTTATCTAAATCTCCTCTTTGATTTCTGTATCTTCCTGCCAGTTTTTAGCCAGAATCTGCTGGAGTTGTTCCTGCTTCCGCTGGTTTATAATGACAATCATGACTCACAGTGGTAATGATACGATCACCATGCAGGCATATCAGCTTAATGACGAGGAAAATATACCTCTGGAACGGAAAAATAATCTGTCAACAACCAGACAGCAGTTCTCCTTATGTTGCAGAAGTGATGCCATGTTTACGTAGTTTCATAACAACCGAGATGGAGCTGCATTTGTCACTGAAATTCTAACATAGATATGATACTTGTTTAAACATCTCAGTACTGATATTGAAACCATACCATTTGAGCTAACACTAACCCTAACACTTAAAACAGCAGGAAAAGAACATAGATCTTAAACTTCTTTGTGTGTGCGATTGCCATGTCAAACTAATGTCACACATGCTATGTTTAGTTACATGGGCATGGTGTAACTATGGTATCTTTCGCTTGTACGAACCTGCTGCTCTTTGAATCCTTTGAACAAGCTGGCCTGTCTGTTAGGGAGATGCTTTGCCAAGTTGGACATGTTGGCTCCTTTGGTTTGCGTAGGTTTAAAACATCTTTCTCAGACAGGCTTTGTAGTGTCTGTGGGCTCACACTGACTGTCGACTGTGCTTGGCAAATAATTCCACATTCCGCTGTGTGTCCCTCCTATGTTGACAATATGTCAATACATCCCTCAGTGCAACTCAGGAAATACTGATTAAAATACTGCAGCACTATAGCATAGACTACAGGACCTTCTTATTGTCAGGGTATTATTATATCTTTCAAGTGTCAGCATATTGTGCAACACCAGATGTACATAAGGTAGCCTGAGCCATTTAAACACATACAGTGTAGATGAACTAGCATTGTTTTATATAACGTATTCATGCTGAGGTTTTTCTTCCCCTTTGTTTAATTCAAAATCCTAAAATAATAAGGATTTTTTCAATAATTAAAAAAGCCAAAAAAGACATAAATGAGAAATACAATCATCCATAACTTACCCCTTCTTACAAAATATAGTAAACAGCATAAACAGATATCGAATGATAGAAGTCAAACACAGCTGTGGCAACATAAAATATGTGTTGGAAGGAGAAGTTATAATTTTTATCAGACATTGCACATCAGTAAGCACTCCTTTTGCTTGCATATGACTACATTACATTACAAATTCCCCTTATTTCCTTCATCACCTCATGTTTAATGGCGTTGCACAATGTAATAAATAATATACACAGACATTGCATGACGGGATTCCATTTTTGACCAACACTGCACATTAGTAAACACTTTTCCTTACACATGCCTACTCATGCTTGCATACAGATACATTACATTAAACATTAATTTGAAGGACACTTTTGTCTAAAGCAATGTGCAGCTGTAGGTGCTGTTAAGTATTTATGAATTATTTATAGACTGGTTATAAATGTGAAATAGGGCCAGTTAAATTTAAGTGATATTGCAATTGGTAATGGTAAGAGTAAATAATGTATACCGCATCTCAACAGCTCTTACAATTCCTTTTTCATTTATCATCACCACAGTGAAAGCTATTACTGTATAGTGCAGGTTATTGTAGGGAACATATGTTCTAAGTGGTATTTACATTGTCCTGTGTGTTTAAATAGTCAACTAGGGAGTGAGAATCCAAACAAAGGATTATATTCATCACTGATTAACTATATTTTTCATTTAATACATCTACTAACTTCGCAAAACTGCTAAAAAAAAAAAGCAGAACTCTTCCGAGTTTGCAGTAAAAGAAGAGTTCATTTTTTTCTGTACCTCACAACAGAAAATCAAAGAGAAAACAAGCAAACTGTATTTGTGTGTGTGTGTGGGCTTATATGTGAAGTCTACACCGGGGAAGCTAACTGTGGTGTACAGGATTTTGTTTACCAAATAGCACTCTGATTACCTCCTGAGGTTTTGCTCCTGTTGAGCGAGACAACTGTGCTCAGCAGCATCCTCCCCTCTCTTCCTGTGTAATGGCTTCATCATGCAGTCAATCATACAGTCTTCGTGTTGCTCGGCAAACGCATCAGAAAAACTCGGTTTTGTTTTCCTGCCACACAATACTAAGCCTGTGTAAAGAATTGTCCATAATATTTTCAGAAATGAAGGGCAAATCTTTTGTCCTCTTAGTGAAAAAGTATATAGTTGTTGTTATTCTACACTGATGTATAAACACTGTGGCCTGTTCAGTTTTACCTGCACAGTATGCAGTATTTTTAATATGATGCACTTTAAATTGAGTTATTTTGAGTATTTGAGGCTTCAATGCAATTTTATTCAAAATAGTAAGATGGTTTTGGCTGAATTAAACTAACAATAAATGCTTGTTTGTTCGTTGTTTTCAAAAATGCGTTTATCATACTTTAAAAACTGTGTTCACACTTAGTATATTTGGAAATGTCAGCCTTATTCCCTCAAATACGGTCATTTTTATACATTTTGGCGCATTAAAAACTTCCTCATATTCAAGCATTGTCTATATTCCTTACATTCAGTGCACATTACTGGTGTGCATAAATGCACGGTTCAGGCAAACAGTGGTGAAGGCGTCAGCAGGGTGCAGCTCCTCACCAGCAGAGACTCTGTTGGCTGCAGAGAAGCCATCCAGCAGGTCACTGTTTGACCATAAACTGTCAGGAAATTATCTCTGCTGTGGGAGGTAAAGGCGCATACACATGTCCATATTTCTTTTCACACATTCAGACCCATATTTAATTAATTGTAGCTTCCAGCCATTTGACAGTCACGCTGTGTGAGTGTATGTGCAGCTGGCCTGGTCACACTCCATTCACCACCCATCTGTCCATGTCAGGCCGGACTCCTCTCCTCCTGTCCACTCTCCCTTCTCTATCCCCTCTTTCCTCCTGCCTTCTCCCTCCTTTTTTTTTTACTTACCTCTGGTAAATCGACGCAAAGCAACTACAGTACGAGCAGCGATCCTGTAAACAAGATGCCTAATTGTCAATCAGAACATGTGTTTAACAGATATGTGGTTTAGCTTTGGGAAGAAGAGGCTGTTTATAATGTGTTGGTGCGGCTCAGACGGGAGACAGAAATAGAAGTGAACAGCAAGTTTAAAGTTGCTAGAGCAGTCAAACAGGGTGTGAAGGAAGATGGATATGAAAACTGGCTACAGTCAGTCCTTTCTGGCTCTTTCAGTGACGGAGCCAGACCATTTTTAAAAGCGTGGCCAAGCTGGGACTGGTACTCACACTGAGGTGGCAAAGAAAACCGATATCTTGTTAGTTTTCTTTCTGTGTGACAAATCACTGTGGCTCAAAAAGTCATTTTTTTGTGGTCAATTGCTTTTATATTCTGCTTATGCAGGAATGACCGACCATGTAAAAATAAATAATTTCTTACTCTGATATTCAAGAAATTCAAACATTGTGGTATTACAGTTTAAAGTGCATTACTCCCACAGGATAGATTTTCTGGATAACGCCCTTACAAAAATTTGTCTTGGGACAGAACAGAAGTATTCTCTCCCATTTGGACATTATTTTGAAAGTAATTAAAAAAAAAAAAAGCAACAACCGACCACATCTGCCTTCATGTAAAATCATGGATCCATTCATTTGCAAATCAAAGACTTCAGTTTCAGGGACTTAGGGGGATATTTTTGACTCGTATTTCCTTTTTTTGGGCCTTTTTGTTCTGTTTTTTGATTGGTCAGGGGTCACGTTAATGCTTGAAATCTTTTGCTTTAAGTTTGGAATCACTTTAATTTACTTACACACTTACACACTCCGAGTATGTGTGTAGCCCTCTACTACCATAGATCACGTCTCTTGTGTTCAAATAATTTGTTTTCAATGTTTTGGAAAGCACCTTGTAACTCCAGTGTTGAAAGTTTTAGTTATTATTAAACTTGAGCATAGGATAAACATGCACCAGCAATTTGCATTTCGGTTAATCATCTGAACAGTCTTCTAAGTGTGTTTTGTACTCTTCCTTTGTTGTGCTCTGCTTCTCTTTACTGTATCATTACAAAGTTAATTGGTTGTTCTTTCATTCAGACATGAGCATGAGTGGAGAGTTGAAGTCAAGCCGCTCCAGGGCAGCCAGTAAGAGGGCCAGCAACACCACTTATGGGTGAGTACGAACCCCCCCAACACACACACAAACACACGCGCGCATTCTAATACCCCCACACAGTCAGAGACAATCATGTGCCCTATTATTTTCTGCAGCCCTTTATCTGTAACTCAGTGGTTGCACCTCAGCTTTTCCAATCATTACTCGTTATTAGCTTCATACCAGCTGTGTGTGTAAGCTGCCATTGATTTTAGCCAAAGGTGCTGTCTCCATCAGTCAATGTTTTAATCTATCTGTTGATGTACTGCACACTTATGCCTGCTGGTGATTACTGTTTATTGCTGCCATTTCAATACGCCACTGTAGAGATGCACTAACGTAAACTGTGTGCTTCGAGGGCTGGAGGAGGGGAATGGAGGGCAGTGGGAGAAAGAAGAGTGTGTGTGGGCCTATTTGAATTCATTCACGCCTTTATTACTCCAGCTCTCTCCTTGAACTGCATCTTTTACTCAAGCTGCAGCTCTGCTGGCCTGAGCTCCTCTAATGAGCGCAAACCACAGCAAGTTCTCTTTGTGTGTGTGAAGTTTGTGTTGATTCAGATTTCGTCGCTCTCACCCCCCTGATTCTTGCAGCGTATTTTCTCTTACATGTCCTCTGGAAGTCCATATATTGTCCTTCATACTGCCACTGCTCACTGAGTTCCACTTGCACAGATACAGAAAGATAATAATACTGTGAATGGCTGAATCTTTAGAGCCAATTTTTACTTTTTGCTGAAAATAGAGATACAATAGTGAGAGGAGAGATTTTTTATTAAAGCAACTGGGATAGACAAAACATGAAAACAGAGCTTTAAAATGCTTTGCAGGACACCCTCCCAAGGATACCAGAATTATAAATTGGTTAGGGATACGAACACGAATTGAAAATGAACATTAACAGATGTAATAGTATTGAGGCCAACTTGTTTGTGCCGAGCTTAATCAGCAAATCTCATTATTATTCTGTCTTCTGTGCAAGTGGGGCTCCACATATGTTTCCAGCTCCACACTGAATACTGATACTTTTCCATCCGAGGCAGCTCCATTTCTGTCGCTCCGTTGGTTCTATCATCATCATAAAGTAGCATGTAGAAGTACAAGTACTGCAGTGTTGGACATTATGTCCCCAGAATGTCCTTTAAAACAACTAATCCAGCTCTCTGCCTGCGCTCCCTCTGACCATCTCCTCCTAAACCTTAAACCCTAAAACATTATTTATCCATTCCACCGTGAAGTTATTCAACAACGTGCAGCCATGCATTAATGAGGTTAGTCATACAACACACACATGCACACACACTCGCACACAATGACTAACCTCAAATGGAAAACACCTGAGGTATCAGCCCTGATATAGTCCGCCTGATATTTCACAGTGATGACATGGACTTAAAACTGGCCAAGTTGGATTTCTGTGGCCGCACATCAAGCTGGCTAAACTATGAACCTGTCCAGCCTGTTAACACACAGAGAAGAATAAGATGAATGGTCTGTGGCCCCACTGGGAGGCTGTGCACAACAGATTTTAAAAATGCTCACAGTGGTGACGCTTATGAGCTGATGCTGCACAAGTATAAAGCCATTGTAGTTTAGCATATTAGCAATGAACTCATCTTCTATAATCAGTGGAAATGTCATTAGTTTTGGAGTTATTTGTACATAAACTACAGAGCTGGACAGTTAGAATTTTGACCTGATGGTGGAATTAGATGTAAATTCAAAGGATCACCAGAATCATTACAATTCATCCAGAAGGGAGCACATAAGTCTGGAGGAAAAAATCCATTTGTTCAAGACCTCACAGTGGAAGTAGATTAAAAGTCAGAGGATCACAAAAGTAATTAGGATTCCTGCTCTGGACCCCATTACTGTCTGTGCAAAATTTCATGACAATCCATCCAGCAGCTGTAGAGGCACATCAACATTGCCACTTATGAAGCTATGCTGCCAGCATGGCTCACAATAGTCACATGGACATAATGGGAAACTGTGAACATAAAAAGAATGAGTAAATGGTTCATTTTTCATGTTATTTGGAAAGCAGCGTGCACATTTTCTTCTGCATACAATGTTATGAGTTCTGCTAAAAATGAGAGACATAAATTCCGAAATGATCCAATCTACATGATCATTTCCCAGAAACAGACACCACAATACAGCAACAGTCACAAATGTAAATGATGGGCGAGACAGCGACCAAAAATCTCTCTGTCCAGACTCCAGTAATCCTGCTCTGTGCTGCTGGCAGCAGTGTGCCCTGTCTACTCCCTCCTCCCACTGTTCTCACAGAGCCGGCCAACAAACACTTCTGCCTGTGGCCTAGATTACTTTGCGAACAAACTTTCATGTCTTAGATGCTAAAGCAGTGTAATCTGCTCATCCAACACCATGCGGGCTACCAGCATTTCTGAACTGTTATTGCTAGAAAGTTGGATTATTGAGTTCAAAATTAAATTTTCATCCTCTATCTTTAGTTAAACCCAACAAAAGCTTGTCATTTTTTCATTTTTGCGTCTTAAAGCAGCAAGTCGTTTCTTGTCGCGTGACGGCAGGCCCGTTTTTTTTCTTCCTCTCTTCCTGCTGCTACTCTCTCTCTCTCTCTCTCTCTCTCTCTCTCTCTCTCTCGCTCTCTCTGTCTCTCTCTCTCTCGCCTATTTTTCCCCCTCAGGCCATTTGCTCCACAGCGACCCCGACAACATATGGGTGTTGTCATCATTTATCGTTTGTACTTCCTGACTGTCACAGGTCCCCTCCGGCTTGCTGAGGCCCAGCTGTGGAAGCAGGGATGGGCTGGAGTGAGCGGCAAGCGATTCACAGCCCAGATGCTGTTGCTGTTGCAGACGTGCCCTCTGTGTGCTCCAGTGCGCCTCAACAAAAGCTGTGAGCTCACTGTACTGCGTGGCCCTAATAGGGAGGCTCAGGTGCCACAAGAAGGGTCTCATGGGTGCAAGTGTGTATATGTACACAATTAACCCATGACTTGGTTTGAAAGACATGGGCAACCAACATAAAATGCTTTTATTGTTCAGAAGTTATTTTGTCCTTTTTCTACCTCAATCCAACATTAACTCAGTTAGAGGCCCAAAAGATCAATTACTCAGCCCAATCTCTCCTTCTCCACGATAATTTTCGCAAACTTTTATAGTGTGCTCTTGCAAACCTCACGCTTTGTTCATGGTTTATGTGGTCGTAGCAGTGTAAATGCCCAGTCTGTTTCGAGGTTACTACAGTGCTCGTTTTTACTATCTGCTCCATTTTGCATCTCAGTGGAGAGTGGAAGCAGAGCGGCACAGAGGGAGGAGAGGGGACTGGCCCCAACACCGAGTGGCAGAGTGTACCGAGCATCTGGTCTGGTATTTTCGTCTGCTTTCTCCATGCGCTTCATTCTTTTAATATTCTCTCATCTGTTTTAATTATCAGAGGGGCCAGTCATAGAGGAGCGAGGGTGAGGATGGAAACGATTGCAGCAGGCCCATCTGTTATATAGGCTCAGAGAGGCTGTTGGGGGGGCAGAGAGAGGTAGATGTGAACTCTACACTTGCCAGGAGCAGTGGGTGATGATGCCCTTATGTCCTGTGCGGTACACAATGAGCCACAACTTTAGGACTAATCTGACGGTAGATATTGGAGTAATGGATGAAAGAGTGACAGGAAATAGTTAATTTATGTGATATTTCGGATTACTTACAACTTTAGGGACGTTAGTAATGAACGGTTTAGATCAGAAACAAAGTCATTCAAAGTTATTTAAAAAGGAAGCCAAAGTTGAACGGATAAATCCAGACTGACATTGGCATTAACATCCGTCACAGTTCCTCCTTCCGTTACAGCTTTCGACCTCCTGTTTTGTTCTAAACGGTGCATGGTTTACACCTGGCTAAATGATAATGTCATGCCGTTAGACTACGTTGTAATGATGTCACCATGTTCTCTAAGCTCAGCTGTTGATTTGGTGTGTGTAATGTCATTAGAACTGAAATTATGTCCAAGGTTATTAAAATAAAGGCAGAATTTGTAAACCAGGATTGTATTTAAAAGTATGCTAGTACTGGGAATCGTGCCTAAACTTACAGTGTGCATCTTTCTTTTTTATTTTTCTGTATCTCATTTGCTCCCATGCAACACTCGACACTTGTTTTGACAGATTGTATATGTGTATCTAGCCCGAGGCTCGGTTGGCTGACATCTGTAAATCTACCACAAGCGGTGGAAAAGCAAAGGGCAAATGGAGGCAATCTGCAGTAAAGAAAGCAATGCTGAAGTTCACCCGTTTTTATGAACGACCTGCTTCTGCCGGATATATTCTCGTGGCATCACTCTTCATCATCATAACACAGCTGACTGCCAGCTGTTATGATGTCCACCCAGAGCTTAATGTGGACACACAACATTGTGATTTTTTTTTAATTAAATGACATATAAACGGTATTTAAAAAGAGATGAGTACACATGGTGCAAGGTCACAGGGTATTTATTTATAGTTACGTAATGAAACAACATGCTGTTGCGTGTATCACATTAATACATAAATAAGCATGTAAAATAGATGCAGAACTTGATTAAAAACACCCCCTACGCTCTTCCCAGCATGCATTTCAGGTTAAAATGTGATTTGTGCACAGGTTGTCCCTTATCTATGCAGGAATCTAGTGTGAGCTCGTGACTGAAACTGTGTCACTGTGGGGAAGAGCTACAATAAACATTCTGCAGGCGACCACGTTCATTTCCTTTAGGACATACTTGTCCTGTGTTTGCTGGCTTTGCAAGAAGCCATGGTAGGATGGTTCTGATGTTTAATAGATTTTATACACATTTGGAAAATCAGCTAACAAAGGAAAATAAGACGAAATAGGGAGAATCATCTACTGCAACATGCCTTAGTGTGGGTTGATCATTCGCTGAAAAGCTCTGTGGAGTAAACTCCAGTTTACAGTGATGAATTTCTCACCATTTAGTTTGTCCTCACAAATAGCATCGCCATTCTGCTTATGTCTGCACCTTGGTAAAATGAAGTTAAATCAAGTGTGGAGAGAGTTCTTTGCCTGTGTGACTAATATACCAGTGTTTTCATTGTGAGCAGCAATGTTTTCTGGCAGACAATGAAGCCACTCAGTTCTTATGACTGACTGTGCAGCAATCATGAAACAATTCGAGACCCACGGTGTGTTTGTGTTCATGTTTGATATCATGACTCATTCCCAACTCAACAAGATTTCTGTATTGCATTAATCTGTGTGTTGTTTTGATCGAAAGCAGGAAGAGATGAAGACACTGATATCATCCAAACAACCCAATGTGAAAATCTATATGCAAAAACAGCAATACAACTCAAGGTGCATTCAAGAAGTTACAACATTATGCCTATGAAAAGCAACAACAAAAAACATCTAATTTAAAGTCGACAGGCTTCCCATGCTCTACCTGTGCAGGGATGCACTGGAACACTTTCTGGAGTCCCGTTCTGACCACATGAAAGTGCACATTTGTAGTTTCACCATGGACCACGAACTTATGCAGGGAGCACAGAAAAAAACATGTATATAAAGATGGGAGCTGGGATAACCCAGAGACTCTTCAGGGGAAGAGCCTGCAGTTTCTGAGACTAAGTGAGCCGCATCAGGTCAACAGCACAACCTAGAGCTTGCTTGTCGTTTTATTTGACATTCACAGGATTGTGCATTGTGAATGTTGACGGTACCCCAGGGTTGGAGTGTCAACTCAGAGCTGAGCAATGCTGAGATATCTGAGGAGGACATTCGGCACAAACTCCCTGAAATGTGTAGTGAGTACCAACATGCGGCCACTCACAATGTGTTGAAAACGCAGAAGTTTTGGTTCAATAATGCAACCGCCACTCTCCCCCCACCCTGTTGGCTCCCAGCATCTTATTTTCTTCCACATTAAATCTTCACCTTAAAATGAAATTTAGATTGAAGGTTCATCAGTTTGACACACTGGAGGAGATTCAGTGTGTACCTGAGAGTGTACACTCAGAACAGGACTTCAAGGTAGCATTTCAAATGTTACTTGAGCACTGGGAGCAGTGTATCTCTGCACAACACTACTTTGAAGTAAACAGCAGCCAGATTTACACGAGTTTGTTGCTTTTAATAAGTGCAGTGTCAAAACTTTTTGATCACTCCTCACACTGTACTCGTATACAGAAGAGGTTCAACAAAGCAAACCAGACTCAATAGTTAAGGCACTTCAATGCTTTAAACAAAGCACTGGTTGCATCAGTCAACAGCACCTCAAAACCCACCTACTTCCATCCCACCTTTTCAATGTTGGAAATGTAGCTGGCGACCATCCGACATGCACTCCACCACATCAAGCAGCGACTGGCCAAGACAGGAGAAAGAACTCTGAACTTCTCTCTTAAGCCTTTTTATTCCTCTCACAACTACTTTTGTCTCTTTTTTTATATCCATGCACAAGTGACTGCCAAGTGAGGAGAGACTGTGACTGGCTGAGTGATTGCGTGAGGGACCGTGAATGGCAAGCATATCACTGTGGTGGCAGTTTTTGCTTGTCCCGTGGCCAAAAACAGCCCACTGACTCTTTATGAAAGCGTACTGCGCCCTCCCCTTCCGCTCCAGCGTCGATTTTACAGCGTAAATGCTTTTTTATATTTTTCTGTCCAGCTTTTCTCTCTGTCCTTTGTTAGCTTTCTTTCTGCATGGCTGCACAGACGATGTGCGGTTCACAGTCCATTCCTGGGAGATGGCTGGGGCTGTACTGTAGGTAAAGGTCAGTGCAGTCCGAGGTGGATGTACTGCTGGGGAAAAGGTCACTCTCTGCAGAGAAGAGAAGGAAAGTGCATCTGCTGGTTTCTGGGCCATTGACAAAACCTCTGAGACAGTGCAGAACAACAGAGACAATAGGAGATGGGTGGATAGAGAGAGAAGTATGAAGGTCGGAGCGACAGAGTGACATGCTGGCTGCAGACATGATGTTCTGTGGAGATAAGGTCATCGGCCAGCGGTAGTGACACCAGCAGCTCAGGGCACAATGGCAAGAATAACTATGATCGTGTGAAATAGAAATATTTTCTAGCTGTTTCAGTGGGTGTATGTGTATGTGTGTGTGCTGGTTTATATCCATATATTCTGTGGTTCTGAGCATTACAAAGCCAGATGAGTTATCTCGTCTGTCCTGCAGGCTTATCACTCCATAAGAGTTGGTCCCTCTGCTAATGAAGTCATCTCTATCCCTGCTGCCTCTACTCTGGGAGGAGAAAAGTAAGGGAAGCAGGTAGAAAATTGAGGGAGGGAGGCATGAATAAGGACTCATGCAAAAAGGTGAAAGACAGGCAGGGTGTAATACAGAGTAACTGCAGTGAAGAGGACAAGTGTGAAACAACTGAAAGAGAGAGGAGTACACAGGAGAGAAAAATGCAGAGAGAGAAAGAAATAACAGCAGTCAAGGAAAGTGAGGGGTGAAGAAAGCAAAGGAGGAAAAAAGCAAGTGAGCACTGCACTGCGTGTCATTGGCCCCCTGGCGTGAACAATCCATCTCAAATTGATCTTCCAGCTCGGCCCAGCAGGGCATTCTGAATCAATCTCAAATTGATCTCTGTGCCAGAGGTCGGGAAAACTAGCAGTGGAGCTTATCAGAAATATAGTGGTGCTGGGAGGATCTGACAGGGAAACTTATCACACTGCACAACAGGAAATGGGCTCTGAGCCCCCGGGGCAGCAAGAGGACGAGTCTGCTCCCTGTACACACACAAACCGCACACACTATCACACACAGATTTAATGTCTCTGCATGTACCCAACACAACCATACACTGACACATGCTCCCCAGCGTTCAGCACAGTACAGAAAGACTATGCCGTGCATAGACACAGGCGCATAAACACACAAGCTCAGACACGCACCATCCAGGTGTCAGTGTGCACCTACAGGCTACCTCAAAAAATACAAAGTTTGTCGGAGCCCAATATGTCAATATATTTTAAGTTAGACAGGTGAGATTCGAGGCCTGGAGCTCTTAATGACTTATAACACATTTAATGTGTCCTCAGCAAGGCTGTGTGAAAGGCCGCAGGAAGGACGATCAATATCGGCTTGCGTTTAGACGGTCAGTCAGCTTAGGGGAGCAACCTGCTTCTCCAGGCCCAGTAAAAAATAACACCACATAAACAATTGCTCAAAGGTGACTTTCACTAGTATCTCTGGAAACACTCAGGAAATCCAGTGCAGGAGTGCAGGACCTCATTTAATGTGCGTGTGACAGCTTCTTAAGTACACAGAATTGGTAAAGTTTGTAGACTCCAACATTGCTGTTATTACAGCCCAGTGGCCAGTGTTCCCATTTATACTTCTAAGGGACTGCAGATTCTCAGTGCTATTTCTCACTTCTCGTTGCTTTCTTGTGTCGCCAGATTGAATCTGACAGTGTCTTTACAGAGCACGACGAGGGACCAGAACCCACAGAAAACTAGCTTGAAGTTCATTTGGATGGCAGAGAGAGTTGCAGAATGACACAGAGATAGGATGAGGGGAGCAATACAAGCAATGAGTGCAGTGGAAGGAGTGATGAGGGGAGGGTGTGTTTGGGCTTGTCAGCGTTCGGGAGGCAGCAGGAGAGCCTTTTCTGTGGCCTGGACTGGAAAAGCTGTATGTCAGCACAGAGGGGTAATGGGGGTTAGCAGGGGGAATAGGGGGAGTGAAGATGAGCATGTGAGTACATAAAAAAGGGGGAGTGTGTGTGGGCATAAGGAGTAGTACGGTGGATCAGTGACCCTGCACAGTTACAGAGAAATAACTATGGTTACATACATGTACTCGTATATGAGATACAAGAAAAGGGGGTTCAAATTCAATTTATAAACTGTAAGAGTGGGGTAAATGCAGCAACATCTGAATATTGGTTGCCATGGTACAAAGACAGATGCAGATTGAAAACGCGCCATGAAGTCTGCAGCCTGTTGTTTCATGGCCTTCCTTTGGCCACAGTTCCCAAACCACAAGTGCTTTGATGACGGGCTTATCGTAATTAATCCTTCAGCAAAAACAGGCCAAACCTTTCTTGACCTCTGACCCCCATGAGAGACACTCGCATGCAAAGGCACACTTCAAAGTCTCCGTGCAGGCTTACAGATAAATACCCTTCAAATTTCACATTTCTCACACGTCTGCCTCCATGCTGGTGTGTTTATTAGTAAAAGGATTATTGGATGACAAATCTATCATCACTGTTAAATGTCAACCTTAGTTGTTTATGTAAGTATACAATCTTAAGCTTAAAACAGCACTGGCATTGTTAGTTCAGGCAGAAAGTGAAGTGCCTCGTGTCATTCACCCAAATTTGACCACTGAACCGCCTCTTCTGTGAGCTCACTAGCAACTGATGCACCAACTGTGCATATGGGAGCATTTAGCTCAGAGTCCCCATAAGCTCCAGGTGCCAGATGCATAAAACTATGTGGAGATTCACAATTAAAAAGACAGAAACATGGGGCGCCTGTATAGCTCAATGGGTTAAGCAGGCGACCGATGTACAGGGCTGGTCCCAGACACAGCAGCCAGGGTTTGACTCCTGCTCGTGGACCCTTGCTGCATGTCTTCCCCCAACTCTTCTCCCCTGTTTCGTGTCTGTCGTCACTGTGCCTATCCGATAAAAAGGCAAACAAAATAACTTAAAAAAAGACAGAAATATGTATATAAATTCTTTTCATCAGATTTATAAGACTGTGCATTCAGATGACGTCCTTGTAGGTAATTGCTATGGAACTGGGTGCATTTTAGAGAAGGGGCGTGCACCTTGTCTTTGTGCGTCCTTGTAATTTATTCGTTTGACCTCAGTTCTTTCTGTTTTTCTGAAATTAGTAATGTGCAGTTTCATCTCACCTTGGGCAATTTGTTACCCATTTGTTACCCATCTTTCGTCTGGCTTTATATGCACCTTTAAATTTCTCTTTGCATTTGCCTAGGGTGTAAAATGAACACCTGAATGAAAAACATCCATCCATCCATTCTCTATACACCGCTTTATCCTCACTGGGGTCGCGGGGGGTGCTGGAGCCTATCCCAGCTGACTCGGGCGAAGGCAGGGGACACCCTGGACAGGTCACCAGTCTGTCACAGGGCTACATATACAGACAAACAATTACACACACATTCACACCTATACGGGCAATTTAGAGTAATCACTTAACCTCAGCATATTTTTGGACTGTGGGAGGAAGCCGGAATGAATATGCACAGGGAGAACATGCAAACTCCATGCAGAAAGATCCCAGGCCCAGCCCGGGATTTGAACCGGGGATCTTCTTGCTGCAAAGCAAAAGTGCTAACCACTACGCCGCTGTGCAGCCCTAAATGAAAAACATGCTCATCTGAATATATGCATAAAACTTAAAAATAAGGAATTTTCTGAAAAATCACTTGAGAAATAATTGATGGATAAAATGACAGATTAGGCAGTACAAAAAAATTAAACAGAGGGCAAATAAAGTCATTGTTCACTGCAGAAATTATGTACAAATTCAGTCCAGTCCTGCTCACTGATTCACAGTATTTCCCACAATAACCTTCTACAGCCAGGCATGTTAAAGATGCCACTAGTGCAGCATAAATTATATAGAAAATCTGTTGTGGTAGACAGAATTATTTCTCAAAGATGCCTCTGTTGTTTACAATTTGTCTAATTGCTTTTGAAAACAAAATCCACTTAATATAGATGTTTTTCTAGGTATGTTCTGTGAAGACATGTATACAGTAATCACAATTTTTAAAAATCTATTTTATCCACATAAGTTCTGTAAAAACTTCTTTTCCGCATCTGTTTTACCCTCTAGTTCTGCTGCGTTACTCTGCTCATGGCTAATTTCCAAGAGTCCCACCATGCTGCTTAGTTTCTCATTAAGGTGAACAAACAAAGTCTTGAAGTTGTACATGTCTGCCTTCTTTTATGCATATCTGTCTCTTTTGATTTCTCTGCCTCTTTCACTCTGTCTTAACCCAAATGATTCAGATACCGGGAGGATGTTGACAGAGCATGCCTGATGTTAGCTGAGGTTGAAATTTCGCCCAGTGAGGACCTCGAACTGCAGTCTGAAGCTGACTGAGCAAATGTCAGTCCCGTCAGTCACAGTTAAAACCACAGGCAGCTCTCACGAGGGCCTTCCAGAATGGCAGCTTATTATTTGCCTCAGATAGCCCCTAAACGTTCACATCCTCTCTTGCCAGCTGAGGTGGAAGCTGACGTTGTTTGCTCCACGGCCGGATGACAAAGTCTAACCAGACACAGCTGCACACACCAGCTTTTGTAGTTTTGCTGTATTTTTTGCGACAGTGTCTTTTTTTTCTTTTAGTAGAAGGCAAAGAAGTTAATTTTAGCTCAGCGTAACCATGCTGCTTTGCCCTTCACGCACTTGAGCCAAAATGACTTTTAGCTTTTAATTCTTCAGTAATTTCAGGACAACAGCATAGTTCAGGACGTGAAAACGTTGCAGGGGCTTGACACAGTTGAAAAGGCTGGAAGGATTAATTACTCCAGGCAGCCTTGGGTAACCTTTTAACTTGGCTCTCTAAGTCGATTCTGACGGGGACCCTGTTAGAGGAAATGTCTTGATATCTCTGCTCCTCACACTCTTTATGGGTAATGGGTGGAGCGGAAGGGTCTCTGCGAGTGCCCTGGATGTCGCTTGTCACCTTGCAGTGTAATGCCGCTAATTAGCACTAAATATCCTGATCTCTGAAATTTCTAATTACTCTGGCGAGCCTCTGAGCTTTTGATGAATGGCACCGAAGTAAAGCAGTTTGCCCTTTTGAAGAGAAAGCACACACGTAAATACACAAAGAAGGACACGCACTGCATCACTAACAGGCAGATGACATGTTCATCAACCGCTGTTTTAAACTTCTTCTTCTCACTCCTTCGTGAGCTGTATTTCAGAAGCTCTTTTTGAAGTTGCTTTAGAAAAAAAACGGAACATCGTTTGCTCATTTTCTTATGCGTTGAGTTGTGTGCAGATGGTCTTAAGTCATGCAGAAGAATTGGACTTATCCCACTCCAAACACTCTGCCTCCAGGAGGATTAGGCCACACTGTCGACATCACTGAGGGGAGATTGTTTCTACCTCTCATACACATTGAGCTAAATCCCTACTTATCCACATATACACATATTTATGGTGCACATACTGTATATACCTACACCCACGTACTGTGCATGCACCCTCACACAGAATTCACTGTAGAACGCACACACACATGCAGTCATGGATTCTACTGTATGATTTTAAATTCACAGGTCTGTAATCTTATATTTTATGCCTTGCTTTACATTCTCGGTCTAAATCCAGCACCTGATCAGACTGGATTATGCGAAGTGTTTTGTTTGCAACGACAAAACATGTACAGAATTATTCATTTATTCATGTGCTGTCCTGCTAGCTCGAGCTAAATAAGCAATTAGTATAAAAGCTGCTTTTAATCACAGTAAACACCTGTACCGTAAAACCGTCTGATTTAAAAGGCAGATTATGTAAATCCTTTGTTTAAACAGTCCACGGGCTTGTTCTGTCCTGTCGTCTCCTCTCCAGTGTCTTTTGTCTCACTCCATACTGTAACTGCAGTGTCACCATTCTTCCACTCACTGATGTGTTCATTTTACGTTTTTAGCGTTTCCGAGCTCCTTTTCAGTCTTTTGAATCTCCTCAGTTGTCCTTAGCTGTGTGATCAAAGCCCTGCTGTAAATGCTGACATTAAGGTTTAATGACTACACGCAGTAATGACACAGTTTTACATCCCTGGCAGGAAAATGCTATCTCGTATGACTTCATGCATCAAGCAACAATGAAATTGTCAGCTTTCCATTACTGTTCGCTGGTAATGATACTCCAAACACAAATAATGCCTGAGTATTATTTCCAACTGGCATTCTGTAGCTGGTTGGCTAATCAAACGGTAACCACGCCACGCCTCATCCCTGCCAATGCTGATCCTACAAGCCTATCGTATCAGTGAGGAATGTCCACACCCTGACAGCTGTAGGAGAATCTGACTCATTCTTCCCAATGTCCCCATCCTTCTAGTCTCTTTAACAAACACCACACTCACCCTTTCACTCTGTGCCTGTCCTCTCTGTTCTGTCTTCTCTTGTTTAAGAGCTCTGGCAAGGCGGCATTGCCTTCTCCTGTCATTTGAGCGTGAGTTTACGGCTCATGCAGGGATGCATTCTAATGACGGCTGGACCAGAGGAGCAAACGGGAAAACTCCTTTCTCATATATGACACTCTTTATTGAGTTTCCTTCTCCCTGTTGTCTGATATGTACTTTGTTGAACTCCATCTCTGCTCCTACTTCAATGCCTTATTGATGCAGCAGCTCCTCTTGATCAATCGGCCTCTCTTTTTGATGGTGAGGCTGCACTCAAACGGAAAGAGCTGTCAACCATTCGGGGCTGCTTAAACTAAAGAGAAGAAGGATGAGTGCCATCTGACACATAACCCTTATCTATGCACTGCTATTTCTCAGACTGAAAAAATTGCACTCGGGCCGTAATTTAACCTTGATGCATGCGGGGTATAAATTTATGAGCTCCTTGAGTTGCCATTACTCTAGTACCTCTCTTGCTCTCGCCTGTAGCTGTAGATCACCATTGTGGAGTGCATACAGTACATCCAAATAATGCAGACCTGTGGACTGGGCAGTAATGGATGTCTCGGAGCTGATTACACGGTGACGTGTTATTGATCGGCTACTGTCCAGCACGTGTCATCGATTAAAGCGGCAGAGTGTGTGATTGCTACACGTTTAAATGAGTTCATAGGAAATAATAAAGACGTTCTTGGTCAAATGTTAGCTCACCCTGGAGATGAGGTGGGAAAGCTGCAGCGCGGGTGTTTGCGTAAGTTTGTATCCTGATGATTCACCTACTTTAGAGAAATCTAGCAACCAGATTGGGATGTCAAAAAATGTCATATGTGAAAATTAAGTGAAGGGAAATCCAACAGTTGCCATAAAACAGTCTTGCTTGTGGATTTTCAATCTTTTTTCCAATAAAACTTTTAAGTGTAGAAGTCGATACCTATCAATGGATGGATAGTATGATTAAGTGATTCTGGCCATCTATTTAGTAGAGAGAACATGGAGCTTACATGAAACAATTAGCGATGATCTTTTCTTGGCATACACATAACATAACCAATATAAATCCACAGTTTTATTGCTTTTAATATGTCTCTATATAAGTACATTTATGAACACATGGCAGATTGTCGCGTCTGAAGCATCGCTCATGTATTTTATAGCAAACAAGAGAGACTTAGAGGAATAAATCGTCAATGTGAGCAGAATGGAGAGAATAACAGCGACAGTGATTAAATGAATGGGAAAGAGGGAGTAGATTAGCTCTGAGTCTGTCCTTAGAGAGTGTCTGAGAGGGCGAACGAGCTGCCAGCACTCCCTTCATCTTCCCTTTCCTCCCCCATCAAAGCTTCTCTGCTCTCATCTTGATCATACTCACCCTTAACATCCCATGGCCTCTCTTTCTTCTCTTTTCTCTGTGTCTTTCCTCTAATCGTCAATCCATGAGCACAAGTGCAGTTTTTTTCTCTCTCTTTTTTGGAGACAGAGAACAAGGAAAATCCCACAGCACAGTTTTTTTTTTACACACAGTAATCTCATTTCTTCTTGACTTCATGCTCTTTTCAGTTTCTCTGTAGGTGTGGGTTGTATTCCAATGTGTTCTCTTTTGATTGTTCTGCCACGTTTTGTTTCCATATATTTCTTTATAACTGAAGGGACTATGATGCCTTCTGAACTAGTGTATCTTACAATAATGGTAACAAAAAAAAGAAGTTTCCATGCTGTAGATGGTTCAGTAAGAGTTGGGTTGACTGGACCTTAATAAAAACCATGGCTGTAGGGTAAGAATTCTGCTGTCATGTAGAATGGGACTAGAAAAAAATAGCAAGTATACATGCAGATAAGAGGAAAGCAAGAAATCCTTGAGCTCTCCAGCTTTACAACAGTATTCGAAAGCTACCTTTGGCTCTTCACGCTCACCTTTTCCGATGAAATTACAAAACATTTTCAAGAACTGGGCTCATTTGGGACTTTTTCTACTCTACAGTCTTTCCAGTCTGTCCTAAGGTTTTATTAGCTGGATTTTTATCATGTCTCATTGCAATCCACTTTGACATACTGAGTATAAGAACTTCTTTTGACCTTTGCCTTTCTATCTCAAATGATATGGAGCTCTGGGAATCAGTGCTGTGACTTTGAGGGGTAATGAAACCTAGAGGGAACATAGACAGGCTCATAATCAGCTCGAGTCTTGTCTGTTGTTAAATCGAATCCTCGCTTGAAACCCAGTCCTCTTCATTAATTCTACTTTGGAACCCATCTGAATCTCTCGTATGTCTTCTCCCGCTGGCTGTGTATCTGTGTTTGCCAAATAAAAAATGTAAAAAATATTACTAAAGTTATAGCGCTCATTGCTTCAAGTGGGAAGCGTGCAAGAGGGAAAAAATTCCAACCCTTCACATACACATATTCATGGAGAAACTCAGTTCTGGACGCAGCATGCGGCTTTGATCAACAGAGCTCAGCATTCACTATGCTGTGACTCCTATGAAAGCATAAGAAAATAAACTGTTAAGTATTGTTCTGCATGCACTTAATCTATTTACACATTAAGTCCACACATATATATCCACCACCTAGCTGTGAGGAGAGCCTGGGTAAATAAGTAAATAAGGATTTTTGTTAAAGCTTAACCAAACATTTCATTTAATCCAGTGATAAAATCAGAAAGTGAGGATACAACAGTTTTAAAAAATGAAGGAACAAAAAGTCTTTTTTTTTTTTTTTAATTAATAGAATTCTCTTGAGGGCTGCACAGTGGATTAGTGGTTAGGACTTTCACCTTGCAGCTACAAGATCCACGATACATGTCCCTGCCTTCTTTCTTTCTTTCTGCATGGGGTTTGCATTTCCTCCCTGTGCATGCGTGGGTTTTCTCCAGGTACTCCAGCTGTCTCCCACAGTCCAAAAACATGCTGAGGTTAATTGGTAACTCTAAATTGTCTATAGGTGTGAATGCAAGTGTGTTTGTCTCTATATGCAGCTGGGATAGACTCCAGCCCCCCGATCCTAATGAGGATTAAGCAGTGTATAGGATGGATGGAAAATTTTCTCATATATGACCTCAACTATTCCTAATCTTAGATCCAAAAATAACAACTTTGTGATCCCGTTTGAGCTGCTATGAGCTCTTGGACAACCAGCTATTCAGAAATGTACTCAGTAACTTCAGTCTGTAGTATTACTTGATGTGTAATTACCAGAGTTTTGCTTTTAAGCTTAAACTCCATTGACATATAATGGAGGAAGGTCAGTGTTGGAGTAATGTGCTCCCTGTGTTTTGTCTTTGTTAGAAGATTCGCTGCACTGCTTTGCACCAGCTGAAGGTGAACCGCAGCTCTTTGATTGAGGCAGGCATACTGGGAATTACAGTAATCTAGGCATGAAGATGCAAAGATGTGATACAAAGATGCAAATTAATTTGCATAATAATAACGTATAGTATCTCACCCCATAATTATTTCCTAACAGGAAAGAGCCTGGTCTAAAAAATTTGTTAATACATGTGAGAGAAAGACAGAGTATTCTACCAGGTTTGGTCGTACTCAGCTTCATTGCATTTCTTCCCAATTATTGCACTAATTACTGTGGAACAACTCACAGCAGAGTATTTCAGTGTTTAGACCAGAATTTGTCCAGCTGAGCTTCATAGCAGATTTCAGCTTGAACTGCAGATTTATTAGTGGCAGCAAACAAACCATCAGCACGGCAGCAAAACCATGTTTGTGTTCACACTGGGTAGAATGTGACCGACTGTAAACACAACATCAGTCACAGTCGGACGGTGTTTGCTCATATCACTAACTACGTTACAACAAATGAGGTGTGACAACAGTGGATTTATCAAGGAACACGAGGAGCATATTAACATTATTAACTAGAAAAGCACTCGGAGAGCGCATACCTCCGCCATGCCGTTTGTCTGTCTGTCCGTCTGTGTGTGTGTGTGTGTGTGTGTGTGTGTGTGTGTGTGTGTGTGTGTGTGTGTGTGTGTGTGTGTGTGTGTCTGTTTGTCTGTTAACAGCATAACTCAAAAAGTCATGGACGGATTTTCACCAAATTTTTACAGGATGTCCGGAAGAGCAAGAGTAAGAATCGATTAGATTTTGGAGGTGATCCGGATCACCATCTGGATCCATCTCTCAATTGTCCTTCGACCTTCAAAAAATTCCTGGATCCAGACGGTGATCCGGATTACCTCCAAAATCTAATCGATTCTTACTCTTGCTCTTCTGGACATCCTGTAAAAATTTGGTGAAAATCCGTCCATGACTTTTTGAGTTATGCTGTTAACAGACAAACAGACACACACACACACACACACACACACACACACACACACAGACGGACAGACAGACAAACAAACTCCGGTGATTACATAACCTCCTGGCGGAGGTAAAAATGCCAGCACACGTAACACGAGACTGAATGATCACATATCTGTTGCCACAGTGCATGATGGGAGGAATCCCTCCACACTTACCCTGAAATAAAAAATTATCTCTAATATTAATGGCTTTATGGGATTAGTTTAATGGACTACATTGATTGCCTGGAGTTCTATCGGCTTCAGAAGTGATGCCTGTGACTGGTCCATGATAGAAGTCAGTAGGAGATAATCTGCACTCCAGAGGCTGACTCAGTTTGTGCTGAAAGAATTGATTCTGAGGCCTGGTCACTTCAGTTTGTGTGGTGGTCTCAGCCTAAGCTCCTATGGTGGATTTGTTCAGTGACAATGGGGAGATGAATGCTTTGTCTCTGTTATATCTTTTTATTTTTACTGCTAGAGTTTGCACTGTCTAAATTTTGCAAATCATGCTTCAACATTCACACTGCTCCCAAATCCAGAGACATTGATTCTGTTCATTTGTATTCACTCTGTGAATATAGAGAGCGTCAAAGAGTGTAAACAGCTTGATATACATCTTGATTAGACGCTTACAATTTCATCCAGACTTCAGTATGAGCTTGACTTTTTCTCTTGCTGTTCTAGATTACAGAGACGCAGTTTGTAGATGTGATTCTACTCATACAGAGCACTTTTCTGACTTTTCTTCGCCTGCAATCTTAACTGTTGCAGTGCAATAATTAGTTAGTGCAGGACCCTACAGAGCTGATTCAGAAAGACATCTAGTGTTACAGGGCTGCACAGTGGTATAGTGGTTAGCACTTTCGCCTTGCAGCAAGAAGATCCCCAGTTCAAATCCCGGGGTGGGCCTGGGATCTTTCTGCATGGAGTTTGCATGCTCTCCCTGTGCAAGCGTGGGATTTCTCCGGGTACTCCTGCTTCCTCCCACGGTCCAAAAATATGCTGAGGTTAACTGATTATTCTAAATTGCCCGTAGGTGTGAATGTGAGTGTGACTGTGTTTCTGTATATGTAGCCCTGCGACAGACTGGCGACCTGTCCAGGGTGTCCCCTGCCTTCGCCCGAGTCAGCTGGGATAGGCTCCAGCACCCCCCGCAACCCTAGTGAGGTTAAAGCGGTGTATAGAGAATGGATGGATGGATGGATCTAGTGTTACATCTGCTGTAACAGAATAATCCACCAAGCCACATAAATTTAGCCACTTATGTTAAGGTATCTTCTTCTACGTCTTTTACTTGATTCTATATTCTCTCCTGTCTTACATTTCAGTTCCACTTCTTAAATGAGCACAAGATGATATTGTCTCTTTCACATGATTCCAAATGTAAATCAATGACCATCCCATTTTTGCAGGCAAGAAAGTCCATAATAGGTGTCGCAGTGAATCAACTGGAACTAATTCCTTCTTTTCTTGCAACAAGTGCGCTTTACAAGGTTTTGCACCAGGCGTGACAAATTACTACTTAGCAGCTTGTACAGGTAGAAGCTAAACTTAGCTTTTTAATCTATTGCTGAGTCCAGCTGCAGGTTTGTGTGCTACTGTAAGCACTCACTCTGTCGTGTCTTTACCACATCTCAGGCAACCAATTAATCTTTTGCAATATTTGCACCATCATTTCTATATATTGTATTGACTTCAGTGAGATTTTAACTGTCCAGGCTGATTGACAATGTTGTGAATTGAATACAACAAAAGTTCAGGACAAAGGAAGCCATGATTGTTTGTCCCCACAATCAAGAAAACAAGAATCTCACATTAAATGTCACTTTGATTCATTGTTAGTGGAATTTAAATTACATCTGCCATTCAGTTACATCTCTAGTAATTCATCTCAAACTGTCTGGCACACACACACACACACACACACACACACACACACACACACACACACACACACACACACACACACACACACACACACACACACACACACACACACACACACCTCCAGGGTTTTTCCATACAGTCTCTGAAATTTTGATGTATTTTTCTGCCGTCGGTGGATGTGGAGCGAAGATGCTGGAGGAAATCCCTGAGATGCTATCTTCACAAAAGCAGCTCGTCTTTGCCCAATAAACACACACACGCGTGCACACACTTACATGCACAGGCACACTGAGGCTGAGATGATTTATAGCCAGCCATGTCTAATGGATTGCTTTGGCACTTGAGAAATTATGAAAAGAAATTAATTAGCCTTTAGTGACCCTGCTGTCCATCTGCTTCTCTCTCTCCTGGCTGAGGTGCTTGGCTGCTCACTTTGGATATAATTACAGACTAAATGGGCTGTGCTTACCTGTCGCAGATTTATCTTCACTAAATCACATGAAAATACCCATGTCATATTGATGCTGCACCACAGTGACATTTTAATGACCCAACCATCATTACAAAATGAATAACCAAACATTTCTTATTCAACATTTGCAGGTTAAATAACAACTAATGTATATGACCTACTGTGTAAATATGAAAATTGTTGCATCCAGTAGCTGTACTTCTGCAGCATTTATTCGTAATCAATCACAAATAAATGATGATTATGTGTTCGGGAAAAATTACTGACTTATTATAATAGCTTCTTTTAATCAAAATATACTCAGAAATTGTACTGAAAAGCATGCAATTACAGTGACAAAGCCTCAAAGTAATTAAGTTTAAAAGCTAAAGATTGCAATAAGTTTTTACAAAAGAAGTGATTAACTGAATGTCAATTATTCTGTCTGCCCCAGAGACCTGCAAACACTCCAGCCAAAGGTAAACCAGTGAGAGCGAACAGAAAGTGAACAGCAGCTTAGTTCCCCCTCAGTGAGGATTTTGGTGAAAAGCTGTTATTTTCCATCTCTCTTCTAGCTGAATTCAGTTGTGAACAAGAACAAAAAGCTCAGCTCTGCTAAGAAGCTGTGTGTGGGGTTACTGCTCCTCTTTGTCCTCCTCTGTCCTTCTGCCTCTCGATGTGTCTTATTCTAGTACAGGATGTTAAAAGGCAATTTCACTGGGAATGCCTCTTAATTTTGTGTGCTCAAATGCGTAAAAAAGATGCTTCAACTGGTTGGACAAAATGTGCTAAAACAACATGTCAACCCTCTCCATTTCAAATAACAGAAGGCAGTCTTTAAATTGGATTGAAATTAGGCTTTGCATTTTTGGCAAGTGTGCAGCTGAGACATGAGCACTTGTTATAAATTATTTTTGAGGTTTCCTGTCTCCTGAGCTCCGAAAACCAGCTGGTGTGAGACAAAGAAGAGTCCGTGAGAGTAATGCTGGAGGAGACGTGATTATGGTCCACTCCAGAATAAGTCTGCACTTCAATCCACACATGCACTCTCTCTCTCACACACACACCCACACAGAGGTTGTAAGGTTTGTTGCTTGTTTTTCTGTTTGTTTGCACACGTGTGTATTGCTGACTACTGTGCAGAAGTATTCACTGAACTCCACTGATGTTTATCCTGACATACAAAAAGACTGCGAAAAAAACTGAAAGTCACCACTCAGTCAGTCTAAAAATGTGTCGTCATGCATATGTTAATGTTTTTCATTTGCCTATTTTAGAGGAACATTATTACAGTATGCTGTATGAAACAAACCTATAGAGAAATATAATTCGCCTGCAGTCCACTTCAGCTTTATAGACTCTTCACTGGCTTTAGCTCATTGTTTTGGTCTTATGTTCTGCATTGTCACCATTTTAGTCGTGGTTTTGATTCTCTCTGCTCTCATTAGTATACTTTTTGACTGCAGCAGGCTGCTGTTTTCAGCAAAAGGGCTGTGATAAACCTACTGCCACTGTGCTCACAGTGTAATGGAGCATTCAGCAGCTAAGGAGCCGAATATTTATACACGCCGATCAGCCACAACGTTTAAACCTCGGACAGGTGAAGTGAATACCATTGATTATCTCATTACAACGGCGGCTGTCAGTGACTGAAATATATTAGACAGCAAGTGAACAACAATCTTTAGCTGAAGTCGATGTGTTGGAAGCTGGAAAAAAGCGATGATCTGAGTGACTTTTTAACAAACTGTGACAATTAGACCACTGGGTCAGAACATCTCTAAAACAGCAGGTGTGGTTAGGTGTTCTCAGTATCTACTGTGGGGGGAAAAAGCAAGCTGGCAGAGGCAGTATGAAGCTCTGGATTAAGTTCTGCTGGGAAATCTGGCAAGAGATGTCAGTGGTTCATTGCTAATCAATTAATTGCCATTAAGGACTTGCATGCTGGAAAATGTGTTGTATGTTAGCTGTAATACCTGACTGTGCTACCAGGTGGCGTTTCCATTTATTTAACACTGTAGTGGCCTGGCTACCGGCAGTTCTTTGTTGTGAAGCAGAGAGCATTGTGTAAAGTTTCCTAGTAGAATGCCACCATGAGGAAGTCTTCTGTGAGGCTTAATGCCTCCTGCCTAGAATTCTCTTTTTGTAGGTGAGCTGAAGTGCCCTAAGACAACATTACGGTGGTTTAGTGACTGATAATTTAATGTTATTGATTGATTAATTATTTACTGATTGAAAAGACTGCAGATTATAATCTGGTAAGAACTTTGTTGAAAATTTGCATCCCTAGTATTTGTCTTCAGATAGATCTTACTTTGACATGTACCATCTACATAAACATTACTGCAGACCTCATACACCCTTTCATTGTAGAACTATTACCAGGTAGCGTCTTTTAGCCGCACAATGCGTCTTGACACACTACAAACAATGCTCGGGAATGGTTTGCAGAGGATGACAAAGACTTCATGGCGTTCACATGGCCTCCAACTTCCAAAATTACCATCTGTGGGATCTGCTGGAAAACCAAGTTGAATCCACTTCATGATTTATGGTTCTTAAAGGATCTATCGGTATTGTTTTTGCGCCTGATACCACTGGACACCTTCAGAGGTCTTGTCCAGGCTTTAGTGGATCAGAACTGTTTTGATTGCATGAGCTACGCAATATCAGGCACATGGTTTTAATGTTCATTTTTGTTTGTGAGCAAGCTCCCGATAATAACTTGATGCATTAATATGTCAGTGTTGTGAATGCAACTTTCTCTACTACCTAAATGTGGCCAAAAATCGCTTATTGCAGCTTCTAAAACAGGGTGTAATGATTCAGTACATATAACTGAAGTGAACAGAACTTCAGTGGCGATTGAAACAGAAAACATGGCATAAATGATAGAATGACAAAGACGGATAGAGAAGAGTGAGTCAGCCGGAGAGACAAAGGGACAGAGGGAGGGTGAGCAACATGGAGGGATTATTAGCTACTCTGTGCAGGGATTAAGGAGGAATGCTGAGGTCTGACACACCAGAATGTGATCTCGCTCTGGCTTACAGTTACTTTGCTCTCCTCCACATCCTCTGGTCTCTGCAGGTACACACCAGCTACCAGCCCATGTAAGTTCAGTGCTGTCACATAACTCATCTGCCTCGCACACACATGCCTCTCAGCTTACCTCACCAGGCTCACACATCGAGGTGTTCGGTGGGTGGTACAGTTGGAGCACGATCCAATTTCTATGGATTTTCCACCCTGGATGCTGCAGCAGAACAAATCCAATGTTTTTTTTCGAGCTGACTGGAGATCATGAGCACTGTATTCTTTCCAGATGAAGTGGTTGTACCATATAACTCTGTTGCGATTCACACACATTTACACACTGACGCAACTAACTGAGCGTGTGTTTATTTTTTGTGAAATATTTAATAGCTCTGGTAAAAGAGCATCATGTAGTTTTTGACAAATACCTCACCAATCACAATCTCCTCCGTCTGCATCTCTCTGTCTCCATCTTTCCTGCAGATCTGACTTCGACCTGGACTATGACAGCTATCACGAGGACCACTATGACAGGTACTGTCAGAAGGCTACGCATGGCAGCTCACACACATTGTTGCTTGTCTGCGTGTCACAGGAGGCTAAAGGAAGAAGCTAAAGCGGATTCTCCATCCTGACGGTCTCCAGCAGTCTCTGCTCCCCGCCGCTGTCTGCCTCACAGCTGTCAGTCATTCTTTCTTTGCTTACACTGTAGTCTATTACTGCTCAACACCAAGGAGCTCAGTAGTCACACTCACACACCTGCAGACACAGAGATACTCCAAAATATAAATTCTCACTTACATAGACAACACTTAAAGGCACCCAAACTCTGAATTTTCTATATGGTCCTATTTCAATTTGCCTAACCTGCATGCCTCCAGAGTGAGGAAATCTCATTGAATTTCAAATGTAAATATATTAAGCTTCACTTGCGTCATGTAGCACAACGTGATCATAATATTCTGATGCATTGTGTCCTATTAAGGTGCTTGGCCATCATATATAGCACAGGTAGGACGGTTTCACCTCAGCCTGGCTTGGATTTTCCAAGTTTCAGAGCTCTACTTGATCAATGGACATGATCTTTCCAACATACATTCGATTTTTTGGTGTTTTGATGCAACTGAAAGTCATAGCATATTACTGGTTGTCTTTTTATACTCATCAAACCTAGTATGGAAACATCTAATATTTTGCTTTTCTAAACTAATATGTTACTTTTTAAAATGTGATTTGTCACCAACTTGCAATTTTATGTTGTAGATTCAATGTAGTAATTTTAAATCTTTGTGCTTTATGAGCAGAACAACTAATTATTCCCTAACCCTAACTTTTTGTTCTGATGTTCTTCCCTCTAGCTAAATCTAGGGGAATAAGAAATAACTAGGATTGAAACAAAATGGGGAAAGCAACTTCTTGAAAGGATTAAGAAAACCCTCAGATATAATTGTACATATCTAATTAGAAGGCAGAGATGACTAAAGATGATTTTTTTTAAAATCTATTATTTAACAGGACCTAAAAATACATTTAAATTAAAATCAACATCAGTTTCTGTTGTGAAAACTAATAACTAATTTGATTTTCTAATGTCTTCTCTCTAACTGTATTTAAGACATAAGGGACGTGTATTGGAGCAAAATATTCTGTAAAGGACTAAGAAACCCCTAAGTTTAATTCACTGTACTGTATCTAAAAGGCATGGATGACTGAAGCTGATTCTTTTTTCAGTCTGTGAATTAATTAGCCTAGCCGTGCTAGACCCAGCTCTGAAGACACAAGGGTCTAGTTACCCTCGGTAAGCCTCGAGGCTGGATGCTCCTAAAACTGGCCGACGAATCACCATGAAGTGTAGAGTCAGAAGGCGGGCGTAACTAAGTGACGACAGAGGCGCGACGATTCTGACAGAAACAACCAGAAACAACTCACCTAGCCGCGCTAGACAACCCATGGCAACGAATTTAACTCTCTGCCAGGGTCGACAACGAAAACGACAACAGTCGTTTAGCTCCATTAGCACCGACTCTGAATAATCTTTCTGCTAACATGTCTGTAATATACTTGAGCTTCACCCATTGACTGTATAAATAAGGCTTCACCGAACTACCGCATCCTCTGATTTCCGGCGCTCTAGGAACTACGTCAGCCTATTCGTTGCGCTGATTGGTTGTATACCTACCCAATTGCTGCAGAGTGATTTGAAAGACAACCTTTTAGCCCGCCTCCCTCCCTGTTGAGAGTTCCTAGACCCTTACGTCTTCAGAGCTGGGTCTATCGCGGCTAGGCTATGAATTAATAAGACCAAAGAATCTATGAAAATTGCTGTCAATTTCTGTTGTGAAAATGTCAAAAATTTCAGGTCATTTTCACTTCTTTCTTATAAATTTGCAGCTGTTTTAGCTGCCTGAAAACAACCATACTGTGGAGTTAAATGACGGCTCTTAACAATATCAAATTCGAGTATAATGTTTGCGACTTTTCATGAACTCTTAGCCCTGCAGTAACGTGGTTTTCGGTGTGCGTTTGTACTGTAAGTGCAGGTGTTTGGTAGACGATGTAGTCAACTGAGCTCCACTCACTGTGGCTTTGTATTATTGGTCTTCCAGTGAAATTGCTCTGGGACCTTCCTGCCTCCCCAGGCCTCACTCGTAAACACTCCACTCAGCACATCTGAATACGAGGAGGCAGCCACGTTACGTATACACACCAAGAATATATACACCTCCTTCTATTGCTTTTCTCGCACATATCGATGCTCTGTTGCTCAGAGTATTAACTGTCATCATTTCTTTGTTTTATATTTTCATGAGGTTTTCCTACCTCTGCATTTTTGAGCCTTTGCTCAGGGGGGAACACTCACTGCTGATTTTCAATTTGTTTTTAACACAGTGCATGATTATTCCCCATGCTGTTGGCTAGCACTACTGACAGTTGTGTGTGTGGGGGAATGGAAATGTGTGTTTTGCCTCTGGGTTTGAGTGAGTGTGGACTGTGTGTGCGTGTGTGTGTGTGCGTCTGTGTGTTGTTTGTGCACATCAATATGTGGGAAAGAGAGAAATGACTGTTTTTGTCCGCTGTCCTCTTGTGCAAACACGAAAGTAAAGTGTCTTTCAACATTCAGATAACAGCCCGAGCTGACAAAGCTGCTTTCCATGTGGGGTCTAATCCACAGAGACAAACACTTTCTCACACACATTCACACACTTTTCTGTAATCCTCACTCGTCTCTCATTGTCTGAGCCTCCATTCTCTGAGATGACACTTCAAAGCCGGTGTAACAACACATTGTCTATCTGCCCCTGCAAACTGCTCTAAAATACTTTAAACTCCCCTAAGTCTTTGGTCTCTATGTCTCCCCACATGGACAATGCTCAAAGCCGCTAATCTTACACACTTATGGTGGCCTAATGCCCTTCATCCTTATGTGACATTGTGATGCATTTTTGTCTGTTTACCGTGGAAGTACACAGAAATCTCTGTATCGAGTAGAGAGGCTTCACAGAATATAACAGAAAACAATATAGAAAACTTTTCAGGGAGCCAGGCTGTATCTGATGGACTGGTTAACAGCTCAATCAGTAAATCTACATTACTGTCCAAGTCCAAGTCCTTGCAGCTGACAGCTTGTCTCCGTGTTGTTGGCTTGTTATATACGGCAGAGGAGCTTTTCACTCTCCTGCTTCACAGGAACCGTTTAGGCTCAGACTGTCCTTGTTCCAGAAATATCCGGACTACGGCTAGATCCACTTGAATTGCTGTTACCATACAGATTTGTAATGTGTCTAAAATAATTCTGGATTTGTGGTCTGACCTTTAATGTTTTGGTTCTTTTCTGTAATTAAGTCACTGAATCTGTGACTTAGTTTATCATTTACTGTGACTACAACTACACAAAAAGTCAAATCATTCATAGATTTGGCTCTCTTCAGTTCCTCTGCTTTTTACAAGTTTGTGAAATGATGACTGATTGTTTTTTGTTTCACCTGGTCAGTGGGTCAGTGAGAGTTGAAGTCAGCCTCTCCTTTAATCCCAACATCATTTTTGTTTGTGCTGCAACACGCATGCACAAACACCAAGAGTCGTCTCTGTAACCACGATAGAGTTTGACTGTGATACACCCCCTGCCACCAGCACTACCAGCCTGGCGGGGAGCTATTGATTGGCCCTGACAGAACCAATTACATTCAGTGACAGATAGAGACATGGAGCCGTCCACGGGGAAGAGGCAAGAGCGAGAGTGAGACAATTTCACTCTCTTGCTCTTGATAGATAGAAAATAAAAGACAAAGGAACACAGAATATTTGTGAATAGATCCATATTTACCTATCAAATGCATGAACAGCTGCATTTCTTCAAGCTTCTCCAAGCTAAAAGTGGGTGTAATTTAACATTTATGATACGAATGCCAACACTGTCCCTAACCCTAAAGACATAAAGTTTGGTAGAAATGCAGATACTTTTTTGATATTTTAAGAAATGAACACAGTTTTCTACGAAATACTTTTTCAACTTTTCAATTTTGCAAATCTCATGTATTAAGTGAGTTTAATATAGTATAAAATTGATAAAAATTTATTTAAATCAGAAACTATTGCTACTCGTCTTGCCATTTCATCTCTCTGTGCTGAGCTGTTTCTGATACTTAGAGCTACAGATGCATTTTGCAATTCCTAGTTTGACCATCGCCCTGCACCTTGCATTAGTTGGCTGTGTGAGTGAAGGTTAGAGCATGCAACTTTGCACACCTGTTGACTTTAATGTTGACTTTGAAGGCTTTGAACTCAGCACACCAGCTGCAGATGGCTCAAATTATTAGCATAACAATCATCTTTACTGCTGTCCATCTATCAGCTTGGTCATTTTCACAGATATGTGGCACAACACTTTGTTTCCAACTTTTTGTGAAGAGGCTTTTTCATTATCATGTCAGACAGACACTTGGATTGCACAAAACCACAGACAACTTTTCCAAGAAACACGATTAGCTGCATGAATACAGTGAGTGAAAATGAGTCTATTTGTCTACCTAATTTGCAGGGTGTATGACTACCAGCGTGTGCCAGCATCCCTCTCTCCTCTACCCCTGGGACCCAGTCTGGCCAAGCGATCCCGGTCCTCCTCCTACTCCTCTGGGCACAGACGCAGTCGAGACAGAACCCACTCCAAAAGCTCCAGAGCACACTCCACTAATTCAACCACAGCCAAGTGTGAGTAAAATGAATCCACCGCAAATGCGATTTGCCTGCACTTACCTGTTCACAGCTGTTTTATGTAAAGTGTGATTATCTTGACCTTTCATTCTGGATTCGAAACGAAGGCAGAAATTGATGGTCCAGATTACCTTTGTTTACCTAAACCTCTGGTGAATAGAATATTCAAGCTCTATGCATTTAACTTTAAATGTTAATGCACTAAACTGCAGTGTCTGATGTTAAATAAACCATGCAGAAAGGGAAAACAGCTGCATGCTTGCCAGGAGTGCATGATACATATTCTGGTTTTGGGTGGCAAATCAGAAACAAATAAATAAATTCTGAACAAGCAGTCAAAGTTCATTAAATCTCAGACAATCCCAATGTGCGCTGTGTTAATTAAAATACCCCAAATCGCATTTATGCTGTGTGTACTTTGGCTTCATAGCCAGGATAATTAGAAATTTTGAAAACTACACACATTCATCTCATTCATTCAGATCTGTATGCTGCATAAAGCACCTGGAGCTTTAAATAGTTAGTTTAGCTTAGCACAAAGACGGTGATTCCTTGGAGTCTCACTGTGAAGAAAAGACTCCAGAAAGTCACTGCTTCTGGCCACGATATAGCAGTGCATATATAACACCATGTAAAACCACAACACCATTTTCAGGCTTAGTTTTTTTTGTTGTTGTTGTTGAAATCAAACAAAACTATAGAATTAAATCATCATTCCAAAGATTTTCTGTAAAAGCAACTGTTTTTTTCTTTTGGTTCTTGAAGATGTTTCATGTTTTATCCAAGAGACTTCTTAAGGAATCCAAAAGAGAAATCTTCTTGCTTTTTACTGAATCTCTTAGGATTATAGTGACCTGGGTGACTGAGAATCTACACAGAAAACATGATCATTAGTGGAGGGGCAGACAGGTTTTGTTACCTTTAGAAAGAGCAAGAGCTGCTTCTAAACTGTTTTATGCTGTGGCTTCATTTTCACCGCACAGATATGAGAGGGATTTATATATTTCCCAAAATGCTGAACTCTAGATGACATTATCAGTGCTGAACTAACAATGGCTACATATATTGTTCTAGCATTTCCACACATTGGCTGGAGTCCCTTTAAAACTCTCCCAAAAGATATTTCCTGGCTGTGTAATTTCCTTCTGTTGCTTACATTCTCTCGCTCTGTGTGCCTGCAGTGGGGATGGAGGAGTTGCAGGTGATTAAAAAGGAGCTGACTCTGATAAAGACACAGATCGATGGGCTGCTTGACAGTCTTGACAGGATGGACACACAGAGGAATGACCACAAAGGTGAGACGCTCATTCAGAAAGACAGTGGAGGCAGATGGGTGTGAGATCAAATGTTAGATAATCTAGTCGCACCTCAAAATCATTTTGATGCCGACTCCGGTGATATGCCACTTTCAGATTTCTGCTTGATTAGCTCCTCCAGTCACAACCCCAATCTAAATGGCACCTGATCTGTGCTGCAGGGAAAGTGGGGGAAGGGAAGTGCACTGCACAGAGGGAGCCACTCCTGTTTTACCTGACAAATCAATTATTTTCCCCCAGTCAGATTTTTTTTTTGAATCTAGAGCAATATCTGCTTAGAGTGGAGGTGTGTGGATTTATGGTGGTGAGCAAATTATGGAACATGCTGAACAAACAGTGTGGTTGAAGTAACTGACTGATGAGGTTTCAGAAAACACAAATTATCAGGGAGCGTGAACAGCAGCGGATCACTACACATACTGCAGAGACAAGTGGTGTTGCTGCCCTCATGTGGACTTTGGAGCATAACTGCAACTGCCAACAAAAGCAACAGCGCAGGGAATGAACGGGCTAAAGCTTTATTATCCTCCCTGAGGAAACTGCTTTAACTGCAGCCTTAATTAAACTGATTATAAACTGAAACACAGTTAATGCCACTCAATTGGAGCAGTCCAACTTCCTCTGAGCTGCAGAGCCTGAGTCACTGCTACACTGAAGTGTTCTTGACTCAAGAGTGTTTTAACCTCAAACCTTGAAGTCATTATCATCACATCAGACTGCATATGCATATAGAAAACTGTGCTAAAAAGAAGACGTGACCTAGTCCCTCTGCAGTTTAACCGGATGTGGGTGTACAACCGTGCAGAAAAGTATGTGTGTGTTCTAGTTTGGATGACCTTGGGCGATTGATAGCCCTCATCTTCATATTAATTTATCTCCAGCTCCACTTGATTCCCCCGTCCCTCACTATCTGGCTCTGCTGTCTCTCACCTCCCTCTCACTATCTCCACATCTGTCCTTCATCCTGTCACTCCCACTCCTGTTTTCTGCCTGTCATCTTGTACAAAGTCAGTGAAATGCTGTCGACCCAGAATGTGTTTTCTTTACAACCCCACTCACCCAGGACCCTAGAAACTTTTTTCTTTAATCTCCTTTTGCGCCTCTGTTAATTCCTGTGTTCTAGGGTCTCCCCTTAGAGATGACAGTCCAGTTGGTTCACCATATCCTCTGTCACCCAGCAGCCCAGAGCACTCCCTCTCCTCCCTGTCCCCTCCCAGCTCCCGCCATCGAATCCACAGGGAGGGCCCCGACCTGAGGGAGCCCGATGACGACCACCACACGGTAAATGCTATGTTCATTTTTTTTGCAGCTGACTAAAATTGTGTAGGACAGCCCTCTTGGTTTTATTGTCTAATGAGTAAACAGTTAAGCAGCTGTTTTTTTCTATGTCTGAATTCTTTTATGTGGTGAAAAATATATTAATTTGTCTAAAGGGAAATTAAGAAAAGAGAATTACTAAACAATTTCAAGTAAAACAGGGCAAGCCATCCATCTTGTGAGGTACGCGGCCGTAGACTCCTCCTTTGAAATCAAGTTATACCTGCACAACCAAATTTTACTGAGTCATTCTGAGCTTGCAGTTAATGAAGTGCCTCTTTGTTTTTCTCTCGCTGTCTGTCTGTCCGTCACAGATGAGCCACCACAGCTCTGACCCTGAGGAGGAAATATGAGGGAGGAATATAAGAAAACGACACGGATTAAGTGCCAAACATGGAGGAAGAGAACATAAACCATCGAGCTAACACCCATATCAGAGCCTCAGCATGGGGTACACATATCATAAAATATAATACATTTATTTGTATCACAGTAGCTTGATTTCCCAAAAAACACTGACGCAGGTGACTGAGACAAACACACAGCATATCTGACTGACAAGAATTCTTTAGGTTGGCCTGAAAGCATGTGAGCGAGACAGCGATCGTATCTAGAAAGTAATTATAAAGAACAGCTGGAAGCAGAGTGGTGAATTTAACCTAGGTACTTGAAATTAACCTATTCTTCTATTAATCAATACGATTAATCAAAAAATGGTGGTGTTAATCTGTATTAAGTGAGACAATATAATACCCTGGTTAAAACACATTGTTACCAGCTTGTCAGTTTATCATATTAGAATAATATCAAGCTACACACACAATAATAATTTATTTCTAGTTTTGTTGGGAGAGTTTCTTCCCAGAAAGAAACATCAAAGTGGTATAGCATTAAAGAAAAACTGGAGCATTTAAAATTCTGTTCATGAAGTTATTTAGCTGGATAGTACACAAACTGATAAAAACCATGTAAACATCAGCTTAAAAAGTCCTTATACAATGTTATTTCAAAATAGGACTATATCTGGAATATTTTGTGCTTTTGCAAAAAAATGAAAATTCAACTCTCTGTATCTTGAAGTATTTTCAAACCTGATCACTTTCAGACCAGGCTTTTTGTTTCATGCTCATTTCACACTTTATCTTCATTGTAAACCTCTTTGATAACAGAATTTATCTGGATGATCATTCAGGAGAGAAATGCTTGTTTTTCTGCTTTTACGTATCAAAATGATCCTTCAGAATGTGTAAAGACATGTTCAACTTGTCACATCTTTCAGATATACAAGCACTTTCTCTGTGTTAAGTGTATTAGAGGAATGTCACGACTCTCTTCCACTATGTATTTGGCACTTAAAGATGTGCAGAGGCCCAGGTCAGTGTGTAATATTGTGTATTATTGTATACTTTACTGTAATTGTTTAGCCGTCTGATTTTAATCTTGCTTTAGGACTTCTCATGTGTTTTTTAAGGAAAAACAATGACGTTATTATAATTCCTATGGTGTCACATGTTTTTGTTTGCATTCTTAAGATAAGCCAAGTGGAAATACTCATTGTCACTGTAGTAAAAGTATTTTCATATTGAGTATAAATGCAGTTTGTGGTGGTGTGTTTTTATTCTGAGTGGAAGAGAAACAAACACAGGGGGATAAAAATCATGAAATAATGTGCAGGATCAATCGTTGTTTCCAGTAGGAAACCTTGAGACTATTGAAAACTATACAATTACTGGTTCCACACCATAATCCATACAGAACTGAGGAGAGCTGGGAATATCACCTTGCTTGCAGTGAGTCAGAGCAGATCCTCAACATCTCTTTTACTCTCTGCTCAGATGATTTTATCCAGAGGCCAATCTGACCCTCAGGAGATGGTGCACAGTAGCATTCGTAATGTGTGTGCAGCTTTGAGGGCAACTATGTGATCCCATACATGATACATGAACTGGACTCAGACTCCAGAATTTTCCACCCAAAGCAAGTTTTCAATGTAGCACTGAAGAGACTCTGTTTAAACCTCTATGTCATAATCCAGCAATGTGGCAGCCGCATAGGTCAGAGGCAGGTAAAGGATTCAATTTCCCAAAAATGCTGGAAAAGAATTCAATATATTGTTTCAAGTCTGTTGTTACTGTGAGCAGCTTATGGGATCCTGAAACAAAGTCACTTCACACTAAAAGGAGCATCTTCACTTGCAGCAGCAGCAGCAGCTGTTTCAGGAACAGAATTACAGAGCTGAGATACTACAACCGCACAGGGAGAAAAAGGCCTATGCTAGTTTCCAGTTCAATTTATGCTACGGTGAAAGGTGAAAGCAACCCAAACACGGGAGATTTAAGTTGCTCATTGAGAACAGTATCATTCAATAAATGTTCAGAAGTACCACTGAGCCCCACAGCAATTTTAATACAAATTCACCATAATTTGATCAGTGATGCACATTAGGCTGCTTGAGGCACATTGTTTTCTTGGGATCAGATGTCAACATGTGTTGTTAGTTTGACATTAGCATCAGAAGAAACAACATTTAGCTCCAAAAGAGCACTCACATTTAAAAACATTATTAGAATTGAATTTGGGGATGTCGTGTCTGTCAGTGAATTCATTCAAGCAGGAAGGTTTGGATTGTGTATTGATGGTTTATTAACCCTGGAGTCAAACACACCAGTGTGGAAAAATAAAAATGACTTTGACAGTTTTTATATCATTATTCTGTACTGATCTGCTCAGGCCTCAGCCCAAGACAAACCCACTTTGATCAGCCACTTCCACTGAGTTCAAAGTGCTGAACACAAAGTGTGACAAAAAGGAGCTCTTGCACAACCAGTTTCTGTTGACAGAAAGATAAGCACATGAGCACTGGATGTCATACAGAAAGGGGCACAGTGCAGAACTTCGTGTGGGTAATGTGAGACAAAATCGGATGCTGTTAAATAAACCGTAAAATTACATTTCTTGGTTAAAACTGCTGACCTAGTTTAGATTTCATTCATCAGTGCACATGAGCGCATTCAGACTGCAGCAAGTGAAGGGTCATATTTTGCCTGAAAATAAGGTAAGCACAAAACTAAAGAAAAATACAATGCAAATGTCAGATTTTCATGAAACCAGCTAAATGTAAGGACATGTAGACTTTAATATTTAAAGCGTAGTGCTGTACCATACTATATTTTATTACCATTGGCTCAGTCAGGAGACAATGGTAACAGTCAATAATCCTGTATTTAATTGAATGAATTGTTTAAATTTGGAAACATTCATACAAGATTATATTCACAGGTGTCTTTTTACACCATTTTACTGTCAAACATGTTGTTATTAGCATCAAAGACCAACTTGTACTGTACCTATTAGAGGAAATTCATATTATTTGATTATCATAAGAATCTATGTATTTAATCATAACTTACTTGTTCAGCTTGCTAGTTTTGTTCCAATATTTGAAATGTCAATAGAAGACACACAAATCTACACATATACTTAATAAAATAAATCATCCCAGCTATAGACAGTAATCTGAGGAAAGATGTAAATTCTGCATTCGCAACTACCACATTTTTATTCAATAATATTGTTTTTCTCCGGTTATATATTTGAAGGCTGACATTACAAACTTTTCATTACTGAAGAAGGATGTAGAAATCCATTAATAAAATTCACATAAACATCAAAAATACTCGTGTCAAATTTAAGGTGGAAATAGTGTGAAAACTTTGACACAGCAGTACGTAGTATCTATGTGCACGATAGGATGTTAAAGCATTTATGCTGTCAAAGTGGCATGAGCTACGAAAGCTGATTAAATATGCAAAGCCAGTGCTGTATCTAAAAAACCTGACCTGTATGAATATGCCAGTTGCCAGAAACAGTGTCTATGAATGAAGTGTTTAATACTATGCTGATCACTTTAAAGTCTTGCTTTTTTTGTTTTGAAGATTGCGACAATGGCAGGCTCACCTAGTCCTCTAACCACACATGTCCTGAACACTGCGATGGGTGTCCCTGGCTCTAACATGTCCCTCAGCCTTCACCGACAAGATCCACTAACTAAAGCCTGGAATTTGATAACCACTGGGTAGTAGCATAAAAATATCGATCACCAAGTACAACTGTTGGAGAATTTCAAAGAATATCACACAATTCATCATTTTGTTCAAAGAGCTTCAATGTTATTTTGTCTGAACAGAATCACTAATGATGACGGTCGCTGCCCAGGACTTATCACAACACAGCTGTTTACATCTGGTGTGTACAAACTGCATTTTGAAACTGCTCAGTACTGGGGAAGTAGGGGAGAAGCCAGCTTTTACCCCTATGTTGAGGTGAGAAAAAGGCTTAAAATGGTGCACGTATCCTCAGCTGTCATTCTCATGTGCATTGTTGCTTTGTTTTCTTGTGGTGTTGCCAAATTTTTGCAACCTAATCGGCAAAAGTGTATCTTTGTTTAACTGTATGTGTCTGATCCTGTTACAAATCTTGCCTGTCAGTATGGTAGTTGCTAATCTGTTCTTATCTGCTGTTTTGTTACAGATTGTCTTCACAATAAATGAACCAGGCCAAAAGTACCACATTCCACTGCTTCTGAGTCGTTTCTCTTACAGTACGTACAGAGGGAGCTAGAGGTCAAGTGCGATAAAACCTCTGAGGAGATCTTCGTCCATCAGCTGACACATCAGAAGCAGAAGCTACTCCTCCAAGAACATTCATGGCAGCATCAACTAACCTGCTATACTTATTCATTCATTAGGCACAATGCTTAATTAGACTGATTCCTCCATTTACGTAATCATGTTACTATCAATAAATGGTTTTTTTTGCAATGAAACAAGCCATCGTGTTATTCATATATACTGTACTCTACGATATTGTTCACACCTGTTGGAGGAAGTTAATTTAAGATCTGCGATAGCTTTATTATTAAATAACGTGTTCCATGTGGAAAACATCCTTAATTTTTCAGTATTTTATACAAAGTGAAAGTAGCAATAATTGAGATTCTGTAGTGGTGGAGTGGTGGAATTTTGTATGCGTATAATTTTAAATAAATGCCATTATTTGTACCTTGTCCTCGAAAACAAACTACAGGAAGCTCGTTCGGGACTTTTTAATGCTTCCGGACTCTGTGCTCGATTGCTCGATTATAACCAGTGTGTTGGATCAGTGTTTCCGATATCAATTTCGCTCCCTGAGCTGGGTAGGGCCTTGTCAGTGGTTGGAGTGTAGTGAGCATTTTTAGTACGCTATCGCATCCCGTTTCTTGTTTTAGATCTCTATTACTGTAATAAACAATGGCAGACGACGAATTAGAGGCAATTAGGCGGCAAAGGATGGCAGAGCTGCAGGCAAAACACGGGGTAAGTGCTGAAAGTAGGCTGGGAAGCGTGTTTGCTGCCGCCTTATAAGGAGATGCTGAGTTCAGGGTGCTGCTAGCTAATGTAGCTAAACTAGACGCTTGTAATGAAACTGTCACTCAGGTGCAAAAATCACTGTATCTAGCCATGCTGTGTGTAAATGCTGTCCTGTTGTCCCAGTAATTAGCCAAGTCACAGTGGTCACCGCAGTGCTAGCTTTGTGCTAACTATACTCCAGTGAACAAGACGTTCACTTGCTTGACCAAAACTGAACAACGAAACATAAACCATAGTGTTAAACTGTTTTGGGTAGACAATGGAGTGGTTGGCTTGGTTGGGAATAAGGAATAAGACTTTTCTATTCGAGTTTTGTTTTTACTTGTTTCTAAATTGAGAGTAGCTATCCCAAGCTATTTCAAAGAAAGCAAGAAGTATCTATCTATCTATCTATCTATCTATCTATCTATCTATCTATCTATATGTGTGTATTTTATAACTGCATGTAGGCAGCATTCTTTAGCCGTGTTTGGTGCGTCAATTCAGTTTTGGTTGGCCTTTAATGTCCAGGGTCTTTTCTTACCTTAACTTGACAGCCAATATTTAAATTAATTGTTTATGGAATATGTCAAATTTCTATTTAGAAACATCATATGGGTTTGGTTTGGTTATGGCTACCATTCTGTTAAATTTGTTAAAGATAACAATCAGATTTTTGTCTTATAGAAGGAAAAAAGCAGTAGAAGAGTACTGGAGTTATCCGCATTATTTGTGGTTGTTTTACAATACGCCAACCGTTATCAAGAGACAAGCATTTATTTTTTTCTCAAGGTATTAAATTTACTGATAACCCTTCTCAGGATGGAGACAAAATAAGAGGCTTCTTAGATACCAACAGCATAAGAAGCAGTGCATGCTGGAAGTTGTTGTAGTTATAATGCAAACATACATGAATTGAAGGTTGAAACAGTGAGTTAAATGCAGAAATACAACCTAAATGTAATGATGCTGTCTCCTATATTATTTCAGGATGGTAATAATCAGCAAGGAGAGGAGGCCAAGCAAAGGTAAGATGTGGAATTCATCTAAAAGCTAACAACTATAGTTTTTACATTTTAGTTACATACAGGTCACTTAATTTATTATTCAAATAAATACATTTTAAATAACATTTTTGAACTGAGCTATCTTGTAGAATCATTATTCTTATAGAGTATGTTTGATGAAAGTTAGAAACATTTTCTACAATATTCAACCTCTCAAGTGTAGCTGAGGTACCCAGCAGGTGTTCTGATAACTTTTCAGTTTAATAAATTGAAGATTTTTTCTGGTTTCTTTTTATTGTTCTCAGTAGTGAGTGGAACTGAAAATATTGTTTGTCTTTATTTACAGAGAAACCGATATGAGGAACTCTATATTGGCTCAGGTTCTAGACCAGTCTGCCCGTGCCAGATGTAAGTGTTCTGTCAGATTTATCTTTAAGCCCACTAATATTTTCGCTTTCCAATGTATCGATGTCCTTTTCCTTCCCTTTTTTTCAGTGAGCAATCTTGCTTTGGTGAAGCCTGAGAAGGCAAATGCAGTTGAAAACTATCTCATTCAAATGGCTCGTTTTGGCAAATTAGGAGGAAAGGTGAGAAAATAACCCTGAATGCTTGAAGTTCTGTATGTTATTGAGATTCTTCCACATGCCAGTAAAGCAATGAACACAATTTCTCTTTGGCAGATTTCAGAGTCTGGCTTGATTGAGATCCTAGAGAAAGTCAGTCAGCAAACAGAGAAAAAGACAACTGTCACAGTAAGTTCCACTGAAATGTCACGTTTGATTGATTTTCGGTCACTTGTGATATGTTTCTAATACACTGTATTTGGCAGTTTAACAGACGGAGGGTGATGGACTCAGATGATGAGGACGATTATTAACTTTGAACAGGAGCCCTGGAAGGAGCCAAGAAGTCATGAGTTGACGTGCTTCACTGGGACTCTGACTGCAGATTTGACTAGTGTGCTTCTGTTAGCAAGATCCTGGGATGCTACACTAGTTTCTTTGTGTCTTTGGAAACTACATACCAAGACGTAAGAACAAGGACATTAAGTTGATATTGAGGGAGGTGGTGGAGGGTAGAGCAGACACAGTGTCAAAGGTTTTCTTATGCAACCTCTTTTCAATGAAGTTGCTACAAATTTGTACTGCTTGTGTTGTATCCCTGGACAGCTTATGGCACTGGTTCACTCCTAGACCTTCTCAGTAGTTACTATTTTTTTCTTTATTTTCGCTATCTGTTCTTCAAACACAAGAAACTAGACAAAATCTTAAACATACTGCTGCTGATGCGTATTATCTAGACTGTTCTTTGAATGAAATGCGTTGTTTTCTATTGAGGACTAACATCCCATTAGGTCTGGATGTTGTTCTTGGATGTTTTGTTGTTGCTGACATGTATCATAAAGGTTTACATAAAAAACAATAAAAAAGCCTTAAATTCAAGAGTTGGTTTTCTAGTTGACAATTTCTAAAATGATTCTTGATCATCTTAATGAAAGTTCAGCCCTTGCAAAAAGGTTCCATTTGGGATTTTACACAAATTTGTTCCATTCAGTTGAACAGAAAACTTAGCAGCATCAATACACAGTGTACTCAGCACCACAGGAAAGGCTGATGTTTTTGGTTTTATATGGATGATTTGCTATGTTTTCCCTCATAAGTTGACATTTTGAATTTAATTTCAGAATGAACAGTTAACAAATTGCCAAATGTATCCAACTACTTTTTCAATAAAATGCATGGAGAAATGTGATTTTACTTTTTTCTCTAACAATTCCTCTATTTACATCCAATAAGAGTCGACATAACGAGCAAGCTTTGTTTCCACAGACAGCATACAGCAATAAGGCACAGCTGAATAACCAAAGGAAAAAGAGACATCTAAATCTGAAAGAAAAGGACTGGACAGCTACAGTTACTGTGCCACCAGATGTGGAATTTCGTAGTCTTTATTTGAGCCCAAAATATGACAAATTGAGGTGGTGTATTTGAAATTTTACATAAGGTAGTATTTTAAAACTCAACATGACCTAAAATATCGAAAATAGAACTACCCATACAATCAAAATTGCCCCTACCAATACCAAAATACTAGAATGTAAAACAGATGTATATAGCAACATTTTAATATTGCAACTGGTTATTGTATAACCGTGCATCTTTAATGAGGCTATTTTATGTATTATGTGTAAATAAAGTTACTGAATGAATGTTGTGGAGTAGTATTTCCTCCTAAAAGGTAGTGGGGTTGACCTATTTACTGGTATAAAATAGAAGTATTGAAGTACAAGTACCTCAAAATTGAACAGTAAGGACTTCAGTTCAAGTCAAGTACAATACAAGAGTACTTAATTTCCAAAACTGTCTCTTTAATTTTCAGTTGCTTTTCCTGATATTTATATTTCTGCTGCTTTAATACACTGTTATTCACAGTAAATTTATTTTTATCCATAATAATCAAATACTTCAAAGCTAGTTTATGTTATTGATAATCCTTATAAATTTTGCATAGACTTGAATGAAGCCTTGGTGACATTCAGCCATGTGGGTTGGTCTCCGTCCTTGCCCCATTTTCGCACGACTGTGGTCAGATGATTTCTCATTGGCTGATGAAAGCAACTGGTCTCTGATTGGTGGTCGGGTTTAACCACGTGTTCACCAGTGGCCAATCGAGTGAGCTGTCCTGTAAGCGCTACAGGAAGGTTGTGTTGGCTGCAGTGTAAATTCTAAACACGAGAAGATCCACGTTCACTGTTTATTAGAATATTCTGGTAGTTTTATCAGTACGACATTAAGTTTACATTCAGAGCAATGCCTGAGAATAATATGGACAAGCCAAAAATAGTGACATGCACCGCACCTGTGAATATAGCTGTCGTTAAATACTGTAAGTATCACCTCGACTTGTGTATAAGTTAGCGTTTTATTAGTTTTGTAGCAGTGAAGATGACTAAATCCTACTCTAATCGAAAGCAATTGTGTGTAGTGACTTATTGTCTCACTGAATAGTTGCCATGAAAGGAGTGAATTACTGTTGAGTCTGTTTAGATTGTGTCATAGTATCATGCTGATGTTAGCTCAGTTGTGCTCTGTGTTTAAAGCCTTCTTATTTTTCAGGGGGGAAGAGAAACGAAGAATTAATTCTACCCATTAACTCATCTTTGAGTGTCACATTGCATCAAGACCAGGTATTTAATTAACAGATTTTTTTTTATCAGTCTGCAAACCTTTTGCTAATTGCACCTTTCCAGAATTACTGCACAACTTCTACTGTGTTTTCATGCCATATATTGGCCCCTTAAACTAATATGTTAAAAGAAATCAATGAAATTGTGCTTTCATTGCATGTGTGTTTAACTATTGTTAGTTTAGCTGGCCAGTCTTGATCTGTTCATATTCACTTGTGCAATTTCATGCATTGTGAACTCACTCCTGCAAAAATATCTCTGTGACACTGATTTCTGTTAAAGATATATATGAAAAATGTACATGGAACATTGGAAGATATCATATATTTGATGGCTCTGATCATTGAAAAAATTAAATAACCCTACTATAGCTGTGCCTGAGTCGCATGAATATTTTCATGTGATTTGCACATAGCTTTGAAGCTTCAACTCTAACATTACATTACTGATGAGAGAGGTACAAGTAATTGCTGATCTTCCTTACATTACCTCTTCTGTTTAGCTCAAAACAACCACAACAGTTGCAACCAGCAGATCTTTTCAAGAGGATCGAATATGGCTCAATGGCAAAGAGGAGGACATAACTCATCCAAGACTGCAGTCCTGTCTGAGAGAGAGTGAGTCATGTCTGTTTTACTTTTACCCTTACAACTAATAGTGAGTTACAAAGCATGTAGACCACAATGTCATTTTCTGTTTTTGATTTATTCTGTATTTAGTTCGACGACTAGCGCGGAAGAGACGTAATGATGGAGACCCTAGTGTGGATTCAACTGGTTTGTCACACAAAGTCCACATTTGCTCTGTTAACAACTTCCCCACAGCGGCTGGACTCGCCTCTTCAGCTGCGGGGTTCGCCTGTCTAGGTGAGTGTGTGTGTCAGCTATGTTTCATTGCATGGCTTAAGAACACTAATGACTTCAGAGGACATATTTTATTGAAAGCCTAATAACTGCTTTTGAGAATAGAAAAAGAAACTTTACATTATGTCACCTGTCTTAATCAGTTCTTCAGTATGGATTGTAGTGTGAATTTAGGTGATTTTTTTTATTAGGTGAGAAAATTCTGATATACAGAAGAATAAAATTATTAACATTTACTTTAATAAATCTCCACTTTATGCCGGTTTTCGCTGTAGTTTCTCCTTTGGTTGTCCATTTGCTACAGTTTACACTCTGGCTCGGGTGTTTGGCGTGGAAGGGGAGTTGTCTGGGATTGCTCGTCAAGGCTCGGGCAGCGCATGCAGGAGCATGTATGGGGGGTTTGTCCAGTGGATCATGGGAGACAAAGATGACGGGAAGGACAGTCTAGCCCAGCAGGTGGAGCCACAGACTCACTGGCCTGAGCTCAGAATCCTTGTACTAGTGGTAGGTCTGACTGTGTGTGTACGAGAATGAAACCAAGTGTGACAAAATGATAATGAAAGTTCTGCTGTGAGTCAGTAGTGTGCTGGCAAATTTGTTAATGTTGAGAAAGTGTCTCTATAGAAAATGCACGCTTTTATTCTGAGCAGTGAAAAGTTTGACTACTTTGTCACAGGCCAGTGCAGAGAGGAAGCCAGTAGGCAGCACCTCTGGAATGCAGACCAGTGTACAAACAAGCTGTCTATTAAAGGTATTTAGTTCCCAACCCACTCTGCATTTCACTATATTAACAGTATAGTCTCTTCTGTCACTACACAACATTTAAATTCAGCTTTTTGTTACTCATACAACATTTGTGTGTGTGTCTGTAGCACCGTGCTCAGTCTGTTGTGCCAGAGCGGATGGTGGAAATGATTGATGCGGTGAGAAGAAAGGACTTCCCTGCATTTGCTGAGCTAACCATGAAGGACAGTAACCAGTTCCATGCCACCTGCCTTGACACTTACCCTCCAATCTTTTACCTCAGTAGTGTGTCTCATCAGGTCATCAGCTTGGTGCATCGGTATAACAAGCATTACGGGGAGACAAGGGTGAGCAGCTCTACATTTCTGTTGTTGATCAGAGAAAACATCTAATCCAGTGTTTGATAAAACTGTTTTTTATAGTTCTGTGTTCACCTTTATTGCATTTCGACACTGATGACTCAAATTTGGCAATAAAGAAAGCAAACAAAATTTTATTTTCTCATAGATTTAGTTAATGAAATACATAAAACTGAATTGTAATTCTGCTGCATTAAATGGCAGAAAATCACTTGCTGTTTAAAGTATTATGAAGGTGGGCAGTTATATTAATTACACAGAATATATTTTTGAGGTAATAGAGGCAAATGTCCATGGCAGTTCTGATCATTTGCATGTAAGTGTATACATCTTACAATGATATACTTAAAGAGTATGTAAAAGCTGTGTTACGGTTGTAATATTATTATCAAATATATATGTCCTTTTTATCCTTTCTCTTATGTTAGAAATTTGTCTCACTTCATGCAGCTGAATTTCTGAGATAGTGTAATAAAGATGTGAAACTTGTGAGGGCTTTTTCAAACTGTAAAACAGGAAACTGTCTGTTTTTATATGACACTCACCATGTCTGTTGTCTTGCAGGTGGCCTACACTTTTGATGCAGGACCCAATGCTGTTATCTTCACTTTGGAGCAACATGTTTCTGAGATTGTCCAAGTGGTTCAGCATTTCTTCCCCCCTGACACGAACGGAGAAGAGTGAGTTGACTGATAAGGCTCAATAATTGATTATGAAAAGTGAAACTTTTTTTTGTACATTTATCAAAAAGGAAGAACTGAAACCTCTCATTTAGGAAAGTATGGTTTAGAAAGACTCATGCCTGTGGATATCATCTCCCACAATTTAAAAACCATACAGTCCTGAAACTCTTAGTAGAGGGCTGAATTACACATTTACTGAATAGATTTGAGGTTTGTTTGCTTAAACCCCTTTTAAAAGTGTCACTGACTGTTTTTTCCTCCTCTGTAGCTTTATTAAAGGTCTTCCAGTCAGTCGCGCTCCTCTTTCTGAGGAGCTGAAACGGGGTATTGGTCTGGAGCCAATGGCAAAGGGAATAAACTACATCATCAGTACCAAGGTAAAGAAGAACTCACAGAAGTACTACTTCAGCTCAGTTCTTTCATCTGTTTACTTTAAATAGCAACTGAAAATCAGTTAAAAGTTATCTGTCTTGGATCTAAATGTCTTGATGTGGCTTTGATAAAGTTGCACAATATACAGTATAAAGAAGTGGTGTATCAGTTGTTGGATTGCAAGATGAGTTTAGATTTATGTTTCCTTTTAACTTGCCTTTACATAACTTTGTGTTGCGTTCCTTCCGTTTAATATAATAGAATACACTATGATATACTGTTCAAAGTTAAAGCATTAATGCAGTCACTTCCATTCACAAGTGTCGATTAGAACAGGTTAATAATTTTGATACATGCATAAATGTTAACACAGACAAACAGGATTATTTTAGAGGATGAGTTGGTGCTTTGGTAAAAGTCAGAAACATGATCTTTTGTTTGTACATTTAAGGCTGGACCTGGTCCTTGTGTGGTTGAGGATCCCACTCAGCATCTGCTGTCATCTGATGGTTTGCCCAAGAAAACTGTGTGATGCCCTGCAGCCCCGAAGAGACAAGTTCTCCTGAGCAATACCGAAGCCACTTCAGCAGAGTTAACATTTGTATTATCAGATGTAGCCATAAATAGCAAAAGCAAAACCAGGCACCTCCCTTATCAGTGTGGACACTAATATGTCTCTCTTCATTCAAATGACGCTGATGTTCTCTTCTCCTCTTTCAGTTCCCCAGTATGTGTAGCTCTCTGCACAATAAGATAAGGTTTATCTTATAGTATTTAATTGTATCTACAGGTGGATACTGTGTTACATTCATGTAATGGGTTCAGTTGTGGACTTGAGCATGTGCTTGACTCTCAGGTAGCAAATAAATACTCTGAGCACTGAGTGGTTCACAACTGGAGCAAATGGTCACTACAGGGGGCCTTGAATATGTGTGTCTGTGACTTCATGGAGTTTTTCATCATCTTATTTTGCGTAAAATTAAATAAAATATATATTTTAGTCAAGATAATTGTTTGTCTTTTGTCATTTCATTCGTTTTCATTTCTTTTATTCTCATACATTGTAAAAAAAAAAGAGAGAAAAAACAACTTGTAAAAAATAAAATAGAATATATATCTGGCAACAAGGGTTCCAGAAAAAAAAGCTAAAAGTCTATTTTGTTAAAATAGCAACAAATATCTGTCAAATAATATTTGTTAGCTGATTTAAATACAATAAAATATTTACAATTTAAACGTACAATTTAAAAAAAATGCACCAGGTTTTTTATTGGACATCACTTGTAGTTTGACCTGTTATTTTTAAATGGTTAACATGTAAATAAATTGTACGTTTTTCAGTTACTTTAGGACTTACTACATTTAAAAAATAAAACTTTTTTAAAAATATTTTTTACAGTGTAGGCACAACCGTGAAAGATGTTCAGCTATATCCAGTAAGTTAACTTTGGAAGCTAAGCCATTCTAAATGAAATGGACGTTTTTTAAAAAAAAGTTTTGAAGATGAAAACACCTGTTGAAAATCATAAATGGCCGCCGACAATAACAGACTGTTGAGACACAAAGAGTCACGTAGCTCACAGCTGCCTCCTGATGATACCTGAACCGTGAGCTGGATTATTGCTCAGCTGCTGCATTTTTAGGAAATGACGACTGAAACGGGGGGTGGCTGACATTAGCCCTGCCTCCTGCTTCACATCTACACGCCTCACGTCTCGTAAAATAAAATCCCTTCCTTGTAGAAATCATTTAAGTGGTGAGCCGCCACCTGGAGACTTGTAACTGCAGTGGAGCTGAGCAGGTGAAACCAATGGGCCAAATCGAGTGGGCGATGTGGGCCAACGAGCAGGCTCTGGCTGCCGGCCTCAGTGAGTACAACTGCTTTGTCTAAATGTGAAAAAAGAAGTGGTGTTTACTCTTAAGTTTTAATGTCTAATTAATTATGGGCAGCTTAATTTAAACAGGAATTGTTCATTAGGAATACTACAGTACTTGTAGCTGCCTTCTCCAGTTTCATCACAGAGTGAATACCTCGGTTTTGAACCTCTGTGTATTATAAAAGCTGTATTGTTTTATTTAAATAATATATTCTTGCTTCCTTCTTTCAGTTCTCCTCACTGGAGGAGTTGTCGGGGTGGCTGGGCAGTTCAGAGGCTGGCAGTTTGCTGCTTATGCTGTGTATCCTTTATGCTCTGCATGAACCAAAACCGGTTTGAACTAAAGAAAGTATGTCTAGGTTTGCTTTTTGGGCTTCATATACAATATGAGTACAATTATGTGCTGTATTAGAATTTAGAAATCGCAAAGCTGTAAGTGCGGATGTCAGAATGAGCTGTTCTGCCAAATTGTGTGTCCACATACAAGGAAACTATTTTTTTCTTTGCTCTCAAAGTGCTCAGACAAAACACATGTACTTGAACAAGACGAGCAGGTTAAAGGCAGGAAAATAAGTGTGAACAACTATTTATAGCTACTATAACACTACCATGTAGAATTATAAGTGTAGAAATGTTTGTAGCAGAGATGTAGTTGAGTAAACTGAAGTCTGTACCGGTATGGAATCATTCACACTTAATATTTTAAACAGTATTTTTTTTTTCACCTGTACATGAACTTGAAATGCTCTCTAAAATCACAACAAATGCAGCATTTAAATGCATGACTAATCGAACAGTAACGAGAACAATGATGTGGCAAGTTAAGTCAAACCTGATTTTATTATTGGCATCAGAGTGAGTCTCAAACTTGTCTGCTTCTGTTGGAATACAGAAAATACTTTTTTCGTTTGATATTATTGAAAACACTCAAAGGTAGAAATACATTTTAACTATTTGGGGTCACAAATGTTTGTTTTAGCTTATGTTAGTATCCTATCAGTGCTAACTGTGTGAATCCTCTTGATGATTCTTTTATTCCTCTGTTTTTGTAAAGCGCTTTATTTGCTTACATTAAGTAACTTGTTTTTAAAAATGGAATATTGTTAATGTTATCAGAAAGCAGCCTTGACAGATGACTAGTGCTGCTGGAGTGTTTGTGTGTCTACTTGAGTATCCCAGAAGCAAGAGGGCCAAGGGGACAAGTGTAGCCAGATCGTAAGTGATGCTGAATAATTTCATGCTCTTGCCACATCTGAACCGTACTTTAATGGGCAAATTTTGTTAAGTTTATTTCTCATTCTGTGTTTCCTCTCAGCGGTCAGTACTGCTTCACGGTGTGTGTAAAAGCCTTCGGACCACTGACAAGGAACTACTACGTCAGAGCATTTTTACATGCCGCGTAAGTCTCTTTTCTTTGCTGAACAGCATTCCTCTTATTCACTGTTCTCTCCAACAAAAGCCCAATGACTTGTCAGTATAGCCTTTTGTCCTCATGATCCCCTTGTTTTGTCTGGCTTAGAATCTGCGTACCTGGGGGTTTCATGCTTGCTACAGTCCTCGGATGTGTCTGCCTGGGCATTGCCAGCCTCATTTACCTCGCAGTAAGTAGGGCGGGAGTTTTTCCCACATGTTTCTAAATCTAGCAAGTGAATTATCATCAACTTTGATAAAACTGTTATCTGAGGTAAGAAGGGGCCCAATTACGGAAACAAGGAAATGCTAACAAGGAAGAGATTGTTTCATTACTGGTCCCTCTGTTGAGACATGGCTTTGCAACCTATTGTGAAATCTGACCAGTTAGGGGTGTGACTAAACTCGTCAACAGCTCTAAATGTGGAAACCGAGGACAGGAAGTGTTCCAGGAAGCTTTGCACAGTTTACCTCATTTTCTGTACATGGGTTATGATAAGGACAATTGTTAATCTTTATTCTTTTATAATTTCTTGGATTTCAACAATCAGTTCCTGTTGCGCTTCACTTGATCTGACTTTAGCGGACCAGTGCTGACTTGTTATCTTCTTGCTATCCAGGCAGCCATTCGAGGTGAACACTGGGAGCCAATTCTTCCACAGAAGGACACCAGGAAGCCGGTTGCACAGAGTATCAAGAATCCTCCTCAGAATCCACCACCCAGACCTCCTGCAGAGCACCGCAGGAAACCAGCAAAGGACCTGGAGTCAGCAGCATATGACAACCCCATGTCTGTTACTGATGAGTAGCCTGCCGAGTGCTGAATCCCCTGTATCCCTTCTCCTCTAAACCAGTTATTGTGCAACATCACCTGATTCTGTAACTCTAGATGAACAAATTCCTGAAGTTTAGTGAAGCTCATGACTGGGTGACATGTTGAGTGCACACCTTCTTACCTCAACTTGTAGGGGTGGGGGGGGACTGCCAGGATGAGAATTCAGAGGAGAATGGATGAAGTGAATTTATTTTTTTTTTCACGCCACCGAACATAAATGTAAATGCTGTAGCTGCTAAGTGGCAAGAACAAACCAATACTCTCAGGTTATTTGGCTGTAGGAATGTTGGTGTTAGTTTACTGCTCTGATATAAGATCAAACAAATACCTGTTTTCTGTTCCAGCAACCATGTACTTCAAATTATACCACATCTTCTGTTGCCACACTATGTTCTTAACCCTCTGTATTGGTGTACTTGTTTAAAGCAACTGATCAGAATACTGTATGATTACATAGTAGTGTTTAATAAGATTACATGTGGACATGTTGGGTTTTGGATGTTCTATGCTAATGTTTTCCATTTATATAAATTTTTATCTGTATTTTTGATGTGTTGTAAATAAAGCCTTTGCATCCTTTGAATTATGTCTTGGGTTTGTGCTTTCATGCTCTATTTTACAAGTTTCCTCTCAAAATTTATTTTAAGAAGTGACATTTGCAACTTCCCTCTTTCACAAACGCACTGAATTTCAATACATCAGAATTTCCCTTTCTCATCTCGGATGTTGTTTCACACATTTTTGTCCTATTGCCAGCCATTGTTGAGTTAAGATTGAAACAATTAAGTCATTTGAAAAGTTGTCAAACAAGTTCAGCATGTTTCTGATGTTATTTCAATTGTCTCAAGTCTTTTATTTGCTTTTGGTTGCAGCTGGAGTCTGTGCTGAAACCACAGAAGTGCAGTGCTCCTTCCTCAATTTAGTGTGTGGCTCTAATGTGAGATGGCACCAATGAGCGGCACTTAATGAACTTATTGTTACTATTTCTTATCAGTACTTGTAAGTTGAATTCCTGTAAAGTCTAGTAGAAAATCAGTTATCACCAAAACAGGATACAGTTTTCTAGTTTCGGGCTACTTTCAAGATTGTAACAGATGAGAGAACAACAAAAGTTAAATCTCTGTCTTGCTCTGGCAGTTTTATTTGTGTACATTCTGCCACCTCCTGTTGATTTAGAGAACTACATAAAAATGCTGCAGCGCCTCACGGGGTCTCGCATGATGGTGACAGTAAAGATCTGTTCTCATGAGCAATCCTTCATATGTTTATTTTTGCTGTACCAGTGAAACTCTGATTTTTTTTTTTTTTGCAATAAGTTGATCAGGCGTCCCATCGTTTGGCCTGGATTGTTTATACATATATACAAGTACAAAGCTGTAGTAAATTTAACTAAATTTTTTTTTCCACTTGTGTGTTCCAGTTATCCGTTTGCTTTCCTTTGATTCTTTACAATGTGATATAAAACATTCTAACTATAAATATGTGAAACTGAGCATCAACATTTCAGGTGGATGTACAAACTTGCTATTTAGTGGATTAAACTAACAACTGCAACCAACACGTTCAGCTGTTTTGGAAGACAACAAAGGTTCACATCTGAGTCTCTGCTGTTTAAATTTCATGTGTTGAGAGGATTTGAACTGAATCTTGACAACAGACATGGTTTTTTGTTAATTTTCTTCTGTTAATCATTTAGTTGTGTGTCTGTCATGTTTACTCACACTGATTTTGATTTATTCTAGTCAGAACCAATATCAAGAACACTTCGAAGATGTTCAGAAAATGAGCTCCAGCTCACAGTGGAGGTAAAGTAATGTTTTAAAATTGTGTTATTTTGCTTTTTTATTGTGACCTGTGACCAGTTCTATTATGTTTTTTATGGACAACAGACACGTACAGACATTTTTTTTATTTTTTGGTATAAGTAGCTAACTGTTGACTGTTGCATCATTTATGCACATTGGACACCTAAATTACATTTTTGTAGTATTTTTTCATTTTTTTTAAATTAAATGTCAAACAAGCACACAAACAAATGAATTAACAAATATAAATAAAGATCAATATATTGAAATTAAGATTGCATGTGCAATTCTCCTCTATTCCGTAAGGGGCAGTAAGATACCCTGACGCGTTAAAATATGTAGTAGAAGAAGAAGAGGCAACCAATACAGTTCATCCTCATTTCACTGGACTGCTGTGCCTGTCAGCTAACAAAAACAGTCTTTTAATCACCGATATCGAAGTGTATGTGGCCCCTGAGTAGTGGACGATGTCTAGCCGGGCTCTGCGAAGGCTGAGAGGGAAGCAGCGGGGTCAGGAGGCCTTGGACTTCGGGGATGTAACTTTGGATGACAGCCCGGAGGAGCAGGCTGAGGCTAAGGAGGAGCAGCTGGACACGGCTAATGTTTCTCCCCCGTCTGACAGCAAAGGCAGCAGCCGAAAAGCAAAGAAAAACAAAGCTCAGAAGAATTTCAGCAACATTTATGAACTGGTAAGTTGGCGTTATTACTGGTGTTACATGTTAGCTGTGTCATAATGTTGGTATATGTTTGTTCCCGACACCTGCTTACTGCTAGTTCACTGTTGATAAGTCCTGCTTGCTAGAACAGCGTAGCCCTGTGGCGTTAGCTCATGTCTCTGTTTGCTGAACTAAAGTCATGAAATTGTAGGTTAAATTATACTAACCAGGTTAGAAAATAATCAGGAAGTAGTCTGCATCATAAACCTTAAGTGAACACTGACAAACATTGTCCAATGTGCGTTACGACAGTGTTTACTAGCCTTGAAGTGATCCGATATGAAGCTAATTGCGCAGGATCCGTCTTATGTCTTTAGGGACTCGATGAAAAGATATGCTGAAGCCATATTTTCTTCAGTTAAAGACGTGCAGTTTTTAATTGTCGATCAAATTTTGGGTAGATGTGGATATAAGTCTTCAAAACTATTAATTTCAAGCTGGTTTATAAGTTGTACAGGCAGTGTCTTTTGATAGGTATGTAGCAACACTTGAACTGAAAGTGTTTTGGACTATTGTGATATGTTATTTATTATTACAAAAGAAACGTGGACATTTGATTGAAACAATTTGTTGAAGACAAATATAACGTCAATTGACTATTCAAGCTAAGATCTTTTTTACATCAGCTTATTGACTTGAATTGAACCTAAAATAGCTGTGGCACATTGTCACAATCATCATAGCATTTTTTTAAACATCAAAGGAAACATTTATTCATCAGATTTATAAAGACCTCTGATTTCCAAACCATCCCTTAGCTGTGGTTCACAATGTGAAGACAAATCTTGGTGTTGAATTTGCTTTAGCCATGACATATTTTTCGTACGATGTCTTGATGTTGATGCATTTTTTTTCAATGTTTCATCGAGCTGAGGGGTCTTTTAGCACTGCTTTACTCAGTACATTTTTTTTATCTCATATTTTTACTAGATAGGTGATGCAGACAATGAAGCAGAGAAAATTTCACCTGATGAAGAGACAGAGAAACCAGATGGAAGTAGAACAAGCGACATGGAAAAGAATGATAAGAAAGACCGTAAGAAACCAGATCAAAAGCACGAGGAAGCATCCAACAAGGTAAAATTGAAGAGGTTTGATGAAGATGGCTTTTTGTAATCTTCCAATTACAATTTAATGTTCTGATCTACATGTGCATCTTTGCATCATCTCTCTTTTCTTTACCAGTCAATGTCTGGAGACAGAGTTAAAAAGAAGAAGAAAAAGAAGAAAGCAAAAATGACGTCAGAAGATGGACAGGTACATTTTTTTGAGAATATGTCTGCTTTGACAAGACGGCTGTCAAGTATGGTATAACACACACTTCATATTTGACATTATCACTATCATTTTATGAAAATCATTTTGCTAACAGGGAGAATGTCTTGCAATAAGCATAAGAGAATGTAGGTTCAGAACCAGAACCTACATTAACAACGTCCTCAACTTTACTTCGTCTTGTCAACTAAAAAGCAGATTGTTCTTGTCTCACTGACTTCACTCTTCAGGAGGCTGCACCAGATGAGAACATTGATTTATTGCTGGAGAATCTGGAGCAATCCAATGGTCTGAGTTTGCAAAGTGAGGATTGTGGAGGCTCAGATAGAAAATCTGTGCTGCATGTGGAACACAGGTGAGATAAGCAACATCTTTCATGCTGACAACATGAATAGATTCTGTTTCAGATACCCTATTTGTTCATTTTTTTCATCACCCAGACTTGACCTAAGTGCTGGCAGAAGCATTAATCTTTACTCTTACCAGTACACAGCAGTTTTCCAGTGCTGTATTATTGAAACTGGTATTACATTGCATACAGTACAGCATGGTTCAGATTATAAACAAATGTACATGAATGTGTTTAGGTGAGTAGAAATGCTAAAGTAGCACTCCACCAGTGCACAGCTGGCATGACTTGGTCATTGGTGAGTTTAGTTGCCCCATTTGTGTTAATTTACAGTTATGACATTTTTAAATGGCACCATGTGGTGGCGCTCAACTCGCACAAGAAAAAGTTATTATATGGTGGCTGTTAGTCTCAGGAGTTCTTTTACATCGAATCAACATCAAACTTCAGATGCACTGGAATATGTTGCACATCAGACTACACAAATGGTGACTGTGTAGCAGATCGTTTCAATTCACTTTCAACAGCACATCAACCGTATTGATAGCAAAGCATCTGTTGTCAGCAGTCCAACCACACTTACACATAGCAAGCAGTTTGAGCACCTGTAAGTTAGATGTATGGCCCCAGTTAAACGCTGCGTTGCCAATATGTCAACAGCAACCAACAGCTAATGAGGCATTTTACTGAAATGTAGTTTCCGTGTAGCCACGTGTTTACTGTTCTTGTTCACTGACAGATCATTTTATAGTTCATGACGCTGAAGAAAAAATGTTTCCCAAATAATGAAAAAAAAAAAAAAATACAGGTTATATCGTTTTTGATTCTGTGCACTGACAGTCACATGCGAGGACACTTTAAGTGGATATTCCGCTAGTTGGATATACTTACTTAGTTACCTACTGTTGCTTTCCACATGCACTGTTTTTGAATAGTTATGGTTTTACATCAGCTTCTGCTTGTTGGCAGTCATTTCTTTTATATACTGAGAAGTCTAAAATATCTGTATCAAATAGCTCCTGTGTTTGCCTTGGAATGTATTTTCTCTCCTGGTTCGTGCTGTATAACTGTCAGAAATGAATGAGTTTTTGTTTGTTAATTCGTTAGGAATCTCAACCCAGAGACGGAGCTGAAGAGATATTTTGGGGCTCGAGCTGTTTTAGGAGATCAGAGGTAAAAAGAAGAAGAAAAATATAAGATTGTTTGGATTTTAGTGACCCGTGCCGTCTCTATGTGTACATTATACTCTTGCACTTGTTTTTTTTTTGTCAGGCCTCGACAGAGAAACAGGCAGTTTCACCGTAGCACATGGATGACCAGTCCTAAGGACAGCTGGCCTCGCTTCAGCCGCCCAGGTAGTTTTTTAAAAGCATACGGAATTCTGTTCTGCATTATTTGCTCGTAATTCCAGGTTGAAACTAATTGTAGGTTGTAATCAATTCAACTTTGTTTACATCATGACTGCGTTTCACAAATAGCAGAACAATACAGTTTAAAGGCATATACAGTATTAATTCATTCTCCACCACTTCACTCCTGTTTGTGTTTTTTATGAGCCAGTTTCAGTGTGAACATTTAGTTAAATTCTAATGATGGATTGGAACATCTAAAATCTTAATTATCTCAGGATGAGGAAATATGTATTCACAATTTGTGCAACAGGACAACTGATATTTATCGTTAATGATTTTTATGGGTCTAATTAGTAATAGATTTTTCTCAGATTTATTGCAGACTGAAGATAGCTTGTGATACTGGCATCTTTATTAAGACTACCTCATTGTGAACTCACTAAAAGTCTCCATTGATATACAGTGTTGTGTGGTCTTTCTGTTCAGCGTTCACGCCATGGTTGCATTTTCTTTCAAATTTAGATTGTTATGAAAGTTGTAAACCATGCTCTGGGAGTATACAAAGTACAGCGCATCAGGCATTTGTTGATTTGTTAAGCCTGCTCTTTCTCATTATTCAGGCCAAAAATAGGATTTCGAGGAAGTGGTAAATGACTCTTTTAGCAAAGTTGATGTGAGGACCTGTGGTACAAGTCATATAACGACCTCTCACCATATTTTAACAAAAAATCTTTTGTTAGAAGTTTTGTAAGATACAAATACAAACCGTAAACTAATAGGTGTGGTCAGAAATGTTTAAAAAATATTTTCACGTGTGATAAAAGCGTTTAGTTTTCAAGAGGTTATTTAGGTTATTTGCTGGACTTTTACAGTAACATCAAATAAATTAATAGCACTTAATTTAGGTCGTATTGTACTTCCATCTACTTGATACTAAGGATCTAAGTACAGAAGGGACTGTACACAATAGACGGTAAAACCCCTTGAAACAAATTTATGCTTTTAGGCTATTTAGCTTAACATGTGTATGGTATCATTACAAGGGGTCATCTCATCTTTTTATGTACTCAGTTCTGTTAGTGTGACGTAAAATGTGTAAAATCTGTTCTTTATATGTTGTTAACTCTGCTTGATATTTCCACAGGAATCTCAATGACCTTACTGGAGTCAAAAGACGGCATCCAGTATTTCACCTTTGAGCACAGTCGGGACTACCAGCAAGTACAGTTCAAGTTCCTGGATGCTGTTGAGTCCATGGATCCTAACAACATTGTGGTAAAACGTTTGTCCTTTTGTTTACACATCTATTGACTTTTGGGAGAGGGTCCACTGTGCTTGCAGAGAGAAACAATTCATGCAGTGTGATTAAAGTCATATTGAAGTTTGATGCTGAAATTGAACAATTTTAATCACTTCACTTTTGGATTTAGTTGTAGGGCTGTGTCTTTTGACTGCTGGTATGATAGCTTGAAGCTTACTGAGTGATTCTTCCTGCTCTGTTGTCCACAGTAGTTAGTAATTTGTTTACAGTGGAGGACTGTCCTCTGCTGTGCTGCTCTTTTTACAGCTAGCTCAAGGCAACTGATATCACTCAATTCCACAGTCTCTAACTGAAGTCACATTGCACAGCATAAAGCTAGGATCATGCTTGGCAGAGCCGCTTGTTATATTTTGTGGATTTTTGCTCGGGTTAGATTTTACAGTGGTAAACAAGAGGTTATTAAAAAAATATGAGTGAATCATTAACCTGAATTCATTCTTGAATAAAAAGATTAAGCCAGGCACTTTTCATGGATTTCATTTTGATGTTTTTGAAGATGCTTCACCTTTCATGCAAGAAGCTTCTTCAGTTTTTGGTTGAGAGGTAGAACATCTTTAAGAACCTAAAAGGAAGCCCAGTTACTTTTCATTAAAGCTCCAAGGATCACCAGTACCTGGATGACTAATAATCTACACAGACTGGAAGCTTTTGTGGTACCTAACTGTCAGAAATAGTTTTTTCCATGTCTAATGTTTTTGACAGAAAGAAAATTGAACTAATTTTGATTATTAATTCATCCAACATAGTAAGAAAAAAAATTAGATGAGATTAGTAATTTGGTGGTATCGAACTGCAAATGTTTATGGCTCTTCACTATGACAGACAAGAAAGACTGTTGCATCCTAATGATATTCAAAGTGAATTCAGCTTAAATAGATCATCACAAGATTTTGAAAACTCTCACACGCCCACCTGTAATGTTTGATGATGCCTTCTCTCTGCTCCCACCTAGTTTTCAGAGAAGCAATATTTGTGCCAGGCAGGACTGGCCACAAAAATACCAAAGTGTGCTTGTGACTGAGCAGGGCAAGCTTGACTGGGATCTGCGCCACACCACCAGTTTTACAAAAACAGAACCACGTCTTTGTCCGTCTCAGTCAGTTTGAACATTGTCTCTTCCTATTTTCTCTTCAGGCTCTGCTGCAGCTTAACCCGTACCACATTGATTCATTGCTTCAACTTTCCGATGTCTGCCGGATACAGGAGGATCAGGAGATGGCCAGGGACCTCATCGGTGAGGGTTTTATCAAAAGCCAAAAATGTGTTTCCTGCCACTCAAAAGCCAAATTATTAGGCAGCATTTTATAAAAGGATTGCTCAAGGATCCACTATTCTCAAGCACAGCATGTTTTAGAACAAATGCAAACTGACAGTTTGCAAGTGTATTATGATTCATTCTGATATTTTTTGCTCTTCTCAAAAATTACACCAGAAAATGTTTGGTTTAAAGTCACATGCACGACCGGAACGTTAAGGTTTTCCTGTGTGAAAATAGAAGCTCACCAGTTTGTGCTTTAGTGTAGCCAGCCAGGCTTTTCTAATTTGGCTGAGTTAATAAACAAGCTCCTTCTGTTCCAACTTTGTCCTTTTTATAGACAACAGATTTTGGCACAGACATGAAATAATACAGTCTTTGTCAGAGAAAGTTCTGCTTTTATGTACAAGTCTGTTTTTCATCATTGCAGACAGTACCAGGCATATAGCTGTACATTTGTTGATATTAACTGGCACAGAGTCGGCATGATTTCAGTTCCAAACCATGTCAGTATCTATATTGAATTACAGAATATCAAGCACATACCAAAGCAAATTCACACGGCCATAAGGATTATGTTTCATTATGTATTGATATGTGTCATGAGACATCCTGAAGATTTAACAGAGAAATCATCTGTAAAGTAAAAAAAAAATATTGTAATGATTAAGGAATTTCGGCCAATCTCATGTTAGATTTTTTTTGTGCAGTGAATACTATTGCTCTCCGTGGTGCTCCAGCATAGGACTTTCTTCTTAGAATGACTTCAACCAAAAGTGTTGTTGTCAAATCGCTGCTATTTCCTTTTTTTTAACCAAATTGTGACGCTTAATAAATGTAGTTATTTTAGGACAGAGGGTATGTGTTGTAAAATGTGAGTCAACAAACCCGCCACTGTTAACAAGTTAAAGTTCATGCGAATCACAGTGGGGGTTTATTATCGCACGCCTGCTCCTAAACCACTTGGCTAACATAGTGTATGCAGAAGACCAGAGGGGTAATTTAACAACAGGCTTTTGTCTGTCTCTGTGAATGATTTTATTACATGCCATCAGCTGAAAAAAGAATTGCCATAAAATGGCCAAGTAGGACAGGTATTTTTAATGTCCCTCTCAAAACAAGAAAAAAAACTTATTCCAAAGAACTTTTAAATTGAACTAAGTGAAAAAATCTGCCAATAGAACAAGTGAAAAATGTCTTGGTAAGATTTCTTGAAATTATATGATATTTAGAATATTGAGAACTTAAAATTAGCTGGGAAAACTTATTCTAAGCTATATTTTACCAGGATTAGGCTTAGGTGTCTTAATCCTCCTGTTGTCTTTATTTACGGCACCAGAAAATATTGTTTCCTTGGCTGAAAAAAATCCAGAAATTAAGCAAAAAGTTCCCCAAATTTATAAAAATTTCCCTTTAAAGTTTTATTTTAAAAAAATCTCCAAATTTGACAAAAAATCTGAAAATTGTAAATATTTTCATAAATGAGTAAAAATCTTCCAAAAAAAATCCTAAAAATATCTAATGTGATTCCATATATATCAGTAAAACTTATATATTATATATTATGATTTTATATATATTTTATATATATTATATTTTCTTTAAGAACATTCATAAAAAATCAACCAAAATCCAGCAAAATTCACTGCATTTTGGTTGATTTTTTTTGTCAATGTTCTTAAGAAACATTTTTAACATTTCTTTTTTCCACCAAAAAATGTCAAAAAATTTCCCAAAAAATTTCGAAACTGTGGAAGTTTTCACTGTGAAATATATATATTTTCCCCACATTTTTAAACTTTAAAATGAGTCCATTTCACCCGCAGGACAACACGAGGGTTAAAACAAGGTAATTTCAACAAGAAATTTAAGATGCATTGTCTTAAACCAAGTCCCTCCATCTTGCTAAATGTAACTTGTTACATGAATTTGTCTTAAATCAAGTGGGATGAGACATTTAGACTAAAAATAAGACAAATAGACTTGGTGAGATTTTGAGTTTTTGCAGTGTGTATTTTTAGGATGCTGACTCTTGCTGATGAGTCAGTTGTATGTCAACAACATTTCTGACAAAGCAGCTGCACAATGTATGGCTGTGTTGGCTACTGTTTTTCGAAAATTACAACATTACACTGTTTCTGCAGTGGAATGGTTTTATTCCTTGTTGTTGCACATGTATATAAAAACTTTCTCTTTTTTTTTCCAGAAAGGGCCCTATACAGCTTTGAGTGTGCTTTTCATCCTTTATTCAGTCTGACATCAGGTACCAGCAGACTGGATTATCTGAGACCAGAGAACAGGTTAGTTGTTTCTTTTCAATCTCTTCTTGTTGCACATTTCGCTTTTGTAAAACATCAGTAGGATTCTAGTCTCCTTGTTTTCCACTTAAATTATATTTTAAGTCCTTAGCATTCAGTGATTCAATAATCTTTTTTGCAGAGCATTTTATCTGGCTCTTTACAAGCACATGATGTTCCTGGAGAAGAGAGGATGCCCACGGACGGCTTTGGAGTACTGCAAACTAATCCTGAGGTATAAAGAGAAAGGCTTGAGCATTGGGATTTTCAGGCCAATTTACCCCTGTTTCACAATCAAAGCAGACACCTGACCTTGGACTTTGGTCTGAACCAATATTTGACCCAGGTTATTCAATAATATGAGGGATTTACAGATCCAGTCTCAAGTGCAAGCAGACTCAGCAGAGGCGCCAAGATAATATCAAATCTGTTTGATATTTTTACGAGTTTAAATCACGATGCGACCTGAACCCACAAACACTGTTAATGAGCAACAGCAACTATTCTGGCCCTTAAGGCTAATGTTAGCTACAGATGTTCAAATTGATAGTTAAAAGCCTACATCCAGGTTTCACTGAAGAATAGACAGACCATGTTCAACAGTGTATCCACAACTACTTCTCCACTCGACTTGTTTAGCCTTCAGCTTTTTTTTGTTTTTAAACTCACTGCCAAGTACTATTAGCACTACAGCAGGCTGTTGCAGCACAGTGTCCATTTTCTACACGTCTGCTTCCCCATGAGATCACAAGAGCTGATGTACTGCTCACTGATTGCTCCTCTGCCATGGTAGTTTTAATAACATCCTGCAGTGAGTAAAGGTGATGCACCTTTATTTTCTAATCTTGTGGTGCATGTGTCTGAGATAAGAGCCGTGAATATCTGTGAAATTCCTCATTATGTGCATGTTGCGACCCAGTTTCAGAATCTGTTAGGATCCTAAATCCCCTGTAGTGTGAGTTAGGAATTCGTTACAGTCATTACTTGCCTGCTCTTTTAATGACTAAGTTTGCATTATCTGTTCAGCAGTCTATTTGTACAGAAACAAGGAAGGTAGAAGTTTGGATCTGTTTGTCTCAGTTGTTTCTTCAACTTCTTTTTTGTCAACACAGTGAAAAATCTTACATGTGATCACATGGCTTGCCAGCTGCACAAAAAGAACTTTGTATCCCTTAATGAAGTAGCTGCCACAACACGAATCATTAGACTTGCAATATTCTTCAAAGAATGTTAACTCGAGGACTAAGTTTTCATTCTGCCAAGTACTAACTCTATCCTGTTCCTGCTTATTTGTGTAAATGTGGGGATTTCTACTGATCAAAGGCATGTAACTCAAAATGCTTTAGAAAGTAAAAATCAAACTGACTTCCCAGTGTCTAATAGGCACTACTTGGTTGATGTTGATGCGTTTGACATGTCAGTGCATTGGACTGTTCATTAAGGTGTCAAACAGTGATAGTGTATGTACTTGGGGCTAATGTGATGTGTTTGACTGAGATGATGCACATGATAAAATAATTTAAATGGTTATTTAGTCCATAAACAATCAGTATAAGTGTTTATATGTCATTACATAACATAAAACCTCCAATATCATGCCGGCACAGATACCAATTACATAAAAGCTGTTCCCACACACTGCTGCTATTAGTCTGCGTGAGCTTAGCTTGAGCTTTACCGCCTCCTGCACTGGTCAGTGTTTATCTGTGCTTTTCATCAAACTCTGTCTTCCTGACTTTATGATAACTATGTTGTTCTGGTCTTTTGTAAAGCAAGAGTGTGGGAATAAAAACCGATGACTGTCCCTCTCCCACCAGCAGTGAGTAAATCACTGTTTAACTATATTTTATCCCCTGTGAAATTCCCTTTACAAACTTTATTCATTATCATCATAAGGGCTGTGATGGTAATACATATATTGCCCTGAGTACTGAAGGAAAAAAATTACTCATTTAAATGTCACTGTCTGCAGCAATGTGTGTGCAGCAGACCGATAACTGGGAAAGCCGCTGTGTGGCTATTTCAGGTGGTCAGCTGCCCAGGCTTCACAGTTCATTCTGAAAGCAAAAAGCAGAGGAGTGGTGTTTTGGCGCTATCTGGTTTCTGATGTCTTATTTATTTAATTCAAAGGTGTGAAGATTTGTCTTCAAGCTAAATGTTAGCTATAACAAGCACTGCCTTGAAGTCAGTATGTTGTTTTCAAATAGTTTTTAATGTTCAGTCTCAAAATGTGGGATGAGACCGTTAATTTTGCTTGGTCGAAGCATCTTTTTGGGCAAGTACTTACAGTTATTATTTGCATGTGGTTTTGTCTCACTCTTATTAGTTTGGACCCAGACTCTGACCCACTGTGCATGCTCCTGCTCATTGACTTCCTGACACTGCGTTCTCGAGAGTACCACTGTCTCCTTCAGTTACACCAGGACTGGGAGGTAAACTGGGGATTTCTGTGAAGTTATTTGCAATAGGTATGTTTAGTATGCCACTGTTTAACTCTCGTTGTGGTACAACAAATGTGTGTTGTTGCTTTTCAGGAGCACCGAAATCTGTCTCAGCTGCCAAATTTTGCGTTCTCCACTGCACTTTGCCATTTCCATCTTAGTCAGCAGGAAGATATCGCTCCTGAAGAAAGTGACAAGCAAAGACAAAAAGCTGACCAGATGCTGCAGGATGCTCTCATCATGTTCCCTGGAGGTTAGAAATGAAGGACTGTCACCTGTGTATCAATACTTAATTATGACAATGCCTTTGACACTTCTTCACATAGTTGAAGGCATAATAAATGAATTTCTCTACTATAGAGGGGATTGTTGCACTTCACAACACACTGTTTATTTGTGTTTTAACCCCACTGTGTTTTTTGCAAATATGTTTTGTACAGTCTTGATGCCTTTACTGGATCTGTGCACGGTGCAGGCAGATCCAACAGTCACCTCTCATAGCTTCTTTGGCCCAAAGAGTCAGTTAGGGTAAGTTGTACTCTCTTGGTTTCTGAAGTGTTGCATAAAAAATTAGTCTTTTTTTTTAACTAAAGTATCTTCTTTAATTTTTCATTCTATTTTAATGCACATCCGTTATTTAAAACAGATTCATTGTACAATTTCTGCAAATCTTTTCATGACCTTTATTTGTAGTGCATGTCTGTATCAATTTTATTTTTCTGTTATGTTGTTCTCCTCCTCTTCTACCCTAATTTTAAAGCTCATCTTGCTTCCTCTGTCTCCAGGCAGCCTCCAGCTCTGGCTGAACTCACAGCTCTGTATGTGGGCAGAACTTACAACTTGTGGAGGGAAGCAGCAGTAATGCTTTGGTTGGAAGAGTCTGTGAAGGAGGCGCTGTGTCGAGTTAATGCCAAAGACCCTCTAGTGGAGGACTGCCAAAACAAGTAAGATGTTACTGACCTGCTCTGTTGCCATCAGTCACATTTTTGCCAAACTTGACGTTGTGAGCAATAGAAACATTCATTAATGACAAATGATAAATGAACAGATTGCAGCCTTCACCTTTACAACTTTGTTCTAGGAGAAAGCAGAGGTACCAGAGTGCACCAAGGAACATCCATCGCCACGTCCTTCTCTCTGAGATCAAAGAAGCCACCTCAAGTCTGCCTCTAGTAAGAAAGAAACAACACTTTTTCATTTTCTGTTTGAAGCACTCTCACACAGCAAAGTGCAGATAAGTGTGACCTTCATGCAAGTCCATCCAAATCATGTTGCATAACTCTTCCCCAGTAAGTCATGCCTCATTCACATGTTTGTCAGTGTAGCCAATCAAAGTCATCTATTCTTTAGTGAACGGTACAACGGCAGGTCTTAAGTTCAGTCAAGTTCAACACATTAGTGGGTGATATCAGCACCATGATTTGTGTGGACTTATAAAAGCTTTAAAATTAAGTGCGGCATTGTCCCAAAATTTACACTGAAAGGCCGATAAGATGAAAGGTTTTTTTTGTTTATGGAAAGCATACATTTAAAAAGCTTTGTGTTTTATATCTGCACCTGCCTGTCTGCCATCACAATAAAGATAGGAAAAATAATATATTAATAATTACGGTACGGGAGGAGATCTGATATTCTCTAACATTAGGTGGATAGATATTTACGTATGTTAGCATTAACTTTGGAAAATACTGGCTATTTACAAAAATCCAATGTCATGCTTTTACCTCCTGCATCCTTCCTTCCTTTGTAACCCATCTGAATATTAAAAATTAATATCTCTCATTTTGTCCCTATTGTTTCTGAAATGTTATTGTTGGGACAGCAAAGCTTGCGAGTGAATAGATAGTACAATGGTGTGAGCTAAGTGCTTAATTATGTTCCTCTGAAATCGCACATCTGTGTGGAAGTTATTAGAAACTTGTGTATCTGTTTGATACCCTCAGGAGGTGACCACTCAGCCTGTGATGGGTTTTGACCCTCTGCCTCCTCTGGACTCAGTGATGTCATATACCCGACCAGAGAGGTAATGAAAAGCCAATGCATTTATGCATTTACCCCTTAACTGTTTTAAATAAAAATCTGCTTTATAGCCTCAGTGTGCTCTAAAATTTAAAGAATCTTTGGCTCAATGTTTTTAGGCAACATGCTGGTGCATCCAATGAGAGTACATTATCACTGTTTTTCCGGTCTTTGCTCCCAAACTTCAACCTTCAGGTGAGTTGCATGGACACTCAGAATAGTTCTGGTAGGTAAGTGTGCTGATGATTGGATTTCGGGCTGAGTGGTTCATGATGTAAAATAAGAGTTGTGGGTTCGTTTTACCAAAAGACACACTTACAAATGTCCTCACTTAATTAAAAAAGAGTGAGTATTTCAGTTGTTTTAAATATTTAGAGAGCAAATGCACTTTAATCATAATTCACATATGGTAATGTGATGCTACATATCTCAGGTAAAAGTAACATAAAATAACAAGTCCACCCCCAGCAAAGTCTGCTGGTGTTATGAAGATGTCTGAACAGATGGTGAATAACAGGAAAGCACTTACAAAGAACCCATGGTGTGCATGTGGAGACACCATGTGATTAATATTTATTCAGCCTACAAACAAAACTTAACTGTCTTCTAACAAATCGTAGGTTTGTTTTCAGGGGCAGCAGCTTAATACCATTGTAGTCTGTGGCTCTGATAGGTTTATAGTCCAAAGCTGGACATCTGGTCATGTAGCATGGTTCAGTTCCTTGATTTAGTACGAGAAAGCACTGCAGCCTCCCCCTGAAAACGGAGACACTGTCATTTCATATATTAACTACTACTAAAATAACACACAGATACACCCATTTTGCAGCAGTGCCCTGCAGGCTTGGTGGAAAGATCTGAACTGGTAAAATATCTAGGAAATTGTCTTAACACATCCATGGAAGATGGGATATTTCCTCCACGGACTCATGGTTACCCCAAAGGGATGTAACTAAAAATGTATAAAAGAGGACACATGAGCCTGTTACAGCTCATTCTGTTTTTTTATTTCCCACAATCTCAGTTAAGAAGACAACAAAAACAGTATTCACAAAGTGAAAAGTTGTCTGTAACATCAGTTCCAATTTCTCTTTGCTAATAATATTAGTAATGTTTCATGCTTATTCAATTATGATTTGCAAGGCAAGTTTATAAACCCAAGTTCATGGTTTTGCTCTCCCATAATTATTGGTGCACATTTTGTCAATCTTAAATGTCTCTTGTATTTACAAGAACAACATTTGTAATTGTGTCCATTGTTACTTGAGCATGTTCCATTTTTCTGCTCACACTTGAAGAGCCATTTATACCATCTCTGCAAAACCAAACTTTGATGGCTGAGTTTTGAGATCAACACCTGCAGCATGATGCAGTTTTTCCTGCAGCATAAAATATGTTAAGAAATGCTTAACAAAACAAAGTGCAAGCAAAAGACACAGGCAACACAATCTGTAGGTTACAGTGTTTAACCTCCTGAACTTATGCGCAGCACTGGGTAGAAAATTTTACTGCACTGGACATTTGTGAGAAAGAATTAAAGTCTTTCTGTCAAAGAAGCGGATGTTACCTGGAAACTAATCAGTCCAGAAGTTTGGGAAAGGTTTTATAATTTCTTAATTACTGGAACTTAATCAAAGTTTGATTTTGAAATGACTTTAAATGTCAGAACTTAACTTGAGGGCTTTATTACATAAATTAAACTTCTATATTCCATCATGAGGATGATCCTTAACCCTCCTGGATCCATACTGTCGTCAGCAACAAATGAGTGTTTGCCCTTTCCGCTCATTTTTTTCACAATATTTGCTTTCTCCTTGTTCCCTCAGAATAGACTGTAATTTGGCTAAGATTGTGTGAAAATGAGCAAATGTACACAAAGACCATATGGCGACAAACGCATGTTGGTGTGGTGCAGGACACTGACGCATACAGTTATCATTTTCAGTTCAAGTCTAATGGAACATAATGTGTTCATATCATACCAGACCGTCAAAAAACATCACTGATATTGCCACAGTATTGCCGGCATTGGTCTAAAGTTAGACACACACAATTATCTGACACTAAATTTTATAATATTTTAAGTACAGAAATTATCTTGAAAGATTTTATCCAAACAAATAACATAGTTCTCAGTTAAAGTCTGTCATGTAAGACTAAATTATACCAAGTGCTTGTAACTGAGGAACAGCTGCAGTGTAATAAGATGTGATTTTAACTTTATTATAGGCCAACCTCAATTATACAGGTGGCTGATCAAGAAAACTTCCTACAAGACGGGGTATTTTTAGACAGCATTCTTGTTTAGCTGTGTGGGCATTTTGAACATCTCAAATCTCTGTTTAGCTGATCTGCATTTTTGTCATGTTTCCTCTCTATAGTTGATTATAAACCAACACTAATTTGATAGCAGAAACATAATTTAAAAAAAAAAAGTCCTGCAAAACAAGAGTTTCGGTGCTTAAATGATTTAGAAATAAAGAGCCATGTGAATGCGACTTCTCTCACAGCTTTAGTGGTTTGGTTTCTGTAATCTTCTTTTGACATAAGAGGAAACTGTGTGAAGAGTCAGTGATTTCATCAACTGTATAGCTGAAGAGGCCATGCACCACTCTGCACATAGTCCCTGGTATTTATACAAGCTGAGATGAGCGCGATATTACACTGCTGAAAGAAAAAGCAGAAGAGGATGCATCTTCAAACACTATTCAGTAAATGAGTTAATGTATTCTGTGGTATTGGACGAATGCACTGAAAGCAACAAGTAGACTGAACCCATTTTGACCTGGTTTGTTTTTAAAGATGCAAAATTTCAGCCTAAGAATTCATTGAAATATACTGAAAATAGTTAGAAATATTCCCACTTATGACTGGTGGTTCATGTAAAGACTTGAAGCCAACTTGATGCTGTTACTGGATGTTGCAGGCGCCACACCAAGCGCAGAAATCGATCTGTTTTTTTTTGTCCAAACAAGGTTAAACAAGGTGGCATTCACAATTTTATGATGACTGAGGCTCTTATTGCGGAACAGTGTGTACACAGAGGATCATAAATGTAATACATTTTGTCAGTGTCATCACTGATGCTGTAATCCGCTGCTGTGTTCTGCAGAAAGCAGCCACAGCGACATTAAGATGCATGTAGAAGGTGCAGCCACACAAGCAGTTCAGTGTCTGAGTCATCCATATGGCACATCCTTAATGTTAGCAGATGTGCCCAAGGCATCTTTCCATCAGGACTGTCCGATCCATCCTGATAGCATTATCCACTTATGGAGAGGAAGAGATGCAATATGGATAAAAGAAATGTAGTTAGGACTAGAATATATAGACTTCTAAATTGTTCTTTTTAGTCTTAAAGTTACGCACTTGAAAACAGCATAATGCTATGTGACTTAGCCTTAAATGGGTATTGATGTGATTCCCCCCCCCCCCCCTTTTTGTTTGATACATGTGCACTATGTTGAATAGGGCACTATGAAGTTCCTCCACTGATGTGAGGTTGTTGAGCCTGTATTGGCGAATTTTGAACAACACACTTATGAAAATCAAATGCAAGAAAATGATCATAGAAGTCAGTGGTTGCACTGGATAACCATTTCAGAAAGGAACTGCAACATTTTTAAGGACACTAAGACATTTTTCTGTTTTAAGGACATTTAAACAGAAAAATGTATTTTTGAGAAGGCCAAAGACTTATAAGACATAAACTCTAGAAATGTGTGATTAATTGATGTCTCTTTTACTCTTAAGGGTGGACCGAGGCTGGAGGATGACATGGAAGTGGCTCGAGCTGGACAGGAACTCAACCAGGAAGTAAATCGCCTCATGGTGGCAATGAGGGACATGCTGGCAAATATCCGGTTTCAAGAGCCGCCAAGAGAGGACAACCCCTACAGAGATGAGGATGAATGGGACTGAGAGGAGAGGGAAACAGAGGTGGATTAAGTGCTGAATAAATGGAAATCAAACAAAGAAACCTTAAAAATATTTAATGGTGTTTATAATTAATAGGAGATGAAGTGGGACAGCCGACTAGTGATTTTTAATTGTCACAATTTCAGAAATCTAAGCACATGGATTAAAAGAATATTCTGGGTCCATGTAGACAATGATGAACAGTCAGAAACAGATTCATTGTCAGAAACAGTTAGTTGAACCTGTTATGTCACCAGGGTTGACAGCTTTATTCATAATTAGTTCCAGCATCTCCTGTCATTTTTCAGTAATACCAACACATGATGAGTGTTACCCTTCTTTCTCTCTAAATTTTCCTGTTCACAAACACACTGTGGACATCTTTGTGAGGTTGGAACAAAGGTTCAAACAGTTTATATGTTCAGTGGAACTTCTGCATCACAAATCATAAATTTTGCTTGGCAACACTTCATCAAAAATCGTTTTTACCACAGAATCAGCAAAAAAAAAGTTTTTATTCTCACTGACTATTCAACAGCTCCTGTCGCTTAAACAAATCTTTGGGAAATCAGTACATTGAAGTTCATGCTAACTCTGGAGACAGAAGTGCAAAGGTGAGAAATGCACACCGCTAAACAGATTTGTTGCTTTACTTGAATATGAAGATATTAAATTACTTAATACACAGCCAGAAAGGCATTTTTAATCTGGTAATCCTATGTTTCCAAATTGAATATTCACTTGTTCTGTCTGGCACTTATTCAGTAATTCATATCTGCCTTCAGGTCTTTTATCATCTTGACTTCATAGAAGATGAGTAGTTAATGTAAGACTTGCTATAGACCCTTTATTTGTTTACAAACATTGTGACGTTTTTTGTGGGCGGGGCTTATGCTGGAGGCAAAAGCGGAGCGAGAAGTCAAGCGGGACTGGTAGTATATAGTTTGCGCTGGGAGTTTGCGCTGCAAACTCGAGCATTTTTAACCCGTTAAACTGCAGTGTACCGCCGGCGGTACACTTACTAATTTGCATAGGGATTTAAAGAATGTCCGAAGGCTGCAAACGCGATTATACAAACACTATACGCCGATGGAAAGCTTAGATTCTCATGAATCCGCCGGTATAAACCACTTTCAGATGTGATTACCACAGCGGGTAATATAAACACATTTGTCCGACAAACAACGAATATCCATCCATCCTTTCTCTGTACACGGCTTTAACGTACACAGCGCGACTCACATTTCCGGGTTTATTATTACACACTGTTGAAAATATTCCACAAAAAACGGCCATAATCCAACCTTGGACATCCAGACGACACAAGCCAGTAAACTGTTTTGTCCAAAACATATCTAAGTCGGTATATAATCCACGAATCGGTCGTTTTCAAGGAAATGCACCTCGCGATGCGCGTCCAATATTCCCTGTATTTCTCGTCATATTTTTTATTTACAAATAGAATATTAGCGATTTTTTGTACTGAAAATGGCTGGAATTGACTGCAGCTGATCGTCTCTGTCCAGTATTTTCGCCTCAGTGCATTTAACCACAACTGTCTTCGTTCCCTCTGAGCACGAGTGCGGTGGAATCCTATAAAACTTTAATTTGCGTTCGCCAATGTCATTCCTCCTATTCTGGCATCCAAAAACACAGCAGGCTCTATTAACTTTTTTAGAAAAGTTAATAGAGCCTAGTCCTTCAGTCTTTCGCCTTTCGGTCACGGCCACGGGTTTCTCTTTTGCCTCCAGCTAAAGCTGTGATGTCATTTGTGACGTGGGTCATTAAAGGGTCTATTGAAACACATCTTCAAAAACATTTATGAGAAATTACATTTGTAAAGAGAAGTATTTTTGCAGGAATGCTGTAACCATAATCATCTTGTAAAACTTTACTGTGATGTAAAAAAAATACATGTTAAGTAAAGAAAATGAGGTAAAAAGTCAATATATGGGAAGCTCTTCACTTGTCAAACTTTTATGATTTCCAACCAAAAAGAAGGTTCTCACATAAAAGATTCCACAAAACAGGAAGAAACACTTTATTGTAACTGTGCACATACAGCATTATTTAACTACTAAAAATGATGCATTGAATTTCATTACAATATTTTCAAAAAGCTGCTGCAAATTGAGTCGCACCAGATTTCATTTCCCATAGATATGATTTATGTTTAGACTTGCCTTCAGATAATTGTGGCATTTACTAAATGAATTCACACTGTTGGTCACCTTATCTTCAGTCATTTACTTTTGTCACAATTTTTTCACTGAAAAACTTCAATTGTAATCCTGTGTGAATCTTGTCATTACTGCAGGATGCCTGCTGTTTTTGTTCTCTGCTACGGTCCGTAACTCTTCTAATCTGTTTGGTACAGATTCCAACATTTCAATTTGAGTTGACTTGACAATATTCAATTATTTATGGCTTACCTAATAAAGCAGTGCAGAGATTTGGCTGAAACTTTTTCCAGAAGTCTGCTGCTGTCCATCAACTTACATTGAATCCAAGAGTATGGCAGACATTTTCTAAATTCTAAACTGAATTTAATACTTCTTCTGCACTCTCACTCAGACACTCATGACCTCATCCACTGATGCCTCATTCGCTCCAACAAAACCAGGGGCTGTAAGTGTCCTGGCACCAAGAAAATGTTTATGACTTAACTCCTACTTATTATTTTTCACCGTCATCCAAGTGTTTCACTTGTCTTTCGTTGGTTTTTCAGATCATTATTTCTGTGGTAGAATGCTAGCCTGTCTGACGGTGAGCAAAGCCCTTATATAATTTCAGCTTGCCAAAGTGTCTTTCCCACATTGTTTCCTATTTTTGTCTTACTGTCAACCCTCTCAAACTAAAAACGTGTCCCAATGCCACAAGGATATCATGTGAAACCCAATCTTGTCTTTTCTGACCATTTCGATCACAATTAGAAACTTTTTTTTTCATTTAAAAGGCTAAATATTAATGAGCTGTCTTCAAGGCTTCACAGTATAAAAGGGAACAAACTCTTTAGATACTGATCTCTCAACACATGCTGCAGCTACCATATACTAACTTTGTTGCTTAGTGAGCCACATGACGGCAGTGACTGTGCTTGATGGTCAAATGAGGTCATTGTTTCTAAATCTCCTGGAGCTATGGTTGAGGTTGTGAGGTCTTTTCATGTGATCCTTCTGCTGTATAGCAAGGCTTTCAGATTCATACCTTAGAAGCTGTCTGATGTGACTCCAATCTGCTACACAGAATATTAGATTGTATTGGTAATCAAAACGTCAGGGTGTATTAAATTGGCATAGCATAATTATTCTCATAAGCTGTTCCTAAAGGATTTTTTTCTGTTGTTGTTTTTTTTTTTAAATGGGTAGCTTACGTAAAAATTAGAGCTCGGACTTGAATGTGTTGATTTCAATTAATTACAGAAAAAATAGCATGTTAAAAAAAAGCATTTAATCCCATGTTTCACAGTCCACTAATTTCTGGCACACCAATGCATACTCCAGCCTAGTTTATGCAAGTCTAGTTTATGCAAATGAGCTCTGAGGAGACACACCAGATCGCACCTCAAAATGGTACGTGTCCACCTGATTCGTTTTTCCCACATGGTGGGCGGTCACTAGCAGGCCAACAGCTAGTTTAGCTGTTTGACCAAAGTTTCGCTATGCGTCAGACCTCTGCATGCCGCATCAAATTTGCATAAAATAGAAGTCTAGTCTACTTTATGCAAATGACTGCAGCCTGCTCTGTGGAGACGCATCGCAACGGAACCAGCATGCTACGTGGTGTGTTTCACATACACAATAAATGGGATGCGAGAAATTGACGGCTCTTGTGAACACAGCTACAACAACATTGGTACCTGCAAATGGTGTAGCTCATAATAGACCACTTGTCAAGACTTTGAAAGAGCTTGAGTCTACAAAAAGTCTTAAAATGTTGAATGTAATAGCTGTAATTGCACTGTGAGTTTGCAGTAATCTGTGATGTAGTAGACAGATATAAAATGCACAGATAAATATTACAGGATGGAGGTGGAGCAACTCACAGTATGGTGTAGATCCCACAATCTCACCATCAATGTGGACAAGATAAAAGAAATGGTGATTGATTTTAGAAGGTCTGACAAAGATCACCACATGCACCTCACTAGAAACAGTGCTACCGTGGAGTGAGTCACCAGAACTAAGTTCTTGGGACTACCCCTCGCTGATGACCTGTCCTTCTCCATCAACTCTACAGAAGTCACCAAAAAGGCACAAAAGTGTCTCCACTCCTATCGGAGACTCAGAAAAGAAAGACTCCCTATACCTGGCCTCATCACTTTTTACAGCGGCACCACTGAAAACATCTTTACTCACAGCTTTACAATCCTGGTTTGGCAGTTGCAGGACCCAGGCCAAACAACAGCTCAACAAGATTGTAAAGACTGCCAACAAAATTATTGGTGCTCCTCTTCCATTCCTGGAGGAGATCTACCAACAGCACTCCATGCACAGAGCAACCTCCATCAATAAAGACCCCCACCACCCCTCTCAGGGTCTTTTTCCCTCCAGCCGTCTGGCAAGAAATACAGGAGCATCAGCTGCCGGACTAGCAAGATGCGGAGCATCTTCTTTGCACAAGCTGTAAGACTGATAAACGGACTGTGCCCCCCCCCCCCCCCCCCCCCCCCCCCCATGTGAGAAATGACAATAAGACAACCTGTCTGAGTGTCTGTAAAACATTGTAAATTGGCGGTAGTAACACTAATCCATTATTAATGGACTGAATATCTTTTTCCTCAAACTTAGCTGAAACTCTGCAGTCAGTCTGAATGAACCTTACTGTCCTGGCATCACATCTGATCTTTCCACCTCAGTAAGCCATTTTCAAATCAAAAGTAATCTAGCTGCTTCTGTTAAAACAACACTAAGTATTGTCAAGTTTGCACATAATCATTGTTTTAAAGTCAATAAAGACACTGTTTTTCATTGTGTGACTTATTTAGATGCCTTTGCAATTTTTTACTAAACAGCTCAGACTTAGCTGTGATCTCTGTGACTTGTAAAATATGTTTTGTAATATATTTTCCACAAATTATCAAACTGTGGCTATGATCAAACATTGATCTATGTTAGGGGGGGAAATGAATTTGTAAATTAGTCTGCTCTCTCATCCAGTCCTCTACAGTCACAGCGTTATCAGATGGAAAATAGCCAAGTGGATCGTTCCACTTATATTATTTCCAAAGGTCAAGTGTACTTGACGTAACACACATTTTGAAAGCTTCATGTGTGATTGCAGTGTTCAGTTCAGCTTCTTCCCTCAGTCCAAGTCACAAACAAGTTATTGCCAGTGACTTTAAGTTTGGGTGTCTTAGGGAAGGCAATGTCAACAATAATTGCAGATTTTGACCCTTAGGATTCATTACTCAGAGCTGTTTAAATAAAGTAGCAGAAGGTCTACAAGGTTGAGATATCAAGTTAGTGAAACCCATTGTCATTAACCCTCTGGTATTTTTTGTTGTAAGGGATGGAGGCAATACTCATGGTCCTAGATTTGTGCTGCAGTGCATTCCATACTTAAATCAAAGTTCATATAAAGGTTCTGGCCATCTGGGTTAAACATATCAATTGGATGATGTTCAAGGTTGCTGTCCTTTTCACTCGGGCAGCAAACATTGAAACACAAAGAGGTGGTTCTGCTCAGAAAATTAAGGTTGCCATTTAAACGTTTATCTAATTTAAACTGCAGATGTCTCATTTTATTTTCAACTGAAGTCATTTTTACGTAGGGATCCTTCCAAAACTCATTTAGGAAGGAACCTCTTAAGAATGAGCTTTTAGAAAGAAATAACAAAAAGAAGAGATGAAGTGGTGACGATGCGCTTTGTGCGTAAAAGTGATTTTTGAGAGAAAGAATCTAACGCTGCTGTTATTATGGCTAAATTAAAATTTAATTGTATTGTTCAGTAGAATAAACATGTCAGAAAGATAAAAGACCAAGGGGGAGAACATCTGAAATCAACCCACCAACTCTCAGCTCTCCTCTGCCTTTTTCCCCTTTTGTCCTTACACTTGATGCAGCGTTGCCGACAGAAAACCACAGCCCAGCTGACGTTTGTGTGAGAGGAGGAGCCGCCTGAAGTCATTCAGAGTCCAGCATCACTTGGAGAACTGCTCAAGAAACTCACCCATTAATTCTCGAGGTGCCACAGTCTTGGCTCACTCTCACCATGTTGGTCAGAACAGTCTGAACTGATGCGCACAGTTGGGCGGATGGACGGATCAAGTGCAGAATGAGACTGCAAATCATAATCAGCATTTTTTTTTTGATGGAGCAGGACATTTTATGGGTCTCCCAACCGGATACTCTGCATGAATAAAACAGAAGAAGGCTTGGATGAGAAGACGCACTTTTCACACGCCACTTCTCCGCACCGTTGCTGTGCGTTAATTGGACTTTATCTCCAAGTAACAGAGAGTTATTTAGGCTCTTTAGTGGCTTAAATAAATATAAATAACGTTTCATCAACCTCTTAGAGACGCTGCGTGGATATTAAACTGTCCACGCGCTGATAGGCTTCACAATTAAACAGCTGTCTGGATGATTTTTTTTTTATCGTACTGAGCGGCAAAGTCGATCTGCAACAGCTGATGCTGCATCCTCCAGCCCGCCGAGACAACAGATGAAACTTCCTGAAGTTTGACTCTTAAGTTTAACAGACAGCCCGCAGATCTACCACGAAGAGGCCAGACATGGAAATGACCAACAGGTCGGTGCATTATCCCTCCATCCTCCGTGTGGAGTTCGGCCCGCTACATGACTTTATGGATGACAACGAAACCAACTCCACGGCCGGTGACCAAAACCTGGGCTGCGTTCAGATCCGCATCCCTCAGGAGCTCTTCCTCGCGCTGGGACTCATCAGCCTGGTGGAGAACATCCTGGTGATTCTCGCCATCATCAAGAACCGTAACCTGCACTCGCCCATGTACTACTTCATCTGCTGCCTGGCCGTGTCTGACATGCTGGTCAGCGTCAGCAACGTGGTGGAGACCATATTCATGCTCCTCAATGACCACGGCCTCATGGACATGCACCCCGGCATGCTGCGCCACCTGGACAACGTCATCGACGTGATGATCTGCAGCTCCGTGGTGTCATCTCTGTCCTTTCTGTGCACCATATCCGCAGATCGCTACATCACCATCTTTTACGCGCTGCGCTATCACAGCATCATGACCACACAGCGCGCCGTCGCCATCATCGTGGTGGTGTGGCTGGCCAGCATCACCTCCAGCATCCTCTTCATCGTATATCACACCGACAATGCCGTCATCGTGTGCCTGGTAACGTTCTTCTGCATCACCCTGGTGTTTAACGCCGTGCTCTACCTGCACATGTTTCTCCTGGCACACGTGCATTCTCGGCGCATCATGGCTTTCCACAAAAGCCGGCGTCAATCCACGAGCATGAAGGGAGCGATCACCCTCACCATCCTGCTCGGGGTCTTCATTTTATGCTGGGGCCCTTTCTTCCTCCACCTCATCCTCATCCTCGCCTGCCCCACCAGCCCCTTCTGCAACTGTTTCTTCCGAAACTTTAACCTTTTCCTCATCCTCATCATCTGTAACTCGCTCATCGACCCGCTCATTTACGCGTACCGGAGCCAGGAGCTGCGTAAAACCCTGCAGGAGCTCGTTATGTGTTCTTGGTGCTTCAGCGTGTGACATAATGTAAATTCAGGGACAGAGAAAGAGCAAATCGGGTTATCGACAGTGTTCCCTTCTCCTGAATGTACTTTGTGACAGCTGAGGGCTAGCCGTGACTGAGGCCATGTCTGAAATGGCAGATGGTGACTGTCCCCCACACCGTCCAAGACTGTAGCTGTCTTCTCATAAAGACTTGTGCACGTTAAATCATGAATTCAGCTTCAGTTTTATGTGAGGGTTTATTTTTTGTTGCACTTAAAAAAATTGTATATGTCATCTGGCAAATGATTCTCTTAAGTTACAGATATTCTTTGATTTCAAACACTGGACTAAATTACTGTAACTGTGAGGATTTTTTTTTTTTTTTTTTTTTTTTTTGCGTCTTTTGCTGTTTTTTGGTCTCTTTTTGTGTATATAAAGTGCTGAAACATGTGACCTGTCTCATTTTTACCAAACTTTAATGCATCAGGAAAAATGAAAAGTTACTTCCCTTTGAAATCACCTTTAAGTTAGGATATTATGTGGATCTGATTTATTTATGATTCAGCAGCAAAGAACTTTGACATTTTAGGCTTTTGATGAGTCATTAAAAAAAAAACCCTAACTGTCATGACTGTCATGCCCTGCAGCTGGGACTTATTCTGCTTCTGGCATTATCTTAACACTATTCTTGCCCTTTCATTCTAAAAGGAACAGATGGTGATGCACACTATGTCATTGAAGTTGAAATCAATGTTGCTAGAGCACCATATATATAGTATAGATGTCACCGTGCTGATTTGTTCAAGCTTGGCTCAAAAGGAGCAAACGCATGAAATTTTAGAAGAGTAATACTTTACAAATGAGCAAACTTACAAAATAGTCTTTGGTTGCAGTGTTTGGTGGGGCCGCATTTGAATTACTCTTCCAAAAATAAAGGTAAAGGATGGGACAAACATCACATGAGCAGCCTGCTCTGGGTTGGGACTCATTTATAAGAACGTTTTTGAAAGGAGGCATGTCAAAGTTAAGCATCTGGAGGCTTGTGCGGTTTTCTGAAATGTGTAAAATGGGAAGCTTCAAAAAGATTTCAAGCCTCTTCATACTTATGTAGGTCAAACAAGTGAAGCATTGGGCCAGAGGGTCTTTGGGGAAGTTTTGATTAAGTATAGCACTGAAAGAAAGAAAGGAAGAAAAGAACCTCTGTTACTGGACATTTTTTGTCAATGTAACCAGCACAAATGAAAGTCCAGCAAATTGGAATCACCAAAAACAGCCTTTAACTTCATTAACTTTTGCCTTCAGTACCTTATTAACAATTTCCATCCATCCATCCATTCTCTGTACACCGCTTTATCCTCACTAGGGTCGCGGGGGGTGCTGGAGCCTATCCCAGCTGAAGGCAGGGGACACCCTGGACAGGTCGCCAGGGCTATTAACGATTTCAGTAAATCAAACTATCCTAAAACAAACCAGTCCTCGCAGACCTGTTGTCGCAAATACAACCTTCATTTTCCACTTTTAGTATTGTTATTTAATGCAGTCATATATCTCTGCATTTGAGCTGTTCGGCATATTCATTTTCCCTACTTGTTGCTGTGGAGTAGCGGTTTTTAAGTTAAAAGAGGACATTTATTTCCATGATGAAGGGGGGAAAAAGGTCCCGTGATCAAGATGACCATGCGAGACTAGCACGCAGGGAGAAATCTGGATGTTACTGTCAATAATGTACACTGTCATACACTGTAGTACTTTAAATCATGCTTTCCAGAGTATTTGGTGCTGAGTAATATAGCTAGGATTTATACACTCACCTCTGTTACCAGTCAGTTTAGTCCTTCATGTTTGTCAGTGTCATTTTTCTATTGATTTTGACTGATAATCCACTGTATTATTCTTTTGGTTTCTTGTGTTTTGGTAACAGCATGATTTAATTGTCTGTGTTTTTCTGTCATGGTGTGGGCCTGTTGCAAAGAACTAAGAATGTACAGTCTGGTTGTTTGGTGAAAATAATCTCTATGAAAGGTGATGATACTCTGTGCTTCAGTATATCACCCTAAATAAACATGGTTCAACACATATTAACTATGAAAAACGCTGCCTGCATCTCATGTAGACTTAAAACTTAGTAGCCTGCAGGACTGTATTGCTCACTTATCATATAGAAGGATTGAGTGTTTCATGTAATCATTGAAATAGTTCATATGTTCGTCCCAAATAAAGGGACCAAAAGAAGAGCTTGGTAAACGCACAGCGGTGTTATTTCTGATCACTCTGAAATATATTTTTTGTCCTCTTGTTATTGCTTTCATGTAAATCTGCATATCGCTGCATGCTTGGTTAACATGTTGGCATAGTTATTTGCTGTGCTCCCTAGCCAGATAAGTCTCCATTTTCTCTGAGGAATGACTACACTATGGCAAAAAGTGTCAAATATGGCAATAGATACAGTGTAAAGGTTATGAAAGTAAGGCTGCTGTTCATTTGCTTACATGTGAAAACTTCTGTTTAGATGCCTTTCAATACTTAACTAGACAGCCTAGAACTTAAACATATTTACATCTACCATGAACATGTTTTTTTGCTTCAAAAAAACTGTACAAGAAAACATGAGCTCTCAGCAAACTGTGGGACTGTTGAGATACAATTAAACAAAGGCGTGTTTTGAAATGCTCGTCTGTTAAACTCATGATCAAGTTGAGCACTGCCCTGGAAATAAGCAGAATTGAAGGAAAGGGGTATTTCCAGTTGGAACAAACATAAATCTGTATCCTGTCCTCAGGGATGAAATTAGGCATCTTAATTGTTTGAAATTATTCCATAAAGTTGTCAAGAAAAAGTATGTCATAGACTTCAGTATTTTAGTTTTTATTTATTTATTTATTTATTTTTAGTCTTGCTGGATTTTTAAACTTTTGAACAGAGTCACACTTTCTGATCTGTCTAAAAATAATTCATTAGTCTGCACAGATAATCATTTCTAAATGGTTATTGCTGCTGGGAAATTGTCCCGTGGCTTTCAAAAATTGGTTTAAAACTTTATCTTTTTGTCTATCTGCACTATCAACCCCATCTTAGACCCGAGTGGTCCCATTCTGATGTTTATAGACTGCAAATCAATGCAAAGTTGTGAAACAAAACATTTCTGTCCTGATGGGAGTAGTCTCTTCCAAAGTGACTGTGAAACCATCTGTAGTTTATAAGGGGTCTTTATAAAGGTTTGATGAGCATGAAAAGGATGTGATTACATGCTTTGTCCCTCGCAGTCACTGGGCTGACCTCAGAGAACATCTATCAAAAATTTTGAACCGACATGTTAAAAAATCCTCTTCTGATTATCATCAAACCACCAAGTGAGGGAAAAACGGCAGTTCATCCCTCCAGAGTAGATCTCCAAAAGGACTGTACAATCAAAGCCAACATTATAATTATTTTAACTGTCCAGCCTTATTATTATTATTTTTAGTATAATTGTTTCTTATTTTTGTTGTCAATGCAGATCATATTTTTCTAGCTTCCGTCAATGTTCGCCTGAAATTTCTACTGAAGATGTACGGAAAGTAAATTGAATGCTGTTCTTGAACTGTTTGGAGTACAGGCATGGTTGGGGTCTCCTTTGAAAGCTGACAACCTGAATTTTCACCCAGTGCAGTCAGAATTACTCTAGGTGCTACTTGCACAGAGTATTTTATGTTGGAACACACTGAATTAGGATGACTTTTATTCTCGCCTAAATTTTTTCCCTAATAATACACCAGGCGCTGTCAATTTTGGACACCCTCTGTACATCCTCTGCACACCCTGGGCAAAAATGGTATATGTTCGTTTTTCAGCCCGTTTTCACATTATTTTCACTCCAAAAACTCATAAAGAACTCAAAAAAGGCACTTCAGTGTGGATCAGACGCAGAGACTGGAAGGGGGAGAGACAGGCTGCTGCAGCAGCTGGAGCCAAGGTGTGGTCACACAACCCCGCTGGCAGAGGCTGTATTTATAATCCTGCTATTCAGCAGGCTCATTGGCTACATGCCCTGTCAGTCAAACGTTTCCTCCGACGTGATTTGCTCAGAATTTACTGACGAATTGAGGTAGGTCCAGATCGGTCAGTCTCGGCTACGGTTGGCCGTTTAGGCCTCGGAGGCAGGCCAGAGTCACTTGATTGGTTGAAATTCGGGGTAAACATAAAGGAAAGACTTCAGTCGCCATTTTGAGTGCAAGACCGCATGGATCTCTGTACGCTGAATAAAAATATGGACATAAATACAGTGAATATGAAACGCGCAGCTCCACCATGCGCCGCGTGGACGCGCACGGAGCCGAGCTATTTGTGGATTATTTACTTATTTCAAGACACGTTTTGGACAAAATATTATACTTGCTAGTATTGTCTGGATGCCGAAGCTTGGATTCTGCCGGTTTTTGTGGATTATTTTCAGTGATATGCTGTCAGGGTAGGCAGGGTAGGCACTGCCTACCCAAGGCTGAAGGAATAAATGAAATCATTCCATTTTAATAATTCGATTTTATATTTTTTCATTTGTTTTTATTATTATTATTTTATATATGTATATAATTATTCAAATTATAATTTCCGATATAGTACTATAGACCCTTTATTTGTTTACAAACATTGTGACGTTTTTTGTGGGCGGGGCTTATGCTGGAGGCAAAAGCGGAGCGAGAAGTCAAGCGGGACTGGTAGTATATAGTTTGCGCTGGGAGTTTGCGCTGCAAACTCGAGCATTTTTAACCCGTTAAACTGCAGTGTACCGCCGGCGGTACACTTACTGATTTGCATAGGGATTTAAAGAATGTCCGAAGGCTGCAAACGCGATTATATAAACACTATACGCCGATGGAAAGCTTAGATTCTCATGAATCCGCCGGTATAAACCACTTTTAGATGTGATTACCACAGCGGGTAATATAAACACATTTGTCCAACAAACAACGAATATCCATCCATCCTTTCTCTGTACACGGCTTTAACGTACACAGCGCGACTCACATTTCCGGGTTTATTATTACACACTGATGAAAATATTCCACAAAAAACGGCCATAATCCAACCTTGGACATCCAGACGACACAAGCCAGTAAACTATTTTGTCCAAAACATGTCTTGAAGTCGGTATATAATCCACGAATCGGTCGTTTTCAAGGAAATGCACCTCGCGATGCGCGTCCAATATTCCCTGTATTTCTCGTCATATTTTTTATTTACAAATAGAATATTAGCGATTTTTTGTACTGAAAATGGCTGGAATTGACTGCAGCTGATCGTCTCTGTCCAGTATTTTCGCCTCAGTGCATTTAACCACAACTGTCTTCGTTCCCTCTGAGCACGAGTGCGGTGGAATCCTATAAAACTTTAATTTGTGTTCGCCAATGTCATTCCTCCTATTCTGGCATCCAAAAACACAGCAGGCTCTATTAACTTTTTTAGAAAAGTTAATAGAGCCTAGTCCTTCAGTCTTTCGCCTTTCGGTCACGGCCACGGGTTTCTCTTTTGCCTCCAGCTAAAGCTGTGACGTCATTTGTGACGTGGGTCATGGCATTTAGTGCTTTTTCACAGCCCAATAAAAATGACAACACTCCTCCTGGCCAGGTAGAAATAACTCACCCTTGTGCTGTACTACGGTGAAGGCCACACCCTCTCCTGAAGGCACAGCGCTGCTCTGCCTTCATCTGTCATATCATCCCAATGATGTGTGTTCGCGCATGCCCAGTCAGTTTCACCATAGAAAAAATCATTTACGTAAAAAGGCAGATCGCTACACTACGTTACCGTGCTTTGCCAATGCTCTACGTACGTTCACGGAGAATTAGTGAATTGATACTTTGCTGTCAAGCTAGTTGGCAGGCTCACCGGCAGGATGACATGCTAGAGAGATTAAAACAATTTGCACGTCTTTCTTTTGAAGAAAAACGTCAACTTTTGAATGATGGGAGACCAACACCTGAGCTACCGGATCTTCAGCAAAGGAAAGGGCAGAAAATTGTTCGTACTTTTCAGAGTGAATGGTACAAAAGGAAGGATTGGCTCTGTGGATGCGCTATACGCTGACAGCACCACAGACAGCTCCGCGTCCGAATTGTCATTTTCTCACTCAGTTTGCGTCTCGAACATAAACAAGGAATGCGCTGTGTTGTCATGAGATATAAAGTTAATTGGGAGAGTCTTGGGACTGCCATTAAATTATTGTTTAAGCTTTTTTAATGCTGTCTTACTGTCTTGATTTTGTTAGATTAAGCAGGCACTTACCTACCTACACATGTAAATTGTCATTGGTGTGTCGGTCGCAATTTGCGACTGCCTGCCTACCTAACCCTGGAGCTCACGGCACATGCCTGATTATTTTCATCTTTGACCAGTAAAAGAGTGTCCAAAGGTGAGTTGTACCCTTTAAATGTTTTGTTGTTTGTTGGAGAAATGTGTTTATATTATCCGCTGTGGTAATCGCATCTGAAAGTGGTTTATACTGGTGGATTCATGAGAATCTAAGCTTTCCATGGGTGTATAGTGTTTGTATAATCGTGTTTGCAGCTTCAGACATTTAAGGAAATGCTTATGCAGATCTCAAAGTGTCCCGCGGGACTGAAGCGCAACGGGTTGCAACAATGGTATCAAAACTGCTGCTGTGTCTGAAATGGGTCATATACTCCTGTTTAACACAGCATTTAATGACCTAACAAGAAGAACAGAAGAGCCTTTTATTAACGAGAAAACAGTGTTCTTTTTACACAATGTCTGTCTTATAAGACCATTTGTTTTGCTCCAAGCTACACTGTCTGTCCTCAAGTGCGATACTTTTTTTTTTTTTTTTTTTAAACACCTGGTGGTACAACATGTTTTCCGTTTGGCACAAAGGATCTAATTCATCAACCACAGATACATAAAACAGGGCTTTAAAAGCGGGCATCTACTTTACAGCAGACTCTGACAAGGCTGCTGCCATGTTTGAAGAGAAAGATCCCACTGTAAGTTAAAAAGTAATCTTCACTGTGATGCTGAAACATTCTTTCTTTAGGGCACTATTTTGTCTGATATTTGGCACCTGTAGCAGAGGTGATTCCTCTGGAATTGCCAGGCCAAACTTACAATTTTTACATTGAATAGTAACTACTGTATATTTATCTTAACAGTTTTGAACAGCTGTATTTTCCGTGCAGATGTTATGTAACTCTAATGTTCAATTTCTTATTGCACTTTGTTTCTAAAGATACAGCATGCCAGTCTGTATGACAAGCTGTTAAAAAATGATGGTATTTCCATAAACAATACATTCTGTATTTGCATCATTAAGTATCAATGTTCTATCTTACAAACAGTTGAATTGTGTGACATTACCGATCAGTCTGATGCAACTGAACAATCAAATGGCAATATTAGGAATAATGCCCATTTGATTGCAAGCTCAAAAAGGCGATGTGCTCGTAGCGCAACTGTACTTTTTTCTTTACATGATCACCTATTGAAATTTGGTATCAACACTCAGCTATCATGGTAGACTTTAGGAGAATAAGCAGAGCAAAAATTATGGTGCATAGTGTTTGCATGTGCTAAAACATACAGAATTAATAATTTGATCATTTTTATAACAATATAGTAACTCTACAGTTTAACAGTTCTTGTCCTACACTTCACAGCACACAAACCAGTTTGACTTGTAAGGTCTGAAGATATAATCAAATGCTTCTTCATCTTGGAAATTTAAGAAAGAACAAAAGCTACTTAAACATCAAGCACAATTGTAAATATAAACAAATGAGTACACAAACAAACAAAAAATCTATTTGACAAGATTATTTGTATTTACCTATCAGGACAACTTCTGTATATATTTTTATTTCTTTTATGTTGTAGGAAAAAATCAGGCGTGAACTAACCGTGACGTCACCTGTTGGTTTCAACGCTGAGAAAATGAAGCCCGGATTTGCTACTTCCTGGTCGCCATTTTGGATTTTTTTGGAGCCAGTGACGTAAAAAGCGTCATCAAACAGGCTGGACCGGAGAGCAACTTGGGGCAGGACTAGTCCAATCAAGTATAGTTAAAGTTGGCGGAGTCAGGGGGCGCCCTGACTCCGCCAACTTTAACGATTTATTGAAAATTCAGTATTGATTTATTTTAAGATCGGCCACCTGATCTCTCATTTTGACCATGAAAACTAACGGGAAAAAAATCCTGAGCTGTAGAAAATCAGTCTATCAAATTTTATTTTTTCCAAAAATGAATTGGGGTCTATGGAGCAAAAGCTTTTTGGAGCCAACCCTAGCGGACGGCGTGATATTGCAAGTTTTTGACACTTCCGGGTGGGCTTCAATGTTGGAGCCAGATGCTACGTCCATCTTTATACACAGTCTATGGAAAAAATGCACTTATTCCAGTTTTATTACATGTGAGAACTCCAATTTAGTCAGCCGTTATTATTATGTTGATTATCTGTGAACTAACAGTGGAAAGTGGAGCAAAATCATAATCTGCATAGATTCTCCATCTTCCACTTCATGGAAATCCTAAATTCTCATCTCTTTGGATCTTGTGCATCTGAGAAACTTAGAGTAATTTTGTCCAAACACAACACACTGAGAGACAAAACCTGTTTCACTGTAAGCATTAAAACACCAACACACAAGCTGAGCAACATTATGTATGCAGTTCAGTGCACGGACCTACATGTAGGGGAGACTAGGGGTGCTAACTCAGCTGTCCACCTGCATCTACAGGATTATGTACACTCATTTGAGGACAGCAGTGTTCACATTCTGGACAGAGAGGACACATGGACTGAGAGAAGAGGTTAGCAACCCATAAATGTTAAACTGGTAATGCCATAACTAAACGGAGCAAGGAATCTATGACACCACTTATCACGTACATATGCTGGAATTTTGAGACCTGTCTCCAGAAAGTTTCACCAGTTTTTGCATCTTAAATCACCCCTTACCTGGCAGTTTTACAAATATTGTTGTGAAATCTTGGCTGCACAGTGGTATAGTGGTTAGCACTTTCGCCTTGCAGCAAGGACATCACCAGTTCAAATCCCGGGGTGGGCCTGGGATCTTTCTGCATGGAGTTTGCATGTTCTCCCTGTGCATGCGTGGGTTTCGGGTACTCCGGCTTCCTCCCACAGTCCAAAATATGCTGAGGTTAACTGATTATTCTAAATTGTCCGTAGGTGTGAATGAGAGTGCGATTGTGTGTCAGTATATGTAGCCCTGCGACAGACTGGCGACCTTTCCTGGGTGTCCCCTGCCTTCGCCCGAGTCAGCTGGGATAGGCTCCAGCGACCCTAGTGAGGATAAAGCGGTGTATAGAGAATGGATGGATGGATGTTGTGAAATCTGAGAGTAATTAACATTCCTACTTGTGTGTTAGTTACAACTAAAACAGTCTCTTGAATGGGAGGTGAAATGTCTTCATGAAACAAAAAGAGAAGTCCAGTTGCTTTTTACGGAAGCTCTCAGGGAGTCCTACTGACACACGCAGCCAACACTTTGAAAGTGTTGTTTCATCACTGAGGAAATCCCTTGGAAGGTGCCTACTATTATTGAGGTTTATTTTCAAAGTAAAAGCCGTAAACATGACTTCCATACAAAGTAATACATAGCGTAATAAATCGCAATCACACAAGAGCTCTATTAAGTTCAAATACAGATAAAGTTTAAACAAAGTCTCTGTATACAGTTCATTTCCACATACTAACCATATAATGCGAATTCACCAGTGTAATGAACAATTTTATTTTGAAAACCCCAACCGCAAAAGGCTGTTTTACCAGCGACTAACTTGACGCCGCTTTGCCTTGTGATGTTGCTGATGACAGGGACAAAACAACACGGGGAAAGCTGTTTGTATTTGCCGTTACCGTCGACCACATTATATATTTTTACAGCTGACAGTTCCCTGATGATAATACGGTCAACAACGGGGTAAGCTTTCGACAACACAGCCGCGTTAAATTAGCAAACATTAGCATCAAAACAACAGATGATTTGCTAGTTTTAAAGCTAGTCGGCTAGCTAGCGTTAGCCGCTTGTCAACATCTGTGTGTTGATGTCGATTCGCTGTGTTATGTAGGTCTAATTTAGTAGAGTTTTTGCATGTTTGGCAGTAATAGGCGAATTATAATCAAGAAGAGGAGACTGTCAGCAGCAGCCCTGATTGGTTGTCTTTGGTGAGGTGAGGCTTCAACTTAATGCTCCTCACGCTTTGTAGTGTTTGCACTGTTTCCTTACTAGATCCTATCTACTGATTTCAAGCGAGACAGAAAATAGGATAAAGAGCATGAAGTGTGTGTGGATCATTTACTATTTCCTGCCTGCAACCACGGATGCTGTTGATCATTTGAGCTTTGGTTTCGCTCTTTATTATTTTTATGCCTTTTAATTAATTTGCATTTTTAATAAATTAGTCCTGCAGCCTTTTGGGAATTCTATCTTTTGGGTATGCCATTTGCTGGAGATCCCCGTCCATTATTAACTTTTCAATAAACAGATCTTATTGTGTTTGTGAAAAAAAACTGTCTTGATATGACAGTTCTTTATTCAGTTTGCATTTGGAGCAAAAAAGCAGGGTCCCAGTGAGGATTGTGCTGATATTTCATGTCAGAGGCAGCTTATTAGTCAAAGGGAGAACAACTCCGCCTGTCAAACAGCTATTTGATGTCTTCAAAACGCAAACCAACCCTGAGTATGTCGTCAGGGCTTTAAGAATACAATGCAGTTTTACAGTGTGAAAGATGTAGACATTTACCAGCCAACCTTACTTGTCAGATTAAAAAGACTGATTAAAAATAAAATTGAATTGCATTTTACTAAGTGAAGTGTTTCTTAAATGTAGCTATGTTAGGAAGTAAGTCCTTAAAGTTGGAATATCTCATCTCTTTGCAGCTGCATAATAATTTGACCATATCTTAAAGTGTGACCTACACAAATCCCCATACCTTACAAGTACAAAACTAAAGGCAACTCATGTAGGACATATGTATTTTAGCTGTGGGAAAGGTATCATCTGATTCTGCTTCTCAGTTTGTAGCACGAGCAGCACAGTGAGTATATGAGATTCATTTCAACCAACGTTGAAAGAAGGCACTGCTTTGCATGCAACACATATATTGTAATAAAAACAAAACAAAATTGGAACTCATTTACTTGTTAGGTCCTCTGAGTGGAATTTTATAGCCTCTGAGCAGCAATCTAATAACTAAAGAGCAGCACAATTGAACAGGGATCTCAATAGGAATGCGCTGCACAACAGGCAATATCCAAGAAGACACATTAGCTAACCAGCTTCCATTAAAAGGCAGCCAAGGCCCTTCTTCCTGCATCAATTCATAAACACAAGACAAGAGAATTTAACAAACTGCTCAGTCTGACTGCACGGTCTTTTGCCCTTCTCAGATGTAGCCAATAAAATGGAGTATGATGAGAGACTTGCACTTTTCCGCCAAACCCGCCTCAATCCCTTTGACCGTGGAGAGGAAGAAGATGGTCCCCAAGGAGGGAAGACGCCGCCACAACACGGTGAGTTTTCCACAGTTTATCACAGGCAAATCATGACACAAACATCTCAAGTATATAATATGGACTACTTTACAGTTGTTTCCACACTTATGGTTTAATTCAAGAAGAAACAGTTATTGACTTAGCTAATGTGAACCAGAGGTGTGCAGCCTTAAAGTGGCATCCTCAATTATGGGATCTCAGTTTTGGTTTCATCCTGCGTCATCAGATGTGGAATTATGCGTTTCATATCCAGTTTTAATTTTGCAAATTGTGGCTTTGGCTAAGAAATGCATCTTTCCTGCTTTGGTTTTTTTAGTAGATTGTAAAAAAGATCCAGTTAATTTCGTGTTTTAGTTATCCTTGTGGTGCAAATGTTCCCCCGACTCTGGTCTGTCGTCGTGAGGAGGATAAATACCCAGCTCGCTGTGAGATGTTTTCTTTAAGAACATGAGAATGAAGATAAGACATTTTTGTGATCTACTGGTGTAAATAGGATACAGTGTAAAGATTTCGGTAATATTTACTTTGTTAAACAAATGGGCGCTGCAATCGGAGATTATTTCTGCTTCCCTTATAACAAAGGTAAACATTATCGGTATGACTGACTCAGTTTATGGAGCTTCGACTCTTTCATGAACAAATTATTTGCTGCAGTTAAAGAGTTTTCATGTATTGAGGGGCGGGATGGCTCAGTGGGTAGAGTGGCCATTTTTAACTGTAGACACCTCGAGCACGACGGGGCGATCCTCGCCCCGTCGTGCTCGAGGTGTCCCTGAGCAAGACACCTAACCTCGAATTGCTCCTGATGGGGTCGTGGTTAGCGCCTTGCATGGCAGCTTCCGCCATCAGTGTGTGAATGTGTGTGTGAATGGGTGAATGTGACGTATCATGTAAAGCGCTTTGGGTACCTTGCAGGTATAGTAAAGCGCTATATAAATACAGACCATTTACCATTTATTGTAGAACAGATCCTAAAAAAAACAAGTACACAGGACTGCTGTGTACTTGTTTGTTTTAGGATCTATTCTAAACAAACAAGTACACAGGACTGCTGAATAACACTAAGCTCATGGAAAAGGAAGTTGGAAATGCTGTCGCTGAACCAGAGGAAATGAAAGGCTTAAGTGCACACAGTGCTTTAGTAACACTTCCTGTATTTTTGGATTTGGGAATTGAATAGTTTTGGTTTGATCACAATCCTTTTGACAGTCAAGAACGACTCGCAGTTATCTGTGCTCGTTCTGCTGGTATAATCAGCGTTTCCCACCTTAAGTATTGCGTCTCTGTCTGCCATTGAGAAGCCAGATTCACTCAGCATGTCTTGTTTGGAGGAGCACACAGGTAATGAGGGCATTTATGTGCACATTTTCAGTAAGACCAAAAGTAGGTTTGTTAAATTATGTGAATAGTGGAGTTTGTAATGTAATGTATCGGTGGAAAGGTTAAAACTATGTTTTCTCAATCTTTTCAAATTATGTGTCATTTTGTTTCTTTTTTTTAGATTCCTCTGTTCAGTTTTGCTTTGATCTTCACCTCATTGACAATAATATCAGGTTTCGCTGTTGCCAGTAGGTACAATCACGGTTTCTCTGCAGCATTGATTTAGCTGTCACTCACTACAGCTGGGTCCAATCCACCAGGACTGAGAGCAGGTGGACACTCTGAACACACCTGAACCTGACATCACATGACCTTTGACCCTAGCATCATCTGACCTCTGACCTTAACATCACCTGACCTCTGATATCACATTGAACTCATAATCCCGATTCAGATTAAACTCTGATCCTGATTTGGATTAGATTTGGACGGAAGACAGGGCGGCGGCCGCCCAAGAGGACGGGAGACGATCTTGAGCCTAGCACTGCGTTTTGCTTTTGAAACTTTTAACTATTTCTTTTGTCTCCTTCCATGTTTTCATATAAATAAACAGAACCTGAAAAGGTATACTTGCTGAAAATGAAACTTTAACGTCCGTAGAGACTAGAGGCTGATCAGATTTTGTGTGTTGAAAAAGTGTTGCTAGCAAACACATTTGAATTTGATGTCATTTTAACTGTAGACAGGAGAGGAACTGGAAACACCACTAGTTGACAAGAGACAGCCTAAAAAATGACCATAGATCAAGATACATCCATAACAGATCTCACAATAAACATTACATTTTTAATTGAATTTGTTTTTGGTAGCATTATATTTTATTTACATTTTTACACATAATTCAGTGTTCCCTGTTTATTCCTAGTTTTGAGTTGTATGTACGTACATGTACATTGATGTTTACACACGTGGACAAAATTGTTGGTACCCCTCAGTTAAAGAAGGAAAAACCCACAATTCTCACTGAAATCACTTGAAACTCACAAAAGTAACAATAAATAAAAATTTATTGAAAATTAAATAATCAAAAACAGCCATTACTTTTGAATTGTTGATTAACATAATTATTTAAAAAAACAAACTAATGAAACAGGCCTGGACAAAAATGATGGTACCTCTATAAAAGATTGAAAACTATTTGACCAGAGTGACATGATTAACTCAGGTGTGTCATTTAATTGACATCACAGGTGTTTCCAAACTCATAATCAGTCAGTCTGCCTATTTAAAGGGAGACAAGTAGTCACCCTGCTGTTTGGTGAAAAGGTGTGTACCACACTGAACATGGACAACAGAAAGCGAAGGAGAGAATTGTCCCGGGACATCCGAAAAAAAATTATAGACAAACATCTTAAAGGTAAAGGCTATAAGACCATCTCTAAACAGCTTGAAGTTCCTGTGACAGCAGTGGCTCATATTATTCAGAAGTTCAAGACCCACGGGACAGTAGCCAACCTCCCTGGACGTGGCCGCAAGAGGAAAATTGATGACAAATTGAAGAGACGGATCGTTGGAATTGTATTCAAAGAGCCCAGAGCAACCTCCAAAGAAATTAAAGGTAAACTCCAAGGCCAAGGTACATCAGTGTCAGATCGCACCATTCGTCGTTGTTTGAGCCAAAGTGGACTTCATGGGAGACGACCAAGGAGGACACCACTGCTGAAAAAAACTCATAATAAAGCGAGACTGGAATTTGCAAAAATGCATGTTGACAAGCCACAAAGCTTCTGGGAGAATGTCCTTTGGACAGATGAGACCAAACTGGAGCTTTTTGGTAAGGCACATCAACTCTATGTTCATAGACTCAAAAACCAAGCATACGAAGAAAAGAACACTGTCCCTACGGTGAAACATGGAGGAGGCTCAGTAATGTTTTGGGGCTGCTTTGCTGCATCTGGCACAGGGTGTCTTGAAAGTGTGCAAGGTACGATGAAATCTGAAGACTATCAAGGCATTCTGGAGAGAAATGTGCTGCCTAGTGTCAGAAAGCTTGGTCTCAGTCGCAGGTCATGGGTCTTCCAACAGGACAACGATCCAAAACACACAGCCAAAAACACCCAAGAATGGCTGAGAGAAAAGCGTTGGGCTATTCTAAAGTGGCCTTCTATGAGCCCAGATCTGAATCCCATTGAACATATGTGGAAGGAGCTGAAACATGCCATTTGGAGAAGACACCCATCAAACCTGAGACAACTGGAGCTGTTTGCTTATGAGGAGTGGGCCAAAATACCTGTTGACAGCTGCAGAACGCTCATTGACAAATACAGAAATCGTTTAATTGCAGTGATTGCCTCAAAAGGTTGTGCAACAAAATATTAAGTTATGGGTACCATCATTTTTGTCCAGCCCTATTTCATTAGTTTTTTTTTTAAATAATTATGTTAATCAACAATTCAAAAGTGATGGCTGATTTTGATTATTTAATTTTCAATAAATTTTTATTTATTGTTACTTTTGTGAGTTTCAAGTGATTTCAGTGAGAATTGTGGGTTTTTCCTTCTTTAACTGAGGGGTACCAACAATTTTGTCCACGTGTGTATAGTAAAGGTCTTGTCCTGCATTTTGTTTCAATTTTACCTGGACAGTGCAACATGGCAGATACAGACAGTTAGATGTTAACAGGGAGTTCAGACAGACCACAACAAAGCTAAGAGAATGAATACTTTCCTTTTGTTATAATGTGTTACATGTCATATGACTTTCACCATAACAGGTTTTTAAGGTGGTGTCAAGAATTGTGTTTTTGTCTTGCTCTGCTGCCTCCGAGATCAATAAAAATACATGGCATAGGCTAGGCACGATCATACAGTACTACAGACTAGTTGTCCATACAGAGAGGGAAATGCTAGCACTGCAGTGTAGTTGTTTCAGATACATACCAAATGGTTAATTTAGAAACAGCCTGGTTGCAAACATGTAGAGTAACAGTAGTGACATTTTACACAGATGTCTTGTCAGCTGGCCTGGTTACATATTACCAGCTCTGATAAGACGATTACCGGTGTATTGTTCAGCTGGCTGTTTTCCGCTGTTGTCCTTAAGGAATTCTTGAGCGTGTCAGAATGTTCCTGAATGACCACAGTCATGTGAATGAAATTAGCATGCATGACTGAGTGCACTCGCCAAGGTATAGCGTGCATGCTACGTGTCTTATGCCACGGTTCCCTCTTTTTAGAAGCAAGACCTGAGCTGTTCTCAGGGACCAGAACCCACAGTTCAGATCGGACCATGGACCTCGGTCTAGCTGAGGATCACTTCTCGCGGCCTGTGGTATGTAATGTAATTTTCCTGCTGTTCAGCCAAAATCTAAATAATGCTCCAAAGCAAATCAAACTGTCCATTTTGCTAAACGGAAGTTGCCTGCATAAAGACCTTTTCTTTCTGCTTCCTTGTTTGTTTTAACTTGCTCTTTCAGGGTTCGTTTGTGGCGTCGGACATTGAACAGCTAAAACTGGCCATAGAGGAGTGTAAGAAGCTGATCTTGGAGCTGCCGGAACATTCGGAGAGACAAAAGGACACTGTCGTGAAACTTATTCACCTGCGTCTCAAACTGCAGGAACTTAAGGTTAGGACTTTTATGAAGAAATTTTATGAGACGTGATGCTTATGAGTAGTGATCAGTGTGAGGCAGATAGAAGAATACTGTAAGAAAAGGCTTCATTCCTGTGTGGGAAGTCCCTACTGGAGCTTGCCAGGATGGAGAACAGTGTCCTTGGCAATGCTCTTGAGGGAGTCCCAGAAGAATCAGAAGAAGAGGAGCAGCCCAGCAACTCCAATACTGAAAGCACAGTTGATTGCTGTGCTTATAACTCATCTCAAATAAAAGCGTTCATCAGCTTTAACTGTAGCACTTTTGGCCCCTTAGCCATTGGTGAGACTGATGAGTTGATAGAGAGTTAGTAGAGATCTAAAACTTCCTGCATAAAATTTTATGTTTGAAATAGTGTAGTTTCCGTATCTTGGGATTTTCTTTAATCTATAGAAGTACAATATTGTGTGTGCATAGTGTCTTGAACGATGCTCAAGTAAATAAACCATTTCATCCAGCTGAATGCGTTTTATAGGAAAGACAACATTAGTGATTATCTTGTGTGACTTTGGAACTTTGTGCTTTTTTGTGTATTGATTTATTTCTATGCCCAGTCTGAGTGCCTTAGCTGAGATTCTCTTTAAAGGAACTCCTCTGTGTCTTGACAATTCAGCAGTGTCTTGGCCTTTACAGTCCCTCTGATATCTCAGATTCAACCGTGTAACTGACTTAATGGGAATGTTGCTGGGAACTGATGAAGCATCAATATCCTCTTTCATGAAGTGTTTTTTGAAACCGTATCATGTGAAGCAGCTCAAGGTTACATCTAATGCTGTCAATTATAGGGAATTTACCCAAAGCGCTGTGTGTTTTGGAATAAAGCAGCTTTATTGCCATCTGATCAAACTGAACAGACACGTTTTGTCTAGGAAGTAGAAATGTCTTATTCTTTTTGAGATCATATGGCGAGACCATAAGGAAAAATTACTGCGTGTTCAATTCTGAGAAAAATGGACATGCTTACATATCCATGCCTTATAGACCCTTTATTTGTTTACAAACATTGTGACGTTTTTTGTGGGTGGGGCTTATGCTGGAGGCAAAAGCGGAGCGAGAAGTCAAGCGGGACTGGGAGTATATAGTTTGCGATGGGAGTTTGCGCTGCAAACTCGAGCATTTTTAACCCGTTAAACTTAAGTGTACCGCCGGCGGTACACTTACTAATTTGCATAGGAATTTAAAGAATGTCCGAAGGCTGCAAACGCGATTATACAAACACTATACGTCGACGGAAAGCTTAGATTCTCATGAATCCGCCGGTATAAACCACTTTCAGATGTGATTACCACAGCGGGTAATATAAACACATTTGTCCGACAAACAACGAATATCCATCCGTCCTTTCTCTGTACACGGCTTTAACGTACACAGGGCGACTCACATTTCCGGGTTCATTATTACACACAGATGAAAATATTCCACAAAAAACGGCCATAATCCAACCTTGGACATCCAGACGACACAAGCCAGTAAACTATTTTGTCCAAAACATGTCTTGAAGTCGGTATATAATCCACGAATCGGTCGTTTTCAAGGAAATGCACCTCGCGATGCGCGTCCAATATTCCCTGTATTTCTCGTCATATTTAACGGGTTATTGTTTTTGATTGTATTTTTTTCTGTGTCTTGTTGTGTCCTTGTTCTTATGGTGTGTGTATTTGGACCCAGTGTCTGGAATAAAGCTGAATTGAATTGAATATTTTTTATTTACAAATAGAATATTAGCGATTTTTTTTGTACTGAAAATGGCTGGAATTGACTGCAGCTGATCGTCTCTGTCCAGTCTTTTCGCCTCAGTGCATTTAACCACAACTGTCTTCGTTCCCTCTGAGCACGAGTGTTCAGTGGAATCCTATAAAACTTTAATTTGCGTTCGCCAATGTCATTCCTCCTATTCAGGCATCCAAAAACACAGCAGGACGACATTTTAGAAAAGTTGATAGAGCCTAGTCCTTCAGTCTTTCGCCTTTCGGTCACGGCCGCGGGCTTCCTCTTTTGCCTCCAGCTCAGGCGTAAACTAACCGTGACGTCACCCGTTGGTTTCAACGCCGATAAAATGAAGCCCGGATTTTGCTACTTCCTGGTCGCCGTTTTGGGGTCATTAAAGGGTCTATTCAGCTGTACGTGAACTGTGTCACAGCTGTGTTGTTGTTGATATGGATTTATGTCCTCTATTTTTCCACTTGTCCTTTTAAAGGACCCCGAGGAGGACGAGCCTAATCTGAGAATTCTCCTTGAGCATCGTTTTTCCAAAGAGAAGAGCAAGAGTGTGAAACAGACTTGTGACAAGTGTAGCACTATCATCTGGGGCCTTATCCAGACTTGGTATACCTGCACAGGTGAGACACACTAAAGAGTGTAGCTGCTAATGTTGCTGTCCAGATATTTGTGCCAGATATTTGTTCAAAATTGAGACCTCATGTGCTTTTAGACTTTAGCACAGCCTCACAGGATGGGACTGAAACGTAGTAGTGCAGCTGTCTCACTTTTTTGTCAAAGCTCCACATGCACACTTTGGGGTTGAAATGTGTTTCTGTCTGAATCTACACAACGGTCCAAATAATCTTATTGCCAATTGAACTTGGATTCATGTTTTAAATTCAGTTTCTTTGTCATGACATGTAATTGTCACTTTCTTGTTGCAGGATGCTACTATCGTTGCCATAGTAAATGCATGAACCTGATCACCAAGCCATGTGTCAGGTCGAAGGTCAGCCACCAGTCAGAGTATGAACTCAGCATCTGCCCAGAAATAGGACTAGACCGGCAAGACTACCGTTGTGCAGAGTGTCGTACTCCTATTTCACTGAGTGAGTACAAATGTACTGGCAGTGTTTAGTTATAAGAGGTGAAGTTTTCTGCTTAAGACTTAATTGACACAGTACAATTTACATAAAATCTTTGTTCTGACTGTTCTAAATGTATTTTTCTTTGTGGTTACGTCTTGCTTTCCTTTTATAAAATAGTTTGACTGTGCCATGCTATATTTTTTTGCAGGGGGCGTACCTAGTGAGGCCAGACAGTGTGACTACACTGGACAGTATTACTGCAGCACATGCCATTGGAACGACACAGCCATCGTCCCAGCTCGTGTCATCCACAACTGGGAGTTTGAACCGCGCAAGGTACCCTCAACAGCAACTCAAAAATAGACTTGTAAATTTAAAGCGTCTGTCTGTCTGTCTGTCTGTCTGTCTGTCTGTCTGTCTGTCTGTCTGTCTGTCTGTCTGTCTGTCTGTCTGTCTGTCTGTCTGTCTGTCTGTCTGTCTGTCTGTCTGTCTGTCTGTCTGTCTGTCTGTCTGTCTGTCTGTCTGTCTGTCTGTCGAATTTATCCTTTCATATGTCATGCTATAAACAGGTCTGACAAAATGTCTTAAAGGGGAATCAGACTGATTTTGTTTAAACATTAATACCAAGAAATGAGTTTCCTGTGTCTAACAGACATAGGAATTTATCCTGTTTGTGAAAGCCAGGCATCATCTGACCAACTTCCAAGTTCCATTCATGTCAGGGTGAGGGTGGCGAGTCGCGCTCAGAGGATACGCATTGTCCACTAGTGCAGGGTTAACCCAGGTCACTGTTATGTTATGAAAACGGGTATTAGTGTGTGATCTGCTTGCGTGTTTCTTTTTCAGGTTTGCCGCTCCTCAATTCGCTACCTGGCACTGATGTTGTCACGACCTGTGCTGAGGCTAAAAGAAATCAACCCGCTGCTGTTTAACTTTGTGGAGGAACTGGTTGAGATCAGGGTGGGTAGATTCACTTTTTGGAAACGCTGGTAAATACTTTCAAATAAGTTGTGGAATTTGAATTAAATAGTTTGTGACAGATTTGTTCTCAATTTTAGCTTGAACTTCCTTTAAAAATGTCTCTGATTGTAGCAACACTTACAGTTGTTCTGTCGCCCAACCTATCTCAGCACTTTGTTATAATCTTTGATTTCAGGTGATATTTTAAATGGAAATCAACCCCTTTTTTTCAAATACTGCTAGCACATGGACTGAGAGAAAATAAACAGCAACTCAGCGCATTTAATGGGACTGACAGTGGCGTGTGTCTTTGTGTTTGGGGGTTTTCTTCACAGAAACTTCGTCAGGATATTCTGTTGATGAAACCTTATTTTATTACCTGCAAAGAGGCAATGGAAGCTCGGCTGCTACTACAGGTTGGTAACTATTTACATGACCTATTCACCAAATATGAAAAGGACTTTGCAATGCACAGTTCAAGTGTCTTGTACAGTGGCAGCTTTTTAGGCTGCATGAGGGAAACCTACACAACAGGAGGTTTTAATGTCGTGGCAAATAGGTGTCACAGTGCTATGATGCAACAGCACCAGCATGTGGTAGAAGTGGAAAGCTCACACTGAAGTGACAGAGGCTGTTAATGTACAGCCTGTTCATACACTGTATTACATGAACTTGACTAACCTTGGTTCAACTTCATTACCAGATCAATTTGTTTAGAATTTTTAGTCTAGGAGTAGGCAGCGTTTGCACAACAAATTACACAAAAAACCAACAGCTTGCCAGTAGGTCAAGAAAAGAGTAAAATGTGTTCACATAAGAACTGCAAAGAATGTCTGTCTTTATCAAGATATTCTGCTAGTGAAGCTTACTTTTATTATCTGCAGAGGAGCAATGGCCACTGAATTACTCCTGCTTGTTTCCTAAATAATGTAATTTCTCAGCAAAGTTGAGGCCAATGACATTCAGATCGACTGCATAAGTTTTATGATGCACTGAGCAAGGACTGCAAATTATATCATTTTAGCATCAGTGTTGCAATGTGCACCTGCTCAGTGGTCACGCTCTGTGAAGGGAAATGCAAAGTACTCCAAATGAACTCAAACACATCATGTCACAACTTTTTTCTTGCTTGATGCAAAAAGAAAACCCCCGCCTTTCTCATTTTCTATGGCTAGTCTGTCTGATAAAATATCATTTTCTTCAATTTATTGTTTTCCTGGACACACTGAGTTTTCATTTCAACTTGATCATTTGCAAATCACAAAGTTTGTTGATACGCAGCTTCAACACGTCACCAGGAGAGAAACACGAAAAAGGAAGATTTGGTTGCACAAGGAAACGCAGCATCAGTTGTATGGAAATGTTTTGGTTACAGTAAGGATGGTGTTGACAAAAACAGGTATTCTGTCAGCAGGGCCTTGCCATTGTTGCCACCATGTGAGACAACACAACTGATTTGTTTGACCTTTTCTTTCAGCTCTGTTAAGTTCAAAATGATGAGTGCAGTGCTAGGTCTGAGTACCATCCAAAGCAAAAAAGTAATGCAGATGTCTTTGCCAGTGCTACACCATATGTGAATGATTCCAGATGTTTCTTTCACCTTTTTTGGATTATTTCTGTGTTCTATGTAGATTGACCCCTCTACGAAATGACCCTTATCTTTACAAAATGATTAATTCTTTCTAAATGAAGATGTTTAAGTGTAAAAAATCTAGGTATTTTTCACATGACATTATATATTACAGGAAAACTAAATATCACAATGGTAGTTGTTTTTCATTACTGCCCCGCCTTACACGGAATCATTTTTATTAAGAAGTTGTCATTGTTTGTATTCTTCAGCTACAAGATCGGCAGCACTTCGTTGAAAACGATGACATGTACTCACTACAGGATTTGATCGACATCTCCAGTGGCAGACTCAGCTGCTCCCTCACAGAGATCCACACCACATTTGCAAAGCACATCAAACTAGACTGTGAGGTGAGCGTTTACACAAAACTACTGAATTTAGTGTGTTTGGAATACACATACCTAATCTATCTATTAAGAGCTAGTTAGTAGTATACTTACTTATTGCCTTGTTTTCCAAAGACACAAATGACAACATAAAACCTTTGTGACGTCTTCTCTTTCTCTACTATTTTGTCTGTGTTTGTGCAGCGTTGTCAGGCCAAAGGATTTGTGTGTGAGCTTTGTAAGGAGGGAGACATCCTCTTCCCTTTTGACAGTCACACCTCAGTCTGCCACGACTGCTCTGCTGTCTTCCACAGGTTAGTCACCCCCAACCAGTCAGAATGAAAACTCCTGCAAGTTATCCGATTGCCAAAATTTTTTTAAATTACTCGTGAAACAATTTGTGAAGAAAAATAAAGCAAATAAACAACAAATAACTGAATTAAATTAAACTCTTAAAGCTGCAAAGGTTTTGAGTGGAGCTACTGGTAATCCCAAAGACGTCCAACTGTAGGTGTCATCTAGCATAACATTAACACACTTTTAAACTGAATAGAAAGAAATAAGAAAGGCTGTTGAGTTTGTCTGAAAGTAGCAAAACAGTCCAGTTGCCCAAACACTGAACTGTGACTTTAAAGTAAAACACCATGCCTAATGGGATATCATTGGTATGATACATTATGTAACAAAAACGGCAATGTTTGTTCTGTCTCTTTAGAGATTGTTACTATGACAACTCCACAACTTGTCCTCGATGTGCCCGAATGACGGAACGCAAACAAGACGACGTATCAGATGAGAAAGAAGCGTAGCTCTCTCTAAAAAAAAAAGGACCACCTGATGTTACTGGATGTTGCACTTTGCCTCAAGATCAAGAAAGCCTGATCATAGTGTTACAAGTAGCTCCTCATCTTCGTCTTTGGTTTGTTTTGTGTTTATGCTGTTGTGTCTTTATTTTCATGTGCACTACATAATGAAACAGGGTATTTAGAAGCCCATCTGGAAATTAATATATATATATGTACATATATATTTTTATCAAACTTTTGAATTCATACTGAAATTGGATGTACTGAACACTGTGTATGTATGTTTGTTTCACTTGAGTGTGTATGTGTGTGTCTGCTTGTAGAAATATACAAATACACGCCCTGTAGAGTAAACCCACCTTATCAGTAGGCGATCATGCATGCAGAGGCTGTATAATAAACTGGAAGCCTCAACTGCATTAACCTTTACTGCCAACTTTGCAAAACGATAAACTTTAACGTTGCCATATGTTTAACTGTTTGAAATTTTAAGGATTATAGCTACAGCTTCCAATGACAAAATTAAAAATTGTACTAACCAGAAATTTGCCTTTCAGCATCAAGTTGTGTGTCTTAAAATTAAAATCCTGTACTCAAGTCGTAGCATTTTACTGAGCTGCTGTTTCTAAGCATCAGTTTATTAGGTCATATAGCAACTATCAATGTATAGTGTCTCATTAGTGTTCAACATGATCTGGATTAAATAGGCTAGACTTTCACAGACTTTTTATAAAACGAGTCTAACAGAAGTTGAGATCTTTAGATCCCTGCAGCTCTGACACACTTTGTCTTATCAGATCAGTCACTCTGTATAAGAATAATAATCTATTGATCTGGTCAAACGGGTCTTCAACCAATTTCTTGTGTCTTCTCTGAAAGAAATCCACAGTACTGTTCTATTTTATACAGCTTAGGCTGACTCTGAGTTTGTAATTAGTCAACTGAAACCATAATTTCCAAACACATATCTTTGCAACAGATACATCATCAAAGCATGCAGTGCATTTTCTTGTGTAAACCTTTCAACCAGAAAAGAAATGCGACATGGGGGTTGTGAAATATGTGTTCTTTTCATTCGGAACCGTGAACTTATTTCATACAGTTTGACGTGTTTGATCCAGTTCTGTTTAGTGCACCGTAGCAAATAGCCGTGGATACTCATGAACATTGTGTGCCTCAGGTTGTCAGGTTACCTACAGCTGTTATCCAAACATTGTAATGCCATCACGTTAATATGTGGTTTCAGTCTTCATCTACCTATAGCACATTTAGTCCAGAGGTGACAAATATGTTAAGTGGCAACTTTGGCGATGTGTAAATGTTGATCTGAAATATTTGTTTTAAAATAATGACTTTTGGCTGTGTTATCTTGTAACAGCATGATGTACTGTATGTTTTGTTTTTCAAACTAATGGACAAACATGGTGCTCGTGAAAGCCATGTCCTGCTGTAAAACATGAATTGTGCATGAATAAAATAATGAAATGCATTTAAGCTGCATCGTCAGATTTTACCCATTGGTGAGCCTTTTTTCTAACTGACAGCAACATAGTTTTAATAAAGATAAATGTCTGATCAGTATCAACACACCAGCAATTATAATACCCCTGTTGACCAAGCCCTCTGACTTTGGTAAATATTTATGTTTCAAATACAGAAGCTGCCTGAGGAGCTCCATAGCCCTGGAGCTGGCCTGAAGAACACTTCTACGCTGTTTGTCTGTTTAGTAAATCATTCGTAGACCTATTATCACAGATTAAAATGGGATTTTACTAATCTAGTCATGTTAATGCTTCCTCGGTGTGGAGCACAAGTCTCCGAAAAAAGGAAAAGCTAAAGTGCAAATTGCCATCTACGCCCAAAAGTGACCGACATGAAGGTTTTATATGTAAAATAGTGTTTTTTGTCTGCTGTTTCTTTTAAAAATTTCTATGAGCAATAATATAACTTTCATTACTTAAGTTATTTTAATGTATTTCAGTCACAGTGTAGGAGATGCAATACATTTTGGGCAAATCTCTTTATTGCTGATGATGTATTTTCTGAACTCCAGAAGACCAGAACACATACAGTCAAATAAATGGTCTCTTGTGTTGTGGAGCAAAAGTCAAAAGTGGCAGAAAATTTAAAAACGTATGTGCAATTTACCTTCCAAGCCCAAAAATGTGATTGGCATATAGGCTTTATTTAAAAAATACAGATTTTTTTCCCATATATTACATATTGTGTAGAATCCAGTAGACAGTAACAGATCATATAAGTACTTTTTTTTTCAAATAAAGAGCCACCTAACCCCCTGGAAACCATTGTTTGTCCTGTTTTTGTGACACCCCTCGGTGACCCTAGAGTCATGTTTTCTGAGCAACACACCATACTATGACGTTTTTACAGTGATGGTTCTACTATGGAACCAGTTTGACATGTTCAGGTGTTCTTTGTGTGAAAACTCAGATTTCAGGTATCAGAAGGTGGTTTTCAATTTACTTTGTTAACTTTCTGCTTCAACTTTAAACTAAATTTACTTCACTAACCCAGCCCTCTGGACTTCCAGTAAGCTGTGTTCCTATTGGCTGTCCAGGTGGCTGCTTGGTGTTATCAGGAACACCTGAGCAGCTCAGTGTCTTCATTTGTCTGCAGTCAAACATTTCCTCTGCTTCTCTTCACTGAACCGGGTTTAGTTTCGTTGCTTTAGTTTGTTCTTTAGGTGTTGGCTTGCAGCTTCCAGCAGTAAAATCAAATTTAATGTGTTTCTTGGTGTGTTTTAGGGCTTTGTACTGGATAGTTGTCTTGGTAAATGTGGTTCTTTAGCCACAGTTAGCACATGGTGCTAATGTGTGCAGTGATTAGTGGGTTTGGTGCAGCTGAGTTGTGTCTTTATCTTGTCCGTAGTGAGTCTTTAGAGGTTTTTGATCAGACACATTCTGTATTCTTGTTTGTGAACCAACGTTGGTTGTCCAGAAGGTAAGAGTTCCTGTCCTGGTTCTCTCTTTAAAGAGGTTCTCTGGTAGGCTGCATTTGGACGACTATCTTGAGGCCCCTCCATGTGGTTTAGTGAGCTTTTCTGGAACAGTTCTACAAAGCAACCTGCAGCAGAAGAGACTTTGAGAGTTTTTAGGAAGTTCTGGAGACCAGACTTTGAAGCAGCAGAAATGTTTGTCAGCAGTTTGAGCAGGAGAAGGTGAGCTTCAGAGTAGAAATGAGAAGGAAACACCTTTTTAACCGGTCTGGTGAGGTCCTGTACCAAGAGTCTGAGCAGGTTGTGAAGAGTCTGTAGTTCTTTGGTCTGAAAACATCAGAAAATTGACTCATTAAAGGAACAGGAGATATTGTTGGTTCTGTTGCTCTGCAGTTTCCTTAGACTGAATATCAAGTTTCTATTTTTAAATGATTTACTGTGTGAGCCCAAGAAGACTTCAATAAACTCTCTCCATCCCCTGCACACAACATATTTTAATACCATGTTAAATGTTTTTTTTTTTAAATATGTTTTGAGTTTCAATAATTTTGGCATTGTTTTTTCTCTTTGCTTGTTTAGTTTTGTCATCTGTGTGAAAGGTGCTAAACAAATAAAGTTGAATTGATAAACTGAATAATTGACTAACTCATGATTGTGACAAGTATTTTCATTGTGACTTGAGGGTTTGTTTCATTTTTGAAGTTAGGGTTAAAATGTTGACAGAAAAAAGATTAGAGATATTTTACATTTTAAAAAGCAATTAAATCGGAGGAAAAAACATTTAATACAATAAAACTTTAAAAAGGAAAATTAAACATTAAATACTATATATATACATACAGGTGTAAATCCATCCATCCATTCTCTATACACCGCTTTATCCTCACTAGGGTCGTGGGGGGTGCTGGAGCCTATCCCAGCTGACTCGGGCGAAGGCAGGGGACACCCTGGACAGGTCGCCAGTCTGTCGCAGGGCTACATATACAGACAAACAATCACACCTACGGGCAATTTAGAGTTATCAATTAACCTCAGCATATTTTTGGACTGTGGGAGGAAGTCGGAGTACCTGGAGAAAACCCACACATGCACAGAGAGAACATGCAAACTCCATGCAGAAAGATCCCAGGCCCACCCCGGGATTGAACCGGGGATCTTCTTGCTGCAAGGTGAAAGTGCTAACCACTATACCACTGTGCAGCCCTGTAATGTATATGTACACTGACAGTCATTAAAAACTTTGAGACCACATTTTTCAACATAATTTTTATTTTGAAGCCCGAAACTGGATTTTCTTCATATGAATCATTTGTTTTGCATATTGGCACACAGAAACAAAAATCGAAAGTTTCAAGAATGATTTCAAAATAAAGAATTTCACAAAAGAAAACCGCACCTGCCAAACACGAAGTCACAACAGTCAATACCGAGTATGGCCTCTATTTGCTTCGATGCAGGCAGCAATCCGTCGGCGCATGCTTTGGACCAGGCTTCTGATTGTGGGTTGGGAACAGCCCATACACCTGGCGACATCACTGGAGCTCAAACCGGCCTCCACCATACCCAGTGCCCGGAGACGTTGTTCATGTGATAGACGCGGCATGATGCTGTTCACTGGACTAACAATGGTGGCCTTTTTTGGGCCTTTATGTAGGCCTTCAAAACCCATTCTCAAATTGTGCAGATACTCACTGAGTATTGCTTGGTGTGTATTTGGTTCCCCTTTTCAAAGTGACCAACCCATGTGCAATGAATCATGACAAAATGACAGCTCATCATTATCTCAACTACCAGGGCACTAGATCATCAGTAAATCCACTATGAATAATTACAACCCCCCTACAAGTAGAATTCTGTGTACATTTCTACCTCAAAGTTTCTATTGACTGTCAGTATATAATGTAAACTGTATACACCTTTTAGCAGCTGATAACCACAAAGTCTACACAATGAGACCTGCAACAGTCACTGAATTGAGAGCAACCACTGAACTTGAATGCAGGCAAATACCAAGGGAATTGTTTCATGATGTGTGCTATTCCATCGCTTCGCGTTGTCAGCAGTGTCTGGACCAGAACGGACATCAGTTTGAGAACAGGCAGTGACGAAACAATAGAATGATGTTTTTAAATTCTTTTACATGTTGAAAATTAAACAAATTACAATAAACATTTAGTTTACAATTATTTAAAGTGTGTATACATTTTTTTGGGACACCTTGTGTATACACAGGGTGTATATATATATATGTGTGTGTGTGTGTGTGTGTGTGTGTGTGTGTAATCTTTATTTTACAGTCTATGGTCTCACACAGCCAGACTGTTATGCAGCATACATGCAGTCTATGCACAGAAATGCTGTTTTTGTAACAAATCTCGCGAGACTACGCTGATGTAAGGCTCTGGGTGCTTTGTGATTCTGTGTGCGCTCATGGTTCAGACGGACTGGACCCTCCGGTGGTGAAGCGTCCTCTCAGCGGCGGATAGGATGGGTCTCCTCTCTGTGAGTGTTGGACCCTTTCGGAACCGGACGGTCCGGACGTGGAGTCGAGACTTATCCACGATTTCTGCTGCTTTTCTCAGCTGCGGGGCTCCAAAGTCGGTACGGTGACGCTGTTTTTGTAATTATGTCAAACTTGTTGGTGATTTTTCTCAAAATAAATAAATGTAAACTTTCTTTCCCCAGCGTTGGTTAACGATGTTTTGAAGAAGTTTGAGCTGTGAAAGTGTGTTAAAGTTGTGTCGTGGGAACCGCAGTTTTCCTCAGCGCAGCCAAAAAACCTCCGAACAAATAAACTGCAGCAGTGTTTATGTATCTTTCCTCCGTTGTTTACTCTCTCACGGTGCGCTATGTTCGTCTGATAATACGGTTTATGGACTGGTTTCCTCTGTTTCACAATGTTCTTTCTGGAGGGGGTGTGTCTGTGTTATGTAGTGGACAGCAGCAGGAGCACATGCTTCATTCATTCAGCTGCATTTATGAATTAAAACGGCTTCAGCAGATCCGTGCGTGGAATTGCATATATCAAAGTATTGCATTCATTTAACAGTGCGGTTATTTTTTTATTATTATTAATTGCCGTACAAATGAGATTTTCTTGGTTGGGTTCATTGGTTCATATCTTATTTAGTCTTGCTTCAGTGGCTTTTGGCGTTTCTGATAAAGTCAGTGCATCAAAGAAACTCAGCATGCATGCTATGCATAGGCGACCTCTGCAGGATTTCTACCAGATGAGGAGGTTTAATATAAGTGAACATTGTGTTCCACATCATGCTCTTCATAACATTTGCTCAGTATTTCACGTAGACGCCCTCCAGAAGCTCCAGTTTCTTAACGCAACGCACAATTGGCTGCTTTCTATGGGAGGGATCCTGTCGACCTGTAGGACGGAGACTGTACTTGATGTAACAAACCACTGAAACCTGTGTAGGATAGCTCAATGTGATCTGAAAAAGCAAATTAAAATTAGGATATACCCAATTTATTTCCAGGAATCTTTTTGAGGGATGCTGATCTTGGAGGATCACCTACAAACAATACAAATAACTTACGGTAAACTACCTTCACTGTAAAAATATTTTTTAAAAAAAATTGGAAAAAAGATGTGGAGGTCTAACAGAAAAGTTGCCAGAAGGACATGTTAAAAACAATGCATTAATATTTAACATCTAACAGTTTTACAAATAAAGACAGCAATAACCAAAAACAAACAAAGTGTGGAAATCTGACAGCAATGGTACCAAAGAATGTATTTAAAAACAGTAGAATACTAAAACATTTTAAATTAAACAATATATTTAATAATATTTAAAAATCTGGAAGCCTGGCAGCAAAAGTGCTGGAAAAACAATGTGTTAAAAAGTGTAGAATACTGTAAAAAAAAACTGTTGAAAAATACCCTTGCTGATTTTTTTAAATTTAATATCTGTAATTTAACCAAACAGGGAAAGTAAATTTTAAAAAAAATACTGTTTATTCTACGATATATTGTTCTTAATATATTTTTTTCCATTCAAATTACAGCATATATCTGGAAAATAATTGCCTCTTTATGTGATTTAAATGCAGTAAAACTGTACTACTACCTCTAAAAATACAGATTTTTGATGTGGACATTTACAGTTTTGGCCATGTGCTTTTTTTAACGGTTAACATGTAAGAAAGAAAAGCCTTTCTCTGTGATTTTGCTATTTATTATCCTTAGTTCAGCAAATGGGGGAAATCTGTAAAATAAGAGTATATTGTCTGAGACATTTGGTAAAATGTTTTAGAAAACTTTTTTTTTTTACAGTGCTTGCAGCCAGTAGGAGTAGACTAGCTGCTGCAGAAGAGACGAGAATTTACAATTTACTGAAGCTTTCTTTTTTATATAGATGTTGCTCAGATTGAACTAAAAAATAAAAATGAGTAACACAGTAATGATATAAATGTATCAGTACCGACATTTTGAAATAATTGAATCAAAACAACAGACTGCAGTGAACATCATCAGCTGCTGGTAGGCCTTCAGTTAATAAGGTCAGGTTTGTTGCTTAGACAGTAGGCCTTCAAGTAGATACTTATGTGTCATAAGAATACACAGAGTAATAGCAGTATTATGCTAAAATAATAATGAAGTCATTTTATCACCAGAGATACAAATGTCACTCCAATCAGACCTCAAATTGTGCAGCCCAGATGTTTATGCTATGTAACTATTGATGGGCGGGTGTGGCTCAGGTGGTAGAGCAATGATCGAAGGGTCAGCGGTTCGATTCCCGCTCTCGTCATGTGCTGTTGTGTCCTTGGGCAAGACACTTTACCCGCCACTGGTGTGTGAATGTTGGTGGTGGTCGGAGGGTAGGCGCAGATCCGTCAGTCTGCCCCAGGGCAGCTGTGGCTACAAATGTACCTTACCACCACCAGAGTGACAATGTGTGAGTGAATGAATAATGGATCCATTGTGAAGTGCTTTGAGTGCCTAGAAAAGCGCTATATAAATCTAATCCATTATTATTATGGTGGCATTTATTTGAACCCTTAGATCTTAAGGTGCATTCATTCAAAATAGAACCTCACGTTGGCCTCAGTCAAGCAGGTTAGTGACCTCCATGCACTCTCAGTCCGTCTGGAATGTGCTCAGTTTGATGTTGGGAACTTATCCAAACCCAGCCTTTGTTCCTACGAACCCAGTGCTGTGCAGCTCCTCACACGAGGATCAGCGGCTTCATTTTTAATGCTCTGTTAGTGCTTTATGCATTTATATAGGTAGGACCAAGTGCTTTCAAGGTCCCACATGGTGAACATCCATTTGTATTGCCTTTTATGGTTGGTATGAATTTCAAAATGTAAAATATAAGCTGTTAAGGTAAGAACAGGGTTATTTCTGCCATTCCTAAAGCACATCTACATCTTCATAGCCTCCCAGCTAACGAAGTGAATAAGAATTCGACCCGTGTGCTATGAAACATCTCACTAACCAGTTGTCATTCAGCTCAAACACAGACGGCATGTTCTACAGGAAGACGGATGGGAACAGCAGCGGCTCATTGGTTTTCAGAGTGAAACCAGAAGTTATACGGTTATACAGATGAAATGAGCCATTTTTTGCGGTATTTTTAGCTGAAAAATTGAAAGACGCACTATGGGGACACGTGAGACTCTGATTAGTTTGTTGAAAAGGGGAACAATATGGGAACTTTAGGAAGTTAGATCAGTTGTCTGTCTCATGGACTTAGCCACAAAGATGTGCAGCTATATCTAAGCAAAACTTTTCCTCTGGCTGTTGGAGACTGTTGCTGTGGCCCATACAGATAGGGCTCACCCCATCCAGTCTATGTGCCCACTCCACTGGAGGCATAGCAGCTTTTTGATCCTTCTTCAAGGGCATTTCACTCTAGGATATATGTTTAGCTCCAAGCTGGACCTCAAAGACCACTGCTGCAAGACACTAAAATTGAATGTTTCTTATGCAGTTAACAAGAGACTCTGTATATCCCCATAGTGAGGTATGCTTGATAAAGAAAGACTTAAGCTTAAGACCATGATCCTGATCAGTTCACCAACCTGGTCTGAAAGAAGAAAGAAGCTGACACAATGTCCAGCTTGTATGTAGGAGGATGTGAAATGCCTGGAACCCTGCCATTGTAGGGTTAGGTAGGGTATGTGTACTTTGAGCAACAGTAGATAACCAACAAAGGCACATAAAAATAAACATGTTGCACAGATCGAGTTCTCCTTTTATTTAACTCGTTCATTATTTTGTGCTTTGGCCAAGCATACTGATCAGTGGAGCCAGCAGACTGATGCATCAACAGACACATTTAGCTTATTAGAATGATCACATTTACACTGGTGTGGATGTAAATGCAGATGAGCCAAATGATACGAAAAAATACAGAGCCAGAAGCAGCAGCAAAAGAAAATGTTTCAGTGCACAAATGACCATTAGATATTGATTTCACCACTTGCCTGGTAGGAGTCATTTTGGTCAAATCCAAATTACTTTTTGACTAGAGAATAAGAATAATTGAATCATCCATTCATATGCACTGAGGAAAGATATGCAAGTAAATGCCATGTGACCTTTCTAGCAACTGCTGAGTGTCTTGAATACAGTGTTTCAATTACTTTATAAAATTAGGACACAGTAGAGTGTGCTCAGGTTTTAATAAGATTTCAGTGATCCTGTTAACGGCTCTGTTTGGAAAAACATGCAGCAGAGCAGATTTTTCATGTCAGCATGAAAACTCAAATCCATGTATTTACATTTTTATTATTTGGATTAGATGTAACATGCTTCTTTGGTCTTTTGATGGCCCTGCCTTGACCTCTAATATATTCATTGTCTGTATTCCAGAGGATGGCACTCATCCAAAGGAGATGTGGAGGATTCCGTCATCACAGTTTTCCACTGACTCGGTTACTCAGCTCAAACAAACCACCAAAAGGTAGCATACCTCTAATGCTGTTACACTGTAAGACAAAGTTAAATGAGGGCACACAGTGACCTTAATCCTTCAGGGCAGTGTAAGGCACATAATACATCTGATCTCTGTGTTTAAATGGTTTAGGTTTCGAAAAGTTTTTCCCAAAGAGTGAAGAAAGCACTGGCGTCAACAAATCACTGGAAGGTAAGAAAAATGTGTCAAAATTAAGAGCAACGTGTGCAAATCCCTGTGTTGTCAGCTCTGCTCCACTGGATGATTGTTTCGTTTTGATATGTAGATGAGAATGCCAAAAAGCAAGAGTCTCTTGGAAGGGAAGAGGGGAACACAAGTGATGATGGGGAGGAACGAGGAGGGAAAAAGGAGGAATCACACTGGTGGACACGCTTTCAGGTGTGAATCATGGCTCAGGTTCAGGTGGTAATACAACTCATTTTAAAGTGAATCTTACTAAAATACTGGTGTCCGGGGTCTTTAAATGTATAAGAGAACAATGATTTACTCAGTGCAAGTTAAATTTGCATTCTCTATTATATATATCCTTTTGTGAGCATCCTTTTATAAATTAATATTCACATCTATATTATTCTAACGTCTATGATATTACTTTTACAAAATGTAAATGTAATGATTCTTATTTATAAGTTGTGGTCTGCAGCCACACTATGTATTTTTATGTATTTTTTGTTAGTGTCTTGTAAGCCCATGTGGGCTGGCCACAAATGTGCATGACACTTTAATAAAATAAAATCAATCAATTAATCAATCAATCAATTTACAAAATGGTCTAGGTCATATGGTTACATGTCTTTCCACTGTGAAATGTCTCTTATTACATATTTTTGTCACATCTTACTAATCTTTTCATCAAAAATGTTTGTGAAGAATATATGCTAATAATGACAATGTCAGGGTGCCTGTATAGCTTAAGGGGTTAAGTGGGTGACCAATGTACAGGGGCTGGTCCCAACGCAGCGGCCCGGGTTCGATTCCCACTCATGGCCCTTTGCTGCATGTCTTCTCCCCCAATTTCCTGTCTGTCCTTCACTATGCCTATCAATAAAAAGCCGAACAAAGGCCAAAAAAAATGACAATGTCAGATTTTTAGATATCCAAATTAATATTTAGAACACAGATTGATGGAATCATCACACTCCACTGTGTGCCTTGTTTTTCAGTAGAAATCAATCCTATAATCAGTTCTCTCTCTTACAAAATATCTTTATCTAACAGGAGGATTTTCCCCTGGACAAAAATGCAGTTTGGAATATTGGAGTCTGTGCAGCAGGCATGGCCTCAGCTGTTCTCTACTTTAACTTCAGAGAAAAGGGGGTCCAGATCTCCTGGAAGGACTTTGTGCATCACTACTTAAGCAGAGGCTTGGTAAGAGGCGGACATTGTTGTAGTTGTGGTGTCTTAGTAATATGTGAATCTGTGTTTCTGTTTGCAGCCCTTGAACCGATTAGCTCTCGTGCTCTTTACACAGGTGAGTCACCTGGAGGTTGTCAACAAGCAGTACGTCAAAGTATTTCCTGCACACGGAGTAAACACATCAGAAGCGGTTAGTCATATAAAAATACTGTTTTTACTTTCTGTTTAAAAATTGCATGTTTCTTTTTACATGTGCTTTAATTGTTTCTGTTTAACAATTAATTAAAAAGATAGACATACCTTAAATACCAAAAGCTTCAGCACTTAAAGACTAAAGACTTTAGACTAAAGTCTAAAAGGCGCTGTAGTTTCACTTGCAAGTTGGGGAGTCACTCAAATAACTGAATATTGTACATAAGCATATACAACATGTTATACATTTTCTGTTTTCTTTATGTTTCAGAACTACTTGTGGTTCAACATTGGCAGTGTGGACTCATTTGAGCATAACCTGGACATTGCTCAGCAGGAAATTGGTTGGGATCCCACGCACAAAATCCCTGTTCTCTACAGCAGCGAAAGCGACGGGTGAGAATATATGACTACAGATACCAAAGCAGCTTGACTTTTATTCATATCGGATTTGCCAATGTGGATCCTGTTCTAACATTGTTTCTTTGTAATATCCACAGGACACTCATTTACAGTGTTCTCCCAACGCTACTACTGGTTGGCTTTTTAATTTTCGCCTCACGGCAGGGACCAATGGCAGGAGGCCGTGGTAGTAGGGGAAGAGGAAACCCCTTCAGCATGAGTAAATCCAAAGCCAAGATAGTTAAAGACAACATCAGCGTGCGTTTCAAAGATGTTGCAGGCTGCGAGGAGGCCAAAGTGGAGATCTTAGAGTTTGTCAACTTCCTGAAGAACCCGCTTCAGTACCACAGCCTGGGAGCCAAGATCCCAAAGGTGTGTCATATTTGAGTAATGGAAGAATCATTGCTATTGAACAACCCTATTTATAGCCCCTCACCGACATTTAATGGTCATTTAGCGGTCCTGTACGGTAATAATCTAATCTCACACACTGTAATGAATACCTCCTGAAGACGGAATGCAAAGATTACAAATGCTACTTTATTTAGGGAACTTTTTTTTTCAGGGTGCAGTGTTATCGGGTCCACCTGGCACTGGGAAAACCTTATTAGCGAAGGCCACTGCAGGAGAAGCCAACGTCCCCTTCATCACAGTCAACGGCTCTGAGTTCCAGGAGATGTTTGTTGGTGTTGGTCCAGCGAGGGTCAGTACTGAGCTATAAACGTAATTATTCTTTGGATTCTTGATTGCTGCATACTATAGATACAAACATAGAAGTCAGTCTGCTTTTAATACTGTAGGGAATTAATAAATTCTGATTTGTAATTGTGTTCAGATTATTCATGTGAATCCTCTTTTTTGTCCTATATTAGATAAGGGATATGTTTGCCACAGCTCAGAAAGTTGCCCCTTGCATCCTTTTTATTGATGAGATCGATGCAATTGGGAGGAAGAGAGGCAATGTGAACGTTGGCGGTCAGAGCGAGCAGGAAAACACCCTCAACCAGCTGCTTGTGGAAATGGACGGTGGGGAGTTAGGTCATCTTTGACGGTGCTCAGACATTTTCCTATTCGGGGTGCAACATTTCACAAAGTTCTTTGTATGTGTTTACAGGATTCAGCAGTAGCACTAACATCATCGTTTTAGCTGGCACAAATCGAGCTGATATTCTGGATCCAGCTCTGATGAGGCCTGGACGCTTTGATCGACACATATACCTGGGTAAACTATAAGCATTTGTTTGTTGTCTACCTCTTTTGTATTGCACGTGTCCCTTCTAATTTTTTTAGCTTCAATATGTAACTGCTTTGCATATGTCATCAGTTATGATATTCGAGGTTAAGATAAGATAAGATAGACTTTATTAATCTCACAAAGGAGAAATTTAACATTACAGAGCTCTTGTTGAGTTGTTGAGTTTGTTTTCAGCATTCCATTCATTTTGCTCCTTGGGACTTCCCTTGAGTTTTTTTGTGTTTTGTTGATGCATTAATTTTTTACCTCCGTTGTTTACGACTACACACCAGACACTATGCGACAAATGCAATTCACTAGCTCTAATAAGCACACAGACCAAGACTTAACTTTGTTACTTTATTTGCCAGCTTTAAAGGAGGTGCTGAGCTTAACCTTGTTTGGACTCATATCTTGCACTAACTGTGTGGTTTCTGTAAAAACAAGTCGATTAAATTATTGTCTGTTTTTTCCAGGCTGTTCACCTGTTATGTCATCAAAAGCATACATTGCATACTGTGTGCTTTTATCTTTGATTATAATGGCAGACCTGTTTTTGCCTGCTAAGATCTAATTTGCTTGTCGTCAGCACTGCAGGGTGGGTGCACTGGGCGGTTTTCTCTCTGACAAAGAAAACAGGGTCAAAATGACCGAGCTGGTTTTCTATAAAAGAAGGATTAGATAACTGGAGGCCAACATGAGGGATGGGACACATTTAGTTTCTCTGCTTCTCTGTTCTTTCGTCTGGCTGCAGTTCCAGGTAAACAGTTGACAGTCAGATGAAGCTGCTTGAAACAGCGGCAACTAATTTGATCAGTAATTAGTTATGTAACGCATTACATCATAGTGTTTTGACAATGAAAAAAAGGAAAACAAGTAGAGTTCGTTTTCATGAATAATAGGTTGTGCTTCTCGTTTCACAAGTTTAACCTTTGCTTCGCATCTCTGCGGTTTGACTTGGAGTAATCAAAAGTGCACAGACAACATTTGTTTATCTCGATGTGAATTGGCTGTAAACAGTTTTTGGTGGCTTTTTGAAAGTAAACAGTGTGGCATGTATTCCTGAAAACAAGGCATGTAGAAGAAAACAGCAGAATGACGAGCTAAATGATCTTCTGTAAGGTCTGTAACATTGTAATGTAGGTCAGAGATAATGAAAGGATATTTTAAAAACCTTGGCTGCATGCTTGATGCCTCAGAAGCACGCGATATAAAAATGACAATGTTCTTGTTTCTTCTTTTCTTTAGGGCCACCAGATTTAAAAGGCAGGGCGTCCATCTTTAAAGTGCATTTGAGACCTCTGAAGTTGGACTCCAGTATTGATGCCGATGCTTTGGCCAGGAAGTTAGCTGCACTAACCCCAGGTTTTACTGGTAAGACCAGCAGATGTATGTTTAGATTCACATACGGAATGTGCACCAGTGAGTCTAAAAAGAATATATGGTTTTGATTTATGCAAATTTTGCTGATGCTTTTCTTCTTACATCAGAGTCTAATTTCCCTGTAATCTCCCTTTGTGCGTGTCAGGGGCTGACATTGCGAGTGTGTGTAATGAGGCAGCCCTGATAGCCGCACGGCACCTCAACCACCATATCAACACGAAGCACTTTGAGCAAGCAGTTGAAAGGGTTATTGGAGGTGAGTTTAACAAGCACATTTATGCACTTCTAAGTAATCTGACATCAGTTGTGTTCAGTCAGTTCAGTAAGCAGGCAAGGTAATTATAAAATCAGTGCTCTCGATTTTAATATACAGTCCTTTATTATGTAGCTTTGATCTCAGTTATTGATTAATCTGCCATTATTATTGTAATTTCAGCTTTTCTGTCAGCATGTTATTGTAATTATTTCAAGCTCAGTGAGACCATACTGGGAGGCCACACTACTGACAGTGGGATTTCATGAATTGCTCAGCGATGAAGTCTCTCGTGCACCAATTCAAAGATACTTTCTCTGAGCTCCATCTACTGTACAGAACATACACAGGGTAGTTTGATAAGAAATCTGATTTACTCTCAGGTTTGGAGAAAAAGACTCAGGTGCTGCAGCTTCCAGAGAAGACCACCGTGGCGTATCATGAGGCTGGGCATGCTGTGACTGGCTGGTTCCTTGAACATGCAGACCCACTACTTAAGGTATCACTATCAGTGCAGATCAGGCGTGAACTAACCGTGACGTCACCCGTTGGTTTCAATGCTGAGAAAATGAAGCCCGGATTTTGCTACTTCCTAGTGGCCGTTTTGGATTTTTTGGAGCCAGTGACGTAAAAAGCGTCAAACAGCCTGAACCGGAGAGCAACTAAGGGCAGGATTGGCTGAAGACTCTTATCCCGCCCACATTTTACCGCAGAGGCTTCTGTTGCTGTCTGTCAAGTATAGCCACGCCCCCTGGCTCCGCCAACTTTAACGATTTATTTTAAGATCGGCCACCTGATCTCTCATTTTGACCATGAAAACTAATGGGAAAAAAAATCCTGAGCAGTAGAAAATCAGTCTATCAAATTTTATTTTTTCCGGTGATGAATTGGGGTTTATGGAGCAAAAGCTTTTTGGAGCCAACCCTAGCGGATGGAGTGATATTGCAAGTTTTTGACACTTCCGGGTGGGCTTCAGTTTTGGAGCCAGATGCTACGTCCACTATATATACAGTCTATGGTGCAGATTCTGCAAAAGAATTAATCTTTGTCTTTGCTTTTTATCATCAATTTAGTAGGTTCCCTAATAATGATTGTGATTATAATGTATTCTGTTAGGTGTCCATTGTTCCTAGAGGAAAAGGTTTAGGCTATGCACAGCATCTACCGAAGGAACAGTACCTGTTCACCCGCGACCAGCTGTTTGACAGGATGTGCATGATGCTGGGGGGTCGAGTGGCCGAGCAGGTTTTCTTTCGCCGAATCACCACTGGAGCACATGATGACCTCAGGAAAGTCACTCAGTCTGCTTATGCCCAGGTAATCACCACGCTTCAGAACAGGTTTATACGAAGAACTTTGCTGTAACCAAACCAGATTTTGCTCAGAAAATAAGACACATCACCGTCGGTAGGCGTGAAGTGAAAAGAATAACTTAACAAATTGAGGATAAAGACTTAAGTTTACTATTGACTGTAAACGTTACTTCCCTCTTACAGCAGTCATTTCTCTTCATGTTTCAGGTTGTACAGTTTGGAATGAATAAGGCTGTGGGTCAGGTTTCTTTTGACCTCCCTCAGCAGGGCAGTGTTGTAACTGAGAAGCCCTACAGTGAATCTACGGCCCAGCTTATAGACCAGGAGGTCCGCGTGCTCATCGACTCTGCTTTCAAACGAACACTTCAGCTCGTTACTGACAAGAAAGAAATGGTGGAGAAGGTGGGAACGATTTTCACTTTGTAGGGAATGTTTCAGAGGGTTAAAGCAAAGTAGCTCACCGCATCATTTGCTCTTACGAATATTTAAAAATTACTTATTTATGGATTTATTTATTTTAATACAACTACTACAACCATATTGTTGTAAGTTTTAATACTACTGCTACATATCCTGCTTTGTATTTTGAGTAATTGAAGAAAATCTTGAAGACTTCATCAAAAATACCAAATGCATAATATCTGACTGCCATAATTTACTGATTATAATGCTTGTTTAATATTGTTGGTCATGCATTCCAGGTGGCAAAACATCTTCTCGAAAAAGAGATTCTGGACAGGGCTGACATGGTGGAGCTGCTAGGACCACGTCCCTTTCAAGAAAAGTCTTCATACGAGGAATTAACTGAAGGCTTGGGTGAGTTTGAAGAGGATACCTCACTTCCAGAAGGGTTAAAGAACTGGAACGAGAACAAAGGAGATGAAAAACATCCGCAGGGTCGACAGAACAAATCAGCTTTTTACCTGTAAGGGGACGTGTGCCCTTCAGGTAAATATTCCATTGCAGTCATTTTTTTTTCTGAAGTGCCGCACCATCTGGTCCAGACTGCAGCCTGTTTGGGGTCTGATAGTGGTGCAGCTCACTGGCAGCCTCAACACAAAGGATGGTGATGTGTTGCACAGGTCTTTCATGGCCGAGACAATGTAATGTGCACCTTGTTTTTTTATCGTAGTTTTTACATGAAATTGCAGTTTCTATCTTTTGCTGGAGGTGCCTTGTACAGCTTTTCCTTCCAACACTGATGCAATCTTAGAGTGCAAAGACCAGCAAAGCTGCTGCACATGATCAGTATTCAAGGTCTGCACAGGTAGCAAACTGAAAAAAAAAAAAAAAAGATTTCAAGAATATTTGTGTATTAGCCACAATGCAGTGCCTGTGTCAGGAGCATCAACACAAGTTCAGTCTTATTCTGAGGCTTATATTTATCCAACTTTACTCAGCATCACTTTTGTATTACACATTTTGTGAGTGTGTTTCCAGTGGTAGCCATAAGTCCACTATGTTGGTGGCCAAGTGTGTAGTATGTGTTTTTCATTTGTGGGGAAACCTGTTTTTTTTTTTCTTTTCTATTCTTTGCCAGACATTTAAACTGTCATATTACTTTCAGTGTACGGTCACGGTTTCTTTACACCACTGTAAAAAATGTAGCACATTTTAATCCTATTTCAGTCTTCCTGCAACGCTCAGTCTCACTAAACTGGTGGTCATTTATTCATTATTAAAGACAGTTCTTTTTAATTTTGGTCTGTTCACAACTGAGAGCCGTTACATGTTGGATCACATGTACTTGTGGCTGTTTTCTCTTTTCTCAGTGTTTCATAATGACAAGAGTCAATGTTTATGTACTGTAGATATCAAAACTATCAAAGCTTAGCAGTTACTTTAACACTGGGAACGACAAACATGAATCAAATACAAGCTTAAAAAAATATCAAACACTGCTGCAGCGTTTGGTCTAAAATGGATTTAAACTTCACTCACACACCTCACGGTCTTAAAATATCTTCTGGGCAGGTCATTGATCATTGTCCTTTTAAAATACTTAACAGAAATGGGTAAGGACTTGTGTGACAAAGCATTTGTGTGGCTTTCTCCCTCTCAATACCTTGAAACTCTTGTTTATCATTTAACACGACAAGAAATTGCATTTTTCTGGAAATCTTTTTTGCAATCAATTGTTGGTTATGTTTGTTGAGCCAAGAAATCTTGACTTTTCATGTCGCATTGCCATTTCATGTGTTTGAGTAGCGCTCCTCAAAGGGGTTGGCACACACTTATCTAAATGTAAATGGTGTCTAAAATACTCTGAGTAAATAGCTTCCCTACAAAGCAGAACTTGAATTGATGCTTTGCATTATAAGCAGTGTGGATTCTTTTTAAATGTTTACTTTTTAAAATTTTTACTACAATAACACTTAAAGGGCCCCAACCAGCATGACATCTAGATGATGACAAAAATGAATAAACGGTCAGCATGCTGGTTGTGTATTGGTATATATTGTGACTTTGTGCCTGCCTGACAATGTACTGTTTTTGATTTATGAGCATTTCTTTTTGTACGTCCATTGATTTTATTGAGATATGAAGACAAATGAGACACGAAATGTGAGGCTGTTGTGGCTCACAACAGCAATAAACAATTTTTATACTCCACTGACTTATGTTATTTTCATTTTTGTGTCAGACTCTGAAGGAACAATTAAATTTTTATAAATGTAAGGATATCATAGTTACTTTTATTTCACGGTTTTAACCACGTCAGTCTTGTGCCACATCTCCAAGATTCTGTGAAGTTTTCAATATTAGTTTGCACTAATGATTTTAATAATTTAGACGCTAAATCATCCAAATTCTTTAGAGCCAAGCAATTGTATTACACAAAGCAAAAATATTGCTGTAATCAATGCTTAAATTCAAATAAATTTCTAATCTTTGTAAGGGAAGACATTATTGCATTAGAAAAAAAAAGTTGAAGAGTTGCTGAAACCAATTATCTTCTGTTATGCCTTCTCTGTGTGGTTCCTTGCCTTGATGTTTAGAGAACAGTGTCCACAGCGGACACAAAATTGATTGTAAACATGCCAAGCACCAGTGCAATTTTCTAAATTACAGATTGTATATTTTAGTGCAACTACACACTAAAATCATGTGATAGTGTGCTTGCTGCATCTAGCAAATGATACTGAATGTGACTCCTCCACAGCATAGCCACTGCATAAATCACACAATATCCTGTACTGTTTCTTTTCATTTATTTTTTCAATCATCCCAGTGTCACTTCTAATCCATGGTGTCACAGCATTCAGAATTATTGGCACTCGTGGTATAGACAAGCTTAACGCACGACAAATAAATCAAGTAATCAGCTATTTCCTTTACTGACAGAGATAAGATATATTCCATTAAAAGTTCATTCATCCTTACATGATGACTACAAAATTGTTGGCACTTTGTTGTATTTTTGGCATCCACACAAATCCCCCCGACTGTGGTGTGATTTCACCGTCATTTCTAACTGCTTCAAGTATTACTCATGTAGCCAACATGTCTCGGTGGAATTTGACCTCTAAACTTTGTAGGCCACTTAAAAAAAATCTTAGCAGCAACGCTTGTGGCAGCCGTCACTTTCATAATGACAAGAAAAATAGAAAAAAGTTTGCCTAAACAAATTCAAATAAAGTATTAGAGCATGGGAATGTGCATTGCATATAGCTGCTACTTGGTCTGTTTATCTTCTGAGTCATCTTTACCAAATGCCAATAATTCTGGGGGGCATTGCAAATACAAGTCAGTGAAAGAAGTGCAATATTTATGTTGAGGCATTTCAAATAAGAGCACACATTCTTCATTGAGATGGAGAAGGTGTGATGGAAACAGCTGAGACTCACTGAAACCCAAATCCACGGCTCAGGTTATCTTAGAGGCAACAGGAAGGCCCGTCATATTCACAAGCAACAGAATGAGCATCGGTGAACATCAGTGCTAGATTTTGTTTTGAACAACTCTGTTGATTTATGTTTCACCTTATGTCCTGGGCAGAGTGATTCTCGCCGTTTGAACATCTCAAGGAAGGTCTATCCTCACTGTGGACTATCCTCACCACAGGCCCACCCTGAGAGGCTGTAAGGATAAAAGTGCCATTATTCTGTTGACCTCATACCCTGTCTGTCAACCCCCCAAAAAAAGACAAAGAAACAAAGCCCATTAAGAACCCTTTGCATGAAAAACACAATGATTGAATGTGTGTCTGTGTGTGTGTGTGAGAGAGAGAGAGAGAGGGCAGGGACAGAGGAGGAGAGTGTGTATATTGCACATCTCAACATCTTTAGTCAGAGAACAGAGCACAGTGTCCAGAGTTCAGCTTGAAGTCGTCAGCACCATGAAATCTTATGCGTGTGCATGGTGGCAGATGGAGGCCTCTTGGTCCGCTTTGTGTTACCGCTCTGGCTGTGTGTCTGCCCCTGGTTTTGCCTCTCTGCGGTCCGGCTGGTTCGCATCAGATATCATGGCTGTTTTGGCCTTTCGAGCTTCATTAAGGGCTCTGCGGTGTCTGAGTCACTGTGGTGCTTTCTCTCTCGCGGAGGTTCAACTTTGCTGCAGCGCGTCCATGAGGGGGAGCGCATGTACCCACCCCTGGGCAGCACAGGCTGGTGGGAACCTGGGAAACAAACACATCATGACTTGTTACCAGGAATCCAAAGTCTGGAGCGAGAAAAATACTGATGCAGATTTCTGTTACATGAAAAGATAAGAAAAGTCAAACCATTTCAGTTTGAAATGTAACGTCTTAATGTTTACTGGCATTAACAAACATTGTTTTACGCCTGCTAAATGCTGCAAGAGCTCTTAAACGTAAAGAGCAACATAAATGCTGAATGTTATAGCTGCTGCTTGTTTTCCTCAGTCATAAAAAGCCTTTAGGTGACGGATGCACACACAACTGAAGACACAAACCGTGCATACCAAACATTCCAGCACTATGGTAAGATGTCGTCTGTTTATGCCGATTTGTTTTGGTTGGATGACCATGAAAAACTTGAGTTATATTGTAGAAGGGGAACCTTTTTCATGGCAGAATATCTTTGCTAGGCCTGGGATAAAAGGAAACATATTTTGTTTGAGAATTGAGCAGAATAATGTGTGTTTGGATGTATTGCTGCAATGCTAGTATGCTGGTTTGTTGTAAGCCCATGAGGGTTGGCCACGCTTGTGTGCATGACACAGAAAAATAAATTAATCAAATCAATCAATCTACACAGATCAGACTTAATTCAAAGTTGTCTGGATCACACTGATTACAGTATTTTTAAATTGCCCTAACATATGAAAGTTTGATCATCTAAAATGGCCCAAGAGAATACAGGAGTAGTTTTAAAACAAGCTGCTTTTTCTCTGAATAATCCAGTAAATAATACCAAGAAAAAAAAACTTAATTTCTCTGCTGTAATTTAAAACAACTTCTTATACCAGCTGTTTCCTTTCTTGTCTTTTTGGTATTAGCTGTACAGAGTTTGTTTTATTATAAGGTTTTGTGGCCATTGCAGCTTCAGACCACTTGGTGGAGATGTTGAACCTACCAGGGAGGCAACAAAGCAACAGAGGGAATGACTGATAGAGAGCTGACAACTGACTGTGCCCTTCACTGCCCATATAAGCCTCATGTTAGGTCTCCTAAGTGAACGTCATACTCAGTACCTGGATGATATACCTCCCCACAGGCACATCCACACCCTCACATGCATTAGAGGCCGAGAGACAAAGAGAGAAGGCGGAGAGGGAGGGGGGACATATTGATCTCAGATAATTGATGACATCTCCAGTGGATTTTAATGAGAGGGACGACAACCTCCTCAGAAGGACGGAGTGTGCTGCAGCCAGAACACCTGCTGATGACTGCTTGTTGTGTTTTTACGTGGTTATATAAACGTCTGTCTGCCGCGTGCATGAACTATATCCATAGAAATGTGTCTGTGTAAGAGACATAAAACTGGCTTCTGTTTCTTGCGTGCTTTGTTCAGATTTCTCTTGACATCCAACATCACGACATCTAATTAAAATGACTGACAAATACAAATGCAGGGGGAAAAAAATGAAACACACACAGAAGAAGGTTTGCATAGCTAAGAGATTACAACCACAAACTTCCCTGCACCATAAATAGATTTTTCACTTCTTTAAGTCTTTTGCTCTCAGGATACCAAGCTAAGGGGGTAACTGCTGTAATGTGCTGCTGTCTGGCAACCACTAGTTTCTTCAGTGACCATATCGCCGCATAATGTAATGTTTTTGCAATTCTAGCTCCTGTAAAGACAAGCAAAACACCAAAACTGCATTTGTGTTCATGCACTCAGTACAGTCTGAGAATGCTTGTCTTGTTTTATTTGTACGTGGTAATCTCAGCACAGTCCAACCACTGTTTGTGAACTAGGGCAAGTATTTATCAAAGACAATAATCTGTCAGGTCATAAACAGCCTGAAGCAGCCCTAAAGGCAACAAGTCAAGCAGGAATTTGACCTTCTTATAGATGGTGTAGAAAGTATACAGTCTCAAGCTCCTAAAGGAGAAATTACTGCTGAATGACAAGACAGAAAGCTGCTGCTGCTGCACTCTCTGTGGGCTAAAACTTAACAGTGTGCTTCACTTCTGGCTACAACTCAAGCAGTGACATCATTGCAAGTGTAGCATCGCTGACAGCAGATTGGAAACACCTGCTCTTACATCACTGGTCCGGGTGTGCCCTGCTGTATTGTTGCTTGTGTCTGTAGTGCTTCCAGTAAGATCCTACTGTACTCTACTGCACAAAATGGACTCCAAACACAAAGAGTCAGATATGTGACCCTATTGGAGGACCAGCCTAATTCTCAGTGTAATACAGGATCAGACAGTGACACATTACATGCTATGCAGTAATGAATTTCTGTTTCTTTTTTTCCTGCATCTCTTCATCCCTTCACAGCAGCTACACACGTGGACAAAATTGTTGGTACCCCTCAGTTAAAGAAGGAAAAACCTATAATTCTCACTGAAATCACTTGAAACTCACAAAAGTAACAATAAATAAAAATTTATTGAAAATTAAATAATCAAAAACAGCCATTACTTTTGAACTGTTGATTAACATAATTATTTAAAAAAAACAAACTAATGAAACAGGCCTGGACAAAAATGATGGTACCTCTATAAAAGATTGAAAACTATTTGACCAGAGTGACATGATTAACTCAGGTGTGTCATTTAATTGACATCACAGGTGTTTCCAAACTCATAATCAGTCAGTCTGCCTATTTAAAGGGAGACAAGTAGTCACCCTGCTGTTTGGTGAAAAGGTGTGTACCACACTGAACATGGACAACAGAAAGCGAAGGAGAGAATTGTCCCAGGACATCCGAAAAAAAATTATAGACAAACATCTTAAAGGTAAAGGCTATAAGACCATCTCTAAACAGCTTGAAGTTCCTGTGACAACAGTGGCTCATATTATTCAGAAGTTCAAGACCCACGGGACAGTAGCCAACCTCCCTGGACGTGGCCGCAAGAGGAAAATTGATGACAAATTGAAGAGACGGATCGTTGGAATTGTATCCAAAGAGCCCAGAGCAACCTCCAAAGAAATTAAAGGTGAACTCCAAGGCCAAGGTACATCAGTGTCAGATCGCACCATTCGTCATTGTTTGAGCCAAAGTGGACTTCATGGGAGACGACCAAGGAGGACACCACTGCTGAAAAAAACTCATAAAAAAGCCAGACTGGAATTTGCAAAAATGCATGTTGACAAGCCACAAAGCTTCTGGGAGAATGTCCTTTGGACAGATGAGACCAAACTGGAGCTTTTTGGTAAGGCACATCAACTCTATGTTCATAGACTCAAAAACCAAGCATACGAAGAAAAGAACACTGTCCCTACGGTGAAACATGGAGGAGGCTCAGTAATGTTTTGGGGCTGCTTTGCTGCATCTGGCACAGGGTGTCTTGAAAGTGTGCAAGGTACGATGAAATCTGAAGACTATCAAGGCATTCTGGAGAGAAATGTGCTGCCTAGTGTCAGAAAGCTTGGTCTCAGTCGCAGGTCATGGGTCTTCCAACAGGACAACGATCCAAAACACACAGCCAAAAACACCCAAGAATGGCTGAGAGAAAAGCGTTGGACTATTCTAAAGTGGCCTTCTATGAGCCCAGATCTGAATCCCATTGAACATATGTGGAAGGAGCTGAAACATGCCATTTGGAGAAGACACCCATCAAACCTGAGACAACTGGAGCTGTTTGCTCATGAGGAGTGGGCCAAAATACCTGTTGACAGCTGCAGAACGCTCATTGACAAATACAGAAATCGTTTAATTGCAGTGATTGCCTCAAAAGGTTGTGCAACAAAATATTAAGTTATGGGTACCATCATTTTTGTCCAGCCCTATTTCATTAGTTTGTTTTTTTAAATAATTATGTTAATCAACAATTCAAAAGTGATGGCTGATTTTGATTATTTAATTTTCAATAAATTTTTATTTATTGTTACTTTTGTGAGTTTCAAGTGATTTCAGTGAGAATTGTGGGTTTTTCCTTCTTTAACTGAGGGGTACCAACAATTTTGTCCACGTGTGTATTTGTTCTTCCTCAAAACAACTCGGCTGTAAAACAACTTCTATTACTCAAACGTGAAACAAATCGATGTAACAGAAACACAACGGTATATAATCTGCAAAGTCATCATTTACAACAGTGTTGTCGTTCCAGCGACAAAGAATAGAAAGCAAAAGCTCTGCCTCTGGTGCTTTTTCAGGGATATGGGTAAACTTCATGGTTCATCAAGCTCATCTGAATGTGAAACAAAGAGCAAACCTACTGGACATCAGCCTTTTGTTTCGTCTCCCTGTGGCGGCAAGAGACGCTTGAAACACTAATTACTGTTGTTCTTAGCTTTCTTAATTCTGGCTATGAAACAGAGCTGACCTTGTTTAGTTTTCAGTTTAAATGAAGCTGGATTTAAGCTGTTCATAGCTGAAAGTGAAGAAGAGGAATGTTTAAATGAGCAGTGGGGAGATAGAAAAAAAAACAGACACCAGACTAAAAAAAAAAACAAAAAAAAACATGACACACACATGTATAAGTAATATGCACGAGGAGTTGGTCCGATTATGGCCGTTTAAATGGCTTTTTGAAGAATCAGGCCTTGTTTCCAGCAGAGGGAAAGTGAATTATTCAGAAACCTACATTTAGCATGAACTCGCTCACCCATCTTTTGCTCCTCTCCTTCCTTTAACCGCTTTCTCAACTCCTACATGCACTCAGCAGTTTCCCATGGAGCCTAATACCCACACAGCACCGCCCAGTGCTACCTGACCCACATTTGCAATGCAGACCTCGACAGAAAATAATTTAATTTAAGTCTCACCCTGAAGTCACTGACGGCTTTATTGGCAAACTCGCCTCTTATTTTCCCTTTCTGCTTCCATTACACAGCCCTTGTCGTAATTCACTTTGCAACGTGTACCTATTACAGTTTTAGCAGGGTTGTTCAGGAGTAATCAAAAATTCCTTGCATGACAACAGGGCTGAATAATGAAGGAGATTTTAGGGGACCCTGATGAAACAGAACAGCTGGTCCTCACAGCTGAGATTTGTGCAATAGGTCACCATTTGGATAAGTCCTTTCTTCCTCTCTCTCACACATAGCTATCCTCATCTACACTGCATATTTGTATGGTATAGAGGTGATAATAGAAAATCTCCATTCACAGGTAAAATATTTTATTTTAGTTGCATGGTGTTTTCTATCCCATATAATCATGCTGCACATTTCTCTAAGTATGCTTGAATTTACAGAAGAAAAGGAGGGATACAATGCTGGCCTACAACACTTTTTGGATATATTCTTACAATACTTCAAAAGCAGTTTGATGAACACTGACAGCATCCACCTCCAGTAGTGTTCACTGGTTCTAGCAGCCTTTGCCAGCATTCAAGACTTCTCACTTTATATTACATATGTGTTAAGCTCCACTGTTTCCTTAGCTGGTGACATTTTAACATTTCTGACAGTCTTTGTTTGTGTTGCACCAGCCTGTGTCCTTCTCTTTGATCCTATGTCAAGACAGTCCATCTGTCTGTTTTAACCTTTCTAAAAATGCTCATATGAACTTTGGCTCGGTGCACTGCTGCTGCTACACCTGCTGAGGTCAAAGAAAATCTTAGTTTTTTTATTGCTGGAAAACATTATGCAGAAACAGCTGTTTGACATCTTTTTGATCATATGGCTTTCCTCAAACCAACTCCACTTGATTGATAGTGCACGTTCTTCTTGGTGGCTGAATCTATTTGAAGTTATTATCCTTCTTCTGTGCAAACCATATCTGAGCCAGACATGCAGAAAGGGAGATTGGGAAAAAGGATAAAGGCAAGCTAAGTGGCAGAGAGGGAAGGAGAAGAGGATTGTGGCTGCCACATATGAGATAAAAACAACTCACAGGTAGAGATATTCTTTTGAAGAAATATACTTGACAAAATGGCACATTTGTGTAAAGAGGTTAAGGACTTCTAGAGAAGAGAAATGTTTTCTGTGCTCACAGAAGGCACAGCTATTTTTATTCATATTTATGCAGGCAAAAACACTGGAATGGATGACAACATTGATTAATGTCTCCCAGATTACTTAGCAACAGTATCTGAATATGCTCTTTTAAATTTGCAAACGCTTAATGTTTATTGGGTTTTTCTTTCCAGTTTACAGCTGTACAGAACAGCAGATGTTCCGTGAATTGGCTGTTGTTTCTCCGCACTAAAAAGGAACTATGGCTTGTGGCTAACAAGAGGCTCTCAGAAGTGATGGAGATGGACAGGTGAGTTAAATAGGCAGACAAGGTAAAACTGTTTGGCTGGAAGGGGATGGTTGTTGTAAGGCACACAAACTCACATAACTCAACTTGTTTCAGGTTTAAGGAGCAAAAGGTTGTCATTTTCTTATATTTTCTAAGAACTGACATCTGAGATAATGCATTGGTCTTGATGTGTTTAATTACTCTTGAGTGGCTATCTTTTTTTCCCCTGTTTAAAAACTTGTGAAACTGCCCTCATTAAACAAACGAAGAAGGATGTAATATAATGCACCAAAGAATTTGAATTAAATTCCTGGTCACTTAATTACACCAACTCATTTTGTATAATGTCATAAATTACCTTTATCTCAGTTTCAAAAGAACAAAATCTTTTTAACTGTTCACACTATGATATAAACTAAATTGCTAAATGTGATTATTCTCTCAAGTATTTCATTTGAAACATTAAAATCTATAATTACCAAACCAGCCAAACTAGGTCACACTGAGATTTTCTTTTTAATCCAGATTTAAGCAACTATAATTGAAAGCGATAAAGTCAATATATCAAATGTTCATGTTAAAACAACAAGAAAACATCAGAATGGGTGCTGCTATGATCCTACTGAGGATCACAATGTGAATCTGCAGTTTCCTTCAGCTGCAATGCTTCAAAGCGAATTTCAGATCATTGTTTAGCCGTTTGACCAAAAACTTCTCCTTGTTCACTCTCAAACTCATGGTGTCTTTTTCCCACAGCAATGACAGTGATCTATAATCCACTGTCCACTACCAGGAAGTAAACAGTGAAACATTTAGTAGCTGAAGAACCAGAAACGGCCCCAAGACAGTGTCAAACTCCAAAAACAGTTAAAGGAGAAGAGTTACAAGACTTACATTCACCAGGAAACATAATTCCTAATGAACTGGAATTACTGCCTTGTGGTTGTATGACTGCCAACCAGTGAAGCTGCACTTTACATTCTTCTCTGGCCTGACTTTTATAATACATGTAGCAAAAACTGAAGGAATTTAATAGCTGGGCGCCTAAAATTAGCATCACCAAATCAGTATCTGACCAAATATGAAATATGGTCACAATCTCTTGCTCTGTTCCTGAGTTATGATGTTGAATATTGCCCAGAAAAGGGTTTTTACAGAACATTATTTTGTAACAGTGAAGCTGACCTTTTGGATAGATCATCACTTCATCCTTTTTTATCAGACACTGATGTTTCATAATTAGCAGATGAACTATCGAGTTATGGCCAAAATCGCAGTTTGTGAGGTCAGAGTGACATTTGGCCTTTGAAAACCAGAAATCTAATCAGGTTCACAGTTACAAGAATGGAAAGAACAGACAGACAACCCAAAATAATGACTTCTCTGCCTACAGCTGTTTCTCGCGCAGATGCATAAAAATGCTGCTGTCTAAATGCTGGATGTGTAAAAGAGGTGATAATATGCGAGTGTTGTGTTCACAAAGTGTTTCTGCTGGGACCTCAAGTTGCCAAAAAATTGCACGTTTAAGTAAATCTATTCCTGCTAGCATAGTTGTGTTTCTATTAATGCATGAAGACTAACACTACTGTAGTGAGCACATTATTCTATATATCCCAGTGCAAGGTTTCCCTAAATGGAAAATGAAAACATATTTTTAGAGATTAGATGCACCTCTGCACCAGGCGTGAACTAACCGTGACGTCACCCGTTGGTTTCAACGCCGAGAAAATGAAGCCCGGATTTTGCTACTTCCTGGTCGCCATTTTGGATTTTTTGGAGCCAGTGACGTAAAAAGCGTCAAACAGGCTGGACCAGAGAGCAACTCGGGGCAGGACTAGTCTATGGGACTGTCAATCAAGTATAGCCACGCCCCCTGGCTCCACCAACTTTAACGATGTATTTAAAATTCAGTATTGATTTATTTTAACATCGGCCACCTGATCTCTCATTTTGACCATGAAAACTAACGGGAAAAAAATCCTGAGCTGTAGAAAATCAGTCTATCAAATTTTTTTTTTTTTTTTTCCGGTGATGAATTGGGGACTATGGAGCAAAAGCTTTTTGGAGCCAACCCTAGCAGACGGTGTGATATTGCAAGTTTTTGACACTTCCGGGTGGGCTTCAATTCTGGAGCCAGATGCTACGTCCATCTTTATATACAGTCTATGCTCTGCACTAAGTGCCGTATAACAGCTTTAATGAAAATAAGTGGCGGTGGTGCTACATGTAGCACAGATGGCCCAGTGGGACCATAACTCACACTTAAGCTGTGCCATGATATAAAACATTATTATTAAACTGAAAAGTGAAGAAAGGGAGAGACTGATGCTGCTGAAGAAGGATGTGCACGTAGAAGGAAAGTGAAGACACCCTTGTTCTTGAGGCACTGAGTGTTTTAGCAGAGGCAAACAATCCAGAGGTAACATCATCCTCCTTATCTGTACTCACAGCCAGACTTAATACAAGAATGGGTTACACCTCTAGCTGATAACACCATTGAAAGTCTTTTTGCATTCTGGCATGAAACTCTGTGTGCATGATGAGAGGCAGGAGTGACAGAGTTCACCATCCACATGCAGGACGAGGCTCACAGATCATAAATAAAACATGAAGACTTAGTGCTTCCCTTTGCAAACTGTGAGAATGATGCGCTAACCTTTATTCTGTACCTGCTGCTGTGACCTGTCTCACCTCTTAACCCAGCTACTGCATTTGATTAACTTGGCTAATAAGAGATTGTTGAGATGCAGTCCCAGCTTAACACTACATTTTCCTTTCATTCCTGCTGTACAGAATAAAAGAATTCATGTCTTTTTACTCTAAATACTATTAATCATAATCTATGGAATTGTGAAATATGTTTTTGATGAGTCCTTGAAGGGGTAACATGACATTTCAGGTGGTTGTAGCTCAGCAGGTTTAGGATCCTGCTGGGCAATAATTATATTAAGCTGTCACACACACACACGCAAACAAACAAGCATACACAGGTGACTTAAATTAAGCCTAACCTTGACCTTCCCTAACTTTGAACTAAGTCTATAAATTCATCCATTTTCTAAACCCGTCTAGTTTCATGCCAGCCCACGATTTGAAGGTCACATTTAAGAAACCACTTACAAATATTATATATTCTGTGTATGGACTGTGCGAGTAAAAACGGTTTAAAATATACAGCTTAGTTTCTAAAAAAACCAAAAAAAAAAACAAATGCTAGTCTTTTAATTGAAGAACTGCCATCAACTAGCAAGAGGCAGAGTCCAGTCTGGGCAGTTACTGGTCCACCAGGGGCAACACAAACAACCAAGCACCCTCAGAGTCACACCTACAGAAGCTAATTTATCAATGAACCTATCATGTATGTTTTTTTTTGATTGGGAAGCTTTAACTCCGGGAGAAAACCCAGGGAGGTACAGGGAAAACATGCCAACTCCACACAGAAAAACCCCCATCAACCTGGAGATTCAAACCCGGGATCTTCTAGCTGTGAGGTGACAGTTCTTTAAACCAAGTCTCAATCATATAATTTAACTACTTACTTTAAGCAGATTTGCTTTTTGTCACCAAAACGGTGTCAGATCCCCATAATGTGGTGATGTAGACAAATTTATGACTCCATAACATACAGTGCACACCCACAGACATACGTACATAATTCTGACCCACCCCAAGTCGCTTTAAATCACTAAATTCATTTTAAATCACTGTGCCTTGAAATGTGTAAATACTGTATAATGAATTTTAATTTTATTTAGTATTCTATAGATTTTAAAATTAGATTTTTTCATAGTATAGTATTGTAGAGCAAGATTTTCAGAGTATATACTAACCTTTATTGTTAATGTTACCAACCTGCCTTTTTGTTATTTTATGTTTTATATAAACTGCTTAACACGAATTTCCCTTGGGATTAGTAAATTATCACAATTATTGTTTCTTTACTCACATATTAATTTGAGCTGTGTATCCTTCAACAGTCAATCTTACTGGAGCTGAAGGGTGCAAAAAAAACTTTTGCTTACAAAGGAAATTGTTAAAGTTCTTGCACTTCGATAAACAGCAGGTGTCTGCAGACCCTCACAACCAACTTAAAATGTTAGTGGTCGACCGTTTCTGGTATTTATGTACGCACTGTTTACATCTGTGTGAAATACACGTTGAACTTACTTTATGAATCCACATTCAGTGAATTCGTGCTGTGAAGACTAGAATTAAATAAGACAGGATCCTAATTTCATTGGTGTATTTTGTTGGCATTTCATTTAAGAAGGCCTTACCTGCTGGGGACTCGTTGTGGTTCTCCTCATCAGAGTCGGCAAAGACTTCAGCCAGTTCCTGGTCAGACATGTCGGTCAGCTCAGTCAGATCCAGGAGGTCAAAGTGCACCTCTAAAGAAGACACGCTACTCAGTGGTTCTACGAGGTAGAAAGAGAAAACGGCAAGTTTTTAGTGCAGAGGGAAGCTGAGAGGTTAAAGTGATCGACTTGGTTTTGCTGACAGTGCAGAATCAAAGGCGCTCTTGAAAAGCAGAGGGGGATGAACTGCATACATGCTCAAGTAAGCTGCTCTTGACTATTGTGCTCATAATCAGATCAATAGCTGGCTCTTGCAGCACTATTGCAAAATCAATTGTAGTTTTCTTTTATCCACTTTTATCGGTACATCTCTTGTAGTGAAGTTCTCTCTGCTTCAGAGAATTTTTGCATGCTGTCGTATTGTAGAACTTGTCTCTGAGCCTGCTGCTGTATTCTGGGAATGTTTCAGCGTGACGCCTGTGTGTCGCCACATGCAGCGACTGAAGAATTGAAACAAGAGCTCAGTGGAGATGAAAATAGCCGGTTCTTCGACGCACCGCGATCTCCATTTTTCTCCTGGGTGTGCTGCACCTGTTCATTTCTGCACAAGCGTCCGATTCTTTAGCAGGCAGGACTCTGGACTCTTGCACACAGCAGGGTCATGTTCACGCGTGGTGTGCATCATTGTGCCTGCGACTCGGCATTCCAATCAGGCTGCCTGCAAAGCTGAAACCTTAATGTAATCTGTGTAGAGTAAAATTTATTCAAAGACTCAAGTGATACATAAAGTGCACCAAGAACATCTGCTTGTCTCAGCAACACCCAAGTCAAGAAATCTGGGTAACAGAGCTGGACTAATCTACCGTTGCAGTGAGAAAGATGGCTGGAGACTGTACTGGGACAGATGGAGGTGTGCTCAGAGCAGTGCATGCCAGTCTGCCATTGCAAAGTCAAGTCTGAATGAAACGCATCACTGCTTGTTTGAGGGCGTGACTTTGTGAAGAAAACGATGGGTTTGCACGACGGGTTGAAAGCTGTTATTAGCCTGTGTTGTTTTCATGCTGCTTTCCAGGCTGTTTAAGACCACGTTTCAAGCCAAACATGCGGAGCCCACTCGCCTCCTGCTCTTTGTCTGCTGCTACATTTAATTCCCTGCATCGTCCTCCAGATAGAGCACATATCGATTTATAGGAGACTATTCATCACGCGGAGACAGTGGCAGATCATTGTGCCACGCGTCAAATATATTACGAACACTCAACACCAGACATCCCAGGAGATACATGGAATGAAAAATAAGGAAGTGGTGAAAGTGAGAGAACACATATATAAATAAATATGAATATAGCAGCCTTTTGAAGTCTTGAGACATGGCACTTCATCAAAAGGTTAAGCCAGTCAGATTCCATTATCACACCATTAACCACTGAACTACATGTGATTAAACAGCAGCATCAGAGAAACTCAGCAGTCTCACTTTCAAAGCTTTGCTCATTTTTCCATGTCTGCTGTGTGATAGTGTTTTGCTATATTCACAGAGCAGAAACACTGCATTATTAGTTGAGATAAAAGAAAACCGGTTTCTAAATTAATTTCCTTTTTTAATTTTTCTTGAGTGCGCCAATGAATATATTTTCATTCCTAAAGGCTGGAAGGTGCTTTCTTATCAGCCTTTTGGACTCCCACTTTTGGGAGGTAAGAAGAAACCAGAGGCAGTGAAACATGGAGGAGACTGTGGGGGTGGAGATGAAGAGAAAAGAGGGAGAGGCAGCATGATGGGAGAAGAGGGAGAGTTGAAGCTGAATGTAAAACAATAAAAGGGAAACGGAGGAGAGAGAAAGTCGGTGAAGATGAGGCATTATGTTAAACAAAACACCCCTTTCTTCTATTTTCTGTCATTATTTTCAATTTTTCCAAGGTTATTCTCATTCTACCGTGCTTGTTTTCTTATTTTAAAAAATTCCCGTCTCTTCGTCCCTCTTCCACACCCCTTCTCCTTGAATAATTGATCAGTGCATTTTCCATCCCAGGCAGACACATTGAAACAACAGCCTCCATCTCAAAAGCCAATCAAGGGAGCTCTGAGATGTCATTGGGGAAGACTGACAGAGAATTCATGCTGAGATTTTAAAAAACAAAAACAAAAAACAACGCAGGATTTTGTGCCTAAAGCAAATGTGAAAGATCTGCTCTTATATCAAGTATTCAGGGTGGTGGACTGTGAAGTCACATTCTTGTGTTCGGATTCATTTTGACTTGATTTATATATATATATATATATATATACACACATACACACATATATATACATATATACACACAGTTAATGTGTATCCAAAAATGGCTTTTCTTTCAATTCACTGAAAAGCAACAATGCTTTCTTTCATCATGAGCACCACAATACAATTATTCGCATGCTGTCAGTTCCGTGCTCTAAAGAAAAGATTTTCCTTTAATTTAATTTTCTGTTTCTTTCCCCCTTTCTTCTCTCTGCGTGTAGAAAGGTGCAGATAAACTCAACTGAAGGAACAAAGAATGTGCAGGATGCTAAGAGGGAGGGGTTCACATTTGGGAGAAGGGATAAGAGAGCAGAGGAGATGTGCTCTGCATGTTGGATCTGTGTAATTCCTTCCCCTCTCTCGCCTGCCGGGACTCTGAGGTCAATCAGTCCAGACTGAACAGATTGCAATGGTGACCAGCCTCTGACGGAGTGAATACAGTTGAAACAAGGTGAAGCTATTGGCATGTGTATTAAACATGCAGTGTCAAATAAATTGATTTTTTCAATACAATATTTTCTTCTGCGAGTGTTTTTTCCTCTCAGTGACCGAGCATGCAGTCCATTCATCACTGGACAATGCCATTCATGAACACTGGAATCCGGTCCAGTTATTTTCTGCTTTGCTAATAAGGACCTGATTGAGGGTAATGTAGCTTAAAATGGAAAAAGCGGGGTTTACTAGAAAATAACGATGATATGTATTTTAGCTTTGAAGGACATAAGCTGCACCGAAGATTCAAAATTCCTTTGTTCTTGCCCATGACTCCCAGTTTCTTCTATTAAATAAAACCTTAGAGTATAGAGAGCCACTATAAATTTTTAATCTTCAATTCCCTCCCATCCACCCAATCAAAGTGCAATTCGTTTATGCTGCAGTTTTGTAAGTTTACTATTTGCTGTATCTGTGAATCTCCCCGTGCTGCATATTGCTGCCGTTTTTGGGCGATTTCATTCCTGCAAACCAAAAGGCAACCTGCTATTTTCTGGAATATTAAAATGCTTGTCTTTTGAAGGTAGGCAGTTTGCTCTGGACCTAAAAATAAATGTTGCAGATGACTCAGGAACAACTGTGGTCCCTGTTGCTGGAGATAAAACTGCAGCACTGGGAGAGAATTTGTTTGTGTTGCGTGTCTATAACACTTAGTACAACATCTTAAATGAACAAGACGACTAGTCATTTAGTGGAAGTTTTTAAGGGTAGGCTTACCTGCATTTTGTAAATATTCGAATCAGCATGATGTTTCTTTTTGGTTGGTCTTGGCTTGCCTTTCTCTCCCTTTAGCTCTCCTGCCACATACAATTAGCTGACCTGACAGGTAGCATGGCTAGTTAGTGGGTTACATTAAATCATAGAGACACAAACATTAGTCTCTGGATGAGCTGTCTCCCTGAAAAAGTGTTTAGTTAGTGAAGCAGATAAAGGCCGCCTTGTCACCCATGTAGCCCCTGTATCTGTCTCTGTGTTTCTGTGCTCTGGGAGTCTGGCACATAGAGGGAAGCCTCTGTATGGGACTGATGCACAATGAGTCCTTTCAGTCCAGTCTGCTGCAGCGATCTTTCAGAACGTGGGACCAGAATACCTAAAATAGGCAACGATCATTCGGTGGGAATTCGAGAGCAGAGGAGATAAACTTGGACTGTGCTGGATGAAAATGCACTAAAGATAGCTCATATTTATATGTGTGAAATGATGTGTGTGTGACTAATGCATTAGTGCTCCATGGACCTGACCTGTAATGCGAGTTTCATTCATAAACCAGGATTTATCATCACTGATCAGACCCTGATAAGACTCTTCAACAGCACAGGACATCTGCCACTTTCCTCCCTCATCTCCTTCACTGACGAGTCTTGAAATTGATCAGATATCTTCCTCCAGGCATTTCCCACCCATGATTAATCTGTAACACCTCATTATTGGCAATGAATATTTATCAGTGTTTCACACTCACCATACCTCCCCCTCTACCCTTTCCCTGCTACTTACGTCTCTTTTCGGTGATGTGCAGCAGGCTAGCGGTGTGCCCCGATAGGCCGCCCTCCTCGTCGCCTGATTGGTGCTGTAGCAGCTCCTTAGATAGGTCACCTGAGCTGGAGGGCTTCAGCAGCTTCTGGATGTCTTTATTGGGCTCTATCATCACACAGAAAAATGGAATGAGTGACAGGAGTAAAAAAAAATTTAAAATTCACATAGGATTTTAGATTTCTTCTAAAATGTACCATTAAGTGACATTTAGGATACAGAGAAGACGACAAACATATCTCAAGGTACTGAAGGGGAAGAAAGCAGCTAGAGATTTCCGGTGCTGATAGAACTCAATTCTCATTGATGTGTTTATCAGTCATGATAATCCTCCTTGCATAAGCAGGGAATACAATTCAGATACGAGCCTGACATTTATCCTCAGATACCTGCATCAATTTGTGATGTTTAAGCATCTAAACTGCTTCGCTTTTTTTGTTCTTTAACACATTCTTCACCACATCCAAATACAAATTTCCATCTTCAGTTGATAGAGTATTGACCGTCTGTTTAGACTGTCAGGGTTTTGATTCCTGAAGGGAAGACTGATTCAAACACATGTGGGCAGATGTGTGATTCATTTACTGTTACATTGTCATTTTTTGGTCTCACAAAGAAAATGCATTACAAAGCCTGTTCATACACTTCACTCAAGCCAGCTAAAAAAACCTTTCAAGCATCTATTCAAAATAGTTCACACAGACTATTAAAGTCTGAAAATAGAAACAGCTGAATATAGCCTCCCTTCACATTTGGGAGTGTGCATAAACTCCAAATTGGGTAAACTTGATCAAGGTTAAATGTTCACCTGTTTGACACAGCTGAGAACACAGTGTGATGTGTGAGGATGCTTAGTGAGCTGAGAACACGGGCGCAAAATTGTCAGATGAAAAGAGAGGGCAACAAGTGTTTCAGACAAGGCTGGATGTGGGGAAAAAAAAAAATAAAAATCATACAGTAGATTCATCAGTCACAGTATGCTATCCATTCATACTTCCTTAGAGGTTTAGAGAGCTGAGGCTTATCCCAACTATTGGTACGGCTAAATTCAAACCATGCACATTGAATTGCAAAAAAGCTGAAAACGAGAGTCACGAGTGTACGTAGCAACATTTAACAGAAACTGACTGTATAGTTACTTCATGACAACATGCAGCGTTGATGGAATATAATGTGGGAGTACAGCAGCTTCCTGGTGGGCTCCACCAGATGGCTGAAACCATTTCTACTTGCAGTATGTTCCTAGACTGTTGAATTTCTTGTTGCAGATAAAAAGTGTGTTACAGCCGAGGCGATGGCAGAGCGTGATGGATTCTGATTTCTCACCCTGTGAAACACCGTGTTCATTGCTGCCTATTGATCGATTTCCCCAGCGAGGAGCCACACAAACTGAAAGGCTATAGCGTTACCTCTGCTGTTATAATGAAATGTTTGCTCAATATTTAGACTCTCTTCCATCAGCTCTGGTTTCCAGTTCCATCATCGTGTTCAGCAAGCAATTTCTGTTTCCATCCATCCATATCAATCCATCCATCCATTTGTCTGTCCCTCCTGCCTGAGAGAAGTGGGTTCTGGAGTTGCAATGCATTCATAAAAAACACATTTGCTGTGTTTTAATCATCTATTTGTGCTGTGTAGGGGAATGTAGAGTTTACATGGTTTTACTAGATGTAACACAAAGAAACCACTCTTGTTAGACACATGTAAGATATAAAGATAAATTAATCTCAGGGTCACTTGTGTAGCTAGTTTGGCTCACACTGTTCTGAATATGTAGCATGTTTGTTTTTTGTGCGTGCTCACATATTTTAGTGGGCACAATGTTCCAATGTTAATCACTGGCTGACTAAAAGAGCTTTTGAGAAAGTCACAGTAATACCCACATCTATAGACAAACAGGTTTACACAGATGGCCTTGATGTAGCCACCACCTGCTGACCTGCCTGCAAAGACGCCACAGTAAATAATGAGAATACAAGTTGCTGCTGGTAAAAGACAGCCAACCATCACACGTGTGGCCTTTTTTCAGAATGTGACTGACCCTTTCTTGAGCTGTCATCTGCGACTGTCTGTGAATCAGCTCACCCTAGACAGAAAGGCAGATGGAGGGAGATGTAGAGACAGAGAGCGGGGGAGGATGAGAACGATGTGTTGTACAACTGCCAAAAGTTGAATCAAATTCAGTGTCTTGGTTTAATAAATCAATTGCCGTTTGATGGTGTTGCACAGGCGGGAGGAATTAACATGGTCCCTCAACACCCTTTTCGCTTGCTGATTTTCTGTCTTGCATGTTTTCCTTTTATTCTACATTACACCCTGCAGAGGCAGATTTAAATACACATTCCTCCAAGTGAATTACTGTCCACAGGGGATGATGAAAAGAAAGCTGAATTAAGAAAAGGCTCACTCCAGAATGAACTTTCTCCACAGTTTCCCATATTAATTCCAGACCTCATACGGAGAGCTTGAAGTGTTTCATCTAGCGCTAATTTCTTAATTCAGAACGGCAGTTGCTGTGTCTGCCACATTACAAAAACTGCTATCCAGAAGTCGCACTTTCTGACCTGGTTCTGTGATGCATCATAGTAATGATGTTCACGCTAATTCAACCTCATCCTAATGAAGAATTAATGTCCCAATTTGTCATGTGCAGGTAATTCAGGCCATCAGCTGGGACATGTGCTGCTGAGATACTGCAAGTAAACAACAATAGGTGGAACAAAGCCATAACAGGAAAAGGCACCTACCATTTGAAAAAAAACAATTACTCTGAGTATCTGCTGAAACTGCAACTTACCGTGGCTGCAGTGACATTGTTTTACCCCAAGGCACAATAGAGTAGTAAACATTTTAAGAGTGGTTGAATGCACAGGTACAGAGGCAGCTCTTCTAATATACTTACAGATAAATTGACTTTGCACATTATAAAATTCAAATCTTTTCATTTTTTGTGTATGTCAGTTAAGACTTAAAAACATTAATACTTAGCCTAGTCTGTACTGCATATAAACATGGTTAAAATGACCTCCCTTTGAATGATCAGACAGTGCAATAGTAGCACTGAAGCACACTGCACAGGCTTCTCTGGATGGCCTTCACACAAAGGCCGCATGTGTCCACTATTGTTTGTAATTTGTATTTCATCAGTTCAGCTTTTGCATGGTTGACCTGTAGTTTGTGAATATAAAGAGACTTGTATTGTAAAGCAGCACAATAAACATGAAGCTTAGAAATGACCCGTCCACAACTGGATCACAGGTAGAGCACTGTAGTACTGCTACATTTAAATCCAACATACGTGATTAACTCTTGACTAGACAGAAATTAATCACCCAAATGTCAATTATTCAGCGAGATTATGCTCTAAACACTCAGCAAGTCCTCAATTACAAACATCATGAATATGTGAAGAAAAGACAGCATATAGCACAAGTCACTCAGAACAGATAAAAGCAGCCTATAACAGCCACATTCACAGCTGTGACATGAAGAAAAGAACAGAAAATGGCTCTTACCTGGGCTCCCTGCCCCTCCCTGTGCCTCCATGCAGCTCAGCCGAGAGTGTCCTGCTGTTCACCACACCAGCATCGGAGAGTAGAGGAGACAAATGGGGAGGAAAGAGGGGAGAGGCGAGGGGAGTGTGTGCATGTGTGTGTGCATATGAGAGAGTGGAGGGGTGGGGGTGGGTGGACACAGCGAACCCTATGCTCTGAATAGACTGTTCCTCCTCCTTTTTTGTCCGCTGCCGTTCTAGATTTCCCAAACAGGTGATTTCTCCTTTTCCACAGTCCACCTGCCCTGATCTGCCATCAGAGCTGTCTGAGTGCTGCACTGCCTCACAGAGCGAGTCCACCAAGGAGAGGGAGGTCTGGGAACAGCGACATCGGCAGCAAATTTCTAAGCCCCTTGGTTTAGTAGTCGCAGCATTGTGAGGCTTGGCTTGGCATGTACAGAATACACAGGGAGAGATCCAGAGCAAAAGAGGGAGAGAAAAGAGAAAAAGGGAGGGAGGGCTAAGCTGGCAGGCTGCCCAGACCAGGGGAGAGAGAGAGAGAGAGAAAATGGGGTGTCAAGGAGGGTTATGGACCACCGGAGGCAGGGAAGCTCTGTGTGTGAGTGAATGACCATCCAAATGTTTGAGTGCATGAATGTTGCTTAATGCTTCCATATACTTGCAGGCAAGTTGTTAAATCTGATAATGGGTCAGTTCATGTCACATGTACAGAAGCCAGCATGAGATTAAAAGAGATACATGCCATTCAAACACAGTGTCTCTGTTACACTTAATAGAAATATGAATCCCATACCTCCAAATAAGCAGGAAATGGTGCTTCATCCTCCTGAGGGGAATCTGCTGGCAGAGCTCGCCCTCTAGTGGCAGGATGTGATGCCAGCAGGTAATTATATTCTCATGGCAGAAAACCTGAAGAAATGGTACCATTGTCAATAGAGTGGATTCACAACACACCCTTTATTTATGTGGCTGCAGTCTCCTGAAATAGGCTGAACAAAAAGAAAAAAAAACAAAAAAAATATAGTAATTTGAGCCGTTTTCTAGTTCAAAAACATTAATAAATCATAATATGAATCTTAAGGAGCAAGGGTAAGATTCAAGAATTTCTAAGAAAAGTTTGGCTGACTGCTTAAAGATAAAAATATTAAACCAGACACAGCAGACAACAAAAAGGTGCCATACAAATCATACATTTATATGACAGTACTTGAATTATCAAAGGGAAAGCATAGTTCAGTAGCATGCATAGCCGCTAAATTACAAACAGTGTAAGCACAGTTGATGCTGTAGTGAAAAATGCCAAATAAAGTATCCAGCACATCACAATAAGAGGGACAAAATGCCTTTCTACTCTACTGCCCACACAAGTAAGGATGCACATTTCGAACCAATACAACACTCAGAATATTGGGTCAGATTATGGATAACGCACAATTAACATTTTAATAACTGGCTTATCAAAACAGCCAAAAGAATGTGAGGAATCTTCAGTTCAGAGACTGTGCTAATCATTTAAAGAGTGGGACTGGTTTACTTCTGTGTACTGCAAAACCAGCTTGGCCTGCAAATGTGTTTATATACTCCATTGCAGACTGACTCGACTTGTGTATTTTTGGATCGACATAAATTTTGGTTTTTGCATGCATGGTGCCCTTAGGATGAGTTCTGCTGAGCTTGGTGATTCTCTGAGGTTTCCACTAATGCCACCATGAAAAGAACATTTGCAGCTTTAATTAAATGTCTTAACAACTACTTGATGGATAACTGCGCAATTTGATACAGACATTCGTTTCTCCCTCAGGATGAATTGTAATCAAATTGCGGCAGTTTCCACAAAGCATTTTAGCGCACCATTCTCTGCACCCTGAGAAACCTTTAGTCAAGGCATAATTTGATGCTGAGTAAGCCCTTTTTCCTTATAACAACAATTTGATTCTTACTCCTCTTAGTTCCCGTGCCATGTTTGCCACTATCATGGTGCTACTTTGCAATTGAGCAATTTACTGCTGGAAACTTGAGGCATATTTACAACTGAACTGCACAATAATTTACTTCAACTAGCATCTGGTAAGTGAATCAAATCCACATGTATTATCTGAATACTGATTCAATGGAAATGGAATTTTATCAAAACGGGATAACCTGCTCAGTCCCCTTTTCTTAAATTTTATTGCTGACCTAAAGGGTGCATAATGAAAAACTCATTTTACATTTCATCATTTCTTGTTTTTAAGGGTTTCTGAAGCCACAAACTTTCAGGATTATTTCCACAAAAAAATACTTGCACATACATTTTTTGAAGTGGTCTCAGTCTTTCTGATATGTATAATTTCTGGTATATAATTTAAATCAAAATCTAATCTATAACATTATCCAAATAACAGAACAGAAGAGTTTATCCATGCATCACAAACATCATCATCCAAAGCTGCATTTCCATTAAGTTTGAGTGCTTTAATACTATAAACTACTTTAGCCACTTGTTTTTAAAAGTGTTATCCAAGACAGGTAATATCATTTGCTTGTACATGCAGCAACAGGTTGCATGATGTATGAAGATAAATTAGTCATTAAATTTTTTATATAGATCTTGTTACGGGGGTGGGGGGGCTGGAAAACCCAAGCACAGGCACAGAGAAAACTGGCAAACAAGTGAATAAATGAAAGGGCTTTTATTTAACAAAGTAACTTAACTAATTCAACAATGGGGAACTGAACTGGTGGGGCAAACATAAACCTAACTCCCCTGAACTCTACAGGCAAACTCTATGAATACAAAAATGGAAGTCTACTCAACTGAACTGAATTTACAAAACTAAGCTAAGAGGGTACTCACAAGAAGGGGGAACAGACAACGGGGAAAGACGGGCTTAGGGAATCCAAGAACAGACGACAGGAGCAAAACAGGGTCCAAAAAGGGGGAAATCAGTCATGAGTCCATGAGGCTGAGGTAATCTGGAGGTGACAGGTTTGGTGGGAACAGTAACTGAATCCAGAGGTGCAACAGTGTCTATGCAGAGATGAGAGTCTTTCAAGGCATGTTGGTCAATGATCCAGCAAGGAGTGAATGCAAGCACAGAGCTAAAGCAGCTGGAGGTGAGATGGAGAACAGGTGAGTCGAGTTCAGCTGATTACTGCAGCTGACACTCACTGCAGTAATCAGCAGGTGAATTGGAGGCCTGAAAAGGCTGTGTTTAAAATGCACATTACACCTAAATGCCTGCAGGTGGTGCTCCTGTTTAGTAGAATTAAAGTAAAATTTAAGAGATGTGGGTTAAAGAACAGACACAACAGTGTGTCTACATTTACAACGCTTAAAATTAGAGAGTGGCTATAGAATGTTTTAAATCCCTGTGTTCCTCCTTTACTTACATGTGTCAGCAAACCACAGTGGTGACGGAGGTCCTTTAAAATTTAAAATTGCAGCTTCTAAATGCAATAATTCAGTGTGTGTAAATATGCTAACCATGGTGATGGGCTTCAATGAACCCACAATTCTGTGCTGTCACTGAGAGCCACTGAGTTTGATACAGACAAGTAAATTCATGATATAAATTATAAAGATGTACAATAGCTGGACACCCAGATTTGAAATTATTTTAACTGGCAGTGTTTTGGCAGCTACCTCTTCATCTAATTGTCAGTTTTATTGCGCACAGGGATAAAAAACCATACATGAATACAGTATCCTTTTGTGCTATTTGTAGCACAGTGCTGTTTCCCAGCAACTTTAGATCAGCTCTCCTGGCTGTCATCACATCCCACAACACAAATTCTCTGGTCAACAACACTCAAAGTAAGAATGCATCTTCACTTGACTGGTGTCCATTTTTGGGCAGTTACCTCAGCTTCCATGGATGATTTGGTTTCCATGTAAGACCACACTGTCATCACTTCCAACAGCTTGCCAACAATTACAGTGTCATTCAAGACAACCAGCTGCCACGAAAGCCCAACACTGAAGCCACAACCTCATCCTGCTGGTTTTGCTCCAGAAATGCCGAATTGGTCACTTCCTTGCACAGACAATAGTCTGTGTTTGCACTTCTGCAAATTCATTTGGCTGGGCACCTCAAATATTTACATCAGCCCTTCCCATACTGTCTTCCACTTTCCCATGTCATCGCCTGCAATGCCATTTCTAGCTGTGTGAGTATGCCTGAAATAAAAAACAAAACAATTCTACTATTTAAATAAGAAGACACATGAAGAAAAAATGCAAATACTCACGTAAAATATGTGTTTCATGTGACATAAAAACTGTTATTTCATATTTTTTATGTCGTCCTGTGTCTACTTTTAAACTACTTCCACTGGTCTACGGTAGCCTGGAATGCACCTTCGCGTTCGCGTTTTAATAACACCGTCCTTCCGAGCCGCCGTAGGAATGATAAACATTGACAAGCAGCTGTTCCTTCAGTATTATGTTACACAGTTCACGTGTGAGATTTCACTGCACCAGCTGTAGCCGAGTGTTGTAGAAGAAACCACGCTGTATCACAATTAGCACAATGGAGCCCGTCATAAAAATAAACCCCGGTAGGTTGAATGTTCGTCACATTTGTTTTGTCGTTAAAATTTAATGTCGCCTCGCTGCCTGTTGTTAATTTAAGCCACTGTTGCTTCGTCTTGCTTCACTTATAGCGTTTGTGATAAAAAAACCTGCTTCGTTTTCTCTCCAGGAGCGTCGAAATGGGACATTCGTCAGAAAGTTTGGGACTACATCGAAGAAAAGAATCTGGCCAACTTTCCGAGGCCTGTTCACAACAGAATCCCAAATTTCAAGGCAGGTTCATGTTGCAGCAGTTCAACACCAACACTTTGTAAATGGGACTCGGCTAACAAATTAGCTTAATTCCGGCTTTGTTGTGTTATTCAGAGTTTTTTTTCATGCAAGTTCATACATAACATTTAACATAGATAGCTAATTATAATAAGAGATAAGAACACCAGACTTGTAAATCTAGTAGGCTATAAAATCACAAAGTAAAGCCCATTCTGCAGAATAACTTTTATTCTGAAGGACTTTTTGTTAAGGATTTGGTAGTTTAATTTTATTTGGTAAAATCAGGTGTTCCTCTTTAGTAATTACTCATTTATCAAGGGTTTTCTTTGCAGAACTCAGTTTAATAATCAAATTGAAGAATACAACAATATAATTTCTCTAATGTAAGTTAAAGGAAACCGTGACAGTCTGCTTTAACTGACATCAATGGATCGTTGTTAACGTAAGCATGTGTGTTCTGTACATTAACATGTTAAAAACCGAAAATACGGCCGTATGGGTGAAATAATTCCTACAACAATGACTCCAGTGGGTCAGGTTTGCACTGCAACTTTTGACTGTTTATCTTTAATTTCCAGTGATTGATGACTGTCCAGTCTGTGCACCCATGTCTTTCTCTTCCTGTGTGCTTACTGGCCAGGGTGCAATTCAAGCATGCAACAGGCTTGCAGACCTGCAGGAGTTCAAGCTGAGCCAGACAGTCAAAGTAAACCCAGACAGACCCCAGCAGCAGGCTCGCTTTGTCACTCTGGAAGTAAGTTGACTTCGAATGCCCTCCTTTTCCTCTTTAGGGAGCTTTTGGGGCCTGTGCCAAGGTGTCGGAGCTGCAGGTGTTCAGCCAGACAGCTGAGGTGAAGGTGGATCCTGATAAACCTTTGGAGGGCGCCCGGTTGGCTGTGCTACAGGTAGCAATGCATTGTTGGAAAAAAGCTCCAGGAACCAGAGTGCCACAAGCTGTATTATAGAAAATTCTTTCTGCTCCTTCACCTGTTGTGTAATGATTTTAGTTTGACCTATACTACCGGTCAAATGTTTTAGAATGCCCCAGTTTTTCCACTTTTTTATAGAAATTCAAGTGGGTCAAGTCCAATGAATACCTTGTTGAAATGGTACAGAGGTAAGTGGTGAACTGCCAGCAGTTTAAAAAAAAAAAAAAGTTACCTAAAACTGAAAAATAATGTGCATTTCAGAATTATACAAAAATGCCTTTTTTCAGGGAACAAGAAATAGGTTAACAACTTAAAGCTGTTCTGCAGCAATGGAGGTTGATCAATCCTTAAAAGTTGGTGCTATCAAATCCTACAGGTGTCTCAACTTTTCTTGATTACTTGGAACCCCCTCTGTCTGCATTGAAATAGTGCTAAAACATACAGTGGAACCATACCCTCGAGAGCATTATTTGAACAGTACTGTACTGCAGAAAGTAGTGTGTTGCTATAAAAATGGAGAGGAAAAGGCAATCAGAAATGGAAGAGAGACAGACCATCATAACACTTAAAATGTAGGGTTTTCCTACAGAGAAATTCACAAAGTCAAGGTGTCAATAAGTACAGTTTTCTTCACCATCAAAAGGCACTCAGGAAGAGGTCTGGAAGACCCAAAGCCACAACCGAATCAGGAGACAAGTATCTGAGAGTCAGCAACTTGGTGATAGGAGGCTCACAGGACAACAGCTTCAAGCACAACTTAATAGTGGTCGTAGTAAGAAGTCTCAGTTTCAACTGTGAAGAGAAGACTTGGAGATGCAGCAAGAAAGCCATTGCTAAGACGTCAGAATAAGAAAAAGAGGCTTGTCTGGACCAGAAACATCTACTACTGAAGACTGGAAGAAGGTATTATGAACTGATGAATCAAAATTTTAAATCTTTGGTTCATCACACAGAATTTTTGGTCAGGGTTGGTGACTTGTACAAAGTGAGAGGAACCCTGAACCAAATCGGCTACCACAGCATTCTGCAGCACCATGCAGTACCCTCTGGTATGCACCTAGTGGTCAAGGGTTCATCCTACAGCAAGATAATGACCTAAAACATAAGTGCAAGCTATGCCAGACCTATCTTAGAAATAAAAGAACAAGATGGTAAGCTTGAAAACATGGAGTGGCAGCACAGGCTCCAGACTTAAACTCTATGGAGCTGATTAGGGATAAACTGGACAGAGGAGTGAAAGCAAAGCAACCTATGAGTGTCACACATTAATGGAAACTTCTATAGCAGAGTTGGGAAGAATATTTGGTTTCCATTCTGGAAAGAATACCACGAATGTGTTGAGCTGCTAAAGGTGGCGACTTTGAGTCAAGTTTAGAGTATATTTTGATTTCTAAATAGACTTTAACTTCATTTGTTTATTTCTTTGTTGCTTTTATTTCAGAGTACAATGAGACATTAACATGCTTAAATTCCAATTTTAAAAAAATGGAAAATTTGGGGTGTTCTACAATATTTGACCAGTAGTGTACATGTACAGGTTTGAATGAACAACTCTAAATCTTTTATTGGACTCTTTGTTAAATATGAGTTTCTGTATTACAACCTCTGGGTCGCTTCCTAAGTTGCTTTACATTTGCTGATTTTAAACCTACATACTGTTTGCTGTTTTGCCATCATTCACTGAGTTTCATGCAGTTCTCTATTAACTCCCAGTCATATTAAATAATTCTTATTGTTTGGTTGCACATTTTTGAAATAATCCTCACAGGCAAGGAAAACTTTATTGGTCCCAACTCCTCGGCTTCGCACCGGTCTTTTCAACAAAATTACTCCTCCACAAGGAGCCAGCAAAGAACAGCTACGCATGTGCTCTTCCTCTCAGGTTGTAATTTACCGATTTTTGCAAATTTTCTTCAACATTTTCACAAATTATAGTCATAAACTGCTATTTTGGATTTTTTTTTAAATTTCTCTTCCTGCCTCTGAACTTCTGAACCTCCTTCAGGGTGTGAAGGACTTCAGCGTGCCCGTTGGCCTGGATGCAAAGGTGAAGGTAGACCTGGTGGTGGTCGGCTCCGTGGCTGTGTCAGAGAAAGGTGACTATTGTTGGCACAAAAAGTTTAACATGTTGCCGTACTGATTCAATTTATTACTGGCAGCCTAAATGTGTTGCAAATTTGCTCCACTAACAGATCAACCAGTGTAAACCTGCATCATGCTTAACAGTGAGACTGTTTATTTATGGAGCTTCATGTGTTTTATAGTTATGGTACATGAACAGTGCTCTGAGTTCAGGATCAATTTTACTATTTAGACAGTAAAATGTATCAAATCTAATAAACACCATATTGTAACACACAGCTCCTCTTTAAACTCAAGCAGATTTTGTGCATTTTTTTTAAAATTCCTGTTCCATTTTTATTAACTGTGGGCTCATTTTCTAGTACAGTATGAAGACCTGCACCTCTGTCATAACAGCACAAGTATGGCTTGATGTAGAAAGGAATCAGAAATGTGTTCTTTTGCAGGATGGCACAGTTATAATGCCAAATATTTAAAAAAGCTTCTCTTTTTAAAATTGAAAAGACTTAGAGTTCACACATGCAATATTTTTCCACAGGTGTACAAAACAAAAAAAGAAGTTGACTCTGCATACAATAAATGTTTAGTTCTTACATCTTTATAGATTTTCCATACTTATTTACTATCACTCTGTGTAAACACAACCTGCAGTCCAGCTGAAAATTAATAGTGATTTTGGTGAAGTTTCACAATTTTAAGTTTAGATTTGGTTGTGTTTCTTGATGGACCATCAAAGCAGAAAATTGAATGATATTTTTACAGTTTCTGGCTCTGATAAATTGTGTAATTTTGCTGATTTTTCAAATCTGCTGCCAGGTTTTGGGCCTCCCTAGGTTAAACAGTAGTTCTAGCCACTTGTGTAGCCTGTGTTGTTGCTGGTTGTTTATTTCAGCTTAAGTGCTAGTGACAGAAAAGACTGTGTGAGCAGCGAAATCATCAGTATACTTTTCCATCCCGTGCTCATTGTAATGAGCATCACATTGTCTAGAAGCACTGACTCTGTCCAAAGACTCAGTGTGTTATTAGATACTCACTCTGCTAAATCAGTACTTGGAAGATTAGAAATTATATCTTGTAAGGGTTGTTTATTACACTGTGGAAAATGACAGGAGCCTGAATGCACTGGGATCATGTGCAATCCATTTTGCTCCTTGTGGGTTCTCCGCTGTGTTCTGCACTCCATGTAAATTGTGTAATCACTCACAATGCCTGCTGATCTTCATTTCCAAAATGCCCTGAGATATATGATGCAGTGCTGTGGTGAAACAGACATGTTTACTGTACAGCGTACATTTCCAAATGACTGCATGGTTTTCTAAAAACATTTGTTGTACAGAATTCATCCATGTTCACATCAGATTACATTTAATTAAGTTATTCTCATAATTTGGAAACGTTACTACAGCTGTCCACAACATGCAAGTCGCTGTGTTTGTACTTCAGTGCTGCTTTTAGATTAAAGTCTCTGTTTTTGCATAATTTTTAGAAGTGATAGCTGTTATGCAAATGGAATAAATCTGCGATCTTGGCAAAATAACTCACTAAAGATGTAGTGTTGACAGTAATTCTCTATTTACACAAAACGTCCCTTTAAATGCTCTAATGACATCCATCTCCACTTGTAGGCTTTCGCATTGGAAAAGGAGAGGGCTATGCTGACATGGAGTATGGCATGATGGCCTCAATGGGAGCTGTGGATGAGTCGACTGTGGTGGTTAGTGTCGTTCACGACTGCCAGGTTAGTTTTCTGCTTGGAACTTATTGAACAAACCAGAACTTGAACACTTGCTTTTCCTAGCAACAGCGCTGATCGTATAAAACCATGACACACTGTAGCTTTAAAAATGGTAAAAGAAGTTTTGCAAATTATGTTCTTGCTTACGCTAATGTGGTTACACTCTGTGAATTTAGCTTCTTTTTTTCTGTCTATAATTGGATCAACTGTTGTTTCAGCGCTGTTTGGGATATTTATACTTTCAGGTTGTGGATATTCCAGAGGAGTTAATGGGAAGTCATGACCTGACTGTAGACTACATCCTCACACCCACCAGAGTAATTAAAACTAATTGCCAGCTACCCAAGCCACAGGGAATCATCTGGACCAAGGTAAACTTCAGTAACTTTCCTTTGTTTGTGTCATGCTGTTCTAAGTTCAAAGTTATTCCATGGTAGAGTTGATTTAAAGGGTGCCACAGTGAGCTGCACGAATATACCCATTTTTAACCTTAGTTAGCTTGTTCAAAACACTTTATCTGTGCAAAAAGAGGCATAATATTCCCTAAAATATAACAAAGTATTTTTTTTAAAAGACACAGAAGAAATATAAGCTTACTGTTTTTTATTTTTGAAGTGTAGTGTATCTATGGTTCAGTGATTGTGTGGTGAGTTCTTAATATTTGGACCAAAATAAAGTCAGGATGTCCACTGATTAGTTAACCATCATTTTAATTTGTAGTACTTGAAATGGCTATGAAGCCCTTTATCCCATCTTCTTGCATTTTAAATTCTTTGTAAGAAAAAAAAAATATATATATGAAAACCTGACTAATTTGTTGAAGAAAAATGCTAAAGTTAAAATAAGCACAGAAGTCTTTTTCAAAGGACATTTTGTCATGTCGTATCAGAAACATGCAGAAAGTCAGCAGAGGGAAAATAAAGACTCATGCATAAAACTGAACTTACTCTCAGTTTATATTCTTGTGTTCAAAATTTGTGCACGGCCAGAAATTTCTAAACCATGTATAGATTTGAAAATGATTTCTTTCTGTATCTATCAAAGGTGACCACATTCACCAAATAAGTTCACTTTAACTAAATTTAAGTATAGACTTAATGCTACTTTGTGTTTAGCATTGGACTTATCAAATCTGTCAAATGCTACGTACCATTTCTTGTTCTGTGAAGAAAGTAGTTTGTAAAACTACGCATATAAGTGATCAATCAGGGGAGTTGATTTAAAAAGCAAAAGTAGAGATTTACACATGCCTCTTTTTTTTCCACCATTTAAAAAAAATTATTAGCAATACCTTTGCTTGATCAATCTGTTAATGTGCTGTAAAAATGAGACGGCAAGGCTTGGCAGTGCTTTACCTATTCAGGTGCTTGACTGAATTTCCAGCACTCAGACTACAGTGAAAAGTTATGTTGTTTCTATTTAATGGGACAACATGCAGGTACATTTAGGTTGTTTGTAATAGAATTGGACAATATCTTTAATGTTAAAATGTGTATAAAAGCAAAACTAACCTTTTTCAGCTGAAAACTAAAATATGAAAAAGAGCACATGTTTGGGTGTATCTTTGAGTGGACTTGTCCTGTAAAGCTTCAGCTGTCTTGGGAGCTGGTTAAGGACTGCACACCTTTAGATCAGACATAAGCTTAAATAGTACGGTTTTCGAGAAATGTTCAGTCTTGTGGTGTGTTTGTCTGTAGTGACACTGCCCTCTAATGGACTTGTAGTGGAACTACATGAAACTACACCTCATCAGGAGACTGTCTTCCTTTGAGTGAATTTAAGTAATTAATACATTAATATGAGTTTTGCTTTTATATACAGAGCATCTAAAGGATGACATGCATATCTATCACTAGCTGAGTAATGCCGTGTTTTTCCTCCTGATAATTTGTCTTTAATTAGACATGATGGAGGGTATTATTCTTATCATGTGGCAGGTTTGTGTGCAACCTCTGGGTTCCTTAAGACACCCGTCTAAGTAAACAGGACCCAGTGACCTCACCGACAGGAAAGCCGAGTCTGATCATCAAAGACTCCCTTGCCCAGCCACCTTGGCTCTGCAGGGGCAGGGGAACGACGGGTCAAACAGGCCAGTGTAAAAACAATAGGCCCGTATATCCTTTACAGGACTGGTCGGCATCAAAGGCTGCCAAAATACTTGAAGACCCAACAAATCAAGAAAGCAGACTTTATTTTTAACTGCTTAGGAAGTGAAATATCCTGCTGCTATAAAGATAGTTATTAAACATGGGCTGTGAGCAGGATGGAATAATACCAATTAATTTGTTAGCTTTCTCTTAGGTATATTATATTGACCCTGAGCAGGGTTGTTTGTTTGCTTTGTATGACACCCCTCACCCTTCAGTCTTACTGAGCCTGTCCAGTTTTGTGTCTTCAGCTGGACGCAGAAAAGCTGGAGAAGATCCCCATCCTGAGGAAGCTGCGTGCTCTGGAGGAGCAGGCTGGGAAGGATGTGACACTGGGGGCAGCGCCTGTCGCAGCAGAGCCTGTTCTGCAGACCAGTCAACCAAAAAAGCAAACCAGACGAAGGCCAAGGCAGAGCACTGAGCAGGATGCTGAGGGAGAATCCAGGCAGGAGAAAAGAGTGGAGGCAGAACAGAAAGCCAAACAGCGCCCAGCTAGAGTGAGGAAAGAAAGCCGAGGAGAAGGCAGGGGAGGCAATGAGGGAGAAACCACCAAGACCGTGAAAGGAAAAAGCAGAGGGAAGGAGCAAGGCCCAGAAGAGGGTGAAAGTGAAGCAGGGTCTCAGCGTAAGCTCCCTCCGAGTGTGACCACAGTTTACCTAGGGGGAATCCCTGCCGGGCTGCGGGTTAGTGAGCTGAAATCTGCCCTGAGAGAGCGAGAGGCCGCCCCATTGAGGCTCACCTGGCAGGGAGCTCAACACAGGGCCTTCCTGGACTACAGCGACCCTCAGGCTGCCGATCAGGCCCTGGAGGCTCTGCAGGGTCTCTGTCTGAATGATCACAGCCTGCAGGCCGAGCTGGCTAAGAGCCAACGGGGCAGCAAGAGGTCTGGACAGTCCAGTCGGAGACCAAGACCATCAGCGGCTCCGAAGTCTAAAACGGCACCACCAGATACTAAGAGTACCACTGAAAAGACTGAGCAGTAAAAGCTATATGCAGCACACAGGCCCAAAAGTATTCATTTTGGTACAAGTCTAAATACCTAAAGAAGATTTTAGCTTGTTTTATAATATTTTTTGATTTACTAGAAGAGGACCTCAGTTATAACTTAGAGCTTAATGAAATATTAGGCAAACGTTACTAAAATGTGAGGAATTTAATTACTGAACCACAGCATTATAAAGCAGAAAGGTGTTTTTTACAGAGCATCTAGCAGTGCTTAAACATAGACAAATGTGCCTTGTTTTATTTACACACTCCTGGTTTGTGTGTCCTGATGGCCTTTCTTCCCTCAGTGTGTGTGTGGTTTTTTTGTTTTTTTTTGAGGGATTCCTAGAAAAACACTATCGTTATTTCCTGTTTAAAGCCTAGACTGACTACAGTCCATCAGTGTTACATAGATATAAAAAGTGTTTAGAACTTTTTTTTCTGCTACTGTCTGTCACTCTCACCTCCAAGATATTTGAGTTCTCAGCCCTATTTTTCTGCTTGTTATTTATTCTAGAAACCTTTAACTGAGGCCTTGGGTCAAAGAATAACTGCCTAGTTTTTGTTGCAGATGGCACCACCGTGTGGCCAGTTATGCAATTTATACATCCTTGAAGCATGTAGTGTGTAGTAAAATATACATTTCTTGGTCTAGTGTTTATGCATCCTTATGGGCCACAACTATGTTTGACTACACTTTAATTTTTATTTTTTTTTTGTGGAAAGCAGATTTTTTTTTTGCCACCAGTCCCACAAATTTCATCCACTCTAAATCTATCAAATTTGAATCACTTTAAAGCACCATGTACATTACACATTCTGTTTTCTATTCCGTTATCAAGGTGTGAAATAGTTGTGGCCCATTTGATATTAATGGCCATAAATCTTGGAACACACTGTGCAATTTCAGCCAAATTTAAAGGATGTGAACACGCTATGAATGCCATTTTGATTACAAACTACAGAAATTGAGTAGGTTTTTGTACTTATAATGTACTAGAAATGAACACGATTTGAAGATTTAAAGCTGCATGCAGTCCAAAAACATGTAAACCTTTTTTTTTTTTTTTTTAAATTTCCCCTAAACTATACAGAATTGTGTAACGTTAAGCCAGGTTCTTTAATTTCTACTTGTAGAGTTTTTTTCAGAGTATTTTAGAAATGGATGCATTTGTACGTTTTATTGATTAAAAACAACCTTTTCAGTGCATTCTGTTTGGTTAGGTCAGTGTGATGCCGGCCTCCATGCTGAATGACAGTTGTGTCGCATAACGTTCTTTACTAAAGAGTTTGACTGCACCGGTTCAGTCTTAGTGTTGTTTTTTTTTTTTTTAACCGAATTTTGCTGTGCCTTATTTTGATAAATATTCAAGGGACTATGAATGTGTATATTGTTTTGCAGCATTTGAGAAATTACACTGATTTGGAGAGGAGACTGTGAAGCTTGACACCCTTCAAATTATCGATCTACTAAGAGGAAGAACTTTAAGGTCAGACGTTAACTTGAACGTGGCATTTCGGGCCACTGATTGTTTTTTTTGACAGAAGGTGGAGGGGTGATACATTTCACACAGTTGGAACATGTAATTCAGCGAACTCAGCTTTTAAACTTTAAGCTACAGCATTGATTTTGTGCGAATGTTTAGAGATTATTCCAGGAGGATGACATTTTACTGCTGCTTTGTTTTTGAAGATGGTATATCTGCAGTAATATTGTTATTTTATAGACGAAACACCAGACGAATTTACATTTAAGTAACACAAGTAATGATAGAAGCAACAAAGTCGGTTATCCAGACTTGAATGCCCAATAACCTGCATGTTTCTGCGTACATGTTTCCGTGTTTCTGCACAGATGTTACCTGCTAAATGATCACCGCAGTGCCAGAAAAGTGTCCAGCTTTTCATTGAAGCCGTGGTTGCATTGAGACACAAGCACACGGCATGTCTGTCTGCACAGTGCAGGCCTCAGGCTTTTTATGGAGCTGTCATCCAGGCCTGGCCGGAGAGCAGCTGTGAAGCTCCATCTCTCTCCCTGAGCCCGGCCAGAGTGCTGAACCTCGGCAAATGTCATCAGTTTGTTAATGTGCCGTTCCACTGCTGTTGATCCTGCTTACCCCTGTGCTCCGTGGCATGCTCCTTTTACTGGGGTTCAGTCAGTGGTCATGTTGTGAGTCTGCAAAGCCAGGCGAGTATCAAACCAGAGCACATTACATCCTCTTGTAAAGATGTACATGTGCACACAGCAACTCGACTTACACAATTTAATGAACATCTTAAATTACAGCTCCTTTTAAATGACAAGAGCTAAGCATCAGAGTGAATGCTGTTGCTCACAAATAGATTGTGCTCAACATGTTTCCTACATGAGGAGCACCTGTTGTTTTCAACACCACTGAAACTGAAACTGCACATTTTAAATCCTAAAGGAAATCTAGACCTTTCCTGATTTGTGCCAGCTGAAGTGACTAAATTAACCACATTAAACCTCAAAGCTGCTTCTGCTCATGACTCTTGTAAAAGAAATGCTATAATTGATAAAGTATTTAAAAAGGAGCATTTAGCAAAACTACCTCATGCCCTTTAATAATTTGTGGCTGTGTAACATTTAGCTGGTGTGTAAAGACATTGAGAAATTCACACATTCATTGTTTGTATCTATATTTAATTGTATCTTATTGTGCCTTTGTTGTACATGGTGTGGTTTGTATTTCTATAGTATTTAATAAGGAAATAATATTTTAGAGGAGAAACAAAGCTTCATTTCACGTTGCAGCTCTTTTTACCATTTAGGAGACGTTTTTTTTTTTCTCTTGAACCCATTCTTTGTGTAAATTTCGCAAAATCCGTGCGTCTCGCTGGACACCCTGGAACTAATCATTACACGAGTTTAAAGGGTTAGATCAGCACCATTTATTATATTTCCAGCAGGATATTACGCAGAAGTATTATTTGGACAAAATGCTTCGGAGGAGAATTACCAGGACGGTGGGAGAGCTGCAGGTTTTCACCCTGTAACCAAACGCGGGTGAGATCTGATTTGTTCCGCCTTAATTGCTGCACACTCTTCTTACATAGGAGGCATTCCACGATTAACTTTTTAAGCAATTCATTTTTAATTAATCGCTGTTTTGTGGAAAATCTGATTTGTTCATATAATATCAGATGACAAAATACCAGCTCCTGCCAGGTGAAAACAACAGACTGATATTTCTGGAACATTCATCTGAAGTAATATTGTACTGATAGCGGACCTGTGCGTAAAGCTCACAATTGTCCCAAAAATGCAGATTAAGTCCACACGAACTCAGTTTGCCCACCGTTTTAGATTGATTACAATAATATACATTCATGTAAGAACTCTATTAAATTAATATTGTGGAGTTATAGCAAAATGGATGACATTTTTTTTCGCTTAAAATATTTAGAATTGATAATTATCAGTGTTGAGAATTACAAATAAATTTTTTTTTTTTCCAATTTCACTTTTGGTTCCCCCAAACAACACCAGAGATGGTGTGTGTGTGTGTGTGACAAAATGGAAATGTGTCTTATTTCTGTGGATTTACAGGCCCAAACAGCCCAGCAGATATATTTTATTTCTTACAAATGATTTGTTGTAGTAAAAGCCTAAAGATCAGCCCTCGCTAATTTTCCTACCAATATATAAGTATACAGTGCTGGAAGTAATGGTCTACAATATATTTGAAACAAACGACATAACAGTGCTTACAATATATCCTCAATTTTTCATTTTTAAAACAAATAATAAGCGTTCTGACAAATATTGCCAATAAAGCAAATGACTCCTTGGCCCAAAATTCGCCTGAAATTAAAATAGAGGCCTACAGAATAAATAAAATGTTGCGCTTATAGGCTATTCAAAAAAAAAAGTGCCGTCATCTTTACACATTATACAGTATCTGGACACACAGAATATATGCAATGTCCATAATTGATCGTTTCAATAATCAACGTTGGTTGGCTAAGTCCAAAAAACAGAACCTCAGTCTAAATTTGTCAACAACAACAACAAAAAAAAGTCGGATAAAAACTTTAGACAGAGAAAAATGGAAGTGTGCATTTTTTTGTTTTTTTGTTTTTGTTTTTTCTTTTTTTTTTTTTTCTTTTACATTGGCCTGCTTTAACAAGATGAATAAACATGAACAAAAAAAGTGTAGAAATGATAGTCATCCGCTCTGCAGGACTAAGTACCAAACGACAGCAAGGATCCCTGCGCCCACTCTTTACCCCGGTGGTCGATGATAATGCAATGGAGGAAAAAAAAGTAGTTTTTTTTTATTATTATATATTATTATTACGTGGTTGCTTTGTAAATGTCTCCTTGTCTTTGTCTCTGCGTAAAAACAGAGAAGTAGTCCGGTCTACGCAGTGAGCGCACTCTCCAAGGCTAGGGCCAAGCCTTTTAAGTCTCTCAGTGGTAATTTACGCATTCGTTCTCGTTTCAGTTGCCTCTGCTGCGTGGCTCAAAGTCTGTGACAGCGTCCTCTGGTCGGCAGATTTGTGTCCTTTGGGTGTAGGAGGACAGCATGGCGTCGCTTCACATCACGCAGGGCTTGATGTCCTGGTAGGAGACCTGTTGGTGGTGATAGTAGGAGCTGCTGCCCGGTGAGTGCATGGCTGAGGACGTCATGGCGTTGAAGGAGAACACGAACTCCTTTCGGTCACACATGCTGGGAGACTGGGAATGGTACCGAGGAATACCTGCACAAAGACATTTAAGACATGAATAATATATATATGTATATTAAAATCCATAATGTCACCAGCAAGTGTAATAATTAAAGTTAATGATGAATTTTCATGCGCTACCAGTTTGCAAGCTTCTTAGAAAAACCAAACATATTTCCAATAATTTTGAAATTCTCATATTTTTATAGAAATAATTTGGGATGTTTAACTGTTAAACTTTTATTTACCATTTTATGCAGCCATGAATAATAAAAATAATCTTAACATAATGATACTAATAACACCAGTCCTTCTTGCTTTTCTTAAAGCAGGAATATTTTCTTTAAAATGTGTACTTTATTTTAAAGTTAAGGTTCATATTTAATTTATAGGTAGTGTATAAGGCGTCACTCTGTCAATCTGGCTCGTTTATATTCCTCCCAGACCTGAAGTCCATTTAGCAAGCACGATTAAGATTGTCAAAAAGGGGGAGGCGGGCTTGCAGGGCTAATTGACAGTGGCCCTCTTGCACGCCAGTCCCGGTGGACTGGGAGCCTCGGGGCAAGGCAGGCTGGACCAAACCGCGCTTGTTTTTCTTGCCCTGAGATTGGCACGACTCTAAACTGTGCCGGCAGACTCTCTCTTTGCCCTCTCTCATTTACCACTTCCACAAACTGTTGATGTTCAGTCTAAACCCTCTCATGTCTGGATTTTATTTTGCGCATTATTACTATTATATTTATTTAGGAGCAAAACAAGAAAAAAAGACGTGCTTTCTATTAGCTGCATCATTTTCTATAATGGTCTTAATTTCAAGCCTTCCGTTTTGTACAATAGAGATAAGCCCGTGTTTATTGGTGCAAAATAAATCCAGTGCAATTCACTGCGGGGCTGCTCAGTATTTCCATTCGGCCCGTTTTTGGCACAAGACCATAAAAATCTGTACACTTCTAAAGCTGAGTAAAGTAGGAAATGCTCTCTAAAACTTCTCCTAATTAAATGGCCCAAATGTGAATTCATGTTTAGCTCTCTCTTGCCACTTTTCCTCTTACGTTTGACAGTTTTCTTTCTAAAGTCAGCTGAAGTTTTGCTGAACATTTCACCGTATTTTTTTTGGAGATGACTGCTCCTACCTTGTAGATCTGTGGTGCTGTGGCCGTTCTGGTGCAGGTACGGCTGCTCTAGTGAATGTGTGGGCAAACTGGGCTGCAGAGGGTTCGCTCCTGGATTGCAAGGAGATAGGGGCTGCTGCTTGATGTAGGAAGCCCCGTTATTCAACGATGCCGAGGGGGCCGGAGCCCACGCCGAGGCCGAGCTCGAGTAGACGGGGTGAGGCTCCATGACTCCCCCGCTGGTGAGCAGAGGGGAGGCGGAATTGTCGTGGTGGGGATAATCACTCCCGGTGGATCCTGTACAACTTCCCATGTAGGAATGTCCACTGTTGGTCGACAAGTGTGACATGGAGTGACCGGACAGACCCATCCCCTCCATGTTACCTGCCAAGTGTCCATTCATCATTCCAATCCCACTGTCCAGAGACAAGCTGTTGGGCGGACAGGATAGGCCCCCGCCGCTCCCCTGGAAGTTGTAAGACTCGGGGATGTGGTTGAATCCCAGGCCGTTCATCATGCTGTACATGGGCTTCAGCGCCTGGCACTTGCGCCTGAAGCCCCTGGGTCTCCTTCTGAAGGAGCCCTCCTCGAACATAAACTCACTCGCCGGGTCGATAGTCCAGTAGTGGCCCTTCCCGGGCCGGCCGAGGCCTTTAGGCAGCTTGATGAAGCACTCGTTCAGGGACAAGTTGTGACGCACGGAGTTCTTCCATCCCTGATACGAGCCTCTGAAAAACGGGAAGCGGCTCTGCAGGAATTGGTAGATTTCGCTGAGCGTCAGACGCTTGGTCGGAGAGCTCTGGATAGCCATGACTATTAAAGCTATGTAGGAATAAGGCGGCTTCTCTGGTCGTCGGATCCCTGCGTTTGTCTTCTTGGTTTTCGTAGTGGAGGAAGCGGTTTCCATCACCACCGTCTGTCCGTGTGACTTCTCCGGAGCAGACATCGGGCTGCTCTGGGCAGGAGTCTGCGCTGGGGGCTGCTGGACCTCTGCCGTCATTAGTTAAAGTTAGTCGTCGAGATGGCAAACAAACAAAAAAAGCGATTGTTTTCCACCTATAAATAAGTCGGAAACAAATTCGCAGTCATAAAGAAACACTCACGCACACACAAAAAAGAAGAGCAGCAAGTAGACACAAGGCAAATGCGCGTCTCTCTTCTCAGCTCTCTGCTTTTGGTTCAGTCCCGCAGCAGTTTGGAGTTTGGACCGCCTTGTACGCAGCGTCCGAAATGGGATAAGGAGCAGAACAGGAGCCGCTTTCCACTTCAGTTGGTGTGTTGTCGTGCGTCCGAGGAGCTCACTTTTTACTTATCTGTTGCCATCGGCGCATTGGAAGCTGTATGTCTTGGTCATCCTAATGTTGGGACCCGCCCAGTTCCCTCCTACTCCAGTGGTGGGCTGTAAGCACATCTGCGTGCGTTCACTTTCCAGCGAAATGTTTTTTTTCCTGCCTTACACTGAAATAGGGAAAATACCCCACATATAGCCTACAATAAGCTATAATGTATGATACATAATAGAACAAAAAAAAAACATTTTTTGAACTTTTAATGCTTCACGTGAGCCTAGAGGAGGACCATTCTCAGTTACTACACTGGATTCAGCCTTGAGATGCAGGTTTTTAACGCCTTGTTTTCTAATAGGATTTTTTATTCTGTTGTTATTCTAACTTTTAACACAATTTTGAAATAATCATTGCAATGTACGTTTATGAACCTAAAGTCAATATGATATCTCTCCATTTCTGCCCACATACTCCACTCACCTTCCACTGCATCTACGTCGTTTCTGTATTGTCCATAAACTCATGGAATATTTCATAAAACATTTTTAGTGCGTGAACAGCATTTAGCAGAGAACATGCCCCTCATATTCCAAGCCACCCTGCTGATTTCTGTAAAAGATAGACAGGAACATGGGCAGGATGTTTATACAGCAAAATGTAAACATTTTCCCTGGCCTTCTTTAAATAAAAATCAAGCAAAAGCCCCGTTAGATCAGCTAATACTCAATCTGATGCGATATGCCCGTGCGTTCGCAGCGTCTTCTGTAAATGCTGGACGGTTTTTACACATGAATATTGTTTGTGTAATGCAGTCATAATATTTACGCAGGGACGCGGGAGGAGTGAGGTGGAAGCTCAGCCGAGCTGTGAGCACAGAAACTCGGACGGGGACCTGAGATCGACTCCTGCAGGCACTTTCCCATCGAATGATCCAGGAATTGAAGTAAGGTGGATTTAACATTTTCAGTCCCAACAGAGCTGTAGCCACTTTAACTCCGGACCACAGTGGAAAGCTTAGGATGGTTAATTAGTTTTGTGTGGCATGATATAGGATAATCAGGAAAACGTTTGGTCAAAAATGTGCACTAAGCTCTTAGTCTGTCTGTGCTTGTGTGTTGCAATTTACTAGGAATATGCGCACCACTTAGTTTTATTTGTTGGTGTCTCTAACATCGAAAAGCTTCTTTTTCCCTCGTTTTGCTGCCTTGTACCCAGCTGTGACTGAGAGCTACTGGAAGGCGATCAGTCCATAGCCTAGAACTGTTGACAGTAGGTTGCTTATTGTTCCCCAGAGATCTCGATAGCTGCAGCCTGTAACCTTTTGCATATCCGTGGCTTCAGTTAGATGAGCTTCTAAACTGCACCGGCGTTTTCATTTCAGATGACTGTTGGTTGTGACACCATGGAAAATAAAACCGCGGTAAACAGTGGATGAACATGCAGATTTTAACCTGTGCGTAAAACCGGATTATGTTTGGCCACCCAATTCCTTGTGCGTAAAGTCCCTGTAAGATTATGCGTAAAACAGGGTTTACATGTTAATTTGAGGAGACTAAATCGATTTTCGTTGTCTAGTAGAACTCGCAAGTGCTTTATTAATGTCTCAGATGATTAAATTCTCCCAAAACATGAACGGATGCCTTTTTTTTGTTTGTTTGTTTGTTTCAGGCGGTTTGCCACAGAGGAAGCGACAAAACGATTCATTGTCAGATTTTCATTGTCAACCCGAAGGTGACAGACGTGCCACGGTTAGTTTTTTTTTTTTTTTTTTTTTTCTGTTGCAGAGGAGATTTCAAACCTCGGATAAATGAATGTAAGTATTGTTTTAACCGGTGCCTGCTCGGCCACTCGCCTGAAGTGAGGGCCACACATTTATCAGCGTAGCGGACCACCCAGCGCGCACCAGGGGCAGGCGCGCTCCCGTCCTCTCTCTGCCCACTGCATTTAATTACCGCTGATGACTTCATTCCATTAAGGCTTTCTTTCTCTCACGCTCATTCCCCCCATGTCATATTAGTCTGTCTTTGTTATGCCTATATATAGGCTGCATGTATTTGGGCTTTTTTGTGCTCATTGTACAACCAAAGCCAGGGTCCGTAATGTTTACGCAGACCGTCATTGCTGGATGGTGATGCGCAACTCCCTGCTGCATTCTTCTTTCCCCTGTGAAAAACAGTAAACTGTATTACTTTTTATTACCTCACGTCACCCGAGAAGCTTTAATGGTCATTAGGGGTAATACAGGAGGGTTTACTAATCAGAAATAATATGCACAATAATAAAATCATGCTGTCCTTTCATCAACAGAAATGTTTTCTAATAGACGGAGGCACATTTTCTATATTTGCCCTCTGAACATGTATGCCAAAGCAGGATAGGGTTGCCATGAGAGCCTCGGTGGCAGATTATGTTGATCATTACTGAGGCTTGAGACTCGAGGTCAGAGCTTCCCTGTTGCTCCATCGCAGACGAAGTCATGCACTTTTCCATGACGTCTCATCGTGAAATATTTGACAGCGCTGCATCCTCAGGAATGCTCGGCCACTTAGGTGGAGGTACACCGCAGAGTGCACAGTCCTGACAGGCTTTCCGGGCCGCCTTACCGTTATTTAGTGCACTGGAACCGGTTTTTTGGTTGGTCACGTTGTGGCAATAATCTGCAGAACTGCACACGTAAATATTTTCTAGTTGGTTGCATTCTAACGTGAGTTAACTTAAATTCTTGCGAGATGTCACACCGTGAATAGGGCAAAAATACAGAAAATGTAGGCCTTTATTTAACAATATGAACAGCATCATCAGTCAGAATGCTTCAGTTTTTACTGTGCTGTAATTTTAGTCTTGTAAAGCTCATTTGGGGATTAGTCTTATCTTTGCAAACTAAAATGGTACTGATATTACTGTATATTAATAAGAGTCACTGAAAACCTGTTGTCTTCAATCAAAGCTGCATTGTGCGACATCATCTGAGCAAGTTACAATTTAAATATTCTTTCTTTGTCATAAGAAAATATACAAATACTCTGGCAAATCATAGATCCTGCAGCATAGTGGCGGTCCAGCAATATCATATGATCAGGCCTTGTATGACCAGATTAAACATTAAAGAGATTAGACCTGATCCAACGTGACTCAGAGAATTTAAGCCTTAAATCTGCATTCAAAGTTTCTGTCATAAAGCATCATCTTTGAATAATAAGCCAGTTTCCCTCCTCGGTGGTGAAAAAAGAGCAGCAGAGGGTCACCAAGAGGCCGCAGTCTTTGTTTGGCGGACGACAGTGCGACAGAGTGATCGATCAGCTGGCCCTGAGCTCATCCGACTTGAACTTGAATCAAGTTTTGAAATAAGCTTTCTAAAAATGTTTGATCACGTTATCAATACTTATAGATGGAAATCACAAAAAAATGGTGAACAATATTCAAAGTTGTACTTTTGATGAGGTGTATTTGTTAATATAATGAGAAGAAAAATAAATTTTAACATTATTATTTTAAGTTAGTAAAGTGATAGATAAATAAAATCTAAGGATAAAAAGTTGAAATTCCATTTAAAAGTAACTAACAATGCAAATGGTGTAATTGACTGATGGAAGGCCTGAAAATGGTTTGGAGTTTGGCAGAGAACCTATTTTTAACCTTTTGAAAAATTGCATAGCTTTCTCTGTCTGTTTTGTGTAATTTATTTTCTCGTGTTCAGTAAAAGTGCAAATATGAAGATGCGCAGACGCAAGTGACAAGCTCAGCTTTACGCAGAGATGCTCATTAGAAGAAGGTTTTCCACGCTGTTTCTAGCATTAACAAATATGTTCCCCTTGCATTCCCAACCATAAACCTGAAAAACTACACATTGAAAATGATACTACAATTCTGATTATGAAATAATTATAAAAAACATTTTTAATGTAACATGACTTTTTGCTGCGTTTAAAGAACAACGCAGAGATGCATCCTCATTGGGTTTCTGTCTCTGTGCCTCTGCAGTGTCGCCTATAGTTCACTCAGCATTGTCACTTTAATTGAAAACAGTGTAATGTGGAGGTGGGCACCCCCTCATCACTTTCCCTGCGCTGTAGGTGGCCGTGTATATTTTCCTTTAAGTGGTGTTTATGTGATGGAGAAAAGGACGGGATTGCTAGCAGACCGCTGATTGCGCGCGTTGGGCCCGAACATGGACTTGAAGTGTATTTGATGGGCACCGCCGTCTCCACTAATCAGCTGCAGCACTGCGCGCTTTATGACTTTTTAATTTCCCTGACGAGATATCTGCCCTCCATCTTACCGTGTGTGTGTGTGAAGGCGCAGAGAAAAGTAGTCCTTCATCAGACGTTCGTTAATTTAATGTCATTCTCTCATACATTTGGCAGTGCTCTTGAGCATGGCACTGGTTTTAATACAGTTGTACTGCAAATGTAGCGGTTTTTAATTTAAAAAAATAAAAAAAATAATAATTGTGCGTCATTTTGCAGGTTGCAATCTGATCGGAAAAATAATAAAGCCTTCTTACCTCAGACACGTTTAAAACGGTGCCGTCATCTTTCCTTTCCTGATATTTATTTGACAATGTGGAAAAACGTGATGCGAGCAGACAATAAATCTGGATTAATTTTTCAGTTTGTAGAATTTAATAACGGATTGTCATTTATAGCTGCTGAGAACTCGCACAATAAAAAATAAATAAGAAATTAGCCTTTTAATTATTTTTGTGCAAGAATTTGCAACATATTTCACTATTTAGCTTTAATAATAACATTGTTTTACCATCAATAACTGAAATAAGTCAACAGCTGGCTGGAGTTGTAGTCATTTCCCATTGGTTGGTGAGACTTGTGATGTCACACCTCACACCTGTCTGCACCTGCTGCACGAACATCTGTGCAAATAAACATCACGGATCAAAGGTATGACTAACATCTGAAAGTGGAAAGTGGAATAGAATTGAATTCATGTTTGCACGTTGATTTTGTTTGTTGGTAAAATAATCCAATATGAGACCTCGTTAGAAGACCGCAGAGATCAAATTAGAACTCTGGTGGATTGGGCTCGTGACGTCTGTGGATCACGGATCATTCGACACTAATTCTTATTTTACTGTTGTTCAAACATCCAGCGCAGATAAAGAGCTCATCATGATAAAAACCGTTATTGTGAGAACTCAGGCCTCCCTCAGCTCCAGTCCCTGGTGTGCTCTGTTCTCTAATTGGATAACTCCAATCGTAAAATTTCCATTTTCTTTATCCTCTTGTTTGTCACACGTTGAAGCAGATTTGATTCCGTTTTTGAAAACCGTCTCCCTCCTGACAGCCTCATGTCGAAACATTCCTCTCAGACAAAGAATAAGGGAATAAAAGCATATGTCAAATTCTTTCTGGTTTATTTTGTGATCATAGGCACTACCGCATAATTTGACACGGAGGACAGCAGTGGGGAGGATTTGGCAGGTCCGTGAGTTTTTACAAATTCCTAACTGTCCAAATGTGGTTAGCACTTGCAGGGCAAATGTTTCATAGTTTAAAATACCTGCTGTTCAGAGCAAACGGGTGTTTCAGAGAGTTGGCTGCTTGTTTTGTTGTGTGTTGTAAAAACAGAACGGAAGATATGCAAGGAATACATGTGGAATATTAAAAGAATAAAATATGGGAACATTTTGGTCTCCTCGAGGATGAAGAAAAATATGTGACTGTGGGTTGAGTGTATGTTTTTATATGGCTGGTTGACATGCATTTCAGCCCAATGTGTTTACAAAAATCTGTATAAAAGAACTGATGTAATGATTTTGCAAAATGTGGGTGCATGTGTATATATTTTTTTTAGGATATTTAGTTGTACTTTGTTGACAACTTTATGTTCTAGCGAATTTACAAAACTGCAAAATATCTTACTTTTACTGGAGTAGTGGCATATATTTACAAACACCCTACATGCCTGATCATTACAGATTATTATATTTACTGACATCAAGTCATTTTTCCTAAATTTGAATGATTCTTTAAGTTTTATCTGTCCCTTTGTTCCACTGCAGTGTTTGTGTGGTCCTCAAAGTAAAAGATTTGATGTTTTAATTTCAACACGCAGCAAAATTGTCCTTTAATGAAGCATTACTGGTGTTATTCGTCACATTAGTCTTGTTTTAAGTTTACTTAGGGATCATGTTGAGCTCTTATTTTGACCAAAGTTTTTCCTTTTATATTTCTCTCATAATGTACAAAACATGCATCATCACTAAAGTAAACGTGTAGTGTAGAATCTGTTTCATTTACTGCGTTAAATTTGATTGTGACATTACTTTTTTATTTAGATGTGTTTTCTCAAAAGCAGACATGATTTTTAAATCCTGTGACCATTTCTGCAGATAACCTCATTGTTTTTTGCTCCTTTATAAGACTAAAAACAATGACATTTCCCTTCACGTGTTCTCATCTTCGCCGGTCCTCTCTGTTCTACTTTGGCCTCTCTAGGAAGACTCGGTCCCACACAGTGAGTGGGAGCCTGCCTGGCGCCCCACCCTGCAGTCCCGCACACCTCCCAGGGCCGGTCCACCTCGGTCTGTCCAATGCAGGGAGAGACATCAATAATGAGAGCTGAAGCAGAAACCACAGCAGAACACAAAGGATCGAGGGAGGGCAGACACAGGCCACAGCTGGCTCTGCTGCAGGTTAGCTCCTTTGATACTGCCTTGATGGCAGTTTGATGGGTGCACATGGGGCGACATGGGTTTATACGTACGTGTTTACATAATATCTATGGTGTTTACGCACAGCCCACCAACTCTTTTTTTTTTTTCTTTTACTCTGAAGGGGGATTTTCCTGTGGCAAGCAGCTTCGGAAAAAGCAATTAAGAATTCCCAAACAGTACACCACAATGGGAGATATCATTGGTGCAATGTGTGTTCCATGTCCCTCGCAGTTTTTTAGTCTGGAATGGGTTGACTATTTTTAATCTGCGCATAACCGAATCCACCTACAGACAAACCACAAATTGAATGAAGGGGAGGGGGATGAGTGGGCATGGTAATTGCCTATTGTGGAGCTCAAACTCCTCTGTTCTGCCATAAACAGCTTTGGTAGTTCACAACTTGATACCCAGTGCTCCAGCCGTTTTGAAATTGGGGCATATCCTCGTTGTCTGTGGGAACTCGTAGCCAGGCAGTGGTTGGAATCAGTCAGGAATGCTTTGGGATGGTAACTGGATTCAGTTGTAATGCCCGGCTCTCCACAGCGGAACACTAGGGTGGGAAAAAGGCCGAGAGCATTTCCTGAGTGGAGGGGGGTCCCAGCGAAGCATCACACGCATGGGCATCATGTGACCGAGACCCTGCCAGGTTCAGGCTGTGATCCCAAGTGAAGAGAGGAGTGCAGCTGTGGGGGAGGTGGGGTGGGTGCTGTGGGCAGTGCCAGGGACAGAAATGAGAGGACAGAGAGGAGCTGGAATGAGGACAGAAGCTCAAATATTTGAGCTGCAACATAATGCAATTGGTGAAGGACGGGCTAGTCATATGGCATGAAGAAGAAGGCCGAATAATTATTGGTGTAACACAAAACTGCTGTCTGAATCTCAATTTATTCATTTCACAAACTGTGCATTTATTCCTGAAGACGGCATTATTAAGTTGTTAGAAATTATCTCAAACTTCTCACAAAATACACAAAATAATCTCAGTGTTTTAACGGTGCACCCAAATAGCTCAGTAAGACAAGTGAAAACTGAGTTTAGGTGAAATTAGTGTAACTGAAATAAACTTTAAACAGGAGATTTTAACAGGAAAAGCAAGAAAATCTAATAAAATCTCACCAAATCTCTTTATATAGCATATTTAAAATAACCAGAGTTGACCAAAGGGCTTAACACATTTTAATACAGACAAAAACCACAGCACGTCAAAAATAATGCAAGTCAGAATTAATGCATAATTAGCTCTGTAAACCAGAGGTTAGGTATTTAATTAGAAGAAAACCAGCTGAAAATAAATACCTGTTATTCCAGAAATGAGCAGACTGTTAATGAAAACCTGTCTTGGCCATTTTTCTTAAACTTCTTATACACTTTCTAACTTCAGTTCATTAATATTCCTTCTACTTGGTGCGTTGTATAAAATAACACATGTGAAGCCTCAGTTCAACAAATGTAGAGAGAATAAATGAAAGTTACCTCAGATGCACCTCATTAAATTACCGTAGGTTCAGTTTCAAAATATCTCCAGCTCCCTGTTATTGGCGTACAGGCCGGTTGTTTATTTTTTGTTCTAAATGCAGCATAGAAAGCAACGCTGTTCTGGCTTTTAGCAGGTACTTTTTGTAATGAAAGAGAATGATCTACATTTTTTTAATACTAAAAACAAAAATCAACATCAAGTCATAAGGAGTGCTTTTCTTCCTGTGATTTCTGAATTGCTTTATTTACATGTAACCACAGTGAACAGCTGTACAGAGCGAGTGTGTGTGTCTTTGTGGGAAAAGAGATGTGTGTGTCTGTTTTGATTTGACCGAGTTATGACTCTGAGGATATGGGGTGTGACATTTGTGACAATTTGTGTCAATCAAGTGAGAAAAAAACAAGCAAAACAAATTATACAACACAAATTTGGATGCTGACTATCTGTTCAAGGCACATCTGCTCATATTCTTATTCACTGCCATCCCTTAATTCAAAAACATTTCCATCTGCACAGAGAATTGCAAATTTGATTGCGATGAGCTGCTTTTAATGTCACTTCAACAAAGTAATTGAGCAAATATTATTGTGAAGGTGACAGTTTTAGCTTAGCAGCTTATTTCTTATACTGAGAGTGTGTCCATCTGTCTGTCTTTGTGTTGTTTTTCTGTGCATTTGTGTGTCAGCGGCTGCATCGTCTTTGCTTTTGTGCATCTGCTGTGGCTGCTTGTGCTCATCAGTGGATATGTCGCTGACTCAATACATATAAGTCTGTCTGTGTGTGTAGCCTGATGCTGGAAGCCAGACCGTGTTCCCTTCGGCTTGTGTAAATGTTGTGACGATCTTGGGAGGAATCTAACCCTATAGTTGTCAAAGGGCTTTTTATTTCCACCTGCTACCGGCCTCTTTCCGTTGGTCTGCTCTATAACAATGGTACTGAGAGGGCTGCGGAGTGCAAAGTGATTGATGTTGGCCTGTATTTGGCCCTTCTTCACGTTGGGGCCTAGGAGGAAGTGGCTAACCCTCCCTTCCACCCTGACTGCGCTGCTGTAATGCAGGACTCAAGAGGGCAAAGTGCTGATCAGGATTCTCTTAGAATATCCCATTTCCATAAAGTGCCAATTGGCCCAAAAGACAAGTTGGCAGATTCATATAAACAAGGTTTTCATGATTTATAAATTAATTTGCCAGCAGGTGAAACGGAGAGATTCATATCGTATAACTCAACCTTACTTTATCCCCTCCATCTCGTCTTCAGCTGTCATCCTTACTTCTTGTCCTGCCAAGCGGGAAAAGAGATGCAGGTTCATCCTCACTGCGTTCTTTCCATTTTGCTGAAGAGCAGCGTGGCAGAAAGATGATCTATCACCCAAATCGTCCGTCCCTCTCCTCCATTTCTAACCGTGTTTCTCTTTCTCCTTCCTCTAGGTTGGAGTGGGCAGACGTGCGGCTTTGGCCACAGGAAGCTGTGAATTCCACGCAGAATGGAAGATGTCTTATGGGGAGACATGCCGCCACCCCCCAACCACCCCCTCACCACCCCCAAAGTGACCCCTGACCCTTTCATGTGTTTATATCAGACCGTGGAAGTGAGAAATAGTGATGAGTCACTCTGGCTGTGTGTTTACACTTCGGAGTCACGCAAGGAAGGAAATCAGCCACGGTCTGCTAAAAGTGGCGAGGTGAGAGAGAATAGCTGCAGTCCCCGAGAGCTGCTGTGATTTAGCTCTCGGAGCCAGAATTTATTTCACGTCATCTCTGCTGCGAAAGCTTTCAACCTACAGAAAACAGCAGCTTTAGCAGCACAGCGGACTGCTGCTGAGAGAACGGCAACGTTTAGAGCCAAAACAAGCAGTCGACACCGAGGAAAGGTGGATGTGTTGCTGCCACACCGATTGTTTCAGGAGATAAGACTGTAATAAAAAGCAGGGCAACTCATTCAGCAGAATGTTATCCGAAAGCTGGAGAATTCTTGATGTATTGGAGCTTCAGTATTTTCCCATACACAGAGTTGATCATGTCCAGTTGCTTTCTGATGAAGGTAGATAACAAACACACATCACTGGCAGTAAATGAAAACCTGCATCTCCACACATTCCATGCCTGTTTTAAGTAAAAACTGTTTTCAGTTACATCTCAGTTCACCTTTAAACATTTTCAAAGACATTTTTCAACTACAGACGTAAGATGTTTGAATGTATTCGCTCCTTGTTTTGATTTCAATGTATGTATATTTAGAAAAAACAGATTTCGTATCAAGTGTTCAATACATATGCTCTAAGTTTCCTAGTTTTTCTATTACCATTGTATTGATAAAGATATTCAAAAGAAAAAAGTAAAAATGCCATCAAACATCAAACAAAAGCCTTACTTTTAATAATTATTTACTTTCAAAGCCTTTTATTAATTCAATTCAGTTAATTTTGCTTCAATTTAATTTGATTTAATTCAGTTCAATTTCATCGAATTCATTTTAACTCCATTCAAAAGTGGCTGTTTCAACAAACATTACCGCCAAATCATCAACAAATAGGATTTGCCCAAATATTTGTACAGCACACAAATACAGTAATACAACATTAAGGTTCATATAGATTAATTATCTAGTATTTCCTGGTCATTCACTGTCCCTCAGTTTGTTGATACCTATTGCAGCAACGTGCCCCCCGTCTCCTTCACCTCCAGAAGTATTTTGAAATTTTATTTTTGATTGTCAAATATGTCCTTTGAAACCTGAAATAACAGAGTTGAATTTGTTAAAGAAAATGTTCCTTGTTTCCATGAATATTTTGCATTTTAATAGTAAAAGTATCTGTTGAACAGTTGCCTTATATTTAAAGGCCAGTTAGTCATCAGACTTTTTATCTGACTTTGTGTCTGACGGTTGCACGAGTAGGAAAAAAAACTGTTTGTGTGGAATTATGATTACGTAAGTAGACTGAGTGGATTTTATGAAAGCAAGCCAACAGAAGTCAGTGCATATCTCTACAGTCATATATGAAAGTAGAAACATTTAATAAAAATACCAAACACATAAAGTTGTAACGTTGCTGAAATATCGATGCAATAATTTACGTAATGGCTTGGATGAATAAGGCAGTGTAGATTTTGAACTGATATCAAATATTAGCATCTTCCACAAATCAGATCAGTTTAAATGAGCAATAAGTAATTTACCTTACAGGCAGCTGTAACTTTTCGGGTGTCAGAAATCCAGTTTAATATTGAGATATTTTCTTATTGGATGATAAAGTATTTTTATGGCACATGACAGTGAGGGATTGTACTGCATCCTTGCTGTATAAACACATTACTTTGAGCTCTAGATTACTTTATGTCAAATGCACTGTAAGATGTTTACTGCGGCTTCCACCACCGTTTCAAACACAGTGTCACTGTCGTCCTCCACACTGAGTGACTTCAGATTTTAGATTGCACCACGGTTGTTTTCGAGGCATACCTGTAGTTACTGCAGTTGTGTTCAGTAAATAAGTGACACTTTATTTCTTTCCATAACTGCACTGGTGCAAAAAACTTCATTGCTGACTGCAGTGAGTATCCTTTTACACACCCCCGTACATGCTGCCACAATGAGAGAGTCAGCGGCTCTTATTTTGGACAATCTCTCCTGAATTGTAAGTCCTGTCAGCAGCTTTGATTGATAGTTGCGTTCATCACCATATTATTAAGTAATCAGGCTCACCACAGCTCGGCCTGAAGCTCCTTAATTCCAGCTAAAGCACACAGCTTCATGCTAATTAAAGGTTTGGTAAATGTGTTTATTTTTGTGAATTTTTAAAATACAGTTGTCTGTGTTTTTATGTGTCTTGAGTGTGCTGATTGTTGAATTTGCATGCTCTCTGGGACATTTAGTGCCAACCCTTAGTATTGTGTCTCCATCAGAAAAATCATGGCTAGTCACATGGATGGTGGAGAGAAGTTTGCACTGCACAGACTGCATGCAGGGTGTTTAAATCCTGCCTATCAGCACGCAATATTGTAATGTTAATGTTACTGTAAAACCTGCAAAATGACAATTAATGTACAAACAGAAAACTCTGTGTATAACATAAGAGGGTCAATCAGTCTGCGTTCTGTGCATCAGCAGAGGTTTCTTCTCGCTTCGTTAATAGCCTGCGGCAGGCTGCGTTTGTGTATTTCTGAGGTAAACACAGTCATGGCAAAGTGGACACGCCGCTGAGTGTGTCCTGACTGGAGACAGAAAGCACTGTGGCACTGTACTTACCGAGACACTGGCAGCTCTCTAGAGGTAGGGTTAATGTGATGAATGGCCATTTGGTAATGGGCCATGTATTAGGGTGAAATAGCTCTTTTAAAAGCCAGAGTTTGAGCCGTTGCTATGGGCGATTTGATTCAGGAATCTATCAGGTGGCAGATGTTTCATGTTGGATCCGTCAACTCTGTCCTGCTCTCGCTTTCAACCAAATGAAGGGAGAACTGCTTGAGTGACTGCGTGTAGCAATCAAATGTAAATGCGGCTTAATGCGGTCAAAAACATCAGTCAGGCCAAAGCTTGCTGTTTAAAAAGAACGTACGCATAAATTATTTGGTGTTTGAGCTGTGTTCATGAACTGACTGATAGTTCTGGTGGAGAATGTAATTATATTTTCTTTTGTGCTTACACCCATTTGTACCACTTCTACTCATTGTAGAAAGTGTTGCACACAAGCTAGACTCCTAGTAATGTGAATATCTAAATGTATGTGTTTTGTCGATTTGGATTTAGAAATTTTCATTTACAAAGTGAAATATATGCCAAATGGTTGCATTATTTGCATCTAATGCAAATATTTGTTTTCTTCAAAGAGGTTCAAGGGTGTTGATGTAATTAAGAGGCTGTTCTGTGGAGTAATTATTCCCAGGCTTTCTTTGACAATGATGCTGTTTCTCTTCTATTGTTATATGATTCATACTCTAAAATAATTAAATGACTTTATTCAGAAGTATTTTAGATTGTTTTTACATCTGCTACTATTTGGTAAAAAATGGTTCTGATGTTGGTGTTTACATTTTTATTAAAAAATTTCCACTTGATACATGCTGCAACTGTTATTAATGTCTATCTGCTGGTTTCCTTACAAGTCAGAAATCTCACAAATGTAACAAAGTAACAAACACTAACTGGGAATGTATGAGAAAAAGAACTCCAAAGTCTGTTTTTTCTTTGTGCAAATTCTTTTACATGTGAAACCACCCTGCTGGAGTTAAATTTAGCTTCAGAGTTTCGCCATTTGCCAAATTCAAGAACTACTTAAGGATCTTATGATGACTTCTCTGTTTTTCCCTGATGGGGTGCAGAGTACATGTGATAAATACCGCCAGAAACAAATTCTGCAATACCAAAACTGCTGGTGGTCCTGTTGTTTACTTCAGTGTTGCAGGCTTCGGGTTTTTTTCCCATCGAATGAGGGATCAGTGTTCACGCTATACAGTGATCTAAATAAGTGGATCCTGCTACTGAATGATACTTAATCAATATCGACCACTGTGGGTGATGTATGACAGTCTTTCATAGTCTCCGTTTGACCTCAGAACTCTGTTTGGCTAAATTTAGATCCACACTGGTTTATCAGTTTTTCTGAAGAGGTCATGTTAACCATATTCTGAAAGAAACATCTCCATCTGAATTTAAATAATCATTATGTTTATATTCATCTCCAATCAATACTTTTTCAAAGGAGAAAATAAGATAATCTTGCCTTAATTCTGGCAGAATTTATCTGAAGATCATATTTTGGTTGGTTTTACATTTTCTTATAGTCACTACTGCCCTTAATATTTAGCAAGAGAGTGAAAGACATTTGAGATTTAAACCTTCTGGGACATAATTAATGAGGGGATAACCAAACATACTCATGTGTCATTTTGTTGTGTCCAAAGAGCCTTATCACAGGTGTTGGTAAGGACAGACAGACAGACAGACAGCCACATGGTTCTACTTTGACGTCTGCTAATTCCAGGGAATCAATCCTAAATGACACCTATGGGATACACAGAGTGGATTTCCCTCTGATGCAGATTGGTGGTGGTTTGCAGATGAAAGACGGTAAAATAAATAAAGCTGTGGCGAGCAGGCAGAGCTCTTCTGTCCACACACTGCAACCATAATGGGATACATACTGACATGAAGGCAGAAGTGGAGGCCTGCTCCTGTTTTCAGCACTGTTGCCATGGAAACGCTGATGGACTACGGCTGCTCGAGGCGACTATCTGTGCTGACATTTGTTGTGAAAAATATCCTGTTTTTCAATTTCAAAGAGTAGCAGAAAAGTTACCTAACAAGTGGAATGATGGTGATTAGCACAAAGCAGTTCTGTTCCTTGTCACCCAAACTGCCTGTTGGCCCGCTGCTGCCGATACGCTTTTAATCCGAAAACACGTCATTAAATCAAACTCGGCAGTATCGAATGACTTTTTAACCTGCTTCAATCAATCTTTTCATCAGCTGCTGTGTCTGCGGTTGGCCTGGAGTAAGAATGGTAATGGTAAGACAATCCTCACTTGACTCATCCTGGCTGGGATCAAGCGTGATACTCCTACAAGTTACACTGACCTCCTATTCCCCAGCGTGCCAATGCAAATTCAGCCCTGAATTGTGCAACACTGGACATTTGCTGGAAAAATCTTGCAACTTGCTTTGCGTCTTACTTCTGAAGAGCGAGGATTAAAGTCAGGTATTACTCAGAAAAGTGTTTAGCTTATTATTGCGTCACTGGGAAGTCTGACCTTCACATGTGCAAAATGACGCTCTAGCAGTTTGACCCAAAAAACTTTTCTTAAAGTCACCTGCTCGTAGTTTTATTATATGTATGCTATAAGTTATGCTATATATTGGCCATATACGTATAGTTCAAAATCCAACTTACACAAGTAGGATGCTGCAACCTGAGAATGCACTTTTCAGTGAAGCAGTACACATCTTGTGCCCAGCAATTAACTGCTGGGGAACAAGAATATTTGAATATTTGTAGACTAAATGAAGGAAAAGGAGAAGAGGTACTTTTAAGGGTTGTGGAAAACCTTCCCCACACATACTTTACCAAGCCAAACCAATTCTGAGGAATTTTCTATATGTTAATATGTCTGAAGGGGATCTTTAAAATGAAAGTGGACTTTTCCTTGTTTAAAGGCTAAAAGTGGTTAAACAATTCACCCACTTACTGGCTCACAATAATTAGGGGTACTGCAGATAATGCAGGGGGCATTATCAAGGTTTTGTCACTGGTGCCACTGAAGTGATTTATTCAGATTCTGGTCAATTCCCGTCTGATGCACTTCAACAAATCACAGCCTGAGGTCTGGCAAACCCCCCCACCACACTCATCACTGTCTCCCTCTGTGACCCCACACAGGTCACAGCGACAGGGTGCAGCACCCAACACAGATATCACCCAGGGGCAGTTTTCAAAGCTCCACTGACCACGAGCAAAGCCAGCCTGTCCTCAAGGATAGCAAATACAAATGCATCAGATTTGGGGAAAATATGTAAAATGGTTAAGAAAATTAAATCTGTGACATATTGTAGAGCAGAGCTAAAATTGTACCCCTCACAATAAGAGCATACTTCTCAATGTCTGATCTTTTTCAAGAAGATAATAATGTATTTTTGCAGGAATCTCATCTAAACACACCACAATACCTGTTTGCTGAGCAGATCTTCAAGTTTTCGTAATGATTACAGAGTCTGTGACCACCAGCAGTACTGTGTGACCCAGGGGCTCAGGGTGATAAGACCTCCATAACTCTACTTTATCCCTCTGCTCATTATCAACCTCAATCCCAGATCTGCCCTGAGCCCTCAGGGTGCAGTAGGACAAGCCGCTCTCCGCCTTCCACCGCCGGAAGATTATTGGGGAGACAGGCAGGCTGAGTTTAACTAAACCCCAAACACTCGTCAGCTTCTTTACGTGGGAGGCATGGGTTCAACGTTGTATAGTAGTCAACTGAGAAGGAAGACGTTTTCAAGTTATGGACAGATTGGAAAGAGGTCATTTGTTAAGATGTCTGAGAAGAGTACATATTTTTATTCACAAAAATCCACATTTATTTTCAGTTACATGAACTTTTGTGCATTTATTTACTATAGTGTCTTCACACTCCACATCTGTTTGTTGTCATAATGTGGTAAACCTTCCACAGAGGGATTGAGACATGAACAAATCCTCAGATCAATGGAGGGATCATTTATTTCTCAGTTGTGAAAGCTTTAAAGTCATCTTCAGAGCCACTGGTCTGGATTGAGGCTGTCACTGTCGGCCAGGTTGTTGCTCTCCTCAAATTTTGTCTTTTTTAAGGGAATCTCTGTTAATATATGAATTTGAAAGGGTTTTATACTACATGCTATTATTCCTGGCCTCTGTATCTGCTGCGTGGCACATCACCCAGATATTTTTCATCACATTCTTTGAGCGGCAAAACACTGGACTCTTTTAATTTGTTTAACTTTCATGTTCTTGTAAGAGGGTTTTTATGAAGTGAACCGCTGTCTCAGCCGGTGACACATGATTGATGTCTTTCACATTGAAGAACGTAGCTCTCTTTAAAATGCAATCGCTTGTTTAAGTTTAAGTTTCAATTGTGGCGCATTAGTGTACATTACACACAGATCGCATCATAAAATATGTGATGCTCTGTGCATGAGTTACACTTTGTTTTTCACTGTTATCTTCAGATCATGTAATTGTAAGTCCTGTGTATCTGTGTTGGCGTGCCTGAGGATTTCCTTCAGCTTGTTTATGCATCTAACCTTTATGTGTGTGAGTGAGGAATCATGTCAGTATGCCTGTGTGCATGCTCATGTGTCTGTGTATGTTTTATATTTGGCTCGAGGAGTGTGATGATGGACATGACTAACGTTAATGAAGTTGAGTTCAGTCACTTGCATGCTGTCAGCCCGATAACCAGACAAACATTTATGAATGTGATGACAAAGATACTGTAATCTGATTATATTAGAGCTCCCCAAACAGCAATAATTATGAAAAGTCCATTTTTATGTTATGATTTGTGTCCTGTTATATTTATTTGTTTGAAAAAAAATCTCTAATAATGAAAGTGGATTTTGGTTTAACTTGTCGAGAGTAAGTAATTCACACAACACATTTTGCTTGTTTTTTAGTTTTTGAAAAGAAAAATTTAAGCTATTTAATTAGTAACTTAGACAGAGTTTAAATATAGTTACAAAGTTTTGTGTTAGAAACAGTTTTGTCACATAACTGACATATAACTGTGTATGAAGTTGTGTAATGTTAAAGATGGAAAGTGTAAAAATGTAAGTTAAGATTTAAACAGCTGACTTCTCAGTCATTAAAGAGATGTTGAATTAAACATTAATTCATTTAGACATACATCACAATGCATAGGAGTTTTAAAATGTTTTGGATTTCCTTCCTGTAAAATAATTAGACTAAATTTGGGTTGCAGGAATTCCAGAACCACAACAACATGAAAAAGTATGTTTTCAAGCATGATTTTCCAAATTGTGCAAGTGGAATGAACAGAGCCGCTGTTGTTAATAGCACAGTTGCTCAGTCTCTGAATGTGGTCACGTTACAGTTTGCAGTTGTATTTATGAAGAGACAATGTCAGTCTATCTGTCAGAGAGAGATGTGTAATTGGAGGAGGCTTACAAGAAAGAGCTTGGCAGGCGCTGCAGAGCAAAGTAAAACCCTGGACAATATTCCTGCTTCATGCCTGAAAATCAATAACCCAGACCCCGGTGGTGAACGCACGCGAGACAGACCCCACACAGCGGTGAGCTTTTCCCCGTCCACTCCCCCTCACACCGCACAGCCTCCCCTTCCTCCACGCCGCAGAAACCCCAAACTCAGTCCTGTCTGTCCGTATCCCACTGTTGTTGTAAAGTTTTTTGTTTCTCACTTTTCTCTTCTCCTGTATTTCTCTGTTCGAGAAGCCACTCTTTCAGTGAAAGATAATGGGAAATAGCTGTAAAATGATTCATCATCTGGCTGACCTTTACCACATGCATGCATTTTTGTGCCTGCAAGTGCACATGTAAGAGAGAGGAGCCAAGAGCGGGGAAGGGGCGGGGGCGCGCAAATTTCTTGTTTTAATTTCTCAATTGGCTCTTAACCAGAGGTCAAAGGTTGTCTTAGCACAACAGCCCTGACAAGATAAGCACCTGTTTCTGCGCTGGTAGAGGCCAGAGTTATCCTATTACCCTCAATATGTAAACCTCTCAAAGGACCTGTACACACACGCATAAATACTGACGTAAATATGGGAAAACACCAGCGCTGCTCTCAAGGAAAACACTAACACTGTCAACACCTTCCACCCCCGTAACGTCAGAGACATCCAGTATTACCTGCACAGAAACTCCTCATCAAGCGCTTTGTTTTGAGCTGCGTTTGATGCTTTGTTTACCTCGTTAGTAGAAAATCTGTAATTGAACGTTTCAGGATGCTCATTACTCTTCACAAGTTAAGAGAAGATGCTTTATATAAAAGGTGCTGGCACGGATACCTCTGTGGGCACGCAGTCCTTTGGGTTGGCATTGCTGTATTTTTAGACAGTAAATTAGCACAGAGAAACCGCCTTTCTTTGCCACATTTTCGCACCCGTAATTTGGCCCACCCCTTGTTTATCCTGCCTAAGGCCTGCCTGATCTTTTTGTTTTTCTGCTGGTGAATGATGAGGGGTCACCACGACTGGACACGCTCACAGAGGCTTAAAAACAGAGATAGCCTCCTGCTTCTTAACAGTGTGTTTTCTTCATTCCATGTCAATCCATCATAGTGAGGTTGGAATAGCTTCATTAAGTTAAAGATTAAGCTAATCAGACAGCTGATGAATGCATCTTATTGTGTCTTCTAAAGGAATCCCACATGGTGAAGCTAATGACTTCCTATCTTTCCCTTTTCTGGGTTGCTCTTAAGTTTCACTAAACCATAACACATTAGCGGTGGCATGCTATATTTTCACATTTGTCAGGTGATTTGGGCTGAAACCCCAAAGTCCCAAGGTAAAGAGACAAAGCAAGCTGAGCCTACCGAGGTAAATCTTGCTCCAAGTGGCCTTCAAAATGTAAGAAATGTTCTTTGTCTTTCTCACCTTGTCAGTTATCCTCCTTCCTGACACTAAACCAGAACTCAAAGATTCAGTAGATGCTACCCGTGCTGTTAACATCCTCCTCTACTGCTCTGTTGCACTGCTCTCTTAGTAACACAGTGAACAAATGAGCTTTTATGTTATGCGTTTGTTTTCCTTTTCATCTCCAATTATATGCTGCTTTGTTTTAAGGGTTATGGTCTTATCCTCTGCAGCAAAGAGAGTGTGCAAGTTGCTACTGAGCCGCTGGTCAAAGTGTGAGGTACCCAACCAGAGAGCAACTGTGTGTATCTGACAGGCAACGCTGTTAATCCATATATGAGTAAGAGGTCATATTACACTTTGGGGTCTTTTTTTTAGTGGCAGGGAGGTATATGCCGCACTTATGTTTGTGTGCGTGTAAGTGTCTCCTTCTCACCATTCATTGTTAATTAGGTATGGTGATGTGAGTATGTTGCAGGCTTGCGTGATCAAACGCACTGAGCTGAATGTGAAACCGTACAGGGACCAGAGGAAGCAGTCACGAAAGCTGTCTTGGCAGTCGTGTGTGTGTGTGTGTGTGTGTGTGTGTGTGTGTGTGTGTGTGTGTGTATGTGTGTGTGTGTGTGTCTGAGCCCCGTGTGTGAGCTTGGCGGGAATTATTCCTGGATGCTGTGGCCTTTCACTAAGCCTGGGCTTTCTGCTGTATTAATCACCCTCCGCAAAGTCTGATTTCTTGGCCTTGCGCTCCGAAACCAAGGCCTTGACACTCGACTCTACTCTCTGCGCTGTCCATCAGGATCCAGTCGGCATGGTTTCCCACAGCATGCGGTTTCAGATGTGTGTGAATGCATGAGAAGGAAACTCGTAAGATTTGACATGTGTATGGTTGAGGGAGAGTAGGAGGAGAGGAGGGAGTCGGCTGCCTGCATCTATGTGTGTGTGTGTGTGTGTGTGTGACAGCCAAAACTGGCAGACCTGATAAGAAGGGTCTTTCCAAATGAATGGGGGTCAACGGTGGAGTGGTGCAGTAGGGATCCAGTCTGGGTAGGAGAGGCCCAGGGGTCCCGCAGGTCACGGAGTCACACAGACAGGGTGTGTAGCCTTACATTGTTCTGCAGCAGCCCGGCCGTAAGAATGACGGTGTGTCACGATGAAAACACTTTCTCACAATTGTCTGTAAGAATGTGTGTGCTCATGAATTTCATGCTCATGTATGCTACAATGTTACTCCTCTCTGCAACCACACAGCCTTGAACTGACAAAATGAGTTAGGTGTAAATAGGAATTTTACTTTGAAAGTATAGAAGAATCAGGCAACGGTAACTTAAACCATCTTCCTCTGAAACACAAATTCGGACTACAGTACTTCAGTAACTGTGTATATTTGCACTCAGCTCTCTGGCAGTGTCATTCTTTTTCTCATTTTTTGCAGTTTTACTTCTTTATTTGTGTGCTATATACACACATCAGGGATCCCTCCTTTGTTGCGCCTCCTTAGGTTTCTTCTTTTCTTCCTCCTTTGCAGTGTGTGTTTTTTTCCCACGATGACTCTGCACAGCATATTTATACATTTTTATTTGTCAGCAGTGGTGCACACAAAACAATATTCTTATGGAAGAAGAGATGCATTGTACAAGATTTAGATTCTTGCTAATTTCAGGATGTGTGGAAGGTGCATATGCTGTTCTCAGATTCTCAAGTCCTTTGCATATTTGCATTTTGGGGGATCCACATAAAAGTGACCAGACCGACTGTGAGATCACAGGTCAGAGTGATAAACTCAGGAACAGGCCTCAAACTGTTTTTACTGCCTCTTCTGTATATTTCATGAGGCAGCAGGGACCAGGGATGGTAGCAAACAGTGTGAGTAAACCGCGGCTGTATCTCCTTCGATGGGTGCATTATCAACCAGGTGCTTAGTGTCACTTGTCACCCTGTATAAAGTTTATTTGAGCTGTAGTTGAAGTAAAATACGGCTTCGAATAAATCTCACTTACATTTTGCTTTTGTGCATTCTGTCAACTGGAAGTTACACCGTCCGTTTAAACTTGTGTTATAATTTAAGGGAAAGCACAAAGTTAGGTTTACTGCTTCTTTAGCATTATGCTTCTGACATCCACGTTTCACCACATTCAGTAAGATTATAGAGAAAAGAACAGAACGGTAAGTCGAACGACAAAATTATGTTTTAGATTTTACAATTGGGTAGAGGAAATAATTAAATTGGAAAAACTGAAAACTTCAAGTTGACAGTCCTTAAAATTAGGCTGTAGCAATACTTATTTGAGGGGAATCAGATGATTTACGTACATCTAACTTAAAACAGCGATGTTAATATTACTTTCTTTAAGTTAATTTGGATGAATTTAATTTGGAGGAGAAACTTAAACTTAATTGCGAGTTAGGACTTAAAGCAATTTGTTAAAGCTGGTTCAACAACTATCTTTTTTCATTGCATTTCTTATGATCTTTTTGCTAATTTCCTCTCACAATGTGCATCACAAAGAACAAGTATTCATTAAGGCATCTATTCCCACATTTTCTGACAGAAACTAAATTCAAACAGCATATATAGAAGCATCCACAAAAGAGACAAGACAAGATAAAACACTTAGTTGCATATTTTTCCCTGCACTTTCATTTATTTAAAATTGCGGCTGTTTTTTCACAAGATCTGTGAACCTTGCCTGTATTAGTTTGACCTTCTGACTGAGTGCAATTTTTTTGGACCAAAGAAAATTTAAACGCCGAAGTGTGATGGGGAGTTATTTTCTTTTGTGCGCCGGGGAAAGATGGGCAGTGTGGAAATATTGTGAAACCAGTTGTACTTCTGTAATTCTCCATCTCTGTGCTCTTGTACACAGATGCTCCTTGTGCGTGTCTGTGTTTGTGTGTGTGTGTGATGCTAGCTCAAGGTTGGCAGTGCCACTTTAATGACCCAGAGCTCCCCAGTCAGTGCCATTAAACCCCCTGTCCCTCTCAAACAGAACCTCTTCTCGAGCGTTCTTGTTACTGTGGGGAATCTGTCAGTGTGACGCAGCGTTGGTTTGTCTTGGCGGCCGCTCCACTGCTATGGGATACAGATGTTAACGGTCTGTGTGTGTTTCCCAATTAAATCATTAATCCAAATCAACCCAAATGATCGCACACAGCGTAACGACAACCAGGGAGGCCCCTCTTCCTTACTTTCTGCGTGTCTTTCCTTCTCTACCTTCATATCCTCCCTTTCTTTCTTCTTAAATGTCCATCTTTTCTCACCCTGTGGCCTCTTTAATTGTCTCCATCACCTCTTCAGTTCATCAGTGTAATCCACCTCTCTCCTTCCTCCCCTCCTTCCACTCTCCCCCCCTGTGATTACTCACCCTGCATTCCTTCAGCATGCATCAAAGCAGCCAGTGCTAAATGTGGAAAAAGTGAATGTGGAGAAGAGGAAGACAATAGCGCAATGAGGCTCCGCTCTGTCGACCATTTCATTTTTCCACTATTTTCTGAGATTCAAATGTGTTTACGTTCCTCTCCCTGCAGCAGCGATGGCATACTGTATATTACGCCATCACAGGAGACGTGTAATTTGACACAATGACAGATTTCGAGCTTCTCAGCGAAAGCCTTTAATTCGGAAGGGATAACACGACTTTTAAGGGCATTGCAAACTCTCATCGTCAACGTCTGGGTGCAAATGCGTACACACACCAACCGCCCACCCACCCACACACTGATGTGCACTCTCACACATGTTCAGGTCCCAAACATCCTGCTGCAGCTAACACTAACTCATCGTGTGTACAAACAAATGTCTCGAGGAGGCAGGATGCACTTCGGAGAATGACACCCACCTGCGCAGGTCAAACGGTTCACGAGTTCGTGGTCCACACGGACATGTTTGCACATTAATGAGGCACTCACTGAAACAAACCCTTTCGCTTTCACCCTCAGCGGGTGTACGAGTGTCTCTCCACTGGCACATGCAGCACATACTGTACTCCCACTTCGAACATGTTTCTGACTGCAGTCACAGAGCCAAGCAGGCTTAACAATGAGCAGATATAGAGAAATTCTGCATAAACAGTCAAAATATGACTTCAGGCAGGGAGGGGATGAGCTCCATCTGGAGAAGCTGATGCCAGATACAAGTGTGTGTGTGTGTGTGTGTGTGTGTGTGTGTGTGTGTGTGTGTGTGTGTGTGTGTGTGTGTGTGTGTGTGTGTGTGTGTGTGTGTGCCTTTGTGTTTGTGTGTGTGTGAGCATGCACATGTACAATGGCAGCTCCGAAGATGAAGATGTCAATGTCCTTGTGTCTGTGTGTGCATTGCAGAACGTCTGTGTGTGTGTGTGTTCCCCTGTCCTCCCAAACCAAACACAGTTAACAGTAGCATGCTGTCATAACACCCTGCCATTCTACGATGGGGGCTGCTGTTCATTCTAAACAGGCAGAAAAGAGGAGAGAGAGAGAGAGAAAGAGGGAGAGAGAGAGAGAGAGAGAGAAAGGTTGGAGAAACAGGGAGAGGCTGTGGGGGCAGTAACAGCAGTAGCAGCATGGAAGTGAGTGAACGGGAAAAGGTAGCGATAAGGTAGGCGTGAGATTCTGGCCTTGTGTGTAAAGAAAAAACGGGATAAAAGAAAGATTATTCTATTGTGAGCAGGAGGCAGGTTTGCGAGTGGTGCCAAGAGAAAGTTCAACACATGTTAGAGGTCGGGAGAGACGATAATACGCTTGCTGATGTCATGAAGCATCTGTGTACACATGTTTGTGTATTTGCTCAAACAGAAAGTGGGTGTGTCTTTATCTGTGTGTATGTATATGTAGCAATAATCATCCATGTACATTGATTCATACATGACACTGAATTAAAGGTTGAATGGGCAGAAATGATGTGATATTTCATATAAAATTCAGTGCCATAGCTGACAAATTCATGAACTATTTTCATTACTTTTATTGTGTGCATATAAAAACTGAACACAGTTAAAAGTGTTTGGATTTAAAAGACAAAAACATGAACATTTCTCATACAAATTTCCATGTGAATTTGTACGCGAACACAAAACTCAATAATACTCGGCCGCAAACTTATTCTAAATTGGTCTCTTATGGTGGTGAATTTCAAAATTTCCTTTGAGGCCGACTCACAATAACACAAAGCCCAAACAGTGAACACGGTGGAACACACACAGACTTGCACACACAGGCCTTCAGTTGGGGGGCCCAGTGTAAACAACAATGACATGATTTTATTTTCCTCATTTCCAGCGCTCAGTAAAACAGCTTTCACGCTTGTACTTTCTTTCCATTTCTTCTCATAAGGAAGAGGAGCATATATGAAGACTTTGTATACACATCACGCTGTGAAACGTCCTTGTACAAACTATTTGCTCTAATAAGGAGCTTTAACACTTTCTTTTAATGTCCACCATCTGTACTCCCATCGCTGAACTGACTGACCACATTTATCAGAAACATCCGCGTTGAATTAATGTGTACAGATACAGATGAAAGCTCAAAATTGTGTCAAGTGTAGTCACGATTATATACATAAGTCATGCCAAAGCACCTTTTGTTTTTACACAGACTGACTTGTCGGATTTAAACAGCTGCAAAAAGAAAGCTCAGCAAGAATGTTTTAAATTAGAGCGGACAAAGAAAGACATTTTTAAAATAAATTGAGGCCTTCTTTTGCTTTTGGTTCCTTTTCTAAGGTTTTTGAAGCAGCTGATCTTCAATGAAAGAAAATGAGTTTGGGAAAAAATGATCACTACCAAGCTCTCGTTTCACAAAACCTTTAATTCTCTGTATCTCGGTAAACCTTAAATTAAATGTTAAAATGACATAACAACTGTATACAAAAAAACATTTTGCCGATTACATCACCAAAAATCCACAGAAATGACATAACAGCTTTGGAAAAAATTTAGGTTTATGTACATTTGAGAATTTTTGTCTTATATTTTTATATTTTTTAAGACCTTTTCTAAAATTACCATGTTCTCATTATACTTTGCTGCATCTAATTGCAAATATGCAGATATGAACTTCATATTTGCACCTCTGTGACTGTGTGAGGTAGTTTTTTGTGCCTTTTGTCCCTCGTGCTCTAACCCCATTGCTGTGGTTCTCTACTGGATTACAGGCTTGAAAGCGCCACCTAATAATAGGGTGCACTATGAATTCTACCCAGACAATTTTGTTGAGGGATACCTGATACCTCAACTCATCCTATCATTGTCATCTAAGATGCATGGCTCTAATTAGCTGTAAATATAGGTGATTTTTTTTTCTCCTCCAAATTATGCACATGGTTCTCTCTTATTTAAATTGAGTTAGAAGATCAAAACACTCTGTCAAAGATGCATGCATATGAGAAGAAAATCAGTTCAAATTATTAGGGTGTAATTCTGAATAAAGTGCAACCTGCTCAGTAAACACACTTATGGATCCCAGAAGTTAGATTTTTTTCTTTCTCTCTGGTCAGGCTGAACTTGGCAGCAGCACTGGCGGACATTTTTCTCTGTCAGGCCGCAGGAGTCAGTACAGCAAAGCCAGCTGCCGAGGCTCACAGCCTGGCCTCTAATTAAAACAGTGGAAAATGAGATAACTCCACAGATCCATCATGGCCGCTGTTGGCTGTCAGAGTGCTCGGGGGCTGCCACCCACCGTATGTTTACACCAGGGCCACTCGGCCTCTCTGCTCTCAGGGTGTTTTTAGAGTCCCGGCCTGATTTCTCTAATGGGCCGAGAGTTTCTTTCATTTTTTTTAAAGCCTCCTTCCACCCTTTGCTTTGCTACGAACTTCTCTCCACTCCCACCCCTTTCTTCAAGTGTTCCTGAAGGGGTTGACAGAGACTCGGGGTGGCAGGGCACCCACCCTCCATCTCCTCCTCCCATATTTCCCACCCACTCTGCCTCGTTAGCCCTTCATTTATTAGGCCCTAATGGAAGCTGGGAGTGCTGTGATGTCATGCACTGGTGCACAGAAAGGACAGCTTTTCTCAGGTTTTTTTTCCTTCCCTTATCCTTTAGCGGTGCCTCAGATTCTTAATTTAAACCTCCAAAATTTTCCATTTCGCTCTGGTCTACATTGAGCATCCTTCTTGCTCATGTTTTCTTTTCTGTTTGTCCTGAAGTCACTTTAGTCAGAGGAGACCAAGGCCAGTCTGGCAGATCTGTTGCGTTGTGCACAAGGTGTGAGGGAGGACACAGAGGCCTACAGCACACCACCGTCAGCAATTCATTTATGGGCAGAGACCTGGAACATGCCTGTGCTGCTTGACTATTCTGTGTTAAAAGACCTATTTTGACAGCTGCCATTTAAAAGAGAATAAAACTGCTGCTATGATTAGAGTCAGGCAAAAGCTGTCTTCGTTCTTGCTGAATAATGGCAGAGTGTTAGCAGATCTCCCTTCAGCCTCTCATGCCAGCCTCACTAATGATCCTAAGGCCTCTTCCATAGCTTTTGCCAAAACACTGCAGAGGAATCCAGCTACCAGCTCTGTTTCCCTTCCACAAGCAGAGAACAGCAGCCTTTTACACTGGAAGGAATGTGGAGGTAAAGTTGAAGGACTCTTCACAGCTGGAGACATGTTAGCACCCTGTTAGCAGCTTTGAAATGTCAATTGTTGAAAAATAATCCACAAATTAGCTTTTCTAATGCAGTCTTGAAAGGAGAAATGTTTTCTCTGTTATTGAGATTTTAATGATTTAACAGCTAGTTTAATAAAAATGTGCCATATATCTGATGACAAGTATCTTCAAAATATGTAAATGGCATGATACATGTATGGTTTTTCATGACATACAGCTGCTGACATTTGCGATAATGTCTGTTACTGATTCTGAATGGGGATTTTTTATGTCCATATAGTAGGATTTTAAATCATGGTTAAATGGCAGAATTACTTTAAAGACTGTTTTTATCGTGACAGAGTAAACGCAGATGAATGCTGGGAAGATGAGTGAGATATTTTCTTGTTTGTAAGTCTGTGTATGTGGGCCACCCAGGGACAAAGCTCATTAGGTTCAGCAACACATTACTTCATGTTTCAGGTTAAATATCATTACACAAACCCCATTGATCATGCCCGCTGTGAACGCAGCTAAGCTGATGACAAAGACCACAAATGTGATACTTTGTCCTGTAACTGGATCTGAATGTTTTTGTTCTCATTTCAGAGGCGTGTGCACCGAGTTTGGTCAGCGGCATGTGCCTCATTTAGAAATCAAGCAGGGATCATTACAACACACCCTCCCTCTCCTTCTCTCTCTCTCTCTCTGTCAGTAGTAGCTAACAAGTTTTCAGACATCAACAGATGTCAAATTACTCCACAATTAGCCCAATGGGCCTCCTTGCACGACTGCATTGTGTGCTTTTGCAAGAAGAGGGCTTGGTAGATTGGGCTTTTGATTTCTATAAGATGACAAGTCATCCATCACACTGAACACTCTCTCCTCGCTGCCCCGCTCGCTTCTTTCTCTTCCCCACAGGCTTTCTCCTCGCTCTCTCCCTCTCTTCGCCCTGACCTCACTCTGTACTCACTTGCTCTTTTTCTGCCCCCTGACTCCGTGTCCCCTCCCTCCTGTCACTCTCAGTCAGGATGAAAAAAGGTCAGTGTGAGAGTCAGCTAAGAGAAAGAACAGGAGAGTAAACAGGGGAGAGAGATCAAGAGCGTTTTACACCCGGGATAAATATTTGCAGAAATGTGGCTGCAACACGTGGAACACACATGAAGAAAAAGAGAGCAAGCGGGGAGAACATTGCTGCAGTCAAATTTCGGCGCACATGCACATGCGAGCCACATGCAGGCATGCACATATACACAAACCTACAAAGTCTTTCTTAAATCTTCCTCTATTGATGGCATTCGGGCTGGCAGAGCGGCGTAGTGAATGGAAAGACCACCCTTTAACTAAAGGTCTTGTGGTGCCGACCTGTATGTAACAATGTTGTGTCCTTGAGTGCCGAATCAACCCCCCCCCGCTACAGCTGACCATGTGGTTCAAATAAAAAACTTTCCATGTCATTTCAGCTCCAATCATTACTACTTTAACAGGCTGAATATAACCTCAGCAGATGCTCATCTAACCGGCAAACGTGTAGAAGAGTTTTAACTCACTCACTGTCATCAGTTCCCTGTCAGCCTCATGTCATCCGACTGACTGCTGAGCTCATGTCACACGCAGCTGGTTTCAGTCTCAACACCTCCCTTCTAATTACTGACAAACATGCAAACACCCAGTGATGCCACTGAGCGTCTTGGCTGAGATGGATGGACAGGTGAGGAGACCCTGTCAAAGATAGTGTGATAGCTCACATGGAGCAGCCGGGTGCTGACAGAGAGATAAGTTTATTCCAGCGGATGATAGATAACACAGCAGAGCTGCAAAATCAGTCCTGTTTGCACGTTAGAGGTTCTGATAAACAGCAAGATGAAGAGATGAACGGGATTACCGTGTGGCAGCAGGGACATTTAGAATGAAAAGCCTTGAGGGGTTGAAGAAAAAGACTGTTGTGCTTAAATGTATTTACCTTTTATTTGAGATCTCAAGGAATGAATGAGCCTAAATTACACAATAAGTGTCTGTTAGTCTTTGTCACTAGATGAAATATAAAAATTGCAATTAATGTCAGCTGCTTCACAAATGCTTGTTTAATCTTAATACATTTCTCACTGTAGCTGCTCTGGAGAAGAAAGCAGAACATCACTGCTGCCTTAAAAGGAGGGAAACATCTTACCAACACAGAAGCACAGACCTTGTGACAGGAGATGGTAGCTCTCTGTGCTGTCCTCCCTTCTCCATTCACTGAAGTCATATTCTCTCACTGTTCAGTCCCACGTCTGTTTCCATCTCTGCATCCCTCAGACTCCCAACATCTCTTTTTAGAAGGCAGACGTCTGATTTAGTCTTCAGAAAACATCTGAGGTATCACAAATAGAGTAATGATCTATGCTGAATGATCTGCTTGAGAAAAAAAGACATGTACTGAGAAGCAACATCAAATCATATGTACATATGAAGGATGACTTATACCCAGACTCCTGCTTTTTATGCACTTGAATTATACTATTTCACTGTAAATCAAATGCTAAAATGTATCTTAAAGTTGGGTAGGTGTCACTGATATCCATTTATCCATCAAGAATGGTAAATGGTTGTATTTATATAGCGCTTTTATCCAAAGCACTTTACATGATGATATGTCACATTTACCCATTCACACACACATTCACACACTGATGGCGGGAGCTGCCATGCAAGGTGCTAACCACAACCCATCAGGAGCAATTAGGGGTTCGGTGTCTTGCTCAGGGACACCTCGACATGAGCACAACGGGCCAAGGATCAAACTGGCAACTTTCCAGTTACAAGACGGCCACTCTACCCACTGAGCCATGCTGCCCCCAAATGTGGGTATCTTCAAAAAAGTATAATTTTCTACTATAGCAGAATTATCGAGTTGCCAAATACAAATTGACAAGCAGGGTCTGTTCTAATTCGCAGGCAATGGACATGAAATTTTGTAAATTTTTATATCACTGTTTTTTTTTTTTTTGCCATCCTCCATAATGTCATTTTGCAAAATGCTTTTAAAGGTCTTTGCTTGTATATATTAAACTCAGCATATTGTTCCTGTCATTTCAAAAAACTAAAAGTTGAAGATCATCCCTTGAATATTAAGATAGAAAAAGTTTTCTAACACTCAGACTTCACTCCAAAGCAGCATCACATTGCGTCTGAAAAAGGAATCAGTGCAATATGTCATGACATCCTTCAATGCTTCAATCAAACCCCAAACTCAATGCAACAAGCTCTGAAGTAAGGATCTAGAAAAATTACAGAGTGCATGAAATAACCAGCAAGTTAACTCTTGTAAAAGTTATGTGCTATAAACAATTGCTTTCATTCACAGTGGATTACACTCACCAAACCTTTCAGCCACCACATCCCACCCCTTCACTCTTTATCTCTGTGCATGGAGGGTTAAAAGGCCATCAGCAACCTCTGCCTCCTCCCAGTTCAGGCCAGTGTAACCTCCAGGCTGCTCATCTGAGGCTTCAAATGCCCTCTGCTGCAGCACAGGGTAATTGAGTGGAGAACAGATAAGGAAACTCGCTGGGCTGATCTGCTGGTATGAGGAGAGGGGGGAGGAGGGGGCGTCCCAAGAGCATCAGGGTCATTTGGCTGCTCTCCCTGGATTGGCAGAGGAATGTCCAACCAGACACATTTTATAGACCTACTTACTATTTTATCGTCGCTCTCTTAATTCTTTTGGACTTTCTGAAGCAAAGCCCATTTGTTCCTACTGTGCAAATCTTTCAAAACAAGTCACAAATACAGTATAATGTTTTCTAATATTATACAAACTATTTCAGGCTTTCAAATATTTGAACACTGTAGATTTTGCAAAAGTCACTCAAAACATTTGTAAATCTGTTTGCTGGCGACTGTTTTAGCTGAAAATTGGTTGAGATAGTTTGTATTTGCCAGAGCAGATATGGGGCACCCGGTGCAAACACTTGACCTAATTACAAGTTTTCAATAGTTTTTGGATGCAACTGGCATAAGCTACTGTATGTCAAGCTTTGGATACACATCAGTGTTTGCTAAAAGGACACATTTCTGGTTCGGTTGGTTTGACAACAGTTTCATTTTTTATTTGGGTCAGAAAAGCACAGACTCATCTACTTATTGGATCATATTTGTATTGAACACATTTGGGTTACTCTGACTGGATGGTAACACAATTTATATTCTAAAAATCACCTGCTGACTTGTTTTTTTCCCTCAAACTTAGATGGGAAGATTGATGTCACTCTTTTTTTAACTCCAGCTACCGCAAGCTTAATTTGGCACAATGTGGAAGCTGCGATATTGGGAGGTTTTTTTTGTACAGATTCAACACCCTTAGAGGTACTTTTAGGTGATTTATGTTACTTTTGGACAAAGCCAGGCTAGCCGTTTCCCCCCATTTCCAGTCTTTGTGCTAAACTAAGCTCACCGGCTGCTTGCTGTAGCTTTAAATTTTATGCACAAGCACAAGAGTGCTATCAATCCTCTGATCCAGCTCTGGGGAAGGATTCACATAAGTGTATTTCCCCAAATGTCAAGCTTGTCCTGTAAACAAAATACATAGATCTGATAGTGATAAGGTTGACTTAAATATGAGTACAGATTTACAGAACAATACATTTTCATACAAATGCAGAATATTTCATTTTGCATTCATCAAACACTAAAAACATCAGTCTTTTCTTGTCTTCTCTGTTGCTGCCTTCCGTACTGCTCGCCGGCTGCTGAGCTCTGGTGTTTCTGTCACTTCCAGCTGCTCTCTCTCTATCAGCTGTCATCACTTCTACAAGACCATCACCGCCAATTAATTCTCAGCATCTCCACATTACCATTCAAACAACAGCAGCTCCGTGTATTTGTGTGCTATTCTGGGGAGCTACATCAGCGGTGTTCAAGGCTGTGACGTCACCCCAGAGGCAGCTGTTTTTATTCTTATGTCCTCCTTGCACCCACTCTCAGGGCCTAGTTGAGTGCTGAGTAATAGCTTAATGCTGAGGAATTTTTAACATTCTCCTTACCCGTAAATTTCTTGACTACAGTTTGCACTTCCTGCTATCCTCTTCTAAAATTCTTTGGGCTTGATGAATCTCACATTGGAGGGTTTTTTTGTCTCCTATGTATTTTTGCGACAAATATCTTCTTCAAGCTGTTTTTATATAGTCTAGGTCTATGTGTTGGAGAAATTAAACAAAATCCGTCTTTTTTCTTCAATATCACAAGCACACTTTCAATATGATTTAAGCCGCAACTGACGTGTAACTGATAGGTCATAGTTTGTTACTTTAATGAGTCTGAGGTGTGTTCAGTTGTGCTGAAGTCACAGAGTGAGATTAGGAGGAGGGGGGTAATGAACCCTGGGGTCCTGTGCTGGCCTAGTAATGGCCCAGTTTTATCATCCTACGACTTCCTGCAGCCTCCTCTCCTGGGAAGGCCTGCTGGAGCTCTGCTGGAAGCCCTCTGATAAAAACCCTGGATAATGTTCACATGCTGCTGGGAACAAGAGAGAGAGAGAGAGAGAGAGAGAGAGAGAGAGAGAGAGAGAGAGAGAGGGAGAGAGAGTAGCAACAGTAAAGGGGGGGGGTAGGAAGAGAGAGAAGATCTAGTTTTGACTGTCATAAAAACAGTCTAACATGCCACTGCCCACAGCTCCTAACTTGCTCGAAACCACGTGATTGAATGCGGTGTGAGGTCACAGCGACACAAAAAACCATGAGAAAACTCTCTCGGAAACATGTCAGTAGCCGTAAGACACTGGAAAACAGAAATCAGAGTGTAAAGAGTGGACATATGAGGGGAGGGAAGGTTGTTATTTTGGTGTTTTTGGCCCTAGATGAGAGTGAGTCCAGTCAGCGGATAGGCATGCTGGACGCCAGGCATGAAAAGCCATGGGAGCAGAGACCAGGAAGAGGAGCAGTGATGATCACATAGCCTCAGATGATCCCAGGGTACCACGCTGGCTTCCTGTGTTGGGAAACAAAGACACTGAAAAAGAGATGCAGACATTAGTGAAACAGAAGGTACAGCACGAGTAATGAGGGGAGGAATGCATCGCTGGTAATCAAGCTGAAAGTGAAACATCGCTGGAGATTTCATGTAAAGAGAAAAGAAAGGGAAGGAGATAGAAGATGAGCTGATAAGATCTCTGCAGGACATGGACAGCTCTGCACGTATGTGTTTCATGTATGTCATGATACAGTAGTAAATCTTATGATAGATTCTCAGTTTGTGAATGTCTATGTGACATTTTCTCACATGTCTCAGGAGAATCTGCTTCTTTAAGATGGATTACAGACAGTCAATCATATTTTTTATACTGTAATTCAGAGTTATCACATTCACACAACTCTGTATCTGACCTTTAATAAATCAGGCCTGAGTTACCTTCTTCTGCCCACTCACATGAACCTACAGCAGATTCTAGGTGCTCACAATGTCATGAACACTGCAAACTCATCTAGATGAGTTTCCATGCACAGGTACACCGTCATTTCATTTCAGCCTGTCATTGTATGTTGTTTGTGCTTCTCGAGTTATAATTGTTTCATGTAGGCCACACTTTCCTAACCAAAAGCTGTTCCTGAAAACTAACCAGATAAGTTGAAAATCATTTATCTCAGTGTTGCAAAGTGCTGTCAGTGATATCTTATTCACTCACAACCACCACTGATGCAAGTTTTGACAGAGGTATCTCCTAGGAATGTTCAAAATACCATTGTACTTACTCTCATGCATTTGGTTTCTCCAAAACCGACTGGATGTCAGTGCAGGATTTCAAAAGTGTAGAAAGCTACATAAAACAATTGTAATAATATTAAACTGAGGTTATATTTATTGTACAAGCAACCAACTATCTGAGAGAAGTTCTGAGCTAGTCGTGTAGACTTGTTAATGAATTCTAAATGAACGTAGTACTCTCATTGTACCTGTGCCCTTATCCAATCTCACACAGATGTAAAATATACTAAGAAACTTTAAATGTCAGGTATGTTAACTTTAGCTTTAGCTAAAGTTATATGACACCTCCCTCAGTAAACTCAGGCTGGACAAAAGAATATTTCCTGGTAAAGGGAGTGATGACATTGTTTTGATCAGGTTCATTGAAAAGTAACACCGTCAAGAGCGAGAAATATCTCAAATCCTGATTTGTTGTAAATAGTGGCTACAAAAAGGACATTTCTTGGTTAGTTTTAGGTCCACCTGCTTTCAGTAATCTCTGGTTGGTCATCGGGTTTTCCATTGTCTGTCTGATATACACCTAAATAATCAAAATATATTTTGTACTTGAGAGTGGCATTTTGTGTAACTTTGAGTACAGTTTTCCATTTCCATCTCTGTTAAACTTCCATGACTATTATCAAATATCTGCTATCAAATTCTTAATGCTCTTAAGCGCATGGAGCATGTTTTATTTTGCCAAGTCATTTATTTTCTTTCTAGATAAAAGACATCCTGGATGTCTGGCACAGAAAAAAGTGGCCTCTCCACAGTGCTGTCTGGGTGGGGCTGATACACAATGTTGAATGAATTCCATTAGGGCCTAAATTACCTTTAATAATAAAACAACAGGCAATTACTGGGGTACCATTAGCATGGTATTGAGGTGTTTGCTCGTGCGTGTGGCGTGGGCCAAACATATGGTTCGGCTCACGGCGAGCCCACCGTTATAAAGCTAACATTGTCATGACTGATGTATGGTGGCGTAGTAGTGGGCTCTGAAAGATCCATTTGTCTTCTCAATTAAAGCTGAGAGGGGGAAGAGAGGAACGGGATATGGGGCCAGGGGGGTTAGGGGGGCTACCCCCTGTGCGGTCCACACTTAAGAACATGTGGTAAGGGGCGAAGCTGTGCGTATTTGTGTGTTTGTAAGAAAGGAAGATGGAGAGAGCGAACAAGCGTGTGTCCGACAGTTGGATGCGGGCCAGATGAAGCCTGGGAGTTGTTTTGGCAGCTCCTTTTCACCTAAATGCCCCTACCCTCCCTTTTTACTCCCTTCTCCCATATCTTTTTCTTGCCATATTCCCCACCCCTCTCCATTTTGCCATGTAGTCAGGAATCTCTTCCCTGAGGCAGAGGCCACTTTAATGTGGGAAGCCTGGCAAAGGCAATCAGAGACCCAGACTCTTCTGCGCCTTCCACACGCACACACACACACACACACACACACACACACACACACACACACACACACACACACACACACACACACACAAACTTGCACTTAAACATAGACATACACTCAGAGTAGTCTCTTATCTGACTTGACGACATGGCATGCATGTTCTCTATTTCCCTCTATGATCTAACACTGTCTCACCATCAAGCACTACAACCCAGATAAGACCAAATGAGGGAGCAGGGGGAAGAGGGGAGCTATTATTACAAGGCCTAAAAACACCACAAATCAGCTTTTCTATCCATAGTTTTCAGCAACTAGTTAAATAATTATACTATCTACAAAGACATTCTTTGATGCTTGTCAGCTCATCCGGTTCATACATGATGTTTTTCATCTTATTTTATCTGACAAATTAACTTAAGTACAGCGCTACTTAAGACAGTCTATTTTCTCCTTGCCGGTATTAATTGAGGCGGTTGATGAATCAGCTTACTGTCTGAGCTGAGAGACTCAATTCTGAAAGAAACTCACAGAGGCAAGCCCTTCATAGTGTGAATGCAATGTAAAATGATCACATTTAATAACTACCACTTTGAAATAATCACCAGAATTGATGCTTTGCTTTGAGTATCACACTTTAATGTGTTTTTCTCACCATAGATACATTTGAGATTAATAACAATACTGAGAGAAACCATCAGAGTACTTGAAATGACAAGGTTGCTTACTGCCACCAGGAATAAGACAACAGTCACCCAAACCAAATTTCTGTGTGTTTGCCATTCAGGGCCTGAAGTGGTCCACACTAAACAACCACTGAGACTAAACAACTCTTTGTAATGTCTCATTCTTTATGTGAAGTAGCCTTTCATTAACATCACAGCTCAAAAAAGCATAAATGGGCCCAGCACTTCTGTCTCGGTCACTTTATACTCAAAAGGTATGCTCGGTATAGAACAAAAGGGCAGATTGTCTGTGAACTTCAGACATATAAGACACTAATGGAAAACATGAAATTACAAGGCTTTTGTCAAACATTCCCATGAAAAAGTACTGAAAATTTATTTCTTTAAAATATTACATTATTGCAAGAAGTCAAAGTCTTATTTAAACTAAATGCATAAAATATTTACAAAGTATCGTTTAACTAGCAGTGTTTTAATGTTATATCAGATGAAAGCTAATGGACACAGTATAGTGCTCATTATTCTTGTATGTGACAGGATCATGTTGCAGAAACTGATCATGTTTTTATGTAAAATCTTCATCTTTAAATTACCTACTAATTCATTATCAAATACATGCAATGGAATAAACCATATTTTCTTAAATGCTGCAGAGTCTAAGCATAAAAGGAAAACATTGATTGAGAGTAAAGCACCAGTACAACGCTTGAATAAATGCAGTGAGTTAAATCTACCACCAGAGGCAGCACATTGTTCTGTGCTTGCATGTGAAACACATACAACTCTATGACAATGATACAGTAAAAGAATAAACAAAATTTGACTGCCTCTGATCCAGAATGAGGTTTTCCCCTTTTTATTGTTGATAACAGATACTGAAATCAGAGTGATTTTATTAGTGACTGTGTTCCAAAGGCAGCTTCAGCTATGAACACACATTGCCTGTGTTAATGCTACTGAGAAATCATAATAAAGGCAGTATTGTTCTAAAGCTTCTCATTCCATCCAACAGCTCCTAATTGGCCCTTCTCATTATCCTGCCTCAGTGGTGCACTGTTGGTGGTATGCAGTGAAATGGAATCGCACTTCTAAGGGGCACAGGGGAAGTGCACTGTATGCTCGGTGTGTGATACTTTTTAATTCAAGGTCTCATCCAATTCCCTGTTGCTGGTTGTGCTGGAACATCTGGAGCAGGCGTTAGCCCTCCGTCTGTGTGTCTAATAATTGCTGGCAGCGCCGAGAGAGCACAGCAAAACAGACCTCATTGGTTGCCTATGAGGCCATACTTCAACAACAGGCGTGTGGATCTTTTATAGAGTTGAAGACCTACCTGCTGAGGCAGAGTGCAGAGCACCTTCACTCACCTTATTTCAACTCATGCACTCTTCCAGCCAGAGTTGGAAAAAACAGTGGAACATGTACAACAGTTAAAAAAGTTCTTTTCTGTAACAGAATAAGTTGACACGTGACACAACAGTGTTGACGTTGCTTTAGAACTAACCTCCTCTAATGAGACGTCGGCCACATTTCCCTTTGTATTTATTGTGAAAATGTATAATAACTTAAGCTAGCGGTTTACGGCGGAAATGTTTTGAGCGCAGTCTTCTCGTGTGAAACTGAATCCTCAGCTACATTATGGAAATGTGAGGCTCTGAGCGAGTGCTAAGCAAACTGAGGCGGCTCTAATAGTGTGGTGCACTCTAATGAAATCAGCAACCCCAGGCCTCAGGAATGAGATCCATGCACCGCTTTTCATTCCCTACATCCTCACCCAAGCCGTCTTTTCAATTGGGCGTTCCAGTGCTGGTTTTAAGGAGAAGAGGCCTCATGTCTCATCTGGCTAAAAGGATGGCAGACTATCTCGGAATCTGCAGCACTTTAGTATTTCGGAGGCACTGTGCTTCCTGCCAGGGTCAGATTGAGAACAGAGAGAGACGGGATGTATAATGCACTGAATCATAGGCTACTGTAGTTGTGTACGAAACACACAGACTGTGCTGGAGACAATGCCAAGAGTCGTAATTTTAACTTTATATGGGTAGCCTGATGAGAAACAGGACAGAAAGGCTGAAAAAAAAGGGTTGTCTCTGGTCATATGGTTCTCTTTGTCCTTCGTTTCGGCGTCTCCACAGTGACAGCACTCTAAATTCAGACTATCACCTTACCGGCAGCTGCGTCAGAATGCAACAATGCACTATAATTTAATGATTTATTATTTATATTAACACTCTACATTAGTACAGCAGACTTCAAGGTTTGACCATCACCTATCAAACCAATTTTAAAAGCTGTGTTGACGAACATAAGTAGGTGGAGGACATCAAGTCTGTATTTCTTCTTCAGCTCCTTCAACAAAACCATCTCTTTAAATTAAAGTGACTGATTGATGTATCAAGGTTTGAGTGGCTTAAATGAGGAGTCAGACCCTTTTAAGGGGGTGAATTGGCAGTGTAAGAGACACCCACGCAGCCCCACAGACGGAGCAACCCTGAGGAAGTCCTAGGTTAATTAGATTTGTCCTACAACGCAGCTCAGCCCTTTCCATTTCAAATATTTATGGATCACACATCAGGAAAACAGACATTTGAGACCTCTGTGAGAGCTGACTAACATGAATTCTCCCCCAACGGCCTGAACACACACACACACACACACACGCGCACACACACACACACACACACACACACACACACACACACACACACACACACACACACACACACACACACACACACACACACACACACACACGTCTGGTTCTTATATCCCTGTGGGGACTTACCATTGACTCCCATTCATACCTAACCCCTAACCCTAACCTTAACCAACACCAAAACAATGCCTAACCCTAAAGAAACTTTTTTGCACTTTTACTTTTTTCAGTGACAACATGGTGGCAGAGAAAACACTGTTTCCCCCCGTGGGGACCTCATTTTTGGTCCCTACCGCGAAGCAAGTCCCCACCGAGATAGTGTGGAGTCAGGTCAAAGTCCCCACCAAGTCCCCACCGGTATAGATAAACATGTACACACACACACACACACACACACACACACACACACACACACACACACACACACACACACACACACACACACACACACACACACACACACACACACACACACACACACACATACGCACTAATCCACTCTCTGCCCATAATGAGTCTTAAAGAATTTGGCTAAATACAAATTTAATGACGGAGATTCATAATTTATCCAACTCTTAAGGGCTGTTGCATGTGAGCTAGAACTCAGGTTTGGAAATTCTGAAATTTCATCTATTTACCTTGATATTGAAGTGAAATCCAGCACGTATTTAGCCTCAGGTTTTCTTTCAACAGCATTTCAACACCTCATAATTTCTGAGTACAGCGTCAATCTGTGTATTTGTTTGTATGCGTATATGTATATATATATATCTATTATATCTATTTATATCCGTGCATGTTTGAATGTGTGGCCATGTCTCTTCTAATGGGAGATTTGATGAACAACAAACAAAGAGCCGGAGAGTTAGCGTTTTCATTTAAGCACGACATATGGGTTGTCAACTGCAGTTTATACAAAAACTCAGGAGGGAAGTCTATCACTGCTTTGCATGCATGGAAGTCTGTGTGTGTCTGGTCGCGTGTGTGTGTGTTTGAGTGGAGAGGCTGATTTGTGAATGACAGTCCGGCATGATAAGAGCTCCCTGTCGACTGCTCCGCTCCGTGATGGGTCACAGAAGACCCCCGATTCTCTGTGACCCCATTCGACACTTCAGGGACACTCTCTGGTTACTGTTTCCCCCAGACGTCTGCTGTAACCCCTGTTAATACACACACACACACACACTCACACACACACACACACACACACACACACACACATAGCCCTAAATAGCCGTGTCAAAGCAGTGGTAGATGCTCTCTATAAGGAAAGACACTGAGACACAGAAGAGCCACAATAAAAGAGATATCAGTGACAAATAGGAAAAATAGATCAAAAGCAAAGAAGGAGAGAAAAAGGAGGAGAAAGTTCGAAAAATAAAGTGACTAAATCTCTGAGGGAAAGAAGGGGAAGAGAGGCAGAGCTGTCTTGAAAGCAGCCAGACGCCTGTTTGCAGCCTGAGAACAGGCCTGTCCAACTATCTCTCTTTGTCCTCTAAAGCTCTACAAGGCCTGGGAGACATTTTATAGTAGCAATCACTCAGATCCACTTGGCTTTTATTCCATCTCTGGATTCCACAGGATAGTATTCCAGTGTTGTTTCTATATATAGATGAAAGGGGGGAAAATAGCAAAATTAAACTAAATGAAACCGTGTAAAAGTTGCTTAAAAGGAGATGTTCATTCTTTTGAAATCAGCTCTAAAATGACAGACAAAATTTCTAAAACCAAAATAAAAAATTTCCTGCTTAAAATTCCTCCACCGGGTGAAGGTGCTTCTACGTTCCGGTGACACTGACCTTGTAACTTGTCTAAATGCTTGTCCCTGTTTGATATTGACACAACAGTTCTTTTGTGCCGTAACGAGATCTGATGTCAACCGGAGTGTTATGCTGCCATTTGATCCAGAGAATGAATGTTGTTTCTGTCCCAGAGGGGGGCTGTGTTTCACTGAGCCTGCTGTGTCTGCTCAGGACCACACAGCCATGCAGCCTGGGACCCTGGGACCCCAAATCATTAGATATAAGAGGTCTGTGAGACACTTCATGCTCCCGACCCCACCCCACCCTCTCCGCAGGACTGTTTTAGCCCAATCATGTGCTGCCAGCTGACAGACCGATGCAACAATTATGAGCATTTAGAGCACCAGATATGTGAAAATATGTGAAAGGGCAACAGGCACACCAAAGAGCCTCTGAATGATGACCTGGTCAGTGTGTTGGTGTGTGTGAGAGATACTCCAGAGTGTCTAATTAGAGCAGACTTTTTTCACTTTGTCATGCATTTTTAAATATTTTTTTAATAACTTCTTTATATTTTCATGTGATTTTTAAGTTCTTCTGGAATAACTTTTATCAACAAGCAAATGTATTTGTTCCTGAATGTGCCAAACACAATCCTCAATCAAATCTTCACTCAAATGTCTGTTTTTAGATAACCCACAGACCCTCAAAGCTTGTTAACGCCATCTAGAGGGTTCCATTAGTAAACCTTAAATGCTCACTTACTCGGCTCACTCACACAGTCAGAATATGTGTGTGTGCTGTCCAACGCTGTTTATCTGAGAGTTTACTGTTAAAACAAAGCAATCTTCTCAAGTTTACTGGCAATAATAATATGAGATCACGCAAGAAAAAGCAATAGTTCAAATTGCTGTAAAAGTTCTAATATGCTTAGTTTGGAAAACCAAAACAGAAAATATGATTTTGTTTATGCTTAAAAAAAAATTAGACTTCCATCTTCCCTAAGGTGTAAACATGGGCCTGTTTTTTTTCCTGAGTGTAAAATTAACATTTAAACCTGGACTTGAACAGCAATAAATGCACATCTGCAATCTTAATATATTAACTGTGATATTTTCATTTGATACAGTGAATTTTCAAAAATGGGGAAAGATTTTAATGGTCTTTAAGGTGGTCTGAACCTCACAAGTACAACACCTGATATTAGAACGTAAAAAATATTTTGCTCTTTCGTACCAAAACTTGCAAACTGTTTACAGGCAAACCTGAAGCAAACGCTGATGACTGGCATATTAATGTTTTGTGGTCACTGACAGAGACTGTGGCAATAAATAGCTTTTAAAGTAAACACAGCCTGACCTGAACGCACCTTCATGTCAATATGTAACTACTTACTTATGTTGATTACAAAATTCCTCGATTTTATTTCATGTAATCTAAATTATTTAGCTGAATATGTACATTTGTTGCTCAGGCATTCAGGGATCTGGTATTTTCTTCATTTCTGAGGCAGGGCGTTGCAGAACAGTACTGAACTGTTTCTCAGCTTCAGCGCAGGTGCTATTTTAAGAGCAGACTTTAATGTTTCATGCGCAATGTGTTGGTCATAACCCGTGCGAACGGGACATGTTAGACAGCAATAATAACAGGAAAAAAAGAAACCATCATCTGGAAAGCAGTGAGAGTTGGATGCTGTTCCACCTCTCAAAGCCAGACTCAGAGTGCACTTTGAGTCCATCCGTCCAGCTTTGTCTGACAAACCATGACTCCGAATATGGATTTTTTTTTACCACTGAGGAGTTTCAAAATGAACTGCTTATATTTCGTAAACCACCGCTCTATAAATAGATTACACAATGACCTACCTTATATTAACAATACCAAGAGCCTAATAATATCCTGTAGTATGTCCTACAATAATAATAATAATAATAATAATAATAATACTTTTTGTAGTTTAATCATTATTGGGTTTTTTTTGGTTTTTTTTGCAGTACTACGCCCAGCATTTACTATATATATATTTTAAATCCAGACTATTTCGTAGCTGCAATGTTTTTAAATAATTATGTCATCATTCTGGACTGTGGGATTTTTTCGAGGTCACCGTCTGCACACACAGGGTTCGTCCCTGATGCACACAGCCTGCGCATTTGACACAGCATTTGGCAACCGCCAAGACGGGAAATGTGTTGAAGCATTTTAGGACCATATGCCCACGTTTGAAAAATTAAATGAGTCACCTCTCTCCATCGAGCCTTCCTGCGCCGCAGCTCTCCTCCCTCCGCAAAGGTTTCCTCGCCAGTCGGTCCTCCTCTTCCGAAGAGGAACCGAGGGACAAGCCTGGAGATGTGAGGGGTCAAAGGGAAGTGGCCTACGTGAGACTCTCATTAAGGAGCATTTTTAGGGCGCATGAGGACTTCTCCTGTCTGGAGGAACAATAGGAGAACTGGAGCCAAAGACTTTCAACTTTTAATCAGACTCTGTCCCAGCAGAGTCTTTAATGTCTAAAAACAGCTGTATTAGTATTTTGTCCTCTCAGACTTACACTTCTGCAAGTCTCAAATACTGTTATAAACATAATGAATAAATTTTTTAATCGCCAGTAAAATCATTGTTAAAGATCAGTCATTTGATGGAAAAATTGTATCATTTATAACATTGCTGAACATAAAACATAAAATAACATTTGAACCCTAAAATACTATTCAAACTATGTTTTTCACTGATATACTAAACTGATTTGGCAATATAAAATGTAAAGCTCTTCAGTGACATATGTTGTTGCCAGCTTTTTTTTTTTTACATCATTATCATTATTATTTTTATCATTTCTTTGTAAAAGACAGAATTTGATGATGATCTTAATTATCCTGCTGCATCTCCCCAACACCAAAGCTCTCTTCTTTACCTTACTTTACTGTTTTCAGAACTACTTTGTCCAATCTTTTCTATAGGATCAAGAACTTGTCATGTTATCTACATTTTACATGCATGTATTTATATGTGTGAGACCTGCGTACAGATCATGACCTCTTCATGTCCTCTGGTGGAGACCCAGACACTCTTGTGGCAGGAAGGACAGAGTCTGTGTTATTCTTCCCCTCTATACCTGACAGCCATATTTCACTGCTCCGTGACCTTCAGACAAGTGTCCCGAGTGTTCCCTGAAAACCTCTACCTCCACTCCTCAGTACCACGGATCCTGAGGACTCCCCACAACCCTGACCTCACCTCACCATCACCATGTTAAATCATCTGTCTGCCTACAGTCGCCACCTTTACAGACGGATTCTAATTCTTTCCCTCAAACGTGCAGCCATGACCTCAAATCGCAGCCACTTCTTAGCCCCTGACCCTTCCTGTCCAGACGTTGAACCATGCCCGTGTCCTTGCCCGGCTTGACCCCCAGACACAAACTGTCAACCTCTGCTTCGCTCAGAACCTCCAAACCAGCTTCAGAGTTCAACTGGATTAAAGGAGTCCTTCCTTTAACTCTTAAAGACCTTGAATATCTCAGATCAGCTCAGCACACTGAGACCATTCAGCAGTGCTGCACAATGCAAAATGTGCACTTATTTCATTTGCAGCACATCTTGCGCTTATTTCTCAGCTATTCTCTTTTATAGCCAGAAAAACTTTTCGTCAGTGGTTTGCCCACCCGGTAATGAGGACTTATCGAGGCTTGCAGGGCCTTGTGCTGGAGGGAAGAATGCAGCTTGTTCCATTATGAGATAAAGGCAAGAGGAGGAGGCATCGCAGCCCAAGCTACCTGTCATTTGTTATCATAAATGTGGTATTAAATGTGGAGATAAGCGCTGAAAGAAGAAGGAGGCAGGGTGCTGAGGATTAGCGATGCTCTGGAGGGTGTGTGTGTGTGTGTTGTAAGCAGGCGGATGGTGCAGTCCAGCCCCGCTCTGCCTGATCCCTCTGACAGCTGCTCTAGATCCTCGGCGGAGGTGAGCTTGGACTCGCTGCCCAACTCAGAGTACATCATGTCTTTCCAGTGGAAATGCTGACCTTGTGTTTCAGTGTGTGCGTGTGTGTGCATGTGTGTGTGTGCATGTGTGTGTGTGTGTGTGTGTGTGTGTGTGTGTGTGTGTTCACCTGGTAAAGTGATGCGAGGCAGGCGGCATGACTGGTGGCAGTGGGGAGTAATTGTGATTGAGAGCATTACTCCTCACTCCACCCAATGTTAGGGGTGCACGCACACACACACACAAACACACACATACACACACACACGCACACACACATGCTTTCACAGGCTCTCCCATGGGTCATTCTGACACTGTCCAGATAAAGAAAGAGACTGATGGTTATGTGGACTTGTGGAGAGAGAGGGAAAAAGTGTGTGAGTGTGTGTGTGTGTGTGAGTGTTTTGGGCGGTATATATTTATTTTTGTTTAGCCTTCATGTGTTAATGTGTTTGCCAAACTTCTAACTTGTGTGTGAGGGAGAGATTTGCTGATGATAAAGTTTCGTTCTGTGTTTTTGTTTTCTTTTTGTTTAATTTTAATAAAAGTTTGCAGGACAGTAAAACAAAACAGCTTGTTAGTTTATGTAACAGTTAAGTCATGAATTTCTTTAATGTCTGTGTATGGTTGTGTGTAGTTTTAAAACAAAAGATATTGTTTTATCTTCCCACGCAATGTCTAATTTCTCTTGAAATACTGCTACAGTGAATTAAACGTAAAGTTAGAGATTAAAAGAGTTCTCTTATCACTTCAAAAAATACACTTATTTGCTCCAAATTTATGTTAAAAATAATCTATGAGACTATCTTGTGATTACCAACATAATAAATTCTGATTGTCAAGATCAATCACATGTTAAAAAACAAAAAAATATTACCATTAATGTTGCTGTAGACAACATTAAAAATTACCCTGTCTGATTATTGCTTGTTTGCCACAACTCTGACTTTTGATTTATTAACATGATGTGGTTTCCCAGCTAACGTACGTGTGTTTTTTCCCCAGAAGAGAGTGCGTGCCTCTAGCATAGTCTCAGATCACAGTCTCCAAACTGCACTTTAAGATTTGGCAATAGAACAGCAGCATACTTATGAATCTCTTCCTGTTTGTGTTTACTCACTGTTACAGCTCTGTTGTATAGAAGGATTATGTCTCCAGTCTCTGGGTCAGAACTGCCGCCTCTTCTCTCACACTGAGGCTATGTAAAGGTTCATCCAGCCTCACCGAGGGTCCAAGGCCAGCTCTGTGCCAGTCTGTTGTTCCTCTGCGCTCCATGTTGCTCCGCCCTGACCTGTAGTATGCTCTTGCCCACAGGGGAACCCTGCCGATGGGGCGTGTGCTTGCGTGCGTAGGCCCCTGAGCCCCGGCCCCTGTGTGGTCTGGCTCTACGTGCATGTGTGTGGTCTTCCCGGCCCCCTGCTCATCTGTCCGAGGCCTGCTAACGGCCTGCCCAGTGACCACGGCTGTTTACTTTACTTCTGTCTGCACCAACTGAACTCTGATCGCCCGCTTCCTCCAGCTGGGCCAAATCAGGCCCCAACTCTGGCTCTCAGCAGTCCGTGGAGAGGCCTCAGAGTATGGGACAAGACAGGACACTGGGTGTTGCTGGATTAAGACACCTTCGGACCCACCCCCATGTCCCGACTCCGCTTTCCTCTCAATTATTGTTCCTGATTTCTGGGTGACTGGTAGCCATACCCTGGCATATTGTTGCTGCGAGGCTAAGCTGCCTGTAATTATGCTGTCAGAGGCCTGTCCTCATTGGCAGAGATAATTGGTCTCTCTGTAACAGTCAGTATCAGAAACAGTTCAGTTTCTCTCATCAGTGGAAACAGACAGACAGGCAACTCACTTAGAAGCAGACAATCAGACATTGGAGGGTACCTTTGCTTTTTTCAAAGCACAACCCTGCATTCATTGGCCTCACTGGGTGTAGCTGTATTTTCTTGCATCTTCATATCTGTGAAACTTTTATCCACTCAAATAGCGAAATATTTAAATATGCACCTGGAGCTTGGATCTGGTATTAATCACCTCTGCACTGTGTCTGATGTGCTAATCTTTCTTCTCTCTGTTTTAATATTTGATTGACCTCCATCCTCAGCCGGCGGATAGTTTTGCATTTATTAATTAACTTATTTACAGTGCAGGTCAAGAAGTTAAGCACCCAAGTGTGCCACTATACACAGGGCATATGATCCTACATAAATCCACTGAGTAATGAGGCGGAGATGGCGACATACCTACTTCCCCCCTCTCCTTCTCTCCTGCCCCTGCCTGGGGTAATTCCTCTTATTAAGGATGGATTGGTGTTGAGTGTGTGTTGCGTATGTCAGACAATAGTTCCTGGTTTAGGGACTGGGGAGTCAAGGGGAGAGAAGAGAATCAGGGGGAGGCTGGTAGTGTTTAAGGCCTGTGTTTGGCCAGGGAAGCCAGGAGAGGCCCTCTGGGGTCACCCTCTACTGCTTTACAAATTGAGGGCTATGCCGGCAGGCGCCAGGGCAGAGCCGAATGAGCAAGCCTGCTGACCTGTGACCCTGGCCCAGCCCTCGTGCAGGAGCCCCTGTAACCCTGGAGAGGGGACCACTGACCTCTGGGGGTCACATTCCTCTTCTTCCTCCTCCAAAGCTGCAGGGGATTCCTGGGTCTCCCAGCACCCATCCTGCACAAATTAGATTTAACACAGACCATTCCAAAAATAAACAGCTGGTTTAAGCATGTATTTGTCCTGAAGACCCTAATGTTGAATAAAATGATGAGGTGGAGGAGGTGGTTTCAATGACAGAAGAGAGGAGAAGGAATAATGATTTGGTTTTGAATTTTGTTGAAGAAAAGCTTCAGACCATCCTTTTCATTAACATACTGGCATTACTGAGAATAGTGGAATGATGCAGTAGAGCAACAAAACATGAATTGCTTCTGAGCCTGTGAGGCTGACATCAAATCACTTATTTCTGGGCATCTTGGCTTTTGACTCATCAAAGGCTGCTGCCACAATCTATAAACAACCATTGTTACTTACTGTGATCTTTTTCGTATTCTGTAAATATAAGAACATGCTTACTGTGCCACAGGATGGGAAGAAAAGAAAATCTCGATTTCATAAGCAGCTTCCCAACTGCTGTAAATGACGGCAGCCCTGGTTTTGTTTCACCTCTAAAGCTCACCACTTTTCAACATGCATCTCTTCATCTTGCCTTCATTCCTTATCATTCTGTATACAGTGTGTGTAACCAGACCTCCAATTTTCCATGTGAACCAGCAGTACATCTGTCTGTAATGTAATGTTTGCTAACATTTCATGTCATGTGGGCAAATTCTGACAGTTTGGAGCCTGTAAAAACAGATAGATGCCCTCTAAACTCAATGCCCCTAGACCCCCCGCTGACCCCAGCCTCATATGCCAGGATAATGAAACCACCATGAGATGCTTCTAGTGTATGTGTCACCAGGCTTCTCACTTGTCTCCACGTAAACGGTTTCCCACTTCTGCAGCCCACTCCATGCTGTGCTCTCTGGTGACTGCTGCTTAATAGTAATTGCTTCAGGAAGTGTGATCACCATGGTTCAAGGGCTCTCTAATTCTATCAGTGAGCAAAAAACAGGGTTTCAGGGGCAGGGAGGACAGAGAGGATAAGTTACAGAGAGAGTGAGAGAAATAAACACAGCGAGGGGCAGAGAGAGAAAAGGCAGAATGAATGGAAGGGTACAGTTTGTGATTGAAAACGTGTGGCCGTGTTGTGAGACTCTGAAGGATTGTCCTACTCCATTAAGCACAGAAAACATTCATATTCTTGTCAGAGGATATCTATGTGTGGTGGAATGGGAACAATTAAAATTCCAGATTGCTTTTAAATGTAAATGACTGATGCTTTTATCACAGGGTTGAATTTGGAGAGCAACAGGGAGAAGTCATAATTTCCAAAGCGGAACTGGATGAATCACTCCGGCTTGTGCTATTAAGCCACCATATGGTCACTGAGGGGCCTTTCATTGCTCCCCCGGACTGTAAAAATGTGTATGAAGCCTAAAATTGAATGAACTAACTTTAAAATTCAAGATTCCAGATGAAGATCCCATGCTAACAGGTGAATCTGAAGATAATAAACCAGGCAGCAGCTTGGTACAGAGCAGGACTTTGTATTTGAGTAAATGTGTGCGTGTGTGGTCAGCTGGGCACTCCTAACACCCACGAGATGAAGAAAAGGCCAAGGGGTGCTGAGAATTTCCTCCACAGGTCTCTGAGCATGTCCACACGCATGGTTAAACATCACCACTGGAAACACATCCTGCCCATCACGTCACTCTCTGGCCGAAGCTCTCCTGGGCCGCAGTGTTTCCCATGGCTGACAGCGACACAGACAGCCAGAGGTGTCAGACCACAACCCTCGGCTAGCCGTTCCTCGCAGTCATACCCAGACACTGCAACTGATCCCCCACATTTACCCCTCTTTGGGAGCGCATGTGTGTGTTCTGCATCTGTGTGACTCGTGTGTTTATGCGTCTATGTGTATGTCAAGTGGGCGTGAGTGTGCAAAGACAAATCTCTCGCCAGCAAGGCTCCCATAAGAGCCCCCCTCCAGAAGGCCTGGTGACATATATAGAATAGCAGGAAGAGGGGACATCCGAGTGAGTCCACTGGAATTTTGCCATCACATGCGACTTTGGATGCTCCTGCGCTCCCACATATGTCACAGAAACACAGAGAGGAGGGTTGACAGGTAATGGAAAACCATCTGTTCCTTGTGATCGACTGATTCTTACTCTTTCTATGAACGCAGCACACAGATGCCAGATGTCTGTTTGTACGCGAAAACAAAGGTGGCTGTCAAGGAAGCTAGGCCAGATTTGAGCATGTTCTACTCTGTGACATGAAAGTTGGTGTGCATCTGCTGGTGACCTGAAATAAACTTGCATCTTTCCTCTGATGGTGTGTTCTACTCTGCAGCAGAAAAGACAGTCAGAGGACTTGAAGACAGAGTGTGTGGGAGACTGACAGAGAGACAGAAAGTCATAAAGAGAAAGAGCTCTCCAGTGTGCTGTGTGTAGTGAACTGTGAGTGGCCTGTTGGTAGGTAGACCATAAGAGTCTGCTCTGCTCCATATCTGTTAACTGCTGCCTGACACCTTGGTGAGGCTCCTCACATCGTTTCTGCAACCATTCATGCCCATAAAAATACCCCCATATGTGCACATACACATTTTCACTGGAAGAGATGTAGCGTTGCACAATCTTCTTATGATGGGGTTCTCGTAGCACCTGCATGTGATGCTCTACAGCACATCCTTTAGAAAGACATAATACTAATTGTATTTTTGGTGCACACTAGCTCAGTAATCGCTATAAAGTATTACAGCTTCTGCCCAATGCTTCCACATGGGCCTATAATAACTTGCACTTTCCTCTAACACCCCATGTTGGGCACAGGGGTGCATGTGCCTTGCTTTCTGATGCTTTGATGGTGGTCAAGTCCAGATGTGGGGCCTGTAGTCCTTTGGTCATGTAGACTAAACCTGTGGAGAGAAGAGCTCCAGGCCTCTATTGGCCCACTCCTCCACTGCAGGGCTGCAGCCCACATGTGCAACCTCTTGCCTGGGCAGCCCCGTCGTGTTACACCCTCCATTTGCAACAAAAACTTGTCAATAAGGCTGGTATGTTGCATCACAGCGAGGAGTGAGGATCCACAGCCTGGCATGTTGCATATAGCGAGCTGCCTAAATAATACTGAACATGAGAACAAAACATCGAAATCTACACTGCAGTATGTGTGGGAAGCTGCATGGAGCAATGAGAATTAAACAGAATTATTCAAATAAGCCAATTTTAAAAATCTGTAAAATATTTTTTTAATACAAATTTGCTATGTTAAGGCTATAGCCAGATAGTGTCAGGTAAGTCCCTGAACCTCCAGTTTTTTTGCTATTCCTTATATTATTCCATAATGAATGAATAGCTTCTTTCAGTCTCTTTTGTAAACCACTTCCTGTTCAGGATCATGGGGAATTTCCAACCTAACATGAAAAAATACCTGCATGAGTCATAAAACATGCATCCCTCTAACACTAATGCAGCTCTTGGGTTTTTTTACATGTCCATCTTGATTTCATCGTTTTACCTTTTTTTTCTTTTTTTTTACTCTTTGAAATTGAGATAGCATGAATATATTTCTACCCAGTCTGATCATTTGCAAGCAAGTAGTAATTGTTTCAGTGAATAGAGGACAGGCTGCCATGGTTAACAATAGACTTTGTTCCACATCTACGTAAATGAAAGTGTAAATTTAAGCCAAATCGCTGTTGTTCTAAATGCTGATGGGATGAATGAACGATTCTGTGTAGATGAAACAAAAACCCAGAACACAGATTGGTAACAAAGTCTGCACAACTTCCATAGTTTCTCAAATCGCTCTAAGAGATGTGTTAAGGCAGAATCAGCAGCTATCATCCCTCTGGACTTAAACATTTCCTTCCTCTTAACAATTTGTTCCTATCTCAAACTTCCTGTTGGCCTCTGTCTTCATGCCAGCCACCCCTAAAAGAGATACATGATATCATATCTCAATTATGACTCAGTAATTTAGACTATTATGCTACACAAGAAAATCTTGTCTCCGGGGGTACATGTCTTTGTCAAAAATTCAATCTTAGGTCAGTAATTCGGCTAGTTTTAGAACAGGGCAAACATGCCATATACGGCACGTTGGGCTTTTCAATCCGGCCCGCGAAATAATTTTGTCAAAATAAGAATTGACAAAATTACAGTAAAGACCACATTCATTTGGCCTTCCCCTGCAGTACCCGACGTTTCTGTTGACCCCACTAGATGGCGCGCTCCAGACACAAGTGACCTTTGTTGGTTTATTTTCTCTTCTTCTACGTTGCAACTGCATTGAGCCCTGCTGTAACAATGAATGGATCAAAGAAAAGAAACGTCCACAGTGAGTGTCGAGTGTTTCAGGAGTGGACGACTAAAGTCCGTTCAAAGGCTGTATGTCTTATTTGCCGTGAAACCGTTGCGGTTTTTAAAGAATACAATATCAGCCGGCCCTTTTCCAAAGCATGCTAGCTACGCTAGCAATCAGTCAGCGCAAGAACGGACAGCTATAACGCAGAGGCTGACAGCCAGTTTACAGATTCAGGAAAATACGTTTTTTTTCTCTGCAAACTACGATTCAAGATTCAAAGGAAAGATCCACTTGTGCATGAAATGTACACAAATATGACAGTCTTCAAAGCCAAACTGACTTTATTCTCAAGACAAATGTCAAAAAAATACTTTGCTTATTTCCCTACACTGGGGAAGCTGAAAGAGGCCAGTGGAGGATACTGGTCAACTCACTTCCCAGAAAGTCACTCCCCAGAAAACTCACTAAAATCCATGGATGATATCCTTTTACACTGAAAGCTGAAATTCCCTAAACGTAACCCTAACCGGGGAGTGAGTTGACCAGGTACCCCAGTGGACATGTGATGAAATATAAGGAATCACTAGAAGACCTACACGGAGAATTCCACCGTCGGTTCTCTGATTTTGAAAAAAAATTGACAAGACACTTCAGCTGATATCATGTCCCTTGTCACAAGACCGAGAAACAGAACCTCAGGAGTTGCAGTTGGAAGTGATGGATCTCCAAAGTGACTCGGTCTTAAAGGAGAAGTTCAGCTCCCTTAAACTAAATGACTTTTAGCTTCACTGAGTGAAGCCAAGTTTCCAAACATTGGGAAGATGGCACAGAGGATGCTGGTGTTCGGCTCTCCCTACATGTGTGAGCAGGCCTTTAGCGTGATGAACATCAACAAAACACACCACAGATCCCAGTTAACTGATGAACACCTCAGATAAATCCTGAGAATTGCCACAACCAAACTGAGACCAGACTTTGATGCACTGGCAGAAAAGGGTGACCAACAACACTGTTCCTGCTGAAACTGAATGTGAGTATTCTTTACTTTGTCAGTATTGTCTTTAACATGTAATTCATATTAGTTTGCACAATCTCCACCCATCTCCAACCTCCTGGGTTTAGAAGGTTAAAAGACACGTTTGGTCAAGATAAAGTGGAAAGTGACTTTCTTGCAGTTTCCAGTCAGCACATTGTGATTGAGTCAGAGGTGGGAGATGGGGCAGAAAAATCGCCCCTAGTGTAAATAGACATCTCTGCACTGCCATCTTACTGCCTCTGAGTCCTCATCACCCACGCAGTGTGGTGAAAGTCCTTCCTTCCCCATCCCTCCAACACCCCTGCCATTGTACTGTAACCCTACTGTCTGTAACCCTTCCTGTCCTTGGCGTTTGGGTTTTTTTGGATGGCAAAAATGATACAGGAGGCATTAATGTGTTTGGCTGGTGTTCAATGTTAGGGGCTCTGTTGGCACTGGGAGAAAGCCTCTGTTGTATTGCTATCCTTCGCCCTCTGGGGTTATTGGCTTGTATTTATGCAGTGAGGCTGCCTTTACAGGTGAAAGGCAGCCAGTGGATTTCAGGGAGGTCTGCCAGTAAAACAGGTAGAGTGCAGACTTCTCCTCTGATCTGCCTCCCACTGGGGGGAACTGTGTGGCCTTAGCAGCCCCTGGACATTTGACGATGGAGAAATATTTTCATAACTGATTGTGTGTGGTGTTCGAGAGAGAGAGAGAAGGTGGGAGAGAAGGAGCACCAGGGTGACATGTTCTCCGAATTGACATGGAAAAAATGTAACTGCTCGATAACCCCCACCCTGCATCTCTCCTGTGCTTCTCTCCCTCGTTGGAGAGTATTTGTATTTCATACCAGAGATATGGGGAGCAGGACTGGAATGCACAGAGCTCTGGCTCCTGAGTGAAAGGCGTTGTAATACTTTTGACACTAATCACAGAGTTCACATATTGGTTTGATTTCTGCAGATCAGGCTCTAATGGCCAAACACTCTCAGGGTTAATCAATGTGTGAGTGGGTGAGGTGGGTCTGGGGCCCAAACAGGTCGCCATGTGTCAGTCTGTGTGTGCTGGTGTAAAAATGAAGGTGCACGCCGAAGCTAACTGGTTGATCCCAGTTTACTACCTGGGATCAGAGGAATGAGGAGTGAGGCAAGAAGAGCTGGTAATGTGTTGTAGATCAGGCCTGTTGTCTGACAGACACACAGCTGGACTCACAGAGTGCTAATGGGCTGGGAGTGAAGAGACTCCAGCTGGCTCCAGAGGAGAAGTGAGACCATTACAGTGCCTCCCATAAAGTAAAGGTCACAGGTTCACTCCAAGTTTCTCTGTACAAGAGCATAAAACTAAATCCAAGAAAAGACCACAGCATGTGCACATAAAAATGAGAAAACACAACACTCAGTGCTGAAACTGCTCAAGAAGGAAACAAATGTGCTCTTCAATCATTTGTTAACTTAATTTATTTTGATCATCATGATGCTAGATTTAAGACAAATTGCTATATCTCTGCTTTCAAAACAACTGTAAGATGATAGCATTCTCTCTCCATGCAATGCTCAAAAATATCTAAAAACGATCCAGTGATGATTATCCTTCAAGCTGATGTTATTTCACAAGCCTTTCCTTCTTTACTAAAACCAGACTCTGTCTTGAAAAACCAAGACCTGGCCTACTGTGGTTGAGGCTTGGACACTGCGGCTGCCCGATTGTGGGCTTATAACAGCAGAGGGAAAGCAAACAATTCAGAGAATGTCATATGGTAAGCCTGATGAAAAATATACAGCATGGCAGAACAGATCAACACGACCGGCAGCAAAAAAAGCATATAGAAAGAGTTTTGCTCTGAAACGTTCAGTCTTCTACTTTCATTTATCAATGCTCCCAATATCAGCGTCTCTGAGACACAGCAGACCAATCTGTAGCACGATTACGATTCATGATTTTACAGATAAGGCAGAAAATTCTACTTGTCCACAGCAGCCACACTATAGTATTGCGTCACTCGCTTGATAAATGAATGGAAATTTATACTCGCACATTTTAAAAATGTTAAGTATTGCAGTTATGAGAGGAAGGCCAGATTGTGTAAGCTGCAATGAAACAGGCAGCAGGCCTGCTGTGTGGCCTGGCTTCACTGGGAGAGTTTAAACAGATTATACATCTTTCTCATTTGACTGATAACACACACATATATGCACACACACTCACACAACCTTCTTGTGGCATGCTGACTGTGTTTATCTCAGCCCAGACACTGGGCCATAAAGCATGGTTGTTGTCAGCGTGGAGCCCGGCCTCGGACTCTTCTCTGCCCAACAAACACAGACGCAGCCTGGGTAGAGATGCTGGCCCGAGGGCCCCCTCCGCTGGAGAGCCTGGAGAGGTTTGGCTGTTCGGCTGATGTGTGACAGCATGTGTTTACTTATTAGGGTGCTGACTGTATCTAAAGTGACAGTGTGGATGATCCATTGTGACTGAGTCCAGGTCCCAGGGAGATAAATAATTGGATGGCCAAGTGCCACAAGGCTGTTTTAAAATGCTTTGGTTAAAAAAAAAAAACATTTGAAAGAGCACACTCTGGTGAAATGTGTCCCCCTTCCTTTCTGTGTGTGTGACTGCAAGTCTGTGTAGGCGTGTACTTTATATAAAACTCAAGTGTATTAAGAAGAGGAATGTATATTGATGTAAGGAAAGTACTTGTGCGACAGATGAACGCTTGGATTTTTGACAGGTTACAGTAGTACTGAGAAGGAAACAATATCCTATATTGTAAGTATTTAGTGGCAAATTATCACCGCTTATAGATATGACCTGTACCTAGACAACTAATAATCATTTATGCTGCAGAGTGTGTTTTGATTACTGACCAGGTGAGCAAGGCACTGAACACCAAGTTGCAGTCAATGGCAGGCCAGCACTTTGCAGTCAGTTCTGTTGACATTGGAGTGAGTGTGTGGATGAGTCAACAACACTGTATAAAGTACTTTGGAACCATAAAGATAAAAAAAAAGGCACTGTCCATTAAGCATTTATGCATGTTATATTCTTTTCATTTTTTTTGCCATGCTAGGATATGGTACCTCTCAGTAGTCATTTTCAGTACCTAAAGTACAGTAAATACTATATGTACATAAATGATTGCTTTTGCTTGGTGGAAAGAAATATTTAGCTTTGAGAGAGTCAAAAGTGCTCAATGATGTTGCGCATAAAGAAAAAATATATATGTATTTTGCCATAAATAATAAATGACATTGCCATTGTTGAGAACCTGGCATATTTACAGTGAAAGGTCATTGTAAATATGTGTAACATGTGGTTCCTGAGCTGGGTAAAGCAGACTTGGTCTTTATATAACTGTGTCAAATACTGTTGAGGGACAATCAGACAATCGCCTACAAAAAGACTCATTAGTGGGTGAAGTCAAATTGAAGAATGAAGTGGTAACATATTGGCCTTTATGAATGTCAGTATAGTGGAATGTGCTTTCCTACATTCATTTTTAGCTCACTTCAGTAAAATGCAATAACAGCTGCTTTTGCATGGGTACAATGTGTATTACATCACCAAGCGCTGGTGCTGCGGTCTGCTAAATGTATGTGTCTGCACACATAAAGGAGACAGGTTGTGTGCATGCGCACTTGGTCGTACGTCTGCAGTTGTTTTGAAGCGGTGTTTATGTTAAGCTGTGATTAACACCGTCCAGGTGCCTTTGTTGGCAGCGCTGTGCAGCCGCTGTTTTAGACACTCACACATTTTCCCTCTGCCTGGGTCCAGTCATCCATATTTACAGAGCTGGATGAGCCAACACGCTGAACTGCTGACCACCATTTATTCTAGGCCTGTCTCGTAAATGGTGCTTCTCCACGGAAAGACAGAGCGCATGCGTGACAGCAAAAGAGACGAGTGGGGGAGGAAGAATTTCACTGTGACACTGAATGCAGGTTAGTGTTGGAAGATGGCGAGTGAAGGAAAATGAGGTGGGCCGTGGAAGGGGCAGGTAGCAACGGCACAGGAGGATGAAATAAAGGTGTATGTGGAGTGTGACAGTCTGCTTCAGCAGGAATGAGTTGAAGATGGATGTTGCAGACAGCTTTCAGACAGTGTTGAGCTTTTCATTAACCCTATCTCCACTGGTCTAGACAGGAAGGCCCGTCTTCGGCCTCACACAACCGCAGCCCTGTGAGAGGAGCTGGTCAGAGGGTTGGATTTAGGTCCACCTGCTCCCCAGAGGAGCAGGAGTGTGTTTGTTCAGTGCTGGTTGTGTACACTGATGAGTGTGTCCACAGACTGTCCTGTAAAATGGCCAGTGTGCTTTTCAGGTGCACAGGACTTCTGTCTGTGTCCACACTGCACCCTGCACTGACTGGATTCATAACCAAGAAGATGTCAGAAAGTGAGGAGAACCAGGAGGACGTAAGGAGGTCAGCAGAAGGCCAGCGCATGAAACACAGCACAAAGGTGGAACTGAGAGAGAAACACGCCCACCATTATATTTCATTTGCGATGTGGAAGGTGCTGAATGGAGATATGAGGAGTGGGACGGGGGTCAGTAGCTATGTTTTTGAAGGAAAAACGATTGCAGTGTAGCCTCAGTGAAAAACCTGTCTTCATCACTGGTATGCGCAAAACGTTGTGAAACAGTGGTGCAATCACTGACATTTATCAGTGTGTAACTCCCGCTCTGTATCAGCACAATTATGCACCTGTGTTTGAGACATCTGACTGGAAAATCAAACAGGTCTAAGCAATTTTTCAAGTTTTAGTGCTAATTATTTTCAGTGATTTCAGAGATTGTGAATTACATGTATTTGTAACATGAAACTAATGTAGTGAACTGTATAAAAATGCACTTATTGTGAATATATAAGGAAACATTTAGATTTTAAAGGTAAAAAATATTTGAGGATATTCTAACATCTAAAAGTAACAATTGGTTTGATCTCCTCATTTAACATTTTTAAGCAGTTAAGATTTTTTTTAACATATTCTAACACCTTATTTTGTTGCATACATTTTAGGTTTTCATTATTTTCCCTAACCTGTTTCATAAACTACTAGTGAATATTGTAGTATCAGCTTAAAATGACATCTTTGTCCCAGAATTGACAGAGTAATTAATTATTGTTTGAAAATGGTAATGTGAATTCATTGATTGATTATGTGTATACAGTATGTAGAGTCACAACACTTTAAAGAAGTTAGCAGGAAAATAGCTGTCATGAATAGCAGGGGTTCTATAAAATACATTTTCATGCAATTATTTTTGCTATGGTTTGGCATACAATGTTATTAGAAGAATAGGGATTTGCTATCTGTATAAATACAGCTAGGAAACAGTTGTATATAAACCAAGACAGGTAAACTGTTCATCAAACACAAAGTAAGGTCTTAAGCTGAAAGTATTGATTGTAACGCTTGAAGTTAGTAGAAACTCGCACCAACATCTCGGGTCTGAAGGTACTTTGCTAAACAAGTAAAACAAGTGGTTGAGAGAGCCTCCTTTTAAAATAAATATGATGTCAAGCAGATGTAGGTTATTACTGTTGTGTGTTTTAATTACTTCACAGGAGGATTGAATTTGATTTCCGATGTAGATACTCTGGAAGATGTGTTGCGCTAATATAAATACAATACATAAATAAAAATGTGAGCTGATATGATCTCACATCCTCTTAGACTTTTCATCAAATCATGAAATGGAATTCAGGAATTCAAAACGAAGTCCAGCAAGTGTAGATTTTTATTTTTAGCCACATTTTCCTCAGTACAACAAATAGTCTGAATTTTAGGGTTTTACCATGGCTTGTTTTTTCTTTTGGTCTATTTTTCATACATTTTGAGGAAATCTTAAAGGTCTCTGCCTTGACATTTCCACATTCTCATCTGAAAGCCAACAGTACAACCTGTTTACAGCACTCCCACAACGCTGCTGCTCTGACAGTGAGAGAAAAGCGTGCACTTTTGATTAAACTACCACAGCCGTGTGTTTACTTCAAGTTAAGTGGAGGTCACAAGCATTTTTTTCTTTCATTCCCCCCCTCTCCTCCCCAATAAATCTCTTTCCGGCCGGAGGAGAAGAGGGCTTAGGGCTGAGGGAGAGCGAGACCCCGCACTCGGTGGTCCTCTGCAGCCAGCGCTCGGGGAGAGCAGGAGCTAAAAAAATAAACTCTCCCCTCTGGCACGGAGGGTGGGCGATGCCACTCTGCGACAGGGGACGGCGGGCTCTGGTGAGTGTTAGTGAACTGTCGCTACCCCCATCCCCTCCGAGCACCCCCATCACTCCCCATCAGTGTCCCCCTGGAGTGGGCCGGCTGAGCGGGACAAGAGGTGGGGTCAGAGCCGAGCATTCCCTGCATTCCCAGCCAGCAGCGAGGCGGCAGGTACAAGCAAAAACACAAGTTCACACACAGGCGCGCACACACACACAGCAGGCGCACGCATGCAGGCGTAACATGCACGCTGCCGCTGCTGCAATAGTGCAGGCCACCGGGGCGCACGTCACTGTTGTCAGATTGAACAAGACACAGAGCTAATCCAAACCAGTCCCAGGCCTCACTCAGAATGCACACACTCAGAGATACGCACACACACATGAGCAAGTAGAAACACGTACACACAGGTATACTCATATTCAGCTGCATCACTCTTATTCTGTACAAACACACAAACAAAGCCGTGTGTGTGTTTTTGCATCTGTGCATGTGTGTGTGCGTAAGAGAGAGAGAGAGACAGAGAGGGAGCAAGACCAGCTGCTTAATGTTTAACTGGAGCAGCTCTTAGTGGACTTGGCGTGCCCTGACAAAATCCATTTTGTGATGGAGCTGTGATTACAATGATAGGCCAGGAATTATGATGTTGGCTCTTCCAGGCCCCGGTTTGTTCACAGCTGTAGAGCGCACCCTCCTTTGTGCTCTCCTCCTCCTCCTCCTCTTCCCTTGCTCTTTCTTCCTTTCTCACCTAATTACAGTCAGAGGTAATCTGCCCTAATAGTTTGCAAATTCAAAATCCTGTAAGACAAATGAGCAGGTTTACCACATGCGATATTTTGTTGTAAAGTCAGTGCTGTCCACATGTGTCGAGGGATTTTCCAGAGAGTAGAGAGAATTAAGTTGTCGTGAAGTTTGGTTTTGTGAGAAAAATGTCAAGGCTTGTTTCTTAAAAGGCTGTCGGTTTAATACACATGTATAGGCAGTCGCCAGTTCTTGCACGATAAAACACCCATCTGGAGCGGCTCACTAATATTCTCCTCATTGTGTGGTGAAACCTCATCTTATTAGCCGTGATCAGTGAGATGAAGCTGACCTTCTGAACCCCACTCAAACAGAACACAAACCAAATGTGCATTTAGCACAAAGCTCCCCCAGCATAAATTGGACTCATTTGAGATACTCCGAGAAATCAAACCCCATCGTGCAGAGATGCTGAGATACATTTTTCCATTCCTCCTTATTCATCCAATTCAGATCTAATCTCCTCCCTCTTCTCTCACAGTTGGTTCAGAATAGTAAATGCATGATGGCAGCACACACTAACGCTCACTCTTTGACGTTCTATCTCTCTTGCACATACATAAAACTGAGAGAGATGTTGATTTGAAGCTGTAGAGTTCCTGAAGAATGCTGCAGTTTATGTGGCTGTGGTTCACTTAACCATGCTGTTACTCTAAACACTCCTGTGTGTGGCACTCCCATTGCGACTGTATCTGTCATAAAGGCAGAAAGTAATCTCTTTATTTGGGATTTACTTTCTTCTTCTGGGTGCACGTGTTTGTGTGTGTGCCAGCACAAGGATGTAAGAAATGAGTTAGTTGGATGACCGTGTATTATTTAAGATTGGAGTTATCAGGACACAATCTACACATGTATACAAAACAAACACACACATTTGTCTCCCTTCTCTGTCCAGGATCTGGGTGTTCTACAGCACAACCCTCCGTCCTCTTACTTCGGCCTTCCCCTGCATGCTAAATGTTATCCTTTGGGCTCCTAATTGCCTGTAATTTGCTCGTTGAAAGAATCCCCAGCTTGTCTGGACCAGCGACGCGTGGTAACCTGAGAACCCCTGAGGGGGAGGCAGGGGAGGAAGAGTTGGAGGAAGGAGGGAGGACAGAAGAAGCCAAGGGAAGTGGACAGATTAGGAGGGCAGGACGTGAAGGTGAGGAGCAAGAGATGAGGCGAGGACAGAAAATAGAAAATGAGGCTGGAAAAACATGAGGGCACATGAAGGCTTAAGTGTTGCAGTCCTGAATAGAGATTCAGTTCAGAAGACTGTCATCTTTCTCTCTGTTGGTGTGATCAAAAATACACTTTGTCTGTTTAGCAGCAGTAAGGAGGTGTTTCTCCTCACTTTCCTCTTGTATGAAATCATGCATTTGATACACCCTTCACTAAGATTTATGCCTCCACGTCAGAAAAATGAAAGTAAGTGAGATTTCATGTTTTGCGGTTGCGCTTAACTTTGAACAATTGCAGTAAAAAATAAACAGAAACTTCTTTGTTTTCCTGGCAAAACGTCCCCATGAGTTTGGATAATCCACAGAACTCACAATCAAGATGTTTCAGTCAACTGTTTGCAATGAGATCTGTTCAATATCTACACTAATTCTGGAAAATGTTATTTTTCCTGTGCTTTAAGCAATAGAGACAAAACTGCATCAAATGCCAGAAACAATCCGTAACATAGATTTGTCAAACCATGGGTAGATAGAAACAAACATATAGAGAGAAAGCGATACCTCCGACCTTAATCAGATTATTTGCTGTTTTACTTATGTGATTCATCTCATTAAAGTCATCATATACAGTATATATTAACTATCAGAATTAAATTATTTTCACTGATGTCATGTACATTTCAGAAATTTTCATTGCCACGAGTTGCGATACTGCAACACTATAAAAGATGCCAACCAATCAGATTTGGAAATTCCATTGGTATTCAAAATAGCCTCCAGTAAATGCTTTATCTAAACCAGGTTTTGACATATTTTTTACTGTTATATTACAGCACAGAGGCTACATGAGTGCAATTCTTAATTTCTAAAATTTTTTGTCTTGTAGAATTAATGCTACATTACAAAATTATGCAAAATATAGGTGAGAAATTATTTAACTACCAAAATCTGAGGAGGAGCGAGAAAGAGAGGAAAATAATCTGCACATATTCCAGTTCAAAAATTTAATAAACAAAAACAAAAACAGTAAACTCATTGAAAATTTCTAATAGCAGTATTACATAATATGCATAGACAGCAAGAAATGTAATAAATCTGCACAAAAAACTCTTTATAATATATAGAAATATAATTTGTGCATCTTTCTAGCTACACTGAGTTGCTCAAACTATGCAGACACTCAAATGGGAGCACACTGATCCATTTATACTGTTTAACTCCAGTCTTCCCAGTACCTACTCATTCTTGGGTGCACACGCAAACACACACACACAGGCACACACAGTTAAAACTTTTCTGATCACAGCACAGTGTGGTCTCACGGACAGGATATAAGGTCTTGATTGTTTGCCTTAATTTCCTGTGGTGAGGGATGACGAGTGCCTGCCTGCCAGCCTGCCAGCTCCGCTCCCCCTCGTCTCTTCCAGCCAGTTTAACATGCCTCCTTCCCAGTGTACCAGAGAAGGCAGCCAGAAAGCCAGACACGAATGTTTCCCAATAGGTCATCCACAGGAGAGGATTTGTCACTAAACACGGACCCTGGAGTTTTCCCCCCTCTGACTGGCCCTCCAGCTCCCCCACCCTCCCATGGACAAGGTAAACTGCTGGGCCGCGGCTCTGTTTAAGCATACAGTTGATTGCTATGAGATTACACTGCTCCTTTTCAGCCGGGGTCAACGTCCTCATGTTTGACAGTTGGAATCACAAGCAAATTGTGTCATTTCCTACTTGTTGTAGCCCTCAGTATGCATGTGTGCGTGCATGTGTGTGTGTGGCTGTCTGATCTGCTTAGACAGCCAACAGTTTACAGGCTATTATATGACCTGTGTATCTGCAGTTTACTACAAGAGCAACCATTCGACTTTTCATGAAGCTGTAGTGCTGTCCTTCCCCCTTTTCTGGACTCCAGTGACTCATCACATTTGCGTTGTGCAGCATGTTGCTTAGTTCGCCGTTTGATTTTTTTTTTTTCTTCTGTCGTCGTCACTCCGTCGTTCCCAGAATGTCAGCGCAGTTAGTCTTATGTTATTTCGGTGACCACTGCCAACGGCTTTTGGCCTCATTGTAGAGCAGATCTGGTTTACAGTTTACATCTAACTGTTTGTCTGTCCTCTATACTCCTCCTAGCTGGGACCACCCAGGAGAGTGGTGAAGTGGTGCTGGGCTTTGCCTCTCCATTGCTTTCTCAGTCTCACAGTGTATTTGTGTCTTTCATTCCCTGTGTTTCTTTGCAACTCTCTTATTTTGGCTTAAGTGGCTTTTTTTTCTCTCCCAAGATCAAATCAGCTTTTTTTTTTTTTTTTTTTGGTGTGAATGCTCAGGTTACATTGTCGTTCGATCTTGCATATACTGAACGCAGTGTATTTTCACATAAAACAAGAAGCTGAGAAATCATCATATTACACAGAAAACAGTACAACGAATGACCAGTTTTCTTTTATGTGTGTTCTGCTTGCAAGAGATCTCTCTTAAGATGTTTGGATGTTTACGCTGATTTTTTTTTCTGACTGGGAATTTCTGCACATAAGACACTGGATTTGCAAACCAATTGTTGTCTTAACTGGTCCAATCAGTGTGGAAGCGAAGGTTTGCTTCAGTGGCTTGCAGCATAAAGTAGAAGCACAGCCTGCTTTCTTGGTAGACACGATTGCCAGCATCTGCTTATTTTGATGATCAGGCTGCGTTCAACGTCTGTATAATGTCAAGGTTTTCCTCAGGTTTTTGTTGACTACAACAAATACGCAGGTCTATCTCCAAAATTGATAACACTGTAAGGTTTGAGTCACAATCCTTATATTTGTTAGGTTAAATACCATAACTTATAATATTGTTGTTTTTCTTATTGCATTAGATACCTTGTTCTTCATAATTATTAGCACTGCAGAGTCTCACTTTAATATGAATGACAGTCCAGAATAGCAGTATTTTATATCATTTTTGTTTAATACCAAGTTTGTAAATTGATCCGGTGTAATCACAACTTCAGTAACACTACAGAGTCTTAACTACAATGTTTAGTCTTGTTAGGTTACTTTTATAATGTCATTCATGATTCTCTTTTATTGGAAAGCACTTTGGGACCGCAGCTATTGTCTTCAGTGTGTGATTTAAAATCTTTGTCTAAACTTTACTTATCTTTTGTGTTGCATGTTTGCAATCCTATTGATTTGTTGAATCATTTTTTTTTAAATTTGACACTCTTCTTAATTGCAGCCCTACATTATTTATACCTTAAATGTCATTTGAAATGTACTGATTATTTATCTTTTGTTTTTGAGTGGCTGGAAGAGTGGTGTGCTTTGGCCGGAGCATCAGTCCTGTCCCACTGTGTCCTCTCCGTTCTGTCCTCTCCTGTCCTGACACGCTGTTTACATACCGAGGTCATGGACTCTGTAGCTGCAGATACCACTCATATCTCTCTGTCATGACCTGCTCCCTGGGGATGGACCATAATAGCTCATCTCTGCACTGCCATGGCAACACCATACATGGAACAAAAAGAGTGACTCATCACTTGACTGTGGGGAAATGCGTTTTGTTTTCCGGTGAAGCTTGATTCTCTTTTGAGTGCATGGCATGTGAAATGTTTGACAGACTTTGCTGGGAATAACCTTTCACTTCGAGGAGAGAAACAAATGCAGGGCAGGTTGTTGATTTGTTGTGATGCGATGTTGCTGGGATTTGTGTTTCTTTCAGCAGATGATATATGATGTTGATTCATGGGGAATAATAAAAACAAAAGTCCCCGGTTTCTTTTAATTTCGGTGTAATTATCCTCTCAAATACGGAAAGCGTCCTGTCTTGTTTGGTGTGGGAAATTTGTGCATCACATCAGAATCAACCATCTGTAAATACAAACACTCAAGATGCTGCACCTTACACACAGCCAGACACATGGACTCAATCTTAAATTAGCTTTGCAAAATGTGTGAGAGTTACAGATCAGAGCTGACGAGGGGCCAGCGCTGTTGGGTGGTCGATGCCAGTGGAAACAAAGAGATGTTGTGTTTGGACTGGCTTCCATGTCGGACTGTGATAGGGCCACATGGGTGAGCGGTAGTGCAGGCAGTCTAATTGGAGAGGGACTGAAACAGCACACAATTGGACTGTGCACCTCTTGTGATGTCACTTTGGCTCAGCTGCTGCTGTTTCATTGAACAGCAAAATACATATGCAACCAATGTTTCTGCTCAGCTGTAACCAATCCTGTGCTGTGTGAGATTCTGCAGGTTTCCACTGCAGCAGAATAGAAGCAGGTTTCTGTAGAAAAGAGGGTCTGTTGAAGAAATATCCTGCCGAAGTGCTGTTTTTTTTAATGCACAGAACTGTAGACCGCTTGCATAATGTGTTTCATGCATTAACACACACTTGCCATATTTTCATGTATCTTATTCTGTTTTATTACAGAATGGAATGTCCAGTATTTGCAAATCTAACATCTGTTCCAAAAGTCTGTATAAAGCAGGAAAATTAGTGTTTTTTAAATTTTTTTTCCCGCCACAGAAAACTGTGGCATTAATCACGCAGGCAAATTTGATGATTTGAAACATGATAAAAAATTACACATTCTGAAAAAATAAGCAATATACTCTGCTCTGAGATGCTGGGGCAACTTTGTGGTAGGTCCTACATGACAATTTCACATTGATCAAAGCAAACTCTACTAGCAGTGCAAAAGGACTAAAAACTTTGGATGTGAAATCACAAAATTCTGCCATAGTCATAGGTTGTTTATATTGGTTTGCATTTGTGGACTTTTTGTAACTTACAATCATTTAGAATCATTGGTGAGTATCTACTGCCAGTGATGTTGGCAGAATGGTCTGATGAAGGCTGGAGGGGGAGACAGGAAGTTTGGCCTAACTCACCTCTGTGTTTACCGATAATAGCAGACTGTTTGTGAAGCTCCTCAGTGTAAAATGATCACTGCTCTAGTCATCTCTCCATCACTGTGGCTCCTCAAAATCAGTCCACCTCTTTGTCATTTTATCATTCTTTTAAAAATTACATGAAATGACATCCAGAGAAGATGAATTTGCCAGATGAAAGCATAGTAAGTTAGCAAACTGTCGGCTGTAGCAGGTGTAGCTGTTTGTGACTGAATGAACGAACCTCTGATGCTAATGTGCTCTGGTTGGTATAATGCCATAGTGTTGAATAGGAAACAACTATGAAAGGTATGGCTGCATTGCACCCTTTAGCTGTGATTTCCATTCCGCCAAACACAATCTAACAAAATCAAACTCCGCAATTCAGTACTACGGAGTTCAGTCTTTTCAGATGTTCTCAACAATTATTTTCTGACATGTATAATGTGTTTAAAAACAAAAAATCTCTGAAAATCCTGCGCACAGACTTTGAAAATACGACCGGCTTTTAAAGTAAACAATAAATGTGCCTCCATAGTAACCTAAAATAACCTTCATTTTCAGATGTTAGTCATTATCATAATTCATAGTCATAATTTTTATAGGAAATTATTATGTTTAATTAATGTAAACATAAACTTCTGATCTAAAAAAATCTGTCAACAGCCGGTGTTATTTGAAAAGCATTGCATCTATTTGGTAAGTTTTTTAGAAACTGAAAAAAGCTGAAAAAAAAAAAAAATCTAAATTTAAGTCTGTTGTGTAATACCACATTTTTGTTCATAAACTGTTTTCATGACATTCAGCGGCTGATTCTTAGCACCGTTCCAAGGAAAAGATCGTGCATTCTTCACAGACTAAACTCTTGAAGTGTTTCTGGTAAGCTAAAAATCACCATTTGTTTAATCCTCATATGACGGATTTAGTTTTACCGCCCTTTTTGGCCACGAGTCTTGACTGAGGAGGAAGAGTTGATGGGACTGAGCGAGAGAGATGAGAGACTTCTCTGAAAAGAAGCCTGTTAGCACGTCACAGCCAATCTAATCAGCCTGCCAGGACTAAAGAGGGCTACAGAGGAGCTCTCTAATTGCTCATTTGTTCTCTATCTCCAACCACTCAGCAGCCCTAACTAGCCCCAGTCTCAGCCCCCGAGCTTTCCCGTGCTCTGACTAACTGCATGCACACACGCACATGCCCACACAGTAGATGTTTACTTGTAATCATGGCATTTAGTTACAATAATTTATTTCCTCTTGTACATGACATGGAAAATACAAATCATTGCAGACCAGCGACCTTGAAGCTGAGTTTCTGGGAAGGTTATAGAGTTACGAAGATGCATTTAGCAGACACGGAGAGAGCAGGTAGGAAGCCCAGCATATTTTATATTAAGGCCAACTTTCTATCTAACCACCAGAACAGTGTCAGGTTCAGCAGTTGCAGTGGTTAAGAGTTGCATGAACTTCATTAAGTTGTGTTTGGCAGGACAGTCAGACAGCAGCATGAGGACTGAGGAAGAACTGATGCAGGCAGCTGGGCAGGATAACACAACATGTCACTGAGAACATAATGCAACCTCAATGTCAAGTTCTGTGCCAAGCCACTTCAATTTTTTTGCCTCGCTCTCTTATTCACTAAACCAGAGTCTTTACAGGCCCTCTACAGTACTTTATATTACTGGCATATTCAAGCAAAACTGCAATTATTGCAATTTGACTTTTATTTCTTTTATTTTGCCGCATTTATGCCAGAAAAAAATGTTGGAAGCCGGCATCTATGTCCACATTACTATTACCGTGGTCATTACTGTTGATTTTTCGTGAAGTAGATACCCTGTGATTTGGCTTTTGTAAGTGTTGTATGCAGAAAATAAATGAAAATAAAGGCTAATTAGTATTACAGGACTTAAGACGAAATCCTGATGGTAAAAAATAAAACATAATTGGACAAAAACATAATGGATGTAAAAGCAAATTCTGTGATGCCTCAAAAAGTGGCCCAGTAGAAGCAACAACTCACCTGTAATTTATCACTCAACCCTTGCACATTTTCTGCTTGGATTGTTAGGTGACTGTACACTTTTCTCTGTCTGATTATTCACTGTAATCAAATTTCGTAAAGCAGAGTCCATCAGTCTTGTCATGATAAGTTTGCAGTAACTGGGTCACAGGGTTAACACAAGCCAATTACCAAAACAGTTAAGGAGGAGACAGGAAGCACAGTATTTACCACATGACACACGCCACAGTGATGTAGCACATGCAGAAATAGGTTGTTTATGCCTGGATCTTTGATTTTGCCCTTCATTTCACTATAGAGGTGAGATCTAAGGTAAAGGACTTTGAAGGAGGAACAGATTGACAGATGGTGGTGCTTTAAGTGACTTTTCTCTTCTTAAAATGCAGAAATGGTTTTGAGTAAGAAGATAAAATTAAATACACTAGTCTAACCCAAACTAACACTACCCTAACATATGTTTTGTACGTTTTGCATCAAACACTGTATTTGGTCACATTCGTACTGGATTGTTTCAAAATCTTGTTAAAGTCAACCTGCTACGCTGTTAGGAAGTATGCAGCCACCGAGGTTTGAGTCAGGCTCGTATCACAAAATCTGTTTTTGTGCGCGAGGAGACAATGTTCATGCTAGTCTTTGATGTTTTGACAGGGTTGATAACTCTAAATGTCCACGTATCAGACGTGTTTATATTAGGGATGTTTGCTATGACCCTGGCGTGTGGCTGTGAGACACTGCGGGGGGTCTCTCTGCTTCCTGTTTATCACATCTTCCACGTGAATGTCAAACAGTTTACCTAACAAGGTGCTCTCTCTCCCTGCCTTCGTTCTGTCACCCACATGCATGCACACACAAATATACAAAAGATGCACACGTGCACCGCCATGCAACACACACCAACACGCAAACCTCACATATAGCCACTTAAATGCAAGTATCAGCAGAAAACACAGAGGTGAACTCATTCATACTGTATGACACGCAAACATGCATCAAAAGTTAATGTCAGTATTAATGGTATATAAAACAATTTGAAATATGATAACCAACATGAAAAAATATAGGGGAAAAAAACTTTCAACTTCAATTTCTAAACCAAAAATATTGCATCATTATAATTATCATTAGTAACAGAAAATGTATCATAGTCATAATATCATATAATATCATAATATTTGTTATAAAACTCAAGCCTTGTTGCTCTTTGTATTTTTTCAATGTACTGTACTTTAAAAAAAAATCACCTAAATCATCCACTGTTTTATCAGCAATGTAAGTATCAAGACAAAAGTTGTGCATTTTTTGTTTTTTTATTGTTGTTGTTTTAATTTTCAAGATTATTTTTGCAACTTTTCACCATGTTGCACATTTAGCACAGGATCTCTGATGTCTGCCTGAAGAATACATTTTTAATTGTACATTTACAGATAACATTTTAGTTGTAACAGTCAGTCATTTCTATCACCAACTTTTGTGTGAATCGTTACATTTTTTTTGCTGGAATACAACAAAACTAAAAAGCCATCAGAGAAAATGCAGAACATCTTCTTGTTGTTTTAAAAGATGGGTTATCTTTGATAAATGGACACAGGCAATAGCACACACTGCAGGACACATATATGTGAATTTTTTTTTTCATCCAACTGCTAGTAAAAACAATGTCACTGAGATGCCTTTTCAGGAACAAAATCTAGCCTTCCTGTCTTAGTTCCAGGGCTTTCTCCAGACTTAACTGTCTTGTAAACCTTGCAAACGCTACACAGAGTAACATGAGAAGCTGCATGTTGGAGTGAGAGGCAGGAGGAAAGAGGGGGATTGAACGAAAGTAGGCATGCATGTGAAAGACTGGAGGAGGTGATGGTAATTTGCAAGCTCCGTTTTAGAGCTTTAGAGGATCTGCCATCTATCTGATATCCACTGTGGCTCTAAAATCCTCAGTGGGTGGCTCAGTGTGTGGTGGTGTGTGTTTGGTTGTATGAGGGCTTTTTTTCTGCAAAAACACTGCACGACGAAGGGAGAATTGTGTTCCTCAGTTTTTATAAAAGCTTTAGAAGCATGTTTATGTCTTTTGTTTTACTTTATTCACAATGCATTGTAAAAATAAAGAAGTATATGACAAGATATTCTAATGCCATAGTCACAGTAAATTAAAAGTTGTGGTTATTTAGAGTGACACAGTTTAAAATAATAATTATTGACCTTTTTCACTACTTCTAATAATAAAATACTAACAATTCGTTTGAATTAAATATACGCATTTAAATCATTATTTACAACTTTAAGGCATAGTTCAAAAATCGATATCTGCTTATTGACATAAATTGACATCATTTCACACGAGGTATTTCTTAACTGAGATCAAAAGAGTCTTCACGAGCTTCAAAATGTTAGTAAATGGGGTAAAACATCAACCTCAAACACTAAAGCTGCTATTTGGAAGAACTCTCCACAGTATTGTTTGTTGATTCTTTGACAGTTTCTCCTTTAGATAAATGCTTTACGAGGCATATTTTTTGCATTCAATATATAATTGCTGTTTTTTCAATGCTATGACCATAGCAAATCTTTACTGACTTGATCTGGCTCGAAAATCTTTGCTGTTGTTTTCTCAAAAACAAACCTACAAACAAACAGAATCGGGTAATTTTAAAAAATAATATTGCATGATTAGCTACGACTGCAGGGGAACTGACCCTCTAATATAACATAAGTGGTGCAGTCGACCCGGTAGCCGAGCTAATGCTTGACTCAGTTCAGGCCCTCAGGTGATGCTGGTCCAGGTCTGTGGCAGAGAGTGATGCAGATGGAGAGACCCGACATTTGACCAGATAATACACGAAGGGATTAGGAACTTAATAGAGTCCAGTGAAACCTAGAGTCCCAAGACTGAGCTTAGTAATCAAACACAGAGAAGGAGAGGACATATTGAACTGGTGGATTTGGTAGGGAAAAACATACTGGGAAGCAACCTTTTTGCTTTGCTTTTTATTGATTTTTCCCTTTTTCCCCCCCTATAAGATTTTCTTTCCATCCTGGTGGAAAAATGCAAGAATGATGACTTTGTCTATTTGGACAGTGTGCCATGTAAAACCTGCATGTGTGTGTGTTTGCATACATATAAAAGAGACACAAGAAAGGAGCAAATGAGACAGCAGATGAGCGCTGTGTGTGTGGGTGGTCTTTTTAAAACGAGAGCGCACCGCCATGGAAGTTCTATGCTGCAAGCGTAAGTGAACTGTTAAAGGCCGCAGGAGCAGCCTGAATGAAATCACAATATGCCAAAATGAAAAAAAATTGCACAGAGAGAGGGGAAACACTGTCCCACTGAGACATGCTGAGGGGCTGTGGATGGACCTGGCTGCTCCCCTCTACAAAGCAACGCTTTCACAAGGGGAAACATACACGGGTCGGCTGATTCGCCCAATAAAGTTTCAATAGATTTAAATAGCTGGAGAACCAAAGCCAGGTCTGAGTGGAGTGAAGCAGAAGGCCTCGACTCATAAGAGCTTACTGCAGCTCACTGTGGCCTCCTGAATCCACGTTCAGCTGGAAAATATAAATGAGTCAGAAGACCATTTACGGGAGAAAAACGCCTGGTAGAAGTTGATCAGCTTTAACAAAAAGAAAACAATGATACAGATAACTCAATTGTAGCAAAAATAGGTGAAGATTTCATTGTGATTTTTTTATGCTTGCCAAGAAGTTTAATCTTCAACAACATCTAGAACAGCAGCTGTCTGCTTTATTAGCATGAAGACACAGATCAACAGCTCAGCGTCTTTGTATATCTATCACAAACTTCTTCTCCATCCCTCAGTTTTCTTTCCCCCCACCCCATCTCTCTCCCAGCCTCCTCTGCTCTCTCTGACAGGCTTCACTCTCTCAGTCTGTCTGTCTCTGTGGATTTCCTGTGGCCTCAGGGCTCCTCTATATCCACCTCTCTCTAGGGACACAGCTTGTCCTCCACGCACACACATGAATATACGTAGACATACGCACACAAACAGACACACACACAATCAGCTCACTGTCTCAGGGGCCGCAATGATAGGGATCTCCAGCTCGGTCCACCACTTCCCTCTGGGGTCAGATTGGAAGAGATGCTGCCAATAGAAAGGATGTAAGTGTGGGTGCGTCGTATGTCAGTCATTCTTTGTATATGTACGTCTGCTGCATGCGTCCCTCGAATGTTTATCTACATTAGGCGGACATTTCTCTGTATGAAGGTTTTCATGCACCTCTGAGAGGAAGAGAGACGGATGGAGAGACAGAGGAAAGAAAAAACAGACAGAGAGACCGAGAGGCTTTGCCCTGTGAAAAGAGGATAAAGTGGGCAGAAGCTCTTGTAGCTGCAGGGCTCCAGTCTCGGCCAATCGTTTCCAGATGGGCCTTATTTGCCCTGCACTGCTCCAGTACACGGACCACTGTCCTCCGCTAATACGCACAGAGATACACGCCCACAAACACACTGATAGGCACAGAAATTACAAACAATCCCACAAAGCATACTGGCACAGAGTACATGTAGAAAAGAGAACAAAAAAAGGGAGACGGATAAAAAAATATAGTTTCAAAATTCATATTAGAAATTTTAAGTTGCTCATACAAATTTCAGAGGTGGAAGAAATACAGTAAAAATCACACAATGTATAGAATAATACAGTAGCAATACCACACTATAATTAGAACCAGAAGACAATAGAACTAGCAAAAAATAATGACCAAATATAGAAGATTTTATATTTATTTCATATATCACATTAGTTTATATTAATGATTTAACACATTGGTGAATCTGCATGTAAGTAGAATTTTACTGTGGTGGAGCCAGTGTGAATAACTGATACCTAATCAATGGTGTAACATAATATATGAGTGATATACGGTACGCTGTTTAAACAGGATGTACAATCGAAATAAGTAGAAGCATGAAGTAACATCATATGTAAATTCTCCAAATAAGGACAAGTAGATACAGGTTCTACATATCTACCCACTTGCGTTACCTTCCACCATCGACAATCAAATGTGAAAATCCAATTTGACGTCAGAGATGCTCACAAAGATGGGCCTGATGATGTGTGCGGCAGAAGACTCTTCCCACGCACTGCTGTGGCTGTACAAAGAGTCAGTGTTTGGAGGCCTACAGTGCGGCGATGCGTGACACGGCGGTGTGAAGCTGCCTGTAAAGCCCACAGAAACAGGTACGGGTCACAGGCAGCAGCATACATGGAAGGTCAACCTGTGCTTTCTCCCTGTGTCTGTGCTGAGTGTTTGCCTGTGTGTTTGTGCAGGGGTGGAGGTGACTGGTGCTGGTGCTGGTGTGGGGGGGAGGGTTCAGTGCGCATCCATAACTGGGTATTTTTGGAAACCGCATGATACCGAAACAGCATGTCCATTGGCACACATGGCGCAGCGCTCATGGAGGCCTGTCAGTGAGGGTGAGCATCCACAAAACCGCCCTCCTACCCTCAGCCGCCACCGTGTACGCATGCACACACACATGCTCGTTCCACATACAAACACACTGCGCCTCTCACATATGCGCACATGTACTCATCAGACCACATATGGTATCCGTTTTAACCCTCTCTTTTCACTGTCCAAAACCAGAAGTTATCGCCAACCAATGATGGATACATCTGTAAACTGAGGATATATCATTAGCAATAGTTAACAGCTTCACCGTGTTTACATTATTGATATACAGCTGTTGAGGAATGTCAAACAAGCTGCGTGGATAAATACGTTTTCCAGGTGGGGCTATTGATCCCCCCCTCAGCTTGCGGTGCTGCACCTCAAGATCGATTGATACCTTCATTAGCCAACTGGATTTGAACCCTAACCTTAATACAAAACCTGTGTTTGTTATTGTGCGGAAGAAATGACTCCGGTGGGGATGGAGCTGGCCGCAGAGATAAAAGGACAGGAGTGATGGTGACAGAGGAGAAAATAAAGTGAGGTAAGAGAGAGGGAAAGTGGTGCTGAGAGGAAGGAAATATATAAAACTGGAAATACTGGAGGTATGTTTAAGTTCCTTTAAGATTGAAAAAGAGAGTGAAAAAGCTACCTATGACAGTCATTGGGGACATGTGCAAGCACATAAATGCCTTTGAGGACTGGTTGTCTGTTGCGCCACCATACATTAGATGGCGTATGTATATGCGCTGGCAGGCTGGTGCAACATCTGGTTTCCATGAGGGGGTCTGAGTAGACTGAGAGCAGCCAAGTACAGCACAGAAGGTATTAGAGGTAATTTACTTATTAGAGAAAAAAGACTCAATCTCAGGAGCTGTGATTGTAAATGGAGATGGGGCTTATCTGAAGGACTATCAGGATCCCTGCAGGGGAAAATACGAGTAGGCAAGCAGTGGCAGTTTAACACAAACACGTGTACGTCATCGCCACATGCGAGCATGCAAACACGAGCACACGTGAACACACACACACACACACACACACACACACACACACACACACACACACACACACACACACACACACACACACACACACACACAGCATGAGCCAGTATAATTCTATTAGATTCTGTTACCTATACTTATAAATTGCATTATTTGAACTGCTAACCCTTCGTGTCAGAGCTATAACAACAGAGCTGATAAATGGCGAGGCTCTTTTAACGGAGGTCATGACTTCACTGTTTAGCTGTGAGAACTGACTGCTGGCCTGTTGAATCAGATATGCAGCGTGGAGCAACACATGGATGATTTATGCTGCAGGTTTGGGATCAGTATAAATCACAAAATAGATTTAAAGCATACATATATCTCATGTATATTCTAAGGGCAGCTTGCTCAGAAACAAATGCAAAAAAAAGTCAAGTAACATAAAATCTATTTTAAAAAATGTAATGTTAGTGATGGTTATACTTGATTTGCAAATTTCTGGCAATGTGATGACTGTTTTTGTCAAAATTATCATTCCACTCCCTTTGGCTGACCATTTGCCTTCCTGCTTTGCCACACAGGCACACCAGAATAAAGCTTCTTTTTTTTTTCCTGTCTGTGGTGATAGCACTGTTCGGGGTTCTGCTACTGTACAACATGTGGATCCAGACAGGAGACCCAAATAGTTACTTAGAGAAGTCTCTTCCCTGTTGAGACAGCACCGCTGCAATAAAAAGCTGCAATTATTTCCCTGGCCATTCCAAATGTGCGTCACACTCGACCTGAACATGGTGGAAATAAACCAGAAACTGGGTTTTAAGACTGGAAGTGTGACAAGATGGAGAGAGGAAAAGTAGACATGTCTTACCTTGATTTATCCCAGTCAGTCTGATATTATACTGTACTGCACCCATAGCAGGAAGCTCTGTGTCAATCCTGTCATTATCTATGCCAGGGAGTGCTTTTATTCTGTAACACTTTTTTGCTTCAAGATGGACTTTTTCTTCTTTTTTTTTTTTTAAATGTCTTGCTGCTGTATTTCTGCTGAATCCTGTCATGATGAAGTAATTTCACTCAGGGGCACCAAGAGATGACATCAGTGTTTAGAAATCCTCTCACTGTTGAGTTTTCTGCTGTTATCTGTTTGTAAATCTGATGACGCGTTTGTGGCCGGTTAGTCACTGCCAGCATGCGTCTGCAGCAAGCTGGAAACATTTACACCTTTTCTTTGAATGTCATACCATTAACTGATGGAAGAGTACTACAAGTAAAAATGGAAAATACCTGAGAAAATGCCTGCTGGAGAATCGCTGTTACAACCAGCCAAATTATCACCCTTCAATCTTTGTGGGCCTCCGCTGAATGGCTACCCTGCTGTCACTGTTGTCTCCCTCTGATCTACATCTCTGGTATACTCCCCCAGTAAAGAAGCCATCTCCCAGATCTTGCCTCAAACACTAACTAGCAACACTTGCCTCGACTCAGCTGAAACTGGATAGTCTTAAAAAGCACAGGAGGCTGTAAACTGAACAATGCATTGGCCTCTGAACTTTGTGGATCACAAATTTACACACGTCATGTTTATCCGCCTCCGATACACTCAGACAAATCCCCCTGCATTGCGCACATCATCTGCACTTCATCTTCCAGCTCCCACACATTCACGTAGGTGATGAAGAGAATAGCGTGCCTGCGTTGTTCCACATGTCAGCGTGGACTGGGGTGAATTTGTGATCATTGAGCAACTTTGCTTGGCGACTAAAGCAAACAAACAACTGAACGACTTGGTGCTTTGTGAAGGATTGAATTAAAAGGATCACACAAGGCCGTATTAATTAGATTTACCTCCTGAATGCATCTGTGCTTACAGTGAGAGCTAAGCTCATGTGTACCTCCACCTACCATCCATCACTCCACTAATTCACCTTTGCTCCTTGGAGATGAGCTCCACTGTGGTCAACAGTGTAAGTGAGCAAGATCTGTTGTCTTGTGTTTGTGTGTTTGGGGTGGGAGGGAGGTTGTTGGATTAGGCAAGAGATTTTTTGGCACCTAGTCCACTGATTGATGGAGTAAATTGGGTGGGCCGGGATTCACTGAAAGGAGGAGTGTGTGGGTGACGTCTGCCCTCAACTGTCGGCTGTCTGATCGATCCCTGCACCGTGGTGGTGAACAGAATCTCTATGACTGATAAAACTGGCTCACAAATGCAATTACACCCATAGATTCAGCTCCCTCATCGCCTCAGCGTTCACCTAAGACATCTTTTTTTTTTTATGGGACGAGGCTGCAGCGTGTGTGAATGCGTTGCAGTGAGTGTCACTTTATGCCCGTGTGAGCCAGATTGCTGAGGACTCGCTGCAGAGTTTACGAGGGGGAGCTCTTTGTCTGTTCTGTGTCTCTGTGTCAGGGTGACTTTACCACAGTGATCTGGCTCGTTTCTTCCTCTCCGCCACTCCAAACTGTTTTTCTCTCACGTCTTTATTCTGTACCATGGAAGTGCTGTTTGAAAACCCTGAAATAAATGTAAATTTAAATTCTCTCCTGCTTCCTTCGGGACTCTTCACATGCATTATCAGTGTCCACTATCTTCTCTACAGTTTTCAAACTTAGATTGCAATCTGATACTAACACCAATAGATAAAGCTTATAAAAAGTCAGCTGAATCCACAGTAGTTCAATTCAGTTTTGTTTAGTGCAAATTCACAACAAGCGCTTAGCATAGTAAGGTTACAAATTGCAAACAGACAAATAAACAATCCAAATAGATAGTAACTCTTCTCTACTTGCACATAAGCATGCAGTATACATTTTGGAGTATTTCTGTGCATTCACTGCATTTGGCTTCGATGGCCTATCCCTTTATCCGTCCGTCTGTCCATGTCTGGGTCCAGAGAGATGCTCTAACCACCACTGTCTGTGTGGCCTCCTTTGTTGTAATGCTGGGCTGCTGTTCTCTTTCCAGAGAAACCACCGTGTGTCATAGCCACAGAAATAGATCTGTGTTTACATCACCTTAAACCCAGCCCGGTGCTTGTTTTGAAAGATGTTCTGTGGTGAACTCTGTGGAAAAAATGTTTCTTTTTCTTTGGGCTGGAAAAGAAATCACCAGGTATACATATAATACCCACTATGGTTGAATTAACGGGGATTTCACCCCATGAAGCCCAATCCTGCTTTCAGCTTCACAAAATACATTTCAAATATCTCTGTATTTAGACCTTCTTTCTGAAGAAATATTTCCTAATTTTACATCACAACCGGTATTTAATTGAAGGGCTAAAATGACAATGAGCTACTGTGGCCTTCCAAACTCTGGCCAAGAGGTGTGCTGTGGATTATGGACATTCTTTTGGTTTTATAGCATTGTGCAGGACTCCCTCTATAGGATACAGATTGTACTGCGAAGTAGAAAAAACTGCATTGTGACTAGAAAACATACTACAACAATAATTTCTCATTACACTACACTGTACCTTAAGTTGTGATTAGCTACACATTTGATAGTAATTGCTCTGTAAAATGTCAAACCTCCATAATGCATGATGAAGTGGTTAAAACTCAGCTTAGAAACACAGATCCTGCTTTGCTCGGGTCAAATAAATGAACCACTACATGACAGAAATTGACCCTTGTTGGCTTCATTTGCAAATTAAATATGGATACAACTGATTTTTATTATGTTCTTATTTTTAGAACAGTGTTTGCAAACTATATTCATAAGCATATCTGGATGTTGATGTCTAACTTTAAAATCAGCAAAGAAATATTAGCACAGGAGATAAAGAAATTTATGGAAATTCTCTTATTACCACATACTATCTCTACTAATTCCTTCAACTACTGTGACTAACTGTGCTCAGTGCTGCCTGGGTGTACGGTTTAGATGAGCAAGCGACGATAAGTCTGAGTGTTCTTTACTTCTTGATGAGTGGCTGATAAGATGGCAGGGGTCAGATCTGAGTGGTCATCTCCTCTCTACTCTCGGAGCGCGCCATAAATCACATGATAGTGTCTGGGTGCTGTCAGGCCTGCCTGCTGCCCACCAGGGTTAAACCAACAGAGGCCTGAGAGGGGAGGTGGACAGACAGAGGGAGGCCAGGGGAAAATTCTGCTTTGTCTTCTTCAGTGACAGCAATACCACTGTGTCAGTGATAGGGAGTGAGGACACACAGGGCACTCTCACTGTAGACGTGCAGAAATTACTCACCATTGACGTCCACTGCTACAGATCTAGTTTTATTCTGCAGATTGCAGTGATTTAAGTAACTCTCTTCCATCATTCGCATATCTTCTCACTGCAATAACTCTTTCTGGTAAACCACACCACTTGCCATAACATAGGTGACTTTCTTCCCATATAGTGACTTATTTTCTCTCTCTCCATCTTCTGCTTTCTTTCCCTTCCTCTTCGTCCCACCATTCTTCCCTTAAGAGCCCAGTGGAGGCTGGAGCAGTGAAGGCCTTACCCAGAGCTAAAGATAGAGCTCTTTAGAGCCTTCATCTGTCATTCTGTGACAGTATTGTAATCAGGCCTAGAAGATCCTGCCTACAGCCCTGACCCGACAAGGGACTCGAACAGTCTTGAGCCCACTGGACAGCTGCCAACCCACGGAAGGCGTGCGAGTAAACGCAGCATAACCCTCATACTCCATCTAATGTCAGAGCGTGGAGGACAAATTTATACAAAGCTGCTGGGAGCTGTTGAATAACACGATTAATTTGCTCTGACTTTACTGGTGCCACCAAAAAGAGGACTCTGGCTCTGTGAGTACTGGTGTGTCAAAATACAGTTTGGAACAGCAAATCACTTGGTACTAAAAGAGAATATATATGAAACAAACTGATGATAAGCATGAGAATATCTGTTTAGGTTTATTTTTAATCAGTTTCTCGATTAAAAACAGTAGTAATAACATTAAATTCATGTTCCTCACAAAATCATCAATCACACAACCAGAAGTTGGTTTTAAATTTTAGCAGAGACATTGCCAAAGTCACCATAATGTCAGCCCCAGTTTTGAGGCAATGTGTGTACAATCACCCAATAATTCTAGAAAAATTCCATGACATAATGAAATGGTAAGGTCACAGAGTCTGAATACTCTACGTGTAAATGATTGTGAAGTGAAAGAAATTTAAGGGAACTTCTTGGTTGGAGGTTGAGAATTTAATTCATTCATACAGCAGAAGTATTGTGCATGTATGTTTATAAATGGGGATGAATGTCCACCTGGGAGAAACTTTTCATCTTGACATTGAAATTCTCCTGGGGTTCAGTGTCGCTGCTCTGAGTAATACGTTTTGGTATAACATGGCTTCGGTATGTTTAAATCCAATTATTGTGGATTACATGAAAGTGCATGGATATTGTAAACAGTCAGAATGAAACCTCAACATCTTAATGGTGGAATTTCCTAAATTTCCTCAAAACAAAGAATTGTTTTCTGCAACAGTGAGTGGGATCAGAAATGAATGACGCTATATGATTAAAGTAATAAGTATCTCACGATGATTTTTGTCGTCAGTCACGTAAGCACCATGGTGCAATGTGGGCCTTCGCTTGGAAGCATGTTCACATCTTTGTTTTTGTTTGTTTGATTCTGTTTTCTTATGATGAATATTTGTCTGACGTGGTCATGCAAAGGTGGACAAGTAAAGAGGGAAAGCCAGAGAGAGGTGGAGTTTACATGGATGTTATCAACATCCTGTCTGTGTGACCTGGTGCTAATGTTCATGTAAGACAGCAATCTGTTGGCTCTGGTAATCCCTCTGAGATTGCAAGAAAACAAAACACTCAGGATTGTGTTCATAAGGGTCGCACATTTAAGAGAAAATTGTAGTAATGTAATTTCATCAGAAATACATGTATAAAGTGTTCAAAGTTCATTTAGTTAACAGGGAAGTTTTTTTTTTTTTTTTTACCAAAAGCCATGCATAACTGTTTCACTGCTTTTATATATTTGAAAGGTCGATTCACTCAAATTACAGAAAACCCATTTTCTCATTTACTTCGTACTAACTGGCTTTACGTACCAATATTTTTTGACATCCATGTCCGAGATCTCTCTTTCACTCCAACACAATGAAGATAAATGGAATTTGTCATAGCACTAAAACATGCCTTCCTGGAAGGTTCCCCCTTTTTACCTCTAAAAACTAATTCAACATAACATCAAGTGAGCCGTTTTCTTTGGAACCACTGTCTGTTGAAGAAGTGGTCTTTATGAAAACTGCTGACTGTGTGTTCTGGGGATTCTGTTGAGCAACGGGGATGCTGTTTTCCAGAAAAACATGTTGTTGAAATTTTAACAATGCTAGCGGCAAGGTTCAATGGATAGTGAAGTCAGTCTGTGGGTCAGCTACTGGACTGACTGCCATGTAACTTTGTACAAACACACCATGGCTCCCAGGCAATCTATCCTACTGACTGTCATGATCCCCTGACTTCTCCTCTAGCTCCACCATGAGGTTAATGCTTGTGGAGGTGAGTGAAATGTCTCCACAAGTATTGCATGGACAATCATTTGAAACAGACATTTTTGTTCCCCAAAGGTTGATAATAATCACTTTGGCAGTGTTTTAATATTTCAAATTTTATTTGCCTGGTGCTTTGGTTGATGACTAATACCATAAAAACTAGTGACCGTCCAAGTGGCTTCAAGCTGTACTTTGCAAATGTTAACATGGTAGCACACAAAACAGAAGGTGCAAACATAATACTTGCTATGCCTTGTCATTCTGAGCTGATATAGAAATGAGCTCAAAATACTGATGTGCCAAAGCTACACTGAGCTGCCAAAATGGCTGAAGATTTTTTTTCTGATTAAATATTTAAAAAAAAAACATGAGGAGATAGAAACAAATGTATGTACATATTGCTGCAAAACACTCTTGCAGTAAAGGGAGAAAAATCGTGTTTATTTTTGTAATTAATGTACCTTTAAACCTTTGAAATAAGTGCCTTTATTGCTGCTGTAAGCATGATAGCAGAGGAAGGAATAAAACCTCTAAGAAACTTGCATTGAATAAGAGGTGTAAATAATCCAAAGGATCGCAGACCTTCAGCCAAACAGATGGAGGCTCTCATGGTGTAAGGATTAGCACAGCAATAGAAAATGCAAGAATAATAAAAGATCATGCAGCTAGAGATAGAAATCATTTCCAAAGAAAGCGGAGACAAGAAATGGGGCTCCAGCTCTCCCAGGAAGTCTGTTCATGTGGGAAAGGTGAGAGCAGAAGGCACGGTGGGATTAAGGGTTAGGGGTAGGGTTATGGTTGGAGTAAGTATGGGCCTGGAGCTGCAGTCAGGCTGACTAATGATGGATGGACAGTGCCAGAGACAAAATGGGAGGTGGAGGGGTGGGGGTTCTTCCTGCTGAAAAAGGGGAGATTGTTAAGAAGACTTGAACAATCTTCCCTTTTTCTACCATCAGAGACTGAAAGGCAGTTCCCTGCTCACATACAAACACATGTATGTCTTTACAGGGCAGAAAGATGGTAAACATAAAACACAAGTTGCACCATTTGTATTTGTTTCTTTGACACCAAGGTGTTTCAATCAAGTATAATAACCCTGATCAACTTCATAAAAACCAGTAAATGTTGGTGAGCGTTTGGACAACATTTTGTGGGGTCAGACGTGGGCAGAATTCCCAAGTGTGCAGGTATCACCGGCTGGCATCAGCTCACTCAGAGTTCATCATCTCAAACTGCTCTTTTATTACAGGAAATTGCGTGTGGAATGAGCACCAATCTGGCTCCGTTCGACACATCTGCACTGGAGGAACCCGATGACGCAGGTCAGAATAAGAGCTGGGAGTGAGCTGGTCAAGCTAGAGTATGTGTGCGCTAATGTTTCGCTGTCCCTGTGAGAAACAAATGAGTTTTAGATTTTCAAAGTGGGTACATTTTTCTAAGATGAGGCCATGCTCTTCCTAACTTCATAAAAAGGCTTTTCAAAAGCTTCAGTTTCATAGAAGTTGGACGGAATATAGAGAAGAATAAGATTTACGGACACGTTTAAGTTAGGATGATGGCTTTGATTCAGGTTAAGGTTAATCAAGAGATAATAGCCTTTGCGTTAGGGTATGTGCAAATGTGTATTTGTATTTGTGTATGTCATGTATGTGTGTGTGGTCCTGCTGAAATGATAGATGTGTAGAGGGAGGAGTGTGAGGCGGGGGCCAGTAAACAGTGAGACATGCATGTAGGAGGTCTGGGTGCAGACTAAACCCAGAGCTGTCAGGTTCCCAGACAGAGATACAGATAGATCCCATCCCTTGGTCTATACAGCGCTATAAACCTTCTCACCTACCAGTCGAGCTTAAGGACCATCAGACCAACAGATGATTGGTCCTCTCTGGTGCTGGGGTCATCAGTGGGATTGTAACAAGGGAAAATAAAGACAGGGCCTTGTTTTGTGTCCATGCTGTGTTTTCTAGCACAAAGATATCACTGCAGTTGTGCAACCTTCTGCCTGATGGCACAATAAATCTTTTTTTTTTTTTTTACTGTTTTACTCCTTTTCAGTTTTGGAGTTTGTTAGCTTTTCAGAAGGATTAGGCAGATTTAAACTCATTTGCTAACTCAAGGAAAAATATGCTGCATAAAAAAACATCAAACAAAAACCTCAACAAAGAAAACACAAACCCTGCTTATGAAAAACCACATTATGAAGTACAACTGGCACATAAATAACTAAAGATTATTTTTACTATAGAGCTTTGTGGGTTTTGTGTAAAGCAATAACCCTGCTGTATTTTTTACTCCTTTAAATGAATACAAATTAATGTACACAGTTTATTTTCTTTAATCATAACCAGCTTTCAGATGTAACACAAAGAGATTCTGATTGTTATAGTTTCAGTCTTAAAAATAATAATCTTCAATTCAGTATAGCTACCTACTATTTAGTGATAGATTTATGGTGTATGAAATTCTATGATAGTGCATATGTTTTTGCATCACTGAAAAATGCACATTTTCATAGATGAACTAGACATATCTGGTAACAAATACACCGAATACACAGTTATTAAATCATGCTAGGATTAAGCTAAATGTATTTTAATGAGAGGCAAAAAACAAGCCAAAAAAAAAAAAATCATTATTATGGCCATAAAGTCATTTGATTTGTTTTGCATCATAGATTGTTACTGGGTTCAGCTGTATCTAGGCAATAGGGTATATACAGTAAGTATATATGTGTGTGTGTGTGTGTGTGTGTGTGTGTGTGTGTGTGTGTGTGTGTGTGTGTGTGTGTGTGTGTGTGTGTGTGTGTGTGTGTATAAAGCACTTTTACATTGTTGCTTCATACATGGCTACATTTGGATTTCAGCAACTAAATATGACAGTAACAGTGTTTTGTTCAGCAACAAGCTCTAAAATAAAAATGTGATGAAATTTAAAGTTGATGCTGTTGCTATGCAGTGGGTCGGTCACATCACAGGGGGATACATTTTTCCTTTTTTGCTATTAAAAATTTCCCTCAACCAGTGTGATTTTTTTTCCCCCCAGGGATGGTTTACTCTGAGGATTGTTACAGCAGGATTGGGTGGTGTATGTAAGCATGATGTGTGTGTGTATAAGCCATAGGGTGTGTTTGTAATATGTGTGTATCTGCATGAGGGTGGAAGTCTTCCCTCTCGTGACCCTCTTTACGCCCAGGGGTCACACATTGTTCAGGAGAATGCAGACACCCAGGCTGATGAATGGCCGTTCAGGCTGTTTCCCCGGGTTCAATGTTACTCAGGAAATCGTAATTCACCCTTTGGGAGAGGCTAAAGGCGGACCAGGTCCCCTCTTCTGCACCAGACTCATTTTCTGCTGGATCCAGGATGCGATGAAGAGGCTGAGCGCTCAGCTGCATTGGTTTTAAGGAGAGGTGGGGTAAATCTTCGGCCACAGCTGTCCCCTCTCCAAACTCTACAGAGCTGTGCTACACTGAGAACTAACACCGTATATGGTGCAACCAAAAATGCAGCTTGTTTTTTCTTCAATGCTTACAAATCCCCACTACGCAGACACACTAACTAAACACTCACGCATTATTTACACACGTTATTTGTCATCAGATGATGTGATAGTAGGACGAGACATGGGATGATCCAGAGCTGAGTGTTAATGCCAACGTGTCAAGCACATTTTCTGAATTTAATGCGATTTGGTAAACTTTGTGAGCACTGGTTTCAGTCGTCGTTCTCTTCTAAAAGACACAGTTATGATCTTTTTTAAAGATTCAAAGTTAAATATGTTTCACTGTCTCAATTAGTGAGTTCACACTGTATGCTTGCTGTGTTTCGCAACGTCAAAATATAACTGAAAACCTCTTTCCACGTGAGACACAAGAAAAAAGCCCCTCTCTCATGGAAACATGCTCATTCAAACCACAAAAGGTACTCTCACATCCCCAAACTTTAAAGGAACTTTCTATTTCATGCCCAAAATAATAGTGAAAGACAACTTAAACTACTTTTCTCACACAACCATGAAATGGACACATGGACAAGTGGTTTCATTAGTTTCCTAGACTTTCCTCTATAAAGACATCATAGGTCAGTTGGGGTACCTAATGGGGCTAATGACCAAGATAGATGATTCTGCAGCTCTGTGCACGCCATCACCACCCGTGCTCTCTGCCAAGTATTCAATTAGGGTCGGTGAGTAATTGGGTGTAGATGAGGTAGAGATCCATGTTAAGCTCGATGTGGAAACTCTTGGAAATGTGTGTGTAATGAAGATGAGACGGTGAGAGCGTTTCGCTGTCGAGCCTTGAGTGACTTAGTAATAAAATGAGCTTCTACACAAACCACGTAAACACTCGGACAGATGTCTCTGGAGCAGTCCAGGGCTTCCCCACCATCTGCATGTGTGGCTCATTAATTCAACAAAAGTTAACAAAAAAAGGCCCAAAAAAAAGCACACGAAAGAGATTTAGAGCTGTGAATATTACACGTAGCATTCATTTACAGAATTCTGCATATGCTCTTTTGGGTAAATACGCTGACTAAAGCTCAGTAGCTCTATTGTAAACATGACGATTTTATCCTCAAAAGCCTATTTTTGTAGGGTTAGAGAAACATCACCAGCAGGATAAAAACAAAGATTTGAATACAAAACCAAAACCATAGTGGTTTTATGTGATGAGCGGTTTTCAGATAAGATCAAATTTCAGTATCCTCTGCATAACCGCAGCCTTTCTTAATGTGCGTACCTCCCCAATGACTAGCCCTTAACAACCTCCATTGACGCTCTGAATTTTCTTTTGAGAGCTGTAATCGTTGAAATGACAACAGACATGACTGAGAGCGAAAAGTGCAACAGTGAAGTCGAAAAAGCAACATGAAAGAAGATAACATGAGTTTCTAGTCATACTGAAGTTAGTGCACAGTGCAAAAATGAGTGTATTTTCTTCCACTGTCTCCATTTTCTCTCACTTTAAGCTACATCCATAAATATTATTATCATAGTTAATTTTTATGCAGCATCTGTGTACAAAATACTTTACAGGGCAGTTGCTGAGAAATATCTCTAATCTTGCTGGTCACGTGTAAGACCTCTCGAGGTTTTAAATGTAGCAGAAATAACAAATAAACAATTTGTCCAAAGAGCTTATAGGCAGATAAGATCTGTTTTTCCTGAAGGAGTCACTTTGGAAAATGAGGGAATGGAATTGTCTGTAGTGTGCATCGAGATGACCAGTGCTGCCAAGTAGAAACAGATCCTGCAAGTTATCAGTGGAATGCAATCAGCATTTGGAACAAGAAATACATGAACATATGCTTTGGCAAACCTAAGATGAAGTTTCCATCTCACAACTTAGACACCGGATCCAACAGAATTTACATATTATTCTCCTATTACCAACCAAAGACAAAAAAATATATGCTAAAAATTACAAATTGCTAGTGAAAAAAAGAACATTCTATGAAATCTGGTGTGTGTGTGTGTGGGGGGGGGGGGGGGGGGTAAACTAAACAAATACTAAAGAGAAATTGTTCTGTCGACTAAATCATTTATATTTAATTTTGTAGTGCTTTACTTTAACCTGTTTTTTTTAAATCACAAAAACCCAAATTGCAGCATTGCTGACTATTTTTTGTGCTGTGTTGCCACTAGATGGCAATATGAAGCTGTGATACTTTATTCTGTTATCCTCCCAGTTGTTTCCTTTCATTCAGGCCTACAATCTTACAAAGAAAACACAAAAGCAGTAAAATTGGAGAATGTATTCGAAATGAAAAATCCATTGGCAAACGGCCGTCTTTCAACAATAAGCTGGTTCCTCTTTTTTTGAAGCTTCGCTGTTTCCTTCTCATGCATTTGAGCACTCTTATGACCTGAGGCTTACTTTTCGCCCTAAGTTACATAAGCAGGATTTTCCCCCGTACGCTCTCTATTGATGTGAACTGCGAACTGTGCAAACCATCATGGTTAACCAGGCATAGAAGATCTGCTTCAGTGGTCGTCTGGACTCCCACCTTTCCTCCTCTCCGATGGGGCACAGCGGAGCACAGAACATGCAAATTTAATGATAAAAATACACTCATCTCTCATCGGGTTGCTGCTTTTAAACATGCAAATGTTTCATAATTTCTCCTGTCTGCTAGATGGTTTTATTTGATCATCCAGCGATGGTAAATGTTTAATGAAAATAATTTTTTTCTGACTGCATCATGTTCATCAACGTGGCCACCACATTTTTAAAATTCTAAATTAATCAAACTCTTTCCCTGCTTGAGTGACAGAACTGTATTAGCAGGTAATTCCACCTTGGTCATGTGATGGTCATGTTCTGGCATTTCAAAGAGGGAAGTATGTAGTGTGACTGTACTTTCTACCAAGGCATGTGGTCGGCAGACAGCTTGGCCCACGGACTCCCTCAGCTGTACTGGAACCAATTTAGAGCAACTTTAAATAATTCATTCCAGGAGCACCTGCTGCCTGGCCAGTGTGTGGCTTCTTACTCAGGAACGTGACGTATGCCGTCGGTCTAACGATATAGTTGGAAACAACCACAAAGGCCTTGTTCCTCAATCAATCATGTCAAATGTAGACCATACAAAATGCAAACAATTTTTATCACTCATTATTAAAGCAGTGCAAAAACAATAGCGTAGGCGCAAATGCTGTCTGTTGTCGCCTTTTTATGCGTGTAACAACCAACAGATTCCTAAAATATCAGCGATATTGTTATGAAACATAAGGATTTTGTTGTTTTGTGTCATCATTTTTTCATTTCCGTATATGTGGGCAATGTTTAAAAGTGCACTGATATGCTTAAATTCAAAAACATCTGTACTGTGGAAAATCTCTTTCTCAGGTATTTTTCTGTTACCTTGTAACTATCACCTTGCTGGCTACCCACATCCCGTCACCTAAGCACTTTGCATGCAGAGAAAACACACACACACACACACACACACACACACACACACACACACACACACACACACACACACACACACACACACACACACACACACACACACAGAGAGACAGAGAGAGCACTGAGCTGTGAGCTGCACCCCCTGGCTCTGGTTCCTCAGGGACTGTCACCCCACCCTGGTCTTCCCCTTCACCTCAACATCCAGCAGCCTTCTTTTTCTACTGATAAGTTTTGTTTTTCTTGAATATGAAACAGAAGGACACCATGCGTGAACGTATGCTTCAAACAGCTTATCAATATTTCTGCCTGCACACACTGCTCTGTAACTGAGTCTGAGTTGAATCGTCTTTGAGAGTTTATGTTCAAACTTGTACTCAAACAACCAGAATGTAGTTATGTTGCGTGTTTTATCTGATCTTAAACTTTCACGTCGGCGGCAAAAACTTAATGTCATTCTCATCGCAAGTTGTTGGATTCCCTCCAGCTTATTTTTCACAGTTATAAACCAAAGTTTAGAATGGCTTGACTACAGCTGGCCTTTATGTCGGCTGTTCCTCTTTTCAGTGGAGAAGTTGGTGTGCTGGATCTTCTTTCTGGGCTCCTTCCTGTGTTTCCTGTCCAGAGACAGATCAGGCGGTCAGGGATCATTCTTGTCAAAGAGTGCAGCAACCAGGACATGGACTGATGCAATTTCTCAGCTGTCCCTTCACCCACTGATTAAAATGTAATGCACCCAGAGTCATGCCTTTAAAAGCTGCTTTTGTCCAAACTAGCAAGTGATTAGATTTTGTTTTCTTACGAGTTTACATGTTGTCTTCCAGTTTAATCTGTTTACTGATTTGATCTATGTTTATTTTGAACATCAGAAATATTTGTTGTTGATTGAAAACCTCTGTAAGATCAGTCACACATGAGTCATTGAGATGAAAACTGTCCTAATGAAGCATAAAAATAGAACTTCTGTTGAAGCTAGTCAATGTTTAAAAGCACATTTAGAGTGAGGCAGAGCAGCTCGATAGTGTTGCTGCAATATTTAGAAATTGATGGCACATTACAATAAATCGCTTTCCTGTAATTGAGTGAACTTCCGCATCTTCACTTTAACATGCCGAATCTTTTTTCCCGCATCAGTACTTTCTATTTTAGTGCATTTCTTGTCTTCAACAGAGACTTGATTTAACATTTAAAGGAATTAAACAATGACTTCTTCTTCCGACAACAGATCTCCATAGGTGGGAGGCTAAAGGGGCCTTTGGTGTGTGGGACATGAACTGATACTGATTAGAGGATATGATCCCTGATCAGCGGCTCCATGTTGTGTGTGTGTGTGTGTGTGTGTGTGTATACACCACATGTGTGGTTAGGTGGCTTTCTCCTTGCGTCCCAGGATGTGGGCTCCACGTCCACCTGTCTCTCCACTAACAGCGTCCTCGTTGCTCTCCCAGTTCCTCTCTGGCAGCCTATTCTCATCTCACCCACACTGATTCTAAACCAGTGCGCTCCCAAGAGACGCCACCTATTTCTTCAGCACCACAGCTTGCATAACACAACCTGTTCACGGTAAATCACAACTTCCCACTGAGACATTCTTTGCGTGCATCGCGGCTCTCTCACCTGAGCATGAATACGGCCTATAATTTTTCACACCATTGTTCAAAAATCTACCAAACCACAAATTACAAACGAAGCACGATATGATTCCCGAGAACTCGACATGACTGTTTATGTGAAATTACAGCTGATTTAAGCAGTAGAAAATGACTGCAGATTTTCTGAAAGGTCAGTGCTGAGCATGCAATCAAACCAAGGGACACTAAGTGAGGAGTCAGCAGTACAGGCCAATACGGAAACAACAAAAAACAAGAAAATCAAGAAAATGTAATTCCTTTAAACTATCTGTCGTTATTCCTCTTTTGCTTTTTCTTGAAACACAGCTTTTAACAAAACAAGAACGGCTTCCTTTAAGTGCGTATTGATTATTATAGAAGACTGAAATGTTGGAGCAGATGGCCATGGTTACGCTTGATGGCAACATCAGTTCTGTTTGTCGTTCGTCTCTAATGGTTTATTGTGGGAAGCCTCAGACGCCACAAAGAGATGTTGCAATACAAAGAGAACCACATTGCAGACACTAAAAGATGCGTCTTTTAGCAGAAATGTATACAAGCATTTGTGACTTCTCCTCTTGCTGCGCTTCCTGCATTGGTGGGAAAAAAAAATTCCAATCCTGTACTGTGTCAGTACGGCCATGCACTATTAAAAAAAACCTGCGACTTTCAATATTCAACATGTGTGAACGTATACAAGCATTTCCAAGAAAATAGAATTTTCAGAAGTAAAAGTACTCTTTGTGGACAAAATGTACCTCCAGAAATAGCTCTTTACATCATGTCTCGTGTCTGACAAACAGAGTAAGAAGCAGACCTGCAGTATTTTCATAAACTAGTCTAGCTATACTGTTGTTTGGTATGTCACTGAAACAATGTTTTTTTCTTATGTCGTGCATGTGAAACTAGAGCCTAATAGAAAACAAACGTATGGTGTCAGTAATTCTGTTGTAATGGCATAGAAACGGCATCTTCGGTCTCCAAAAATGAAAATAGAGAAGTAAAGGAAGAGTTTGATGGAACATATGAAGTGTGCAGCTCTGACTCCCATATTAAAACATCCTTCTGTTAAGTCATACTTTTTCATTTTCTGACTGAGAGTGAGAAGCGAAGTTCGATGTCACTGGTTGAATAATTTGAAACTGCTGCTGGTCTAAGCTTAGTTCAGTTTAGCACAAAAACAGGGGAACAGTAAGCCTGGATCTGCACAATGGTGACACAATCTGCTTACCAGTATATATTAAAGCTTTTTAATAAAAAATAAAAAATAAAACAAGCAAAAAAAATGGATCTACTCTGTAAAGGCCCTGGTGGGTTTGATCGTCTCTGAACAAAGCCAAGTTGCTGTTTTACCATATCTAGTGTTTGTATTAAACTAGCTTCTGGTTGTAACTTTTATTTTAGTATTTTTAGTAAAATTTGGTCTGAAAAATACAACAGAAGCCTTAAACCTACATTCTCTCTTATAACCAGCAGAGAGGTGACTCTTCTTGTTTGCCAAAAAAGCAGCCAGATTGTATAGATGCTGATAACAAAGCAATCCTACCTTGATTTGTTACTTCATTAAACATTTTTCTAATGGATTTGTGCTCTCATAAGCAAGCTTTTGGGACTTGTGAATAGATAAGAGAGTTCATTTTGTAAATTACAGTCCCATTCACTGTATGATAGATAATAAAACAGGCAACAAATTGCTACTGTATTGTTGCGCCTCGTGTCATCAGGACCTCCAGCTAGATCTATCACTCGCTCATTACGTCTGGTTTCAGATAAAGTGAGCCAAATTTAAGGCTTTACAGCTGCAGCTCACAACACAGTGTGTCATCACTGTCATTATGTCCATCTTTTCCATAATTCTAGGAGTATTTAAAAAAATATTCTTTATTAATACTGAAAGAAACAGTGTCTTTATAGGGCATTTTTAAAATAGCATTTTCTTGAGTAAACCAACAAAAATGCTTCAATAATAAGACCACCAGAGAATCCTAAAAAGAGAACACAGAATAACTATTAAAAGAATATGAACATGCACAAACTTTATCTGACTAATTTCATTTTCAGGTTCCGTTAGTTAGCCGTCTGTCAAAATTTTGGGAGAAACCAGTTAGATCCTTTTAACTGTATTTTATGTGTCTGCTTCTGAGTAAGGGTTTATTCTCAGTGTTTATTCAAAGTTTTCTTTCTTTTTTCAGATTTACACATATATTTTACCAGCCTGTATTTCAACAGTCGTAAGTACAGTCTACTTAAATTCATAATTAAATGGTAACTATATTACAATCAGAAATAAATGACATTAGTCCAGAGTCAAAGATGGCCTTTGTTAAGGGGGTGTTGGGGAGCGGAGGCAGTTTCCTGTGACAGTTTTTGAAGTAAGTTCCTGTTCTGTGGAACTTAAACATTACTCCCCTGTGTAAATAACCGCACACACACACACATACATGGAGATGCAATTCCAGCTGTGTTTTATTTCAATGAACCACTGATTCGATGTTCTAATTTAAGTGAAAGGTTTTATACAGAACTGTCATGTGAGGGGCGCATGACTAGGTGATTTTTCTGTGAGTCATTACTGCAAACTTCTTTTACTATTAAAGAAAACACATTTATTTATCTACCCAACCTTGTCCCTAGAAATGTACATGTATTACCAGTTTATCACATGACATTGCTGTGGGTAGTAATTTTCATGAAGCAAGCTTTATTGTTATTTCATATTTGTTTTGTTCGTTTTTACATTTAAAGCTTATTTGACACAACCTTTTGTTTTGAGGTAGAGTTATTTTACCTTTAGCTTTAAAGTATTTATGTAGATTTCACTGAGGACCAGATTTTCTTTTATTTGATATTTCAGCTTACAATAGAAATAAATGTACAATATACTTGGCAGCATTTTTTTACAACGACCATTAGAAACTCATGGCCTTTTTATTGGGGAACTGAAATCACAAACATGAACAAACTGCATGTGTGCGTATTTGTATTTTTCATGTAGTGGGGACATAAATCTATTTACACTGTGACCGTGGGGGGGACCAGACAACATTTTTGGGATACAAAGTAAGGTCCCTTAATGTAAATTGCTAAATTTCATAACAAAGAGTTTATGTTAGGGTACAGTTAGGCTTAGTGATCAGCTTTAGGATTCAAGTAAGTCACCAGAAAATTAATGTAATTCACTGTAATGTCCTGTGAAGTGATGGAAACACCATTTTGAGTGTCTAAATGTGTGAACGTTTACATAATGCAAAACCAAAAACATGGTGTGCGACTTCCCTTCCAATATTGCTCGCTTGTTACCAGTGTGACGCGTGAGATGATGCTTTCATCTGCTCCACGCAGTGACCAGCTATATGAGACGCAGAAGAAGAAGAAAGGATGTCATTGTTTCAGTGTGAATCATTTAATCACTGGGCACCAGTTGGTCACCTCTCTTCCTGTCCTTTCTCTCTTAGTCATCATGGAGCTGTGAGGCAGGAGGGGGTGTCTGAGAGTTTCCCTAACTTACGTTTTCTAGATCCTTCTTTTAGTTTCAAACAGTGTTTTAGTTTCATCATTTCTAAGCCGGACTAATAAACAGTGAGTGTTCATCGTAAACGCGTGGACGAGTTCCTTCTAAATGTTCTTTTGTCAATGACGCTGAAGTGCCAAATCAGCTGTGTAGCTGCTTTTAGAATGACGGTTTTCTTGATTAGTGCAATGACACTTTTTTGTCAACTCAGTCACTCCATTCTTAAGTACCTCTTCATTGTCCGAGAAGACTATTTGAAATGATGGCTTCTTGTAATTTTTCCCGTGTGTTGGAATTTAGGATTAAATGTGAAATTGAAAGTAGTCAACCCAGCCGACATTTATGTTTTGTGCAGCCAGGCATCGTCCAAGCCACATTTATTCCAGTTTATTTCAAATTATAGTAGCTTGATCATTTCAGATTTTTGCATTAAAATATGGAGAAATGTGGATATAATGGAGCACAGGGCATCTATCTAATATTTTATGCAAGCAAGCAATGAAACACTCACTGACTTTTCAGTAATTCAGCACAATGTGTTATTTTCCACCTTACATGCATTGGTGGTTTGTAGTCAGTTTTAAATATACAAATATTTGTGTACAGTAAGTAATTCACCACAAACATAAAATTTGCCTCCAGAATGGTTTAAAATAATGTCTGCATCGATAGTAAAACAAAATCTAAAATGCTATGATGTGCTTTGGAAAATTATTGCCAATTATTGCCAGTTATTCTACTTCCATAAGTTATTTGTAATTTAGTTAATGATCTGAATCATGATCCTATGCTCAGTATGTGAACATGAACAGAAGCCTAATCTGTGTCCATCAGCCCAAATTAAAAATAATTCAATGTTCCAAAATTGTTCTACAAAGACAAGATAGTGTCAAGTTCAGTACAAACTTTTATTTGAAATGCAGTTTACAAAAATAATGACAAAAAGGTCTTTACGTTAAAACAGTCTGATAGTAAAACCTATCTGCCATTTAATACCACATTGCATCTAAAATCATATGCAATTTCTCTCAACACATACAAAAATCGTATTTTTTTTAACTGTAGAAAATAGAAAAGCATCTGATAAAATGCCCTGGTCTATTTATTCAAAAGGTTGTCACATATAAAAGCAAATACTAAAATTACAACAACAAAAAACATGATGATAATGACATGTAGACTGCCAACAAATGTCAAACTTTTGTCATACTGCTGTGAGGGTTTGAGTAAGAGTCCATAGAAATATAGAAAATTTGTTCTGACTTGGGTTGTGTTTAATATATAAACATGACGTACCGCTTGTTCTCTGAGCTGTATGATAACAACTATGGTAAAGCAGAGGTTTAGACACAGCTCCATGTTCTGTCTGTACACAAAAGCAAACATTTACATACAAAACAGCAGGGACATTCTATTATCAAGTTTCAGTTGTAAAAAAAAAAAAAAAAAAGAAGAAAAGATTTGCTTTTGCTTGTCTTTATGTCTGTGAAATCACCTCTTCAGTGTCAGAAAATGAAGGAATGTCCCTAAAATTTTATACATTCAGTTTATTACAAGCTAAATGGTTCCTGTCAGGTGTGGTTACTGCTCACAGTTCAGGCAGTGATGGGCATGTTGTCCCTGTAGCAGGCTGGTCTCTGGGGAGCACTGTAGCTGCACAAGTCCTGGTAGATGCGAGCCATCTGGTCGGATGCCACATCGTCAGGCATCTCCAGGTTTGGGTTGTTGCAGTAAGGCTGGGAGCGACGCATGTTCATCGTTTCCAGCAGGTGCTGGCAGTTCACCATCGTGATCTGTCAAAGGGAGAGCAGACAGAGAGATGCTGTCAAACTGCCGTATAACTTGGCGTCAAACTCCAATTTCAAGGTTAAAAAAGTGGTATTTATGTTGTTTGAGAGACATCACTTCAGTTGTCTTACCTGTACAATGATCAGTTTGCTCTTGGCACTGCTGTGCTCATTGAGCTCCTCTCCAAAACACAGAGTCACTGTAGGATCAGGAGCAGGAATCTGACCCTCCTGATACAGCTGCAGAGCTGAAACATACAAAACAAATGAACAGCTGCTTAGACAATCTTTGCAAATTATAAATCCTTCGCTATTGCTTGCTTGCTTTAAAGCATAGATAAAATGAAAGTGTTTTGTGCTGATCTCTCCTGAGCACAGTGCCTCACCTTGAAAAAACCTTCCTGTGTCAAAAATCTTGACCACAGCATCCCTGTCAAGTTTGCCAGGCACGGGGCTGTATTGTGAGCCCACATTTCCCAGGCCGCTCCAGAAAACACGGCTCTGGCACAGCCTCTTGATGAAGATGCCCTCTTGATTTGCACGGACCAATACACCTCTCTCCAGGTGGCCCAGCAGCTTGCGCGTGACATAGCGCTGCCGCTCGTACTCTATGAGCTCAGCGGGGGGGAAATGGACACTCTGCATGCTGTCTGAGCTGTAGGGGGCGCCGCGGCCCAGGTTCTGCGCTGGGGAAATCCTGCAGCCTTCAGGATGATTAACCAGTGTGGTGTTGATGAGCTTTCCTCCATAGTAGAAATTGATCATCATTTGGGAGAAAGCTGGGGAGGAGAACACTTGGTAAGCAACTGCAATAAAACTAACGATATAATGCAAATACTCTGCATATTGCAATTCATGTTTTCATTATTACTGCCAGTGTTTCTCTAAAGAGCAGATGTTATTAAAACACTTTCATGAATAACATAAGCAAGTACCTGAGCTGAGAGTGCCTGATGGTAAAGGATCCTGATGCAATGGGAAAGCTGTGAATTACAAGATGAAGACATGAGTTATGGCTGTTTTTAACTCAGTGGACACAACCACACTGTCATGTCATTGCTTTGCTGCATCATCAGAAATACCATTTCTCCAGCACGATCTCACATAAAATAATCACCTTAGTCAGCAAAGTTCGACAGGATATTAGTCAATTCTTCCATTGCAGAATTCAACAGACAAGCAAATAGCCTCTGTTTAGCACCCACAACGGCTGGGACAAGTACTGGAGCTTTCTGCTGTGGCTGTTTTCATGGGAATTAAAGCTCATGCCTCAGAAAAACAGAACTAATAATTTTATGTGAGGGTCAAGACAAAAGACAGAGACATGTCTGGACAGACTTGTATCCCTAACACTGACTAATCACTGCACAGCTCACTTTTTTCAGAGGACTGTATGAAGAAAAGGTGGTCTTACGATTGATGCTGCCATGGGACCAATACTCTGGACTGGTCTGGATGTTCTCCTGCAAAAAGGAAACAGTGCAACAAGATGTCAATGAGGCACCTTTGTACACTGTACAGTCAGGCAGATTAGTGGGAGGGTGTACCGAGTCAGTGCAACAAGTGTTGGAGCAGACAGCACAGTGTGGTATTGAGAAAAAAAAAAGTGGCACACAAGCTGAGTATCAACAAAGGCAAAGTGCGTCTAGGAACAGATGAGGGGGTGGTGTGGAATAAAGAATAATAAATAATTTGAAGTGAGAAGCAGTCTCACCTCTTTAATAAACTCCTCGAATTCTGAAGTGCTGCACTCCATGTCTGCATGTGTGATATCGCCAGTGCAGTTGGTAGCTGCCACGGCCGTCACTGAGCTTTTACCATCTATGGGAGAAAGAATCATACATCATTTATGACTCTATTCAAAGCATAAACATAGTCAGTTTACCTGTTGCATTGTCTTTTAATTTTTCAGAATCAGCTAAAGTTACCCATGAATGCCATCCTGCACACTCAATTTGACAGTGTAAGCGAACTATTTGCTAAGAGCTAGAGATTTGTTTGGAAACTCACAAATAAGCCACAATAGCACAAACTCACGTTTCTGCTCTTCTTCAGGTACAATGCGGTACACCTTATAGGGCTCAGAGATGTCCAGCTGTGACCTCTCAGTCACCTCCTCAAAGTCTGGACTTTTATTCAGGGCACAGCGGAGTCTGGTCTTCCATGTTGCAGGCTCGGCCTTGTCTCCTTCCTTTAAACTTGCCTTTAAAAACAGCCCAGGCCTGTGGAGGGCAAAAAAAAAAAACATGTTAAGGAGTGGTGTGGTGTTTGAATTAAAGCTGGATCCTTTTAAAGAAAGAAAGAAAGAAAGCAAGAAAGAAAGAAAGAAAGAAAGGAAAGACAAATTCAACAATTTCAGTTACAAAATACTTTCTTGTGTGAATATAACACTGAAGCTAAACTTTGTTCAAATGAAAAGCTTTGTTTGCTGGAAACAAGTGAAAATAATGACATAAAATGGTATAAATAAGCCACAAATGAACCACTCTTAGAGAAAATTATTCACGAAGATCGAGTTTTACGCGTAGCGCTGCGTAAAACCAAACGTGCTGCACAGCAGTCTGTATATAGGGCTACACAGGAGTGCTTCAAACCTTGAAAATGGATGCGTCTACTTCTTGGTTGTAATCCTGTTTCCCTGCATGTTTCCACGGAATTCGGAACATAGTGCGGCTTTCATCCTCCCACTGGAGTCCTGAGTATTGCGCACTTTGGATCTGTTCCATCAGCCACTGCTTCAGTCTCCGACCTCCCGAGTTTGACATCTCGATAGAGAAACCTTGTTGGATTGTTTACTTGCACCTAAACGACAGTGATACGATTAATAAAAGTTTCCCCAAAAATACAATTTACTTTTCTCTAATATATATAT